>NC_044278.2:53724646-54350392 GCF_004027225.2 Strigops habroptila
AACAGCCTAAACAATGGAGTTTTCAGAGGTATTTGCTGGGAAGTTGTGGAGAAACAAAAGGGAAACACATAATGATTTTGCTGTAGAAAATCAACAAGCACAACTGCTGAATGGCTTAGCTTACCAGCAATTAGGTACATTAAGCAAATGTGAGACAAGGGAAGACTTGAGATTAACCTCTAATGACAAGAAGTAAGGATATCTACTTGCAATTATTCTTCCCCGGTGCAGTATATAGCATGGCCAAGAAAACCTCAACCCATGCTGTCATCCTTAGTACTATTACTCTAAGTTAATAAAAAATTAAAATTTACATCCTTTTCACTACCTTTCTCCCAAAAAATCTTTCTCTTCCTTTCACATCATTAAGAAGAAATTTCCAGCTCTCAAAGAATTCATTACCAGACTAATTTTCAATTATTTATTTCCATTTCTTATTCACTACCGTCTTGCGGATTATGCCTGAGATTTTACTAGCTTCCCTTCGGAAATTAGTTCAGTTCCTCTTAGGCATCTTTGAGAATATCGGAGCAGAAGCAGAAGGTAAGTTTATTTTAGAAATTTTTTTGTTTGTAAAGAGGGGAGAGCTGGGGAAGAAAATGTTTTAATGGGGAATAGAAGTATTCTGTTATGAAGAAAAGAGAAATATGACGAGTTTCCAGGAAAAAAGAAAAAAAAGAAAATGTGAAAAAAACCCTTGCAAAATTGTGCACATCTCATGCTTCTCTTCCTTCCAAATCTGATGGACATATTCAAATGCTGTAGAGGTACACCCAAGTTCTGGAATTAGCTCCCAGCACACAAACACATTTTAATGGTATAACTGAGAAAGAGAGATCATACCTTATATGGTTAAGGGCATCTGCATCTGGCCTTAAGGATTTATAGTAATGAGAGTGGATTGAAAGTGGTGTATTGTCTTGTCAATGCTAGTATTTGGAGCTACATAAGTAAGCAAACCACAGTGCTTCAGGTGCAGGACAGTCATTTAAAGTCTTAGGAGAACCCAAGACTGAACTGTTTTCTTTAAACCCACTTTTTATATTTTTGATCAGCAAATTTAATTCCATCTTTTTCTAGAGCGCTTTATCTCTCTCTGGGTCAGACTAATAAATTTATAACTGCTTCTACCCTGTAGCCAGACTGGTGAAATTATAAGTGCTTTTATGGTGCTCCACTACTTTCACCTCCTGAGAGCACCCTGTTTTCTCCTGGTTTCATGAGCCTCTTTGACTTAGTGCCGTAAAACTTATGGCTTTTCTGGCAATCAATACATGGGTTTCTCTTTTCAGAATAATATAACCACAGAATTTAAGTTATTGTCACAATATAATTGTGTTGTGTGACTTTTTTTTTTATCTGTGAAGAAGACAAACCTATTTCTTGGCAGAAATATTCACTGTTTTCAGGTATCTGGCAAAACAAACTCTTAAGCATACTTTGATGCCTCAAATCAATCAATTATGACTGTTACAAATTGTGACCTGAATAGGGCAAAAATAAGACTGCCTGATTTTTATCCATTGAGTTTATTCTCATTTAGCCTTTCAGATTTTTGTTTCTCAAGTGCTACTTCCTTTTCTGCACAGTCTTACAATGTATTCTTTATTCTCTCCAATATGACTAGGCCATCAGCCAATTTTGTCTTTCCTAGATTTAGGATAACTTCTAGATTATATTACACGTCTCTTAATTTATTATAACAAACCAATTATATACAGCATCATGACAAAGAATTCCTTCTGTTGTTTCAGAGTTGTAAGTAGCTCATTCCTACTCAACTTTAAGTGGGTTCTACCTTTTCATCATCTAAAAACACACACCTTTCTGCCCTCCTTTAAAGCATTTCACTTTATTTCTTTTGTCATGATAATCTTCATATCTTGCCCTTCGAGACATTAGCTCTCACAATATCTCATGTTTCATTTCAAAACAAAATAATATTCATGATCTTCTCTAGCACAGCAGTCCAACAGGAACAGTGATATTCAGCTTTTGTTTCTTACAACTCATTCAAACGAGTAATTTCATGCAATGGCATGCAACCTTACTGCAAAGCAAAGTCAGGACAGACCAGCATCCTGTTCTTACTAGCCAGCTCTTTACTGTTTCTGAAGGTGGTTAGATTTCTTCCAATAAACATTAATTTGAGAGGCTTATATTAAACTTTCTTTTTCATGTAACATTTTTGCAAGAAAATGAACACATGAAAAATTAACTTGTCATCTCACTCTCTTGCATCGTATTTTTTGAATAAAGTACTAGAGAAACAGGCAAACAAGGAGGAGGCCAAAAATGTGTGTGAAAAACAAAACAGCTTCTGTAAAATCACAACTGGAAAATTTTGGCTGTATAAGCAACCGTTTTCCAGACCTGCAGAATAAAAGAGCTGAATATTCACAACCATTTTCTTCTATTTTTTTTACTAGATCTAAGAGCTTTCTCTGGACCTTAGGCAATAAAGAGGCATGCTTTGTAATCCACTATATTAGTTAATTCTCATTTGCATATAAACAGTTTAACTTATAATAAGGTGTATCCCTCAGCCTTTCTAAATGCAAATTGTATTTGTTATATAAGAAAAACTCATGCTGCAGTCAAAATGGCCTGTAAGACAGAGCAGTTATTAGTACAGAGTTACTTCATTTTTGCTGGAAATGGTTATGCCTGGAAAGTCAAGAGACGGTTTTGTGAAGAAAATCAGTCTATTCCTACGTATGTAACAAAGACGTACATTTCCCTTTTTAAAAAAATTACAGGCATGTGATGTTGGTGAAAGGTTTAGAAGAAATACATGGTAAAGTCAAATGAAGCTGGCAATTGCAGAGCACTTGTGTTCCCCGAAAAGTGGAGAAGGGCGCTGAGTTCCCCACGTCAGCTGCTGGCCTGAAAGAAGGATAGCACTGTCAGTGAGATGTGCTGCCTAAACCAATAAGCTGTCCTGAGAAACAGGGTGAATTAGCCCATGGTCAGCAGTGTGCTGACTCCTCTACCCTTGTGACTGGTGCAGAGCATTGTCCTGCAGAGTGTAGATGCGCTACTTAGCTTGCAGCTGGTGTGGAAATGCTAAAACGATGCTTTACTGAACTGAATAGGTATGTACCAACCTACCTCTAGAGCCATCCACCTTCTGAAATACATATATTCAGCCATCTCACTTGAATGCCAGAACCTTGATGCAACACCACAACTCTAGTAAGTCCTAGTTCAGTTGAAATTATACGTACGTTCCTGATTCTTTACATACCTTTCAGCAAAAGTAACACCTGAAAAATGGATGTCAAACCAGAAAGACACAGGATAAAAAGTACAGATTTTATCGCTTGATGGAAATATTTCAACCAACTCTGTCTTGACAAATATACATGTCTTGGCAATATTCATACCTTTTCTTAAATTCTATGTGTTTGCTAAGGAGAATGTTAACAGCATTTGCATTTGGAAATCTGAGAATATATTTGATCAGGGAGCAGCAGCTTCAGCCCACTCAAGTGATCCCTAGTCTTCTTAAGGATTCAGTCTCCCTTCCTTATCACAACCATGACATGACCAAACAAGTAAAATAGATTTATATAAAGACTTATTAACAGTATAACAGTACTGTCTACCAACCACTGCATCTGCAGCTTCTAGAAATAACTTAGTCTCAGTAAGCAATGTGAAACTCTGCAACTACAAAAATGTGAAAGCAGTTGTAATACAACTGAACCAGAGGTCCTCTGCCCATTTTCTTGCAAGGTTTCACATTGACCAGACTGCTCTGCAAGTGTTCTTGGCCAGGAGGACATCATCTACTGTTGAACATAGGCTGTCAATAGGTGTCAAGTTTGTGATCTCTATCTTGGCTTATTTATCAGCTGTTGTAGTGAAGGACTGATGATGCACAAGAAATTTCTCTTCCTCAGCCAGTCTCCTTCATAAGACTGTAAGGAGTTTCTGGGGTAACTGATGAGTGCCCCTGCAGTTACATTTAATTTTTCTTTCAGTGAATCTGTATACCCACTCTTACATACTAATTCAGTTTTCCAGGCTCTGTGTAAATTCTCTTTCAAAGAAGGAATGAGTCTAAGCTGTTTCTCATCCATTTTTTCTACTTGCTAGGTCCTTATCCTGCAGGTTGACATAATTGTGCATGATCCTGGTCTCATCACTGGACACTTTTACAAATCCAGCTTTTTCCTTTGTCCTGCTGTTTTTCTCAAGGCACCAAGACTCTTAGTCATTGTCCTTACTCGTGTGTCTGGATTGGTTTTATCTTCCAAAGGAAAGAAAATTTTTAAATCAAAACAGTGTTTCCTGGGAAAAGGAGGACTGGACAAGGGAGTGACAGCTGTCTAGGACAGTAAATGGAGCAAGGTCTGATGTAATGGCATGAAGAGAAAATACTCTTGTGGTTTTTCTTTTCTACCTAGTCACCTGCACATTTTCCATACAACTAAAGCACTTTGTGCCCCCTCCAACTAGCAAGGCATAAAATAAAGCACAGGTCTGAGAGACAGAGATTTTAAAACCTCTGAGCCTAAAAGTTCAGTTCATTCTTGTCTGTTTTGAAAACCATGCTTTTCAGGAAAGACTGAGAATGTTCCATTCTTATGATAAAGACAGGAGTCAAGAGGAGTATCTGCTTCCATCTTCTGAGCTTTCCTTGTCTGATGAAGAAGCATAAGACACAGAGTATATGAACAAATTCAGAAAGATAGACTATTCTTCGCTCTTTTATAATAGACTATCCTCTGGCTTTAGCATATGGCCAGGATATCACACAGAACAACAGTTTCTTATTATAGATTAGGAACAGCACCGAGCCAACTGCAGTTTCAAATCCATCTGCCCATACAAAAATAGTTTCTCACTGGGATCTTCCTTCTAATGCTGACTTATTTCTGCCCACAAATCCCTCTTCCCAGATGACTTGGGAAACAATGTACTTTTTAAAAAACATAGTTAAAAGGAAAGAGATCTCCCCCTACCCGGTGTCGCTACAGTGGCCTAGCATTAAGCAAAAGGCCCACAGTCCTCTGAGATCCTGTTGGGATAACTTTATAATGCATATCGCCATTGTGTTGATTCAGTATTCTGTGAATATCCATATGCAGTCTTTTTCCTGCAATCAGATTCATCAGAGCAAACTGTGTATCTATGCAGACCCCCTCTGTTGTCTGTGCTTTCAGCATCATTGCAAAGATTTGTGGCCTTTCTTAGGTCTGTATCCACTGAAGCATTTCATAGTTTTCCATTGTTCCTTTTCTTTTAAGGAAATATTAAAAAATCGTGCTAGGGTTGTTTGGTTTTGGTGCTGGTTTTTTTTTTTTTCTTCCCAATCTGACTGCTTTTTCTCCTGTGTATTTTACTGCCCATTTTTTTTCCCAGCTTTCTTGTTATTCTTCCCAGACAGCTGAGTTTCCTACTCAAAATTCTTTTTGGCATAATTAAAAAGAAAATAAATCCACCATCTTTAATCTCGTTTAATCCTTATGAGCTCAAAACTAACTACATTTGCTTCTAACAGAAACAGGACTTCCGCAATTTGTCCTCAGTTGAAATGTTCCTTTTCTGAATTGCCTGATGACAATAATATCCTTAGTTGAAAGAGAGGATGAGGCTGTGTGATTAGGCAGTTTAACCTGAGTGCTTTCTCTGTTGCATTTTGATTTCAATACTGCAGATCAGGCACTGCGTAAAACTCACAGGAGTCCAGCTTTCATATCCCTTGTCTTAGTTGTGTATTGGTACTCTACGCAAGTCTGTGAGGTTACATCAATGTCAGATTGGAGAATCAGGTCTATATTAATTTTATCTTTGCAAACCAGATCTTTTTCTAGACGATTTCAAAGCATTCAGAATTGTTTCTAGCTATTCTCCTCAATTTAGAGCCTGCTGCTGAAGTACCAGAAGCAGGGCACCTTCTATACAGCTCAGCCACTTCTGTGCCCCTGCAGCATTTTAGTGAAATGCCTAAGATACATCACTCCCAGAATGCAGAAAAGCCTTTTAGACAGGCAGAAATGGAGCTGTATGAGCTGAAGTGGCTGTATGAAGTGTCGTACTCATAGGTAAGGAATTAGTGGGAAATTGAGATGGAAATCAAATACTACATTAACAGATTAACAGCCTATATAAATCACAGCGGATCATCACACATTTATTCAAGAGTATCTGTGAAAAATCCGCAGACTTTCAAAAAAAAGTTAGAGATGAATCAGAGGCTCAGAGTGATTTTCATTAGTTAAATCATTGTCTAGGTACACATTACAGGTCCATCAAAGAAGGATGTGATTTATGTTTTCCATTAGCTGTTGAAATTGTTCATGGTCACTAACAGGAAAACTTGTGAATAAAGAAAGGTAAATTGCTGCAGACTGTATCTCATTTTGTTTTTCACAGAGTGAAAAACTGGCTGGATGGCTGGACCCAAAGAGTGGTGGTGAATGAAGTTAAATCCAGTTGCTGGCTGGTCACAAGTGATGTTCCTCAGGGCTAAGTACTGGGGTCAGTTCTATTTAAAATAGAACATTTATCAATGATATGGACAAGGGGATTGAGTGCACCCCCAGTAAGTCTGCAGACAACACTAAGCTGTCTGGGAGTATTGATTGGCTGGATGATAGGAAGGCTCTGCAGAGGGATCTGGACAGTCTGGATTGATGGGCTGTGGCCAATGGTATGAGGTTCAACAAGGCAAAGTGCCAGGTCCTGCATTTGGGCCACAACAACCCCATTCAACACTACAGGCTTAGAGAAGAGTGTCTGGAAAGCTGCTCAGTGGAAGAGGACCTGGAGGTGCTGTTTGATGGAGCTGAACATACGCCAGCTCATGATGGTGCCCATGCAGCCAAAAAGGCCAACAGCATCCTGGCCTGTATCAGAAATAGTGTGGCCAACAGGAATAAGGAAGTGACCATCCCCTTGCACTCAGCATTGGTGGGGCAGCACCTTGAATCCTGTGCTCAGTTCTGGGCCCCTCACTACAAGACATTGAGGTGCTGGAGCACAGGTTTCACAGAATCATAGAGGAGTTGAGGTAGGAAGGGGCTTCTGTAGGTCATCTATTCCAACTCATCAAGCAAAGCCATCTAGAGCAGGTTGCCCAGGATCATGCCGAGGCAGGTTTTGAATATTTGCAAGGATGGGCACTCCACAACCTCTCTGGTATACCTTTTCCAGTGTGTGAATTAGAGGAGTTACTTTTTAGATTATACAAAGATTTCGAAAAGCATATCCAAACTTTCTCCGCAAAGATGATACAAGCAGGTTTGTGGCTTGTTCATCTATAATTCAGAGTACACAGAAACATACTCACAAACCCGGTTTACCCATTATGTAATATTACCCTGGCTGGCAATATTACGACCATTTTGACCAGCTTTTCAGCTTTTTCACTCAATTATACATACACCTTTTGCCGCATATCTAGCCACATAGTAAAATTTTACACTCATCTTTCTCCTTTGCAATTAAATCCAGCCATTAATGAAAGGTTTGCCATAATAAGAAGTGAACAACTATTGATCTGGACAAAAGCTAGCAGGAGCATTTCTTAAACAACTAGAATAAAGTACGGGGAACTGTAAATGTCTTCTGCAAAATAAAGATAATTGCATCCTGCAAGATATGTACTCTTGCTCATTTTTTTTAATGGGAGGTCTGAAAGAGTGAGATATATATATATATAGGTTCCTACATTCCCTGTATGCTTTCTTTTCTTCATTTTCCTTCTTATGGTAGGCCTTCTCAGCACAATGCAGCTCACCCTCTGCCTCGCCAGCTGCAGTGCTGGCACTGCATGAGATGATGCACTCTGGCATCTTCCCAGCCTGACTCCAGCTCTGTTTCATCTTTCTCTTCCTTTTTGTGTCTTCAAGCATTCATAATACCTCTTATTCAGGGACTACCTACATGTTCTGGTTGCTTGGAAACCGTTGTTGAATGGCTACATAGTATTTGGGTAAACCTGTCTTTGGTAATTCGCCCACCTCCTTTCTCATAGTAAAGTACTGTTTTAAGTACTGCAAGCGATTCTTTTTAACTTTCATTTTCATTATCTTTAATGTGGTTCTTAGGTTTTTGTCTGTTCTTGCAAACACCACACTTTTATTTTGCTTTCCTTTTCTTTCATCTTTATCCTCCAGTGTAAATTTTAGTGCCATATTATGTATGTCCTTCTGATGCAGTGCAGCTGAAAAAGTCATCACACAAGCCAGAGCCCTGGAAGCAGGCTTTGTCTGGGGGTATAATGCAAAATCACAGGTTCTACTTCTGAAATGTTGCAAGAGCATAAATAAGACCTGCTCCATGCTAACTTGATGCTGCTGTTGAATGAGAAGGAACTGCGGGGCCCTCCCCAGCTCTCCTGACCTGGGAAACATGCAGCATAATGAGGTCTTACCTGGTTAACACCAGACCATAGAAAGATCAAAGGCTAAAATAGGGAGCAGACCCACTGAGAGAGCCAAAATGAGGGCAGAAAAAAGCTCTTTGTCCTCTCAGTGACTTAACTGACTAAAGTACAATTCACCAATCACTTCCTAGCTACACTTTTTGCTTTTTACAAACACCAGATGTTTTCTGTGTTATTTGTTATCAAAATTCCAGTATGGAA
This sequence comes from Strigops habroptila, assembly GCF_004027225.2. Lineage (NCBI taxonomy): Eukaryota > Metazoa > Chordata > Aves > Psittaciformes > Psittacidae > Strigops > Strigops habroptila. Next base: position 53,733,246 of record NC_044278.2, read on the forward strand.
TAACCATATGTCCAGTGTGGGATCTTAAAATATACCTTATTAATCCATGGACAGAGTTATTATTTTCAAAAGGATATGCTCATTTCAGTCTTCAGAACTCTTTAGGACTCTTGAATCTGTACCCACCTTTCCTATAATTCTCTGTGTTAAATATAAAATTCTTAATATTTTTTTACTTTACCAGTAGATTTCTGAGTCTTAGGGATATTCTAGCTAATCATCTCATTTTGAAAAAGAATCAAGTAATTCACTGTGGATGACCAGCTACTTCCATTGAAGTAACGTGTCTTGGGTAACTTGGATCACAGATAAACTGATTGATAGCTGAGGAGATAACTGCCCATTTAAAATGGATATGGAAATGTTTCTGGTTAAACCAAGATTAGTGACTCACTGACTCTCAGTTAAAGGTGTCCTATGTTCATTTGTCACTTTTGTTCGTTCCTTGTCATCCCAGCCTGGAGTCAGACTTTTTCCTGCATCCTGGCACAGGTCATTCCCTTACACTCCATAAAAGTGCTGAAGGGTCTGCAGACCAACAAACCTGCATGAAAACACCTGTTTGTACTGTGTTAATGCAAGTTAGGGTTAGAAGTCCCTCTCTTTAACAAACACCAAATTAAAGTAATACAGTTAATTATTTTTTCTTGCAAGTATACTTCAAGTAGTATACATAAGGTACTATACTGCTTGAAACTGAAGCTTCAAGTACTTGAAGCTGAAGCTTCAAGATGCTCAGAAGTCAGCTTTAGATCATTTAAAAAAAATTGTTTGAAGAATGAAGCTGTTTTAGTGCTAAAACCAGAAGCTGCTCAATATGACTTCAGAGACCATACCCATGCCTGGAGGCAGCTATGGCTTCAAATGAAGATACAGCTCAATGAAGAATGACAAAGGGTCTCCCAGACATCATTTATGTTAAACTTATGCCACCACGTTTTCCATCCTGCAAGATCTATTTCCATAATCTACAAGAAAATCAGAGAGAATGTGACTCTTCTGTCCTTTCCCTGGGAAGACATATATGCAATGCAGTGGAAGAGCAGGCAACAGACTAGCCCTTGGTACAGGACGAATGTCCTTCACCCTGCCCTCTGAACATTTAAATCTCAGAGACCCGGAAGAGTTCCTATTTCTGCCACTCTTCAAGTCATTTTATTGTTGCATCACATCCTTATCTTGAAAGTGATGTTTTTAACTTAGATATATAATAGAATCAAAGTTTGCTGAATGGCAAAAATCCAGCCTTTTAAATTTGTGCATAGGCACCAGTCTAGAAGTGGTGAGCTCTTCAATAGATCTGAGAAGATTCAGTGGTCACTGTGTCATTTTGGCCTAGTCCTGTGATCCTCTTACTTCTCTTACATTGTCTGCTAACATTTTAAAAAGCAGCTGAATGCTTGCATCTTAGTGTCCTATATGCTGGGGAAGGAGGGAGAGGGAGGGAGAACTGTTTATTTTGCTGCATTTATTCCCATGAGAACAACTAATCACGTGGGAGTAGAACAACAAGTTCTGCTAGGCACACGGAATCTGCTTATGAGACATCTCTGCATACTCTCGAGGTTTCATTAGCTTTAAGTGGATATTTTTCCACTCCTCCAGATCATTGTTATTTCAAAACCAAATTTATTCAAACCAGGGAAAGACACATCTCCTCAAGTATGCCAACTTCAAACTCAAGCACCAAAAATACTGTATGTATTTTTTAAAAACAGTTCAATAATTTAAATATGCATCAGCTACAAGAATGGGTTTTTGGTAAACTCTTTTCACACTGTAGGGAATGTTAATAATTAGTGTGATTTCTGTCATCCTTCTAAGACACTGAAATTATTATGGAGAAATAATTTTTCTATACTGGCTGCCTTGCAAAAATAACCAGTTCTGTGTGTTATTTGATCATCTAGGGAAAGAGTAACACAATAGCTACACCCAATGGCAACTTCATTAACTGCTATTTTTCTAATGAAAACTGCTAGGATTTTCTTAACAGGAACTTAACAATCAAGGTCAAACATAAATACTTAGGCCAGTTTTAACAGTTGCTTTTTCATGAAGATAAATTCCTCTTGAAAAGGTTTCACATCGAGTAATTTTTCACTTTCATAATTCAAATATTCCTTGCAATTTATCTTTTAATGCATAGCAGTGTTGCTCTTTTGACTGGTTTATTGTCATCTCCAAGTAGTGCACTTGGACTAGCATAACAAATTAGGCCACATATTCTTCTCCTTACTGACTTCTCAAGTTTCTACTTCATTGTGGCAAAAAAGATTGTGGCTTTCAGATTATGAAATGCAGGATGTGCTGCCAGGTTACATTTTGTGTTTGCAAAGAAAACTGAAAGTGTTTTAATATGGATAAGAGACATCTCCTGTTTTATAGAATGTCAGAGAATAAGGACCTTCAAAGGACCCTTCTAGTCCAACCCTTCTGCAATAAACAGGGACATCTTCAACTAGATCAGGTTGCTCAGAAGTCATGCCTGACCTTGAATGTCTCCAGGGATGGTGCATCCACTACCTCTCTGGAAACTCTGTTCCAGTATTTTACTACCCTCATTGTACAACTTTCTTCCTCATGTCCAGCCTGATCTTCCCTGTTTTAGTTTAAAACCATCACCCCTCATCCTACTGCAACAGGCACTGCTAAAAAGTCTCTCCCCATCTTATATGTGCCAGTACTGAAAGGTTACAATAAGGTCTCCCTGGAGTCTTCTGTTCTCCAGGATGAAAACCCCCAACTTTCTCAGCCTTTCCTTGTAGAAGAGGTGCTCCAGCCCTCTGATCATTTCCATGTTAGTCTCTGAGGCTATAGATGCCAATAAACAAATAAAGAAGGGTGGTGTGTGTGAATCTTTTTTTAGCCAGTTTTTGACTTCTGAATTTTAGTAGGAGAGCAATTTTTTTTCATGAGAAGTTGGAAAATTTTGATGGAAGTTTAAAATTTCCATTTTGTTTTAAGGAAAGTGAAAAAACAACTTACATTCTTGCTCTGTAGATACAGGATTATACCTTCAATAGAAATACGTTTGGGAGCCTTGCTACTTATTGAGCCAGGCTAAGAAAAAATAAATCAAGGGAAGAGAAAGAAAATAACATTCTGAAGTTTTAGAGTCTACAGTGCATAGGAAATAATTTTGACATCACAAATTGAATGTCAAAGCAAGAACTGAGAAATAGGAAGAAATAAGGCAATGCACTTGCAACCAGTGCTTCTGGTGAAAAGTGGAAGCCTTTGTTCTATGAGTTTTTTTGGTTTATGTTTTCACCATAGCTGGTGTAAGTTTGGTTGCTTAATTTTTGCCTTAGAAAAACTGGCAAAATCTCAATTTTCAGTCAAGTTTCATTACTGGGAATCTAGGGGAAGTTCCTATAAAATTAATTAAAAAAATTAATAAATGAAAGAAGAATGAAGAATTTACAGATTTTATTTTCTTTATGAACTTGGATTTTTATGATGTATAGGTATATTTTCTACTCACATTCCCCACTGGTGTAAAGAAAAAGCGATTCATGAGCTGCAATGTGCTTTCAGAGTCACAACATACCATGAACCTTAATGGGTAACTGCTTCAACTTCCCTGCTGCCCTGAGCAGTTCTGTTGCTTATACACTCACAAAAAACAACTGTGGTGTTCCTTATAGACACATAAGAAAAGTTGATCTTCCTCTGAAGGAGCAAAGATGCCAAGATTTAAAAAAATATAAAGGCAGAGAAGGTGCAAAGGATCTTTGTTATGAGATCAGTGATGAGAGAGAAGGGTGGAACTCTGTCCTTGAGAGCCATCTGCGTCCATCGGAACAAACTTCCATCCCCAGCTCAGGGTCCAAATTTGAGTACTGCCATCACCCAAAACTCACAAAACTTCTCAACATTAGCAGGAGGGGAAAAACCCTATGCAAGCCACTTTGCTTTTCCCACGCCATTGCTCTAGGAAGAACCCAGTCAGATGCCAAGAAAACCAAAATGATGCAGAATGAATGGGCACAAGTCATCACTCAAATACACCAACACATTTCATCAGCTTCCTCTGGATAGACTCAGAGGGGCAGCAAAGCCTCTGCTAAAATCACAAGGACTTATTTCCTCTGAGTGTCTAGCCTTTATCATTGCCTATGGAAACAGGACACTCTCACTGATACAAGGCATTCACTCAAGTCTGTCTCACAGAAGATCTTTTCAGACCCAGCCTACTATTTTTGTTCTGCTCTTCAGTTCTCACAGATGGAAGTTTAACATGGTGAAAATTCACCAGGTAGAAAACTAAATGCCAAAATTAAATGCTTATTAGCAAAAATGCTTTTAATGAGAATCTTGTAGATTTTATTATCCAACCATGTGTAAGAGCCTCCCAGATCACATTTCTCAATCAAAGTACTGCTAAAACTAGCTATGCTGATTGCAATTTGCTTAAAGGACGGTTAGAGGTTGCTGGGAAGATGCCAGCGTACCTATTGCTGGAATATATGCATTAAAACTTCCAATGACAGGCAAAAATCCTGCTGAAAGACCCCCAGTATGAAAAGTTGTCATCAGAAATCCCTGTTGGAGCATGGAAACCATAGAGAAAACAGGGTTTGAATTTGCCTGCATACAGCAAAGCACTTCTTACACAGAAAGATCCCTGCAAAGGCATGTTTTTCCTTGAGATTTACCACCAGGGTTAGCAGAAACCTTGACAAAGGTGGCTTTTCCTCACTCAGAACTGTCCTCATAAGCAAAAGGAACAAATTGGTTCTGCTGAGAACATGTGTGTTCCTCATATGCGGAAGGTCTTCTTCATAGTGTCTGTCATTTATCAAGGAAAATGGGAAGAGGCTCTGGTGAGACTGATGACACCTCCATGCCTTTGTCTTCAATTCAGAGCAGTCAGGGATTACCCTGTTACTAACCTGGCAAGCACAACTTGGCTTCAGGCACCTTCAGGTCCTCAATACCGGAACTCATGGGGGGAAAAATTAAGAAAAGAAAATAATTATAAGCATATTTTTGAAAGGGAGGTGGTAAAGTTTTCATTTAAGCTCATCCATCCTAGCTGATACGTTTCTTCCCCAAAAAGATACTGATGTCTAAACAGCAAAATGACTTCAACATCCAAAAGAACAGAAAGGGCTTGCCCCATAAAGGTTTTCCTGCAAAGGCATGGTAGTGCTAAGTCTATGTCATTGGCCTTTTCCTACTTTAATGAATTAATTCAGAGAAATACTGCATTTAGGGAATTAGGTCTGACGAACCAAAATGTCCCATTTTTGCATTTACTGAAGACAAGGGCAGAATTACCACTGAATCTGAGTCACGGATTCTCTGACTCATCAAGCATAAACATCTGGTTATATATGCAGCTGTAACATATTGACTGTGACTAGCCTATCTGCTGACTCAGGGGACAAAGCAGCAACATGAGCAAATGGCAGTCCATAGGCATGCCCTGGTTTTATCTCTTTTTCTGCCTTTAATTCCTTGCCCATCTCCAGGTTCATCCTAGAAATCAAAGGCACCTTGTTTCATTTCTTTGCAAGCCTTCCTACTTACAGTGTAAAGGTCTTCAGGAGTTAAAACTAAGCCCTTTTCATTGACGTCTGCCCAACATATTTGAGGAGCTACTGCTGCAATACTAAGCCAGGCTGTTGTGTCTTGGTAGGGAATCACAGGATTTGGGACACATTACATGTGCCCTACCCGCACCAACTAGCCACATCCTGAGGCCAAACACTTTATCTTGAGTCACAGCAATCCATGGGCATACAGGATGCTTTACAAGCATATGAAGTGACAGCTCCATACCCTGAATATCTGTCAATTTACAGTGGGATTTATACAGCAAGGACCTTAACAGACAGTTGGAAAAGGTAAAAGAGGACAGAAATTGCAAGCGTGGAAGATACTGAGATGGGCTTGATGTTGTGCGTCCACTGGAGGAGTGTTTGGAAGAGCTTGCAGGCACACATGGATATTTTTTTTTTTCCCATCATATAACATAGCCTGATTTTACAGTGCTCCTCATTCAAAGATAAATTTACATTTCCTTGGTAAAAACTGTAGAGGGTTCATATTTAGCCACTTAATTCATTCACTTAAAAAGGTAATTAATTCACAGGTACCACCACTTCCTTCAGGCTACTTTTTAGCATGAAACCAATATTGCTGGTGCAGCCAAATAAACAAAATAATTTCTCTGAACTGTTTTATTTTTAAGGTGGTGGTGGGGAAGTTGACAAAGGCCTAAGTCAGCCCCACACAGCTTCATTTCGTTACTTGTGCTGGTGCCTGGCTGCTGCAGAATGTAACACCTCGCTTTGTCTGGAAAGCGAGCAAGCATTCAGAACACATTACTCACAGGCTGCAGCTTCTGGCAAAGTCGCCTTTGTGCCACATAACTTGCAGGTAGAGAACACTACACAGTGACTGCAGCTTAGGAGCAAACTCTCCAAAACCACTTGCCCCAACTCCTGCAATATCCGGTGGATATCTACAGAACTAGATCCTACTTCAGCATAAGTGGCTCATGAACTGTGCCCTGTTGTTTTTGTTGCTTTGCAAATGGTTGCTTTTAAAGAAGGGCCATTACAGCCTTGTGATTTGATTTTATGCCTATCACAGGGTGTGACAAATGGCCAACTTTCCCCTGCTAAGGCTACTTTCTCCCTACGTTCCTCCTACAATCAAGGGAGAGGGATGTTCCTGTAGATGGCTATAAGTGAAGACGCCTTTTGTACCTGATGCATTCAGTGTCCTCTGAGTATAATGAGACCACAGTGAGATTAGCCCCACAAAGATAACAGCCTTTGCAAAGATTCTTTATGCATGCTTTGATGCCTATTACTGAGCTCAACAACTCATTGAGCTGAACATTCATTTCAGAAAGATATCTGTTCTTGAATTAAAGACACTACAGATAAGATCATCTGATGTCTCTCTCTCAGCCACTCATCCTCACTTTGCTTTCTAGTCCCTGCAGGAAAATAGGACATGCAAAATCTTTTGGAAAAAATGATACCCTGAATGATACCCTGAAGTGCCAGAACCTAAGGGAGCACTTTCAGAGGTTCAGATGACATGAGTCTACCTCAAACAATGCTGAATATACCACTGCTTCTCTGCTTTCATTATCCCTTAAATTTTATTTTCTTTTTTAACTGGTAGAAGGGTTTTCTTGACAGCCAAAAGAATCACAAGCAAGTAAAATCTCATCTTCCATGAAGAGGGAGACAGAGAGACTTCTAGTCTGTGTATCTGTGCAGAGATGCTCATAAACATGAAAAACATGTCCTAGAGTCTCATTAATGCGAAAGCAAGTTAAAAATGCCAATACACTGACTAAATAAATCTCATGATTTGCAGGTCTTCCTAATCTCTGAGCGTTTAAGGTTGACAACACTGTAAATTACAGCTTCTGGCCCAAAATGAAAGGAGAATTTTATACCTTTAACGCAGAATGACACAAAAGATAAGCAAAGATTATCTGAAACCTCTGTCAGAAAATTCATAAACAGGGCATTCAGGAGAACTGTATCATATTTGAAATGTCTGCTTAAACCATAAAACAATCTTTCAGATCAAGACCACAAGGCAGATTAGGAAAGAGTAGTAAGACATTTCCACTATCTGCCCTAGTGGAAGGAAAGGGGAATTATAAGACACATGGTCAACATACCCAGAAGCTACTTGAACCTTGCAGTCTGCACATCAGCTGGAAGACAAGAATTTAAGCATGGGGTGAGGCTTCAGCTAAGTCAAGAAGACATTATCTAGACCAGAAAACTCTTGCAGTCAAGTTCTCATTCCCAGTGACTGCCCATTTCCAGCCCCACTCCACCTGGAGCTCCAGGCTTTCTTTCTCTTAACCCAAACCCTAACCCTAACCCAAACCCTAAATGAATCACATAGACTGGCCTTTTTCAAACCCACACTTCCACTCCGTGTCTCATTTTCATTCTTCCATCTCTGTGCAGACAGGATGTATTACTTCTGTGAAGGAGCTGGGAAAGGAAACGGCAGCATATCAGGCTCGGCCCTGTGTTTCAATTGCCCCATGATAGTCACTTGTCATATATCTGACATTGGCCTCCTCCCTGGTACTTATACTGTCATCTTCAGCAGATCTTGTGTGTCTCCTTCAGTAGGCTTTTTCTTGTGTGAGTTCACCCTACAAGGATCAAGCTCCAGGTGTGTAGGAGCAGTTCTAGAACATCCAGGTGCTCAGAGAATTAAGTGCTTCAGCCAAGGCATTAAGACAATGGGACTAGCTTAATGTGCACTTACATAAATAGAAATATCTGATCCTGAGAACATCATTAATTAGGCTCACCAAAAGTTTTGTGTTAGAAGAATAAACAATTTTTTCTCTTTTGTTTAGCATCAGTTTGTCATTCATTGACATGCACTAGACTGTCTTCTCAGGACTTTTCCCTTGAATATGGGGATTAAATGGTATTTTAAAATTAAGAAAAGTATTCTTAGACATGCACATCACTTCTGGAGCCTGAGCTTTTACATGGACATCATATATTCAGAATAAAACCATGATTTCCCATTAAGTGCATTCATCTGTTATCCATGATGATGGATCAGCAATGAAAGAAAGCAGAGAAGGCATTTCCTTCTCAGATGGAAAACACTGATCTTTCAGAAGTTTACTTCAATTTGCGATACCAAATAATGAACTTGAAAGTCAGTGGAATTTTCTTTTAAGTTGCTGTACTGAGTCTGTCTGGGATGAGTTAATTTTCTTGATAGCAGCCTATATGGTGCCATATTTTGGTTTTGTGGCTAAAACTGTGTTGATAACAAACCAGCATTTTGGCTGTTTCTGAGCAGTATTTGTACAACCTTAAGGCATTCTCCATTTCCCTCTTTGCTCCCCCAGAGAGTAGGCTGGACAGCTGACACAGAAAAAAAGGGATATTGCATGACACATAACGTCATGCTTAGCAATAAAAACTGAGGGGTGGGTGGTTTGGGGAGCTAGTCATTGCGTAGAGACTGGCTGGGAATCAATCTACATGTGGGAAGCAGTGAGCAACTGCATGTGCATCGCTTGTTTGTTTTTTAATTCCTCTTACCGTAGCTCGTTAAACTGTCTTTATGTCAACTCATGCTTTTTCTCACTTTTGCTCTTCATATTCTCTCCCCTGTCCCACTGTGGGGGCAAGTGAGTGAGCAGCTGGGTGGTGCTTAGCTGCTGGCCAAGGTCAAACCACCACAGTTAGGATCAGTTTGATTCAGAGAAAAACATAGTTCCTTCACAGTCTCCACCTCCAATGATGCTTTTTGCCTTCAAAAAAAATCAGAAATTGTCCAAATGTAAAAAAAATTCCTGTTTGTTTCTGTTAAAATGCTGCTGTTCAATGCAGGGATGTGACCTCAACTACTGTAGGAGACAAAGGCTAACACACAAAGCATGGATATGTGCAGAACATGAATCTAAAGACATGAGCAAGTGGTGTGCGCTGTCTTCTCATCACAGGTAAATGTGGGTATGGATAGTTGAAGAAATACCTATAAAAGATTCCAACTTTATCACATAGACCACTGTCTAAACTAAATGAGTTGATGCTACAGTAGGGGAACTCTGGTATACAGAATCCATGGCTGGCTATCATGGCTAGACCATGACAATGACATGTACTAGTGGGGTCCCTCTAGTGACTAGTGCACCTAGTGCAGCAGCATGGTCTTGGTGGGGGTCAATTCTGCTCCTGGCTTCACCCTGGACTTTGTGGCGAATCCAAGCAGATTGCATTACATTTGCTGGTTATAGCCACAAATGGTGGGCAGAGGTCATAGCGTCCATTGCACACTGTTTTGATGCCTTTGCCAAAGTGCCCTGGGCACCAGTAACCCGTCTAGGAACAACTGCTATGCATTTATGGCAGATGACGGGGCCCTGGTTGTAGGTTTTGCTGGCTGAGCAGACCCTGGGAAACTGCCAGAGTGGTGGCTGCGGTCACAGGGTGGCTGGTGAAGGAGACCAGAATCCACGGAAAGGACAGAGTGGCAAAGCCTGGCAAGGCAGCCCCTCAGAGACGCCACCAGAAGCATGGAGCTCTTGGGAATGATGTTGGGGGGTGCCAGCCCCTGCAGAGAGGAGGCAAAGGGATGTCCTGCATCGGGGAGACAGAGGAAAGGGCCACGAGGGCAGCAAGCGCTGCAGCCAAACGTCATGGGGCACCGTCAGGGACCCACATGGGACAGGTGGTCACCCACATCAGGGCCAGCACCCATGGCCACGGAGTGGTGGTCACCCACACCGGGGTCAGCACCCACGGCCAGGGAGAGCAGTGAGTCATTAGGGTCTCTCCATGGCCAGTGTGGGGCACTGGGCAAACAGGGCCAGCATCCTGGGGTCCCCATGCCTGCTCCCTGCCTGGCAGCACTGGCAGAGAGGCACCAACCCAGTCGTGTAATCTGGCTCTGCATTTGCAAGGATGCTGTTATTCTCTGGGTGAAAGGAAGAAATGAAACGTAAGGCCCATGTACTACAATGTCAGTTTTCCTGTGGCACTATAAAAGGGCTTTTACAGCCGAGTTCTGCTGGACTGGCACAACCTTTTATGAAGAAGGGCCCTGTGCTCTGCTTTGTGTTAAAGATGGTAATGAAAAACAGGTTCATGTGGTGGCCTTGCTGCACATGAAGGTGAAAGGTTTGCTCCTTCTGCACATGGCTCTAGACTGAGCTGTGTGACAAAAATGGGTTTGCATTTATAAAGAGCTGTGCACAGAGCCGCCTTAACAACTTTTACCTGGACCTCCAACATCTAAGCTGTGTAATTTACACTGCGCTTCAGCTGTGACCGCAAATGACCCCGTAGAGCGGTCTTTTCCTTAACCGTGTCTGATGCCATCTCAACAGACAAGCGCAGCAACAGCAACATCTAGTGGCAAGTGAGATGGTGGCTACACCAGAGCAGAAACCAGCTCCAATTAATAGGATATAAACCAGAAATAAATGTACGAGGATAAAAAGTAGCAACAGATAACATTTTCTGTAATAATTCGTATTTAAATTTTTTCTCATGTTTATATGCATATATAATATACAATATATATCTCTCTCTCAAATATAAGCTAGTCTTAACTCTTCCTTTGCTTCACACGACTAACACTGTGTCATTACTTCAAACACCAATTGATTTGGTGACAATATGTTTGTGTCCTATTTAGCACTCTTAGATTTTAAACATGCTGAACCATAACTCCAGAATTTCAAGGGTAATTATACTATGGTTTTGTTAGCTACTCGGGCTTTAAGCATGAGAAACGTTAGATGTGTAATAGGGTATAGAATCATACATTAGTTAGGGTTGGAAAGGACCTTAAGATCACCTAGTTCCAACCCCCCTGCCATGGACAGGGACACCTCGCACTAAACCATGTCACCCAAGACTCCATCCAACCTGGCCTTGAGCACGGCCAGGGATGGAGTATTCACAACTTCACAGTGCCTCACCACCCTCACAGTAAAGAACTTGTTCCTTATATCTAACCTAAACTTCCCCTGTTTAAGTTTGAACCCATTCGCCCTTGTCCTATCACTACAGTCCCTGATGAAGAGTCCCTCTCCAGCACCCTTATAGGCCTCCTCCAGATACTGGAAGGCTACTGTGAAGTCTCCATGTTCTGCTGGACAGGGTCAAACCACCATAACCGAGCATGCTTTCCTTCATACCCTGTTCTAAATATACACATTACATTGTGCCCAGAACTACCAAGTGTGATGTTTCTAAGCTAGATTTTGGAAAAAAAATTAAGGACAGACTTTTCTTCACAAACAGGAATATGTATCAATGTAAAACTTATGAGGCAATATTTGTTATAGATAGATATACATGAATATATGCAGTTAGAGACAGCCATTCTCATACCTGTCTCTATAGTCACACAAAATTAACAGACTGTTGTTATCATACTACCTTCTGGAGGACTTGGATCTCTTCTCATCATCCCAAAATGTGCACTGTAGCAATGTTGCAAGAAGCTTCTGGTCTTTATAACTTATTTGTAGCTGCGTATAGGCATAACATTCTAAATAAGTATCAGATAATGCTCTATTCAACCAGATTTAAGTGATGCTGAAAAAAGAACATCTGCGTGTCCTATTCTAATCCAAAGACCCTGAGCTGAGTGGTGGCCAACACTTCTGAGAGATGGTTTGGAGAATAGTCTATATAGCCTATATCTGGATAGTGTGATTCAACTCTCTTTGTTTGCAATTTGCAGCAGTTCAGGAGAGATAAGTCTATTTGTCTCCTGGAGCCTTAATCTTTCCAGCTTTTCCTGTGCAATCATAAGGTTTCACAGCTCTACTAAAAAGTTAGAATTAAGCACTGGCAGAGGATAACTTTCTTCAAATGAACCTCCAGCTTGAACTGAGATAGTACATCAAAACACTCAACTCTCTAGATAAAGCAAAGCCTGATGAACATTAACATCACAGTGTCATGCACTCAGAAGTGTGGCACATCAAAATTAAGGTAGTTTCTTCTTCCAGGACCTGGAGACCAGGTCTTGACAAGGAAAAAATCCTTACTTCTTATACTAGTTGTATACTTCTTATACTCTGCTAAGAAACTAGACCAGTTGCTGCAGCCTCAACTAGCATTCAAGCCACTTGTACAGAAACTCACTTCCTACCACCTCCTCCAGATGCTTCCTGCACCAGGCAATTGGGCTATTGCGAGCTGTACTTCACCAACTGATTTAAAAAAATAGCAGATGGCCAGTGGCTTCCTCTTTCCACAGTTAGAAAGATAGGAAATGAAAAACAGAACCACTAAACCAGCTGCTGGGAAGCAATGACGGAGCCCATGAGGGAGTCTGGCGGCTCCCATGGATCCTGGCAGTCTCATCAGCACTGGGACAGCTGTGTGACAGGCTGCAGACAATCTCTCAGCCTAATGGCACTGAGTGAAAGGGAGGAGGGAAAAAGTCTGGCACTAGAAGAATGTATTAAGCAGAGCATGAAAATTACCAAACCTTGTACGTTCACAAGGGGATAAGCCACTGCTCAGACAAATGAGACTGTAGAGAAAAACACTGAGTTTCCTAATGGTCACACCACTCTCAAATACCCCTTTTTAACCCCGCCAAGATAGTAAAACACTCCCTTTATTGCTGACAAGATTCTGAATTATGTCCTGCTTTCTATCACTATCATAAGTTAGGAGTGATTTTTCTTTTTAGAGCTTGTAAAGGAAGACAGTTTAGAGCCTTGTTAAAGATCTACTGATACTCACATCCCAAGTCACAGATCTGCCTGAAATAAGAAAGGTCAAATGCAGCAAGAACATTTCTCTCACACTTACCTTATACTGAGCTCTGGCCAGCCATGAATTTCAGCATTTCTTTTCAGCATTTCACCATTAGTTTAATTTGGGCACATTAATTTTTATATTCTTCTTATATTGTGGAGCCCAAAACTGCACACATTACTAGAGGTGAGGCTGCACCAACGTTTAGTATAGTAGGACAATCACTTTTTTCAACAGGTTAGCTATACACCCCACTGAAACACTCGGCATTTTGGCCATGAGGGCAAATTGTTGACTCATATTGAGGTTACCATCAAACAAAACCCACAGATCCCTTTCTGCAGACCCACAGATCCCTTTCTGCAGGGCTGCTCTCAAGCATCTTGTATCCCACGGATGCATCCCATGGATGTATAAGTACATCCATGATTACACCATCCCAGGTGCAGAATCTGGCATTTGTACTTGTTAAATTTCACCCAGTTAGTGATTGCCCAGTGCTCTAGCTATCAAGATGTCTCTGTAAGGCACCTCCACCCTCGAAGGAATCAATAGTTCCTCCTGATTTAGTATTGTTGCCAGCTGATTTGGTAACATCCATAAGAGGGAAAACTCCTTTACCTTCAGTAAGAACATGGTTGAGATTACTGCTCAAAAACGTGACATGAATATGAATTTTGAAAGCACTGGATTGTAAATGAGGAAAAATAAAACTGAAATTGAATAGAGGAATTTTATGCAAATGCACATACACACAGGAAAACAGCATCAGCAAACATTAAGGAAATTGAAACTACTGTCTGTCTGCCTTAATGATGTGCTGTCTGGAAGAAGGTCATTATAACACATTTTGTATTCACAGCCCCTTCCCTCTGAAGGGACGTAATAGACAAATGTTATCAAACTCAGTCTGCTGCATGGTAAATCTGGGGAGGGAAGAAGACATTTGAAAAATCTTGTTATTTGCATGGTTTAAAAGGGAGGAGAAAAGGCAGTTCAAATCAGTCCTCTGTTTCTCAAACTCCAAAAATGAAAAGTAGGAAGAAATCCCATCACCCAAGGAACCTCCCACATGTGAGGTAGTCAAACAGCAATTCCTCAGCTGTAAAAGCCTGTGTTTTAAAAACTTCATGCAGATACAAGGTCTACATATACAAGATTCCAAAGGTCACAGGGGTCTCAATAAAAGTTAGGTCCATCCTGAGGACCATATCTACACTGAGTTTTTTTTTTTTCTTTTAGACTTCTATCATGCCTATTCCAAATTTGAAGTCAGTGTAGTATTAGGATGCTCTATTACTAACTGTTTTCTTCTCAGAGACATTAAACAAGTCCCTTGAGCATATTAGTCTTTGACATCTATCCAAGACTGAGTTACATTTCTTACCTTTGAGACTAAAAATCCACTGCTGTATTGCAGGATGACTTGAGGGTAGTCAAGGTCTTCTGTGGAACTGACCTTTTCTCTGGACTTTCACAGGCATGTGAGGCTATACCATGCCAAATGGATTTTCTGAACTGTTACTAAGGACAAAATGGTGCATACAAATTCAAAAAAGCCTAAGGAGCACAGTAACAGACCAAGTACAAAAAGTAGAGGTACACTTCTTTTTAACAGTAATAAAAAATACTTATACATGGAAGAATATAAGCACTGGAGGGATCCATTCTACACAACCAGTTCTGAACAAGTGCAAGTAGTGAGTAGTTTGGGTTCATTGCTGCTTTAAAATCTCCTTACAGACATCTCTGCAATGTGATCAACCATGGGCAGCTCTATTAGTCTGCTATACAAGTCTACATATTTTCAAATTCTGCTGTAAAATTGTTTCTACCCATCTGTTTCAGTTGCATTTATCTGCAACTGATGACCTGTGATTTCTGTTTATACCCCTGGGTCCTCTGCTATTACCCTATGTTTGTACTTCAGGGGCCTTTGACAAAATTGGAGGGGCATGGTTCAGCAGCACTCAGGATATGACTTCCTGATACTAATGTTACATTAGCAAAATAACTCAGGCATTCAGCTCTGTTCTACAGCTATTGAATAGTTTACACTCAAAAAATAATGGTCCATTAACTCTGCATCTGTTAATGCAAAGTTAAAGTTTTGTTAACCACTTGCTATCAATATTGATTAATTGGGGCATTATGACTTGCACATCATCAAAATTGCTTTACTGCAATGGTATGCAGACGGAAGACATCCGCAGACCTCACGTGAGGAGAAAAATCCAGCTGGGCTCCATTCAGTGCTGCATGAACATGGGTACCTAGCATCTGAATGGATGTAAGATTTACTTGCTATCTATATTCCTCTTCTTATTCTGTCTTGTTAAACTAGTTATTTTATTAATCCATTTGCTTTGGGCCTTCCAAATAAAGACCATAGTCAGCCTTGTTTCATTATTCGTGTTGGTGCCTGGCTGCTGCAGGATGTAACACCTCGCTTTTTCTGGAAAGGGAGCAAGCATTCAGAACACATTACAGGCTGCAACTCCTGGCAAAGTCACCTTTGTGCCACATAACTTGCATAGTGACTGCAGCTTAGTAGGGAACTCTCCAAAACCACTTGCTCCAACTCCTGCAATATCCTGCCAATATCCTCCAGGTGATCCTACTTGAGCATAAACCCACTCCAGTGCACAGTGGCTCATGAACTGTGCTCTGTTGCTTTTAAGGATGAAAAGGGCCACTGTGGCCTTGTGATTTGATTTTGATATCACAAAATGTGACAAAAGGCCAGCTTTCCGTTACTGAAGCTGCTTTCTCCCTATGCTCCTCCTATAATCAAAGGAGCAGGAGACCCATGCAGCTGGCTACTGAGAAGACTGTCTCAGTCCCTTCTAGTATCCAGCTTAATATACAAATGAAATTTGTATTCAAACCACAGCTGCAAAGAGTCTTTCTGCAAATGTTTCTCACTTCAGTAACCTGTAATTCTGCTTCCCAGAAAACTGGGTGGATTATGGCAGGTTGTGCTTGATCAAATGATCTAAAGAAATAGCAGGAGGCATACAGTAAGGCATTCCCCTGCGTGTAACTGAATGACTTGGCTGCATCATGCTCCCTCTCAGGTGTCTCAGGGCCTGCCCTGTAAAGAGCATCACTGGGCTTCAGCCAGTCAAGCTACAAAATTATTTTTCATAACTTAAAATCTAGAGGAAATAAAAAATTAATATAACTTTTCACACCAAACCACCCAAGGCTCAGACAGGATTTCTCCTGAAAAGACAAACCATAAGGAGATGTCATTTGCTCTGTTTATACTATGTCCATTCCTCAGGAATAAAAATTCAGTTAACAGAGCTCAGTACAGGGATCGGTTTTATTCGATTAGAAATTCAGCATTGCTTTTGATAGATACAGTATTAAAATTGGAAAGAATGAAAAGACCTGAAGCCAACACACTGCACATTTTCTTTCTGGGTTATTTCTCGTGGAACAGGTGTTGACTTCTTTCTCTCCCTTCCAGATCCAAAGGCAAGCCCTAGTCAGGCTGCAAGACTCGTAATCCATGCATGCTCAATATCTATCAGTAGTGATTCTCCTGACAATGCATCAGCTTACAAGAAAGTTGGCTGCTTTACATAAAAGCCGAGTTGATAACTCCCCTCAAAGAAGAGAATATCACATTTCTTGACTTACTCTATCTTGTAAATACATGAAAGGGGTGCTATTACTTCCTTCCTAAAACAGCATCATAGAGTTTTCCAGTCCTCTTGACTTGAATCTCTCCAAAGCCAGCTGCCTCAAGGAGCTTGCTGTACTCTGCTGCTGTTCGCTCCTTTCCTTCTGTCTGGACCAACATATTCATCGAATACAGTTGAGTTTCTAAAGGCCCACTTTTATCTTCATTCAGTAGTGATTCAACCAGCAGCACTCCGCCGCCTGGTTGAATAAAGAGAAATAAAACACACACTGAGCTACGAGAAGACAAGCTGTGTTTCAGCTGAGTTACTAGGCCAGATCCTAACCTTTAGTTTCAGGAAGAAGCAGCCTCTATGTTCAGTCCCAATTCAGCATCACAGAAGACAATGAAAGAGCAAAAGCACTGGAGCATGCCTCTGCTTGCATACCTAGGTACTGATGTACCAGGTCTGAAGGGGGTGTTACGGCTGAGATGGAAATTTTCCATATCCCCCAGCTGAAATCCACAGGAGCTTACTAATTTTGCTGAGAATCTGGCTGTGTAGGCAGTGTTTTCAAAGTGTGAGGGTTCAATGTGATGCTTAATGGGATTTTTACTGTCATCTACACCTATCTAAACAATACCCAAAATCCCCAATCCTTACACCTGAATACCTTGAAAGAGAAGTACCTGTGGAGAAGGAGACTAAAACTAGAAGCCCAAACTCTATTTGGCTCAGCTGCACATGGCTGGCTTTGAAAAGCAAAAGACTAAACCAAGGAAACCCCTGCACTGAAACTCTGCCACCCAATTGAGCATAGAGACTGGTGTGCTTCTCGTTACTGATAGCCGAGAGTCTCTCTTCTCTTCAAGAGCTCACACCTACCAGGTTTGCAAGCTTTGTAGACCTTTGCCAGCAGTTGCCTGCACTTGTCATCATCCCAATCATGCAGTATCTTGGATAAAATATACAGTTCAGCTTCTGGAATTGAATCATTAAAGAAGTCTCCTGTAAAGCAAGAATACATGTATTACGCAAAACCCCTAAACCACAGAGGGCTGAGTTAAGCAAATATTTTCAGTTCTGTTCAGTTCTGAAGACTCTGGGATTGCCATGTCCATCGTCACATCAGATTGAGTTACCAGGTAAAAGTCCTCTGTGGCACTGCATTCTTTTCTTGTTCAGTCTCAAGAAGGCCTAAAATGTTTAAAAGCAGCAGCTCATCTAAAACAGCATTTGATGTACAGGAAAGCATTTGAGACTAAGTTTTCTCCAGTGACAGGATTCAGATTCATAAAACATTAAGGAGGCAGTTTCTCACAGTTTCTGTCATGGAAAAAAAAGGAAATAATTTTCCCTTTTCTAAGCGAATTTTCAAAGACCTTCAGAAACAACAGAAATACATCATAAATCCATAAGGAAAAAATACACATCTCTCACCTCCTAGCACTAGCTTCATCACACACCTTTTCTTCAGCACCTGGTGTACCACATTCAGATTTTTCTCTCTGCATCTTAGTCATTTCCTCTCCCATTTCTTTGCACCACTGTCACATGTAACATTTCCTGTGTTTCCCCATCTTTGATTTTTATATACTCCCTTTCTTCCTCAAGGCTTCTTTCCTCTCTCTTATCTTCAAGCAATATTAAGTCATTACAACACTTAGAAGGCTTTTGTAAACATTTAAAGTTAGACCTCCCTACACATGTTCATCATAGATGGTGCAAAGACCATCCAAGATCTATGAACTGGGCAACAAAAATAAGGACTAGCTCACTAATATTCAAAGCCTGACATATCTTAGGACTTGAAAGTCAATCAATCATGACCAGAGAAGGAAAAGCCCTCGCTCAATGCAGGCCTGGCATCCCACACATCTGCCAGGAGGTCTGTGCAGGAGAAAAGGAAGTGTTAGGAAGATTTGTAACATGGTATGGTAGTTTTTCAAAATTGCATGACTTTTTTTTATTTTTTTTTTTATGTTAAAGTAGCCTTGTTCTGAAGAAATAAAATAGCTCTGTTTAGGAGTAAAGAGCTTCTGAGTTCCTGAACAACAGAGTTGTGTCTCTGATAGAAGATAGCTGCAGATGCACAACTGGGACCGCCCTGTGGTAGCAATGAACTGCAGACCTGGGCTGGGGAGGCTGCAATTTGGGACACTCTGCCCACATAAGGGGCAACCAGAGACCTGAGCCTTCGGTATGGTACCTCTGAGCAGAGACAAGGGGCTCAGGAGCAACAGCTGTGACAATGCTTACACCACTGTCCGCACCTACCTTCATGGAAAGCAATACGACGCTCCTCAGGGGGAACAAATTGCTCTTTGGCCACTTGCATGACTTTAGGCAGGTCATAAATTGTGACCGTGGAATTTGGGTACAAAGAAACACACTCCCGGGCCAAAGCTCCTCCACCTCCTTTGAGGAGAAAGCAAAAAAAGTCAGTGCTGACACAAAAACAACTTGCTCAGCAACTCCTCCACGAAGCGATGCAAGCAGTAGTGCATTCAGTGCATTCAGCTTCATGGACGCTGGCAAGGTATGTTTGCTGGCCCCACGTTGCCCAAAGGGAATAGGAGGGACAGGAGAGGCCACTGTCAGAAGACAGTTCAGAGGCTTTTAAAGAAGATCTACTGCGACTCACCTCCCAGGTCATAGATCTGCCTGAAAGGGGAAAGGTCAAATGCAACAAGTACATCCCTGCCACAGATACTCCATACTGAGTTCTGGCCAGCCATGAATTTCAGCATTTCTTCTTCTGATCTAGTAATGCAAATAGACGCAGCACAGGTAATTTACAATATCCTTGGTGATTCCTATCATAGAAATGTCATTAAAAGTTTTAGCTTAAACACTAATCTCTGTTTTTATTGACACAAAATACGTTCTTTTTACATATAAACTTACCTATCAGAAGGTAAGAAGGTAAGTTTATAGCAGAAGGGTACAGCTATGTATTCAAGCATTTAAATATGGAATTAAGACTAGTGAAGTCCAACAGTAAATTATGCTGCTAATTCTCAGGCTTCCAAGGGATTTTTTTTCCCCTTCAAATACCATTTTCTCTGTGACAGAGATGTGTGATATGTTTTTCAGAATAGGAAATGATATACTTCTAATCAAAATATTAGACAATGTCCCAGTAATGGATACTATTGAGAAAGGAAAACGCTGCATGGTGAGTGGGATTCTCACATCATCATATTTAATTGTCCTGAGCCGTAATTAAAAACATTAATTGTAACTACAATAAGAATAATAAAATTTCTATAAATATACTGATTACCTGTACATTGCTCCAAAAGGGTCCTTAGATGAAATATGAAAAGCTCTTTCATACTGGTTTCTTCCTTCCCTAAAATAGCAACCAAAAAAAGCATATGAGTGTGGATTTCTATTTCTTTTATCTCAAATACACCTTGGGGCTGTAGTTTCAGCTAGTTCATCACTGTGAAAGGCGCTCAACTTCGTACAGAATATATGCCAGCCTGTTTGTAATGTCTGTAAAGGCACCCTCATTTGCCACCTCAAAATATGCTGATGTATTTCTCAACCTTTCACATGAATGACTGGTTCTTTTGAAGACCAGGTTGGATGGGGCTTTGAGCAACCGGGTCTAGTGGAAGGTGTCCCTGCCTGTGGCAGGGGGTTGGAACTGGATGAGCTTTAAGGTCCCTTCCAAGACAAACCACTCTATGATTTATGGGAACACATCTCAGGTAAAGGTACAAGACTGGTGCAACCATCACCATGACACACACCATGTTTAATCTTCAGTTACACAGACTGGAACAAGTGAGACTCCTGCCCCGTATTAAACTACTTGTTACACCTTTGCAGAAGCACCCTTAGCTATCACTACTGATCATTTAATGTGATGTATTAAAAGACACTGTAAAGTTCAAATGCTTTCCTGAAGGTCAAATGCATAGAAATCTGATTCCTAGGTCACCACTACCATCAGAAGGAAAAGGTAAGCAAAACTACACACAAATGGAAAACAAGAAAAACCAGGAACACATTTGCTGCATTATGAACTGAAAAGATCTGTTGTTTTTTATTTCTGGGAATGAGCCAGCATCTTCCTTGTGCCCTTCCCCAGAAATACACCACTCAGAGCAGCCACACAGATGCCACAAAGCAGTCTGCAACAGACAGCGCACAACATTCCTCCTTACCTCACAGCATCAGCCAGGTAGTGCCAGCACAAGTAGACTGTATTGGAGTAATACATCATAATATGATACTGGGACTTGGGACTTGATTTTGTAAGGTAGATGTTGGAAATGTCTGTGTTTCTGTAGAGGGCTAATAGGTAAAATAAATATATTTACTGACATGTATATACTACCTTGCCAAGCCTACTACATAGCATGGTACTTATCACCAAAAATGTCCACATGACCAATGACACAACTACATTGCTTCTACAATCAATCTTTCCACTACAACGTGCAGTGAGTGAGGGCTGCTGAAATGTGTGTTGCCCCATTCAATCTCAGTAAGCACCACCTACCTATACTTACTCTAGCACCAAACATTTCTTTGAAGAACAGCAAGAGGAATTCCTTATGAGTGTCATCATATACTGATAAGCTTCTGCTATCAGCAGGAGCCTTTGGTATGCTCTATTTAAATAAGAAGCCCTTGCAGACAAGCATCTTTGCCAATCAACAAGGTCAGCAAGTGGGAGGCAAGTCCCCAAACCAGCATGCTAACCACACCTACTCCCTGTCAATTCACTAGGGCAGGTCCTTCTGCAGAAAGACTGAATGCCTAAAGGACTTGCAGAAATCTCCTCTGCTTCCTCCAACACATCTGCAGTGGCATCACTCACCCATGGGAATGTCACACAAAAGGAATTTAAAAGAGAGATTCTGCTCTCCTTAAACTCATTGAGCAACTACAGTAAGCCCTAAAACAGGGCAAGACAACAAAAGTCAGAGCCAGGGACACTACTTACAAGTCTCTGGCTCGTCTTGACCAGCAGTCTGACTGTCAAAAATCCCTCCTGACCTCATGGACTCCACATTTCTGCTGCAAGGACAAACTTATATCACCTCTCAGTTCAGATCAGCAACCTAACAAAATACTTTACATGGTGCTAAAACCCCAAAGATAAAACATGTTTTTAAATCATGCCATTGCCCATCTACCCTGGCATTTTGTTTTAAGGTTTAAAATCATGCCCACACCTCAGAGTTTTCTTGAGACCAACTCTGCAGAGACACTGAATATCTTCTCCAAGGTCTCTGAGGCTCTTGCACAAAGATATTTACAGATATAGAGCCCTTCACCTGGGTTCTACTTTACACCTTTATTTGATAATGCTGATATTTGCGGCTTCTCTTTCAGTTGAAGAAGGGATGGCGTTCACAAGTGATTCTCTTCTCCTTCCAGCAACTGTCCTAACACTAGATATCACCTCTCCTTACCTTGCCTCACTTTCCAAACCATCAGAGGCTTAAATCTTATAGTTTCTTCCCCTTCTTCTGCCTATATTACCTCCTCCTTGTGTCAGCTCTACTGCCAAGAGCTTCAACCCCACACAGGCATCCAGCAGTCTTTCCATCCCTGTGGCGCTGGTACCCAAGCGTGCAGCAATGGCATCTGTTGACAGAGGCTCTCCTGACTCCAGCAGAAGATCAAACACCCCCAACTCACAAGCAGTGAACATAACCTGGGAGTAAGCAAAGATGGGAGTGAGGTATCAGGTGAAAGCACAAAAGCATTTCTAAAGCTTTGTTGGAGAAAATACACACATAATAACATTTTTTCATGTAAAAATCATATTTCATATAAACAAGTCAAATGATTAAACTGAAGTTTCTCTGAACACCTGACAATACCATGAAGTGCTTGCAGTACACTTTTTTTCCATTTCTTTTCCTTTTCTGGAAAAGCCAGCCAATGATTTTTGCTCACAAAGCTTCACATTGAGAGACCTGTTTTGGATGTGAATGTTCCTGGCTCTTCCTTGGTTCCAGAGCACATACTCACAGTCTCTCTTGCTTTTTACCCAAAGAGCACAAGAGGATTTTTCATAATTCATTTTTCCTCTCTTTACTGTCAGCTCTGTCTTTCAGGAGCAGTAGGATGCAGCAGTATTTGCACAACCCGAAGAATATTCTTTACCTTACCATGTTCGCCAGAAGTGAAGCAAGGGACAACAGGAAACATAACTAAAGAGTAAATGAGGAAAAAATCTCCACTGCAGTGGATATTATAATTATATGCCCATATGCTTACACACAGAAAGGCAAATAACATCAGTAAACAATAAGGGAAGTGGAACTACTAGTACTACCTTTGTGCCTTAATCAAATGCTGTTTGGAAAAACAGTCATTATACCAGACTCCATGTTTCATGTGTAGAGAGTCAACACATAGAAGCTTTCAAGCTCAGATATCTGCATAATACATACAGAAAACCATGGCAGAGGGAAGGAAATTCTTTGAGAAGTTATTTGAAAAATCTTGTTCTTTGCATGGTTTAATAGGGAAGGAAAAAGGCAGTTCAAGTCAGCTCTTTGTTTCTCAAACTCCAGGAATGAAAAGTGGGAAGAAATCCCACCACTGAAGGAACCTTCTACATTTGAGGTATTCAGACAGCAAGCCCTCAGCTATAAAACCCTGTGGTTTTTATAAAGCCTCGTGCAGAGAAGGTCTGCTCATCCAAGCCCCCAAAGGTCAGAGAGGTCTCAATAAATGTTAAGTCTATCCTGAGGGGTCAGGTCGCTTTCAAATCCTTTTTGTTTTCAAATTTCCTTCCTGCCAAGAGGAGCAGACAGGATGCTTTCATATGAGATGGTTTTCATTCCAAAGACTTACATTCAGCACCTAAAGTGAGAACCTTGAATATCTCCGTCTGCATATTGTTAGACATCTACCCAAGACTGAGTTATATTTCTTACCTTTGAGATTAAAAATCCACTACTGTATTGCAAGATGTCTTGAGGATAGTCAAGGTCTTCTGTAGAACCCATCTTCTTTCTGGACTGAAGCACAGATTTTCTTGTCCTCTTAAATAAGCTTCTTTCCACCAGGCACAGAGCACACCAGCTGATCCACTTAATCTTCTCGCTTCTGAGAAACACACTGTTACAAAACGGTTAGCTAAATTATTGGGCTTCAGTGGGTCTTTCTACCAGGTCCATCTGTTTCTTTGGCTCTTCCATCATCAAGTACAAGGCTAAAGAATCAGTGCAGATTGAAGCTTGTGTTGTCAGTGCAGCAGTCAGTTAACATGCTGGTACACCAGAAGCACTTGAAAGCTTGTAACAAGCAAACCAGAAACCACTGCATCAGGAACCTGAAGTCAGTGCATTGCACCCGGAGTTCATTGACCAAAGCAGAGCCTTAACTCGGGCTTGTTCAGAAGCAGCTCTACTCCATCAGGCTGGCTTTTTGATGCTGGAAGACTTCCCAAGAATAGAAATCCTTACAGATGTCAGGCAGCCCAATGGCATGACCCCAGAATAAAGATGAAAATTTGGCAACACAATTCTTCACGTCAAAAGTGGACATTCCCAAGGGTATAAGAGTAAAGGAATATCAGCTTGTCTCAAAGCAGTCATGGCATATTCCTGGCCAAACCTGGCATCTCCCACAGCCGTACTTCCACTCACCCCTCACTCAAGTGTATGCACAGCACTTACTTACCTTCACCATACTGAAACAGAGACTTGTTCAGCCTCCAGCGCCAGGTCATGTACCCAGGGCCTCTGACTTTACTCACGCAAGGATAATGACTGGCATAACTACCACATAGCAGGCAAGAGGAAATAATCTGAGATCAGAGTCCACACAAGGAGCTGAAGGAGAAGAAAGCATCCCACCAGAGTCTGTCCCTGGAATAATTTCCACCCATGTGTGGAAAACCGGGGTGTGCTTCCCTGGTCTGGTTTGCAAGCTGTACCCACAGAAAGGCTAAAGGAAATACAAGGGTGTAACCAGAGGGGAACCGAAACTTGCTGTGATGGGCACAGGTCCAGGTGAACTTTGAGCTGGCAGTAGGGTACACCTATCCCCAAGTAGAGAAGCAGCCAGTCTGAGAAGAAGCTGCAAGAGTCTGTTGTGCTGCTTTGTCACAGTGACTAGTTGTGAATGCTCCACCCCTGGCAGTGTTAAAGGCCAGCTGAATCCGGCCTTGAGCAACCTGGTCTAGCGTGAGACATCCCTTCCTGTGGCAGGAGGTTTGGAACTAGATGATCTTAAGGTCTTTTCCAATTCAAACAATTCTATGATTCTGTGGTGATCACTCAGGTGAAGTCTACAAGGAATTAAATCTACTCTTGTTCTTTTTCCAGACTTTGCCGGTCTCCCACATAATGGCTTAGCAAGCAATACCTGTTTGACAGCAGCACCACAGTAGGGGTGTCCTACTTGTGCTTTGCCATGTTTTGCCAGAGCAGGGTGCTGAGGGATGACAAAATGTTCTGCATTTTCCAGGTGGCTGCCACATTCTTCTTCCCCTTCTCTGCAAAACTAACCAGGGGCATGCAGAAAGTCCTTGGGAAGAAACTATAAAATGACTGCCAAGTGCCAGATGCGACATGGATTTCAACTTCAAGCAGAACATACCTCATAGGTTTTTCATCAAAAAATTAAAACCCTGGATTACTTTCCTGAAACCTCTCTGCTCCACTGTCCATTCCTCCAGCTTGTAAATGCCTGCCATGGTGCTTATCTTGCCTTTTTGGGCTGAAACTGCAACTCTCAGGTGAGAAAAGATGCTCTCCATGAAGGAAAGACTCAAGGTTTTTGTATCACACATTTAGCAACCCTTCAGGCAACAACATTAAATGAGACCTGACTTGGGTAATACAGGGGTGCCAGAATGTTACAAACCAGCATTTTTTCCAATGGCAGCTTTCTCCATGCTTCAGTGATTAAGTTAATGGGCAAAATTTGAGCAATACAGTGATCAACACAGAGCTCAGCATTTTGTGTACATTAGCTTGGTGTATGTTTAAAGACTGCACTTTACAATTTTGTCCCAACACAACATTTTAGTGTTCCCTTCCTTTCCTAGGAAGTAGGGTTGTATTTATATACTGCTGCTGCAGGTTAGTTCTGTGTTTCTCTTTTGAAGCTGCCTCATTTTAGAAGAAACAGGCCAGTATCATGCTTTCCACGTGTTCCTTCTGACCATTTTGTGGATGCAGTGGAACTTTATCAACTGAAAGGTTTTACTGCATAATCCCTCTGTGAAACTGTATTTTCCTTTCAGATTCTTACATTTTAGCCAGAAATGCAGTCCTGCATTTCTTTTAGCCAGTAGTGAAATAACAACCTACTTTAAGAGTTAGTCGTTAAAGTTAGCTAAGAGGTTCTCACAATTATCAGCCTTTTCCTCCTCTGTACACAACTTGGAAACAGTAAGGGTTCCCCAGGCTCTACCACCACAGGGTCTCTGTGTTACCAGGTCCGAACACACAAACGTTAGGGCAAAGGCCAAACTGTAGGCACACTTAGACCTCCTCAGCCTGGCCAACAGAACCTGTAAACATAGTGCTATTTTCCTGCTAGTGAGCCAAACTTCACTGTTCGGTACAGGTTAGACACTAATATTCTGTTTAAATTGTACTGTAGAGGCTGGAGATCACAACACACTCTCTGCCAAAGTGACCGAATCTGTGCAGCTTGCATATAACAAGACATGGTTTCTCTGAAGGAAAAGCCTGAACAACAGGTTTCAAGAACACAGCTACATTCATAATGGACATCTTCCCCTGCCATCCTGCCTGCCTGCTACTGAGAAAAAAACTGGTGCAATTTTGCCCAAGCATAAAGATTTCCCATTCCTGGGATGATAACGACTATTCAGATCCAGGCCACCATGCACACTGGAGGCAAATGCTCACCACACTGAAGTATACATTTCTCTTCCATTCAGCTAAACAGAACAACTCTAGGAAAAGTGAGCTGCTGCTCACCAGCTTACAGACCACTTTCCTCAAATGACTTGGCCACAGATTAGTAATCAGGTATTAGTGACGTTTAGTACAGCTGCATTAAAGATTCATGAGTACAAAAATGGTCAACCCTTGATTCTTGTAGCTTTGACTAAATAACAGACAGGAATGTTCACAACTGTAGATTAGAATGTCCTAATGGGCCATAAATTCAATTCACTTAAGGCAAAGCTGCAGGGTACAGGAGGCTATGTTAATAAAATGACCACAGGGTTAATTAAACCCACCTGAAGTACCTTTTCAATTATGACTAAACCTGTCTGTTGAGGACACATAGAGGTAATCGTGTAATGGGATTACTACTGGTAGTGCGATGTAGGAGAGGAGGGTTGCAGATAATCCACACCAGACTGATGCAAAGCCACACACAATGCATTGCTGTTCCCAAGTAAATTGTTAGTGAGGCTTAATTCTAAGCTCTTTTTAATCTATGAATGCATTCATGAAGATAAAATTGCAATGGCTTGCTTTCTCTAAAAGCTTCATCAAGGCTTTTAGAGCAATCTTGCTCTAAGGTTTCTCTAAACCTTATCACCACAGTGCTTAGACCATGTGCAGGCTAAAGCTGTTCCTTTACCTCCACGGTTCTATTTTGGTGATTAGTTTTTCTTTGCCTAAATGACTCACTACAGACAAATACTATATAAAAAATAATTACCTCATTTTTGCATAACACCTGAAAGTAAGAAATTCTCTATGAGCTAAGCAGATTTAGTAAAATTAATGTGTCTGCCAGTGAGAAATGGAAGATGACACTTTTTTCACACACGCAACCTTCTTTATAAGCAACAAGTACAAATCTCAGGGATGTGACTATGATAAAGAGCTTCAGTAATGCCAATCTTGAAACAACTGTGCCTCACTATCACTATTAAGCCTCTAAATATGCTTGGAAGTGCAGTAGGATAAAACAGTTTGTGCCACACACACCCCCCCCATTTTATTTTTTAAGAACCCTAAAAAGCCAAGATACTCAGTATCGCACTTTTCTTTGAACTATAACATCCAGTTTTAAAACAAAAATGTTCGTTTTCCTCTTTGTAACTTGTAATCCTTCTCATGTTTTACAATATCTGCATCACCTTGGTAACATGACGTGCTTCTGGTTTTGACACCAACTAATTTTATTTCTTTTCCTGTTTACATCACATATACTACTGACAGACATTTGGAGTCATCAGGAAATCCTGCATATCCAGCTCATTCTCGAAGCAAACCCTCCCTTCTCAGTTTTTCTTCTAGTAAAAACTGATTGAGAATGCCTTTTAAAGTGCATCACAAGCAATCTAGAGTCATTCTTGGTTTAACTTCATGGCCAGCAAATAATCTCTCAACAAATAGTTCCACCAAATATTCATGGAGATATCTGTTAGAGGAAAGTCTCAGCAGATAAGAGGCACACGCTCCCTGAGGACAGACAAGTTCATTAGCTAAAACTGGCAGAGTCCAGAACTTTAGAGAGAGATGCAAAAAGAAAACAAAGATGGACAGCAGCTGAGGCAGGCTCTCATGTCAGAAATTACTTGTGCTCTGTCAAGCATCATAAGGGCAGTCGGTGGACACGCAACTGCCTTCCAGAGACCATTTTACACTTGCTAATCTGATAATATACTCCTCTATTTCTTTAAAGAGCTTCAGAAAGAAGTGTTCTCATGGCTTTGCATGGGCAAGCATGACTGAAGTCTTTACCTAGTGGCTCACCTGAAACATTTTTATACAATCTTATGCCGTTTGCAACTATGCTAGTTTTCACTGAGGTAATTTCCTTCATAGTCGCTGGCATAGGTCTATGTTTTGGATTTGTGCTGGAAACAGTGCTGGTAACACAGGGATGTTTTTGTTACTGCTGAGCAGTGCTTACACAGAGATAAGGCCTTCTCTGCTCCTCACCCCACCAGTGAGTAGGCGGGGTATGCATAAGGAATTGGGAGGGGACACAGGCAGGGCAAGTGACCCCAACTGACCCAAGGGATATTCCATAATATGAGCATAATATGTACATAATATGCTCAGCATGTACAGCTGGGGGAAGAAGAAGGAAGGGGGGATGTTCAGAGTGATGGCATTTGTCATCCCAAGTAACCGTTTCATATGATGGATCCCTGCTTTCCTGAGGATGGCCGAACACCTGCCTGCCCATGGGAAGCAGTGAATCAATTCCTTATTTTGCTTTGTGTGCGGCTTTTGCTTTACCTGTTAAACTATCTTTATTTCAACCCATGCGTTTCCCCACTTTTACTCTTCTGGTTCTCTCCCCTATTCCACTGGGGATGGAGGGAAAGGCAGGTGGGAAATAAGAAAGTGGCTCTGGGCATCCTATCCAGGGCAGGTAAAGCTCACTTTGCAGGTGCTGCAGTGCACAGGCAGCTAGATTAAGCATCAATTAGAAAACAATGCCGATCAGCCTTAGCCCTTCAAAAGTTTTATAACCTACTACTATGGCAAAGCATTTAAGCTAATCTACGAAATTTTTTGTGAGGCAATAGGAGATGTGTTCAGAGGATGCAGCGTAAGAGGGGGAAACAGATCAGATTTATTTTCTATGCTGTGATTGAAGAAGAAAGGATGGTGGTGCATACCATTTCAAACAAGCTTCAAAAGCCCATTATAAGATTAAGTAAAAAAAACCGAAATAATAAAATTGAGGTACACTTCCCTTTAACAGTAATAATACTTACATATGTAGGAATGTAAGACACTAGTGGGATGCACACTGCACACCCAGTTCTGAAGGATCACCCGCAACTAGGCTGCTGCTCTGTACAAACACTAAAGACAATTCTGCAAATTTTTTGTGAGGCAGCAAAAGATACATTCTGCTAATACTGTGTTCACTGGGCTGAGGAAGGGCCAGAGCAACAGAATGCAACATGAGCTTAATGAAATGCGTGTTGTATCCAGATTATAACCAAACCTAAAAGTCAGGATACCAGATCAAAACACAGGCAATACATATATTACCTCTTAATTATAATAAAACCCCCATCCTTAACTTGCATAGCAATAGAAAACATTAGTGGTCAAATTTGCTCACCCATTTATGACTTAAGGCATCTGCAAACTAGTTGGCTTAATTGTTGTCTTATATAGAGTCTGCCAACATCTCTATCTCTGCTATCAAACATGAGCAGCGGTAATAGCCTGTTACGCAATCCTATACATGTTTCAGAACTGCCCTAAAGCTGACACTGGTGTGGTCAGTGATCAAGTCTCACTGGTTTGCAGTTACAGATTCACTGTCCCTGGTATAGCCCTGTGTCCACTGCAAAAAATCCCATTTTCACTAACAGCTTTCAAGATGATGCTTCCAGATAACATATCAAATGTTTTTATATGCATACCTAATCATGCATATGCCCTTATTCTAGGTCATTGAACACATTACTCTTCAAAGGTAGAGTCAATTATATGAAAACATGGGTATGGTTACATCTTTGGTACCCATTCCTTACTAACATCAATTACTTCTGGCAATACAACTTATACATCATCAAAATTACTTCACTACAGCAGGCAGTAAGCCATTGGAAAGCACCACAACAACCACATTGAAGGGCTTGGTTTTGCCCTTGTGGAGAAGCTGTAGTTTCTGTGAAATAAGTCACTTTCTGAGTGACCTAGTGCAGGCTGAGGCCAGGAGATAAACGGCAAAAGGCTGGTAAGTGAGGAGGCTCATCAGCCCTCAGACAGAAACAGGACACATGCTTCTTTAAGGATAAGAACAGGACTACGTGGCAACACTGTCCATAGCACAGGAACTTGGATTTCTTACCCTTTTGAGGCTGACCACCTTCTTTGCTTAACAAAGGCTGCAGGAAAACGACTCCTGGCTGCCAGTGCCAAAAGCACACGCAGGGACAGCATGTGCCAGCTCCTGCACAGCACGGGGAGGCTCAGGAGCTCAGCAACTCCCACTCACTGCAGCTCACACCTTTCTGCAAGTGGTCTGTGGCAAGCAGGGTCCTCATCCTCAAATGATAAGAGGTCACATGCTACCTTGTATCATTAGATGATTAATACACTTCTGGACCCTACACAGCCTCATGAGCAAGGTGGGTTTCCACTGGCTCAAGCCTATCCTCCAAGGACCTCTTTGAGGACAAAAGGAGAGACCTCGGTGTGGTGACAGACGTGAAATCTTTTCTGCAGCTGAGTGTAAGAAAAGAGCTGCATGCTCCCAACTAAGAAAATTCCCTTCCTGTTTCACCGTGTGACTTACAACTCAGTAACAGTCAGAACACTGGAAGAAACCCTGGGCATTTCTTGGGACTCAGGAATAGAAATAGGGCTGAGAGGTCTCTTCCACTGCTGCAAAGGCTTTCCAGCAGGCATGAACGCAGTGCTGTATTGTGGAGTTGCCCGATCCATGGCTTAATGGGATTTACATCCCATATTTATAACACACCAGTCCTGCTCACCAAGCACATTTTTCCACTACTGAAGGAAAGAAACCACTAGTTAACAGAGAACCCGAGCTTTCCCCAGCAACAAAGGCTGATCTTACAGTAAGCTTAAAATTTACAGGTATGCCTGCCTGACACAGAGCAAGAAGTTGGGAAGTATTTGAGTTCTTGGTTTTGCCATAGCACGGGAAGAGCTCCAGAGTTTGAAAGCAGGACAAAAAAATTAAGCCAAATGCACGGGATAAGCTTAACATTTTTTGAGGAATAACTTGTACTGAAGCCTTCCATCATCTTCAAGAATTTCTTTTCCCATCTCCACCCTATACCCCTGGGGCTGCCATGCATTCAGTCAAGATGAAAGCTGACATCCAGGCTCCAACTTTTCAAACAGTAGTCTAATGGAGAAGAAACAACAACTTTCAATCTTGCTCACCCAGATCCTTAATGTTCTGATAAAAACAGTGAATAAATCTATATTCCTGCTTACAGCCCACTGGAACAAAGCCACCAAAACCAAACCAAACCCTGAATATTAACAGACAAATGGAGTAAGATATGGAACTTTGACGGAATGGGTCCCAAGTAACATGCAACTTATGACAAGCCTAGGCACTGGTATATAACCCTCTCTGACCAGTTTGCAGGCATTCTCGTTGGATTGGATTTCTAGCAGCTACAGCTCTGAAAGCAGAGGTAGCATAGTAGCTAAGCTAGACTCTACCCAGTACTCAACCATACCAACATAAATTCAGTGTTTCAGAAGTATTTATTAGTTTGGTATGTCTTTAATAACTATTAGTTGCTAAATCCCTTACTCTTTGGTTTCCTTAATATTTATATAACAGCCTGTAACTGCAGTGTGATTTGAACACTGCACATTTAATAACTGAACAAGAGCAGTAACTGATTATTGGAACTCCTCCATTAATTAAGACCAAAGTTTGTTAACCAAAGTTTGAAGTCAACTGCAAAAGGACATTGCTTCAAAGCAGCTAACCCAGCAAAGGGTAGACATTAAATATTTATCTTTTCATATGAATTCAAGGTCACTCAGACATACACTGAAATGGAAGAAAAAAGACCAACTAATTTTATCTGCTTTTAGACAGCTCCTGAAAGTCAGCAAACAGGTCAGATTTAAGCAATTAGCGTCACAACATTCATTCAGAGCAGGGAAAAGTACCAGTAACTTTGGTATTTTGGCTTCTAGAAGACATTATACAGCCTGCTGGTATCCTAGGTTCTTTCATTTCAAACGCTAAGATCCCTAGAAAATAATTGGTAGAAATGTACTGAGTAGTAATCAATACAGAACAAAGAGCAATTGTTTACTATCAAAAATTATATTCTTGAAGTTATTGCATCACTGAGGTTTTTGTATGACCATGTACCTCAGCCGTAATTAAAAACTGAATAAATGATATTGGACATGACATAATTTATATTTGTGACCTTATGAAAAGATTACAGTTTCAAGTCTTTCAAAGTTTCCTTGCAGCTCAAAGCCCATCATCAACAGACCCCAAGCAAACTGATGCCCAGATTGTCTTGGAGCAACCTTGGAAAGACAAAAGCCCCCATTTTTATTGTTGAGCATGATGTTATATCGCAGAGGATATCCCTTTGTTCAGTTGGGATCAGCTGTCCCAGCTGTGTCCCCTCCCAACCTTAGCCTACCCATTCAGGGGGAAGTTGTGCACAAAATGGGAAGCAGAGGCAGCCTTGACACTGTGCAAGCACTGCTCTGCAATAGGTAAAGCACTGCTGTGTTAACAACACTGTCATAAATCCAAAACACAGCACCACACCAGCAGCTACGAAGAAAGTTAACTCCATCACAGCAGACCCAATACAAGGATACACGGTTCAGTATCTGTGTCAGAGGATTCAGCACCTAAAAGGTTTTGTAGAGCTTTGATGCAAACTATGTACCTGGAGCAACAAGACTGCTAAGTGTTAAGAATAGATAAAACTCTGCACTGAGCAGTTATTAGGCAGCTTTAGATACTAGGAGTTTTGAGATGTTTTGATAGGGTTCAGCTGGCTGACTGAAAGAGAACTTACACATTCCCTCTGTATTTTGGAAAGCAAGTATTTGCAAGTAACTTCAAACCGGTTTCAGGCTTTTCTTCCTGAGGCTGCTGTGAAAAAAAGAAATAATACAAGCACTATAAACAACTGAGTTACTTCACGTTACTGCATTTTCAGGATATTGTATGAAGCCAGTGCTGGATATATTGTGCTAAGCTGAATGATTATCAAAACTTGACAGCTGAACATCTTCCCCATAGCTGTCTTCTCTGGCCTTAGTAATTGCCCTAAATGTCAGGGGAGCTTATGGAATTTAATCATTTTGGGGTGGGATATGAAACCTACTCTTGATGCCTTCTCTGGAGCAAAAAACCCCAAACAAGCACAGTCTTTTTTTAATATCAAGTAACAGTACCTGTTGGATTCTTCTCATATCACTCCAACACTTTTTGGTGAATGCCACTGCTTTAACTGCTTCTAGTCTTGGCAATGATATTGCATTCATAGCTTGATGACTTCCTGAAAGCAGCATCATAAGCCAGCACCTCCCATCAAGACCTCCACCCAACACATCAATCCCAGTGGAAATCTAAATAGAAATACACTGCAGAAATTCTGATAAAAATCTAATCAGGAGCTCAAAGACATTGGTGCCAACAGCCATTAGTTTAACTTCTCACATAACTGCAGATAGAATACATATTTTCTTTTTAAAGTGGCGTTACCATGGGCAGTGTGTCAGTATTTAAGAGTGGGCTAAGCAGAACTGCATGCATTTACAAACAGGCATCCCACCCACCTTATGAAACACTTGCAACCAACAGTAGATTGGATTTTAGCTAAATCATTACTGAAGATGAGCTTACCATCAAGGAGAGAGGCCTTTAACACTTTAACAGAATGTGTTTTCTACAGAAAGCAACTACTCAGAATTCAAGAAATTACTGGTGTTGAGATGATTAGATAAGTCAGTTTAGCTCTTGGCCCCCAAGACAGTGATGAAACTCACAGGAGAAGTCACAAAAACTTGGGAAGTAACATAATTACTTGGAGATCATTAAAACCATGAATTACCAGGAAGACAAAATAATGTCTACCTTTCCACAGCTAGTAACTACAAGCTTTCAACAGCATGGTCTAGTAAGAAACAACCCCTGTATGAATTCACTGAAAGTAATGCAAAATCAGCCAGCCAGGGATCCAGCTGAGCTGCAGCCCCAATGTGCTCCTCAGGCACTGCAGGAAAGGGATACACTTTGATTTGATGGATCATTGTGATGAAAATGGCATCTGAAGGCTGAAGATAAGGAGCACACATCCTGCTGAATTAACAGTTGACATAGCTGTACATTATAGGACCATCGAGAAGAGTGTTTGAGCTTCATTATTCAAATGTGTCAAGTGATTTTTTTTTCAGCAAATGGGTTCTCGCATGATACTTTTGCAGATTTTAATACACTGACATATGAAAACAGCAACTTCAGTTCACTGGAAACAGCTTCTTTTTAATTTTACCATAAAAAGGCAAAATAAACTCTTTCACTGTAATGTTATAGCTTTTAATATTCCTGAGCTGCATTTTAGAAGCAGAAGTATTCTTAAATGGATTTAATAAGAGACACTGCAGCCTTACTTTCCAACACCACAAGTAAAAATAATTTAGCAAGAAGGCCCCTTTATCAAAAGACAATGGCTACCTCTGTATGTACCTGAAAAAATGCTTCAAGTGGTTCTACACCACCTGAAGTAGTTACAAAGCCAAATATGTCAACAAAATAACAGAACAACTTTTCAACCATTTTACCATTGCTTCTTACTTCCTACATCAGTGCACCTCTCTTCCATGGAAAGTAGTATTATATCAACAGCATTACATGCCAGAATAATTTGGGCACCAAAGCTTGGCACCCTAGACATATGAAGGAATCATAGCAGTTTAAAAAAAGATATCCTGCATATCTCTATAGTCGGTTTTAAGAACTATGCAAAAGTCCTGCTATGCATCTCAATCAGCAACAACTCTACTCTGTTAAATGTGATTTCACTGAATGCATCAGAAAACATTTTAAATTAAATCTGTATGTAATGTTTGTCACATCTGGAGTTCCTATAACTGGCATCCAGTACTTCTCAAGCCAAACTAGGTGATACAGAGATAAAAACTAAATTGACTAAAATTAAGGTTTAGAAAACTGAAAACCAAGAAAACAGGTTGGCTTTTAGCACTGTAGGAACTTGAGCACAAGCACAGGTGGTTATACCTATACATTGTGGTAGAAACCTAGAAAGAGACAACAAAGCATGAAGGAACATAAAAAAAAATCAGGCATCTATTTTCTTGATTTCAGGGACTAGATGCAAGTTAACCATTGTTTGAAACAAACATGTTTTCTACAGCAGTCACACCCATGAGGTCTCATTTACAACTTTCTGGCCTTTTTGTCCAACCACAGCCTCTCCAAGAAGCCAACGCCTCCACTACCCACTCCAAGTACTCCTTTGCTTACTCAGCGATCTCCGGTGCCTCCGCCTCCTGCTCACACTTCTGCGACTACGACTTCTTTCTCGTCTGTCTCGTTTACGTTCCCTACTGCGAGTTCTTCTGTAATGTGAACGTCTAGGGCTTACACTTCTCCGACGAGGACTATGGCTTCGTCGAGGACTGTAACTTCTGCTAGAGTGTCTATAATACCTCCTTTCTTTCCTGCGCTTTTCATCCTGGTAACTCTCACCTCTTCTGTGTCTGTTCCTCTCTCGTTTACCCTTACTCTCATCAGTGTTTATGCTGCTACATGAACGGCTCTTTCTCCTTATTGGCTCTGTGCTATGTTTGCCCTGCTCACAGCGCAAGTCCTTCCTGCAAGTATTCTGGTCATAGCTAGAGAGGCTCTTCTGTTGCTGGTTATTGACAGGAAGACATGAAAGTACCCCTGAACTTCTTTTCTGAGAACAGCTCTCAGAGTTTGTGGTATGAAATTTCTGACCTTCTTTGACATGAACTTTGTCATGAATGTTGCCATTCAAGTACTTGCATTGAGTGTTTACACTCTCAGAGGTTGCTACGTCACCTTGAGAGCTGGAAGCCAGTTTGCTTGTAACAGCCTGCCCTGAGGTAGAAGTGATGCAGCTGGAAGACACAGTGTGTGGAACACCAGTAGGGGTTTTCGGCACATCAGACTGAGATGCTTCAGTTTCTTCTTTGCTTTGATTAACTGCATCCATTTTCTTGCTCAGAAGATTGTTCAGTAGTTTTTCCCTCAGTTCCTTTTCTTTTCTCTGCAACCCCAGTGCTCTTTCCTTTTCTTCTTCCACACGTTTGAGTTCAGCCTCCTGGAGCCTTCGTCTCTCCTCTAGCTGCTGAAGACAAATCCTTTCTTCATTCTGTTCTTGCTCCAAAAGCTTTACTGTCTGAAAGATAGTCAAAGGTAAGAGTAAATAAAAAAATATTTGTAGACCTGTTCATGCTTTCAAGTTACACTGTAACATAAAAGCAGCAATTTGGCAAGAAAATAAAATCTAACAAACAGAACCATCCTGCCAAAAAATGA
Organism: Strigops habroptila; assembly: GCF_004027225.2. Classification (NCBI taxonomy): domain Eukaryota; kingdom Metazoa; phylum Chordata; class Aves; order Psittaciformes; family Psittacidae; genus Strigops; species Strigops habroptila. Next base: position 53,770,093 of record NC_044278.2, read on the forward strand.
TCCATTTCCTTCTTGAAGGGAAAGAAAACACAAACAAAAAAAACCCACTAACACAAAACTGTTGTTAGGTGAGACATCAATATTAGTCTGCAAACTCTTTTGAGTGTTAATTTCTCCCATCTGTTTGACAAGGCAAAACCAAAGCTTGGTCTTTATGGCTCCTTGATATGATGAGAGTAACACACAAGCTAGAACAACAAATGAAATTTGAAGTATTAAAATACATTTATCAGGGCCAGCACTTGAAGGTTTCAAATTGAAAACATTAATTTTTCTTAGATTATTGCAATCTGTGGTTCCTAGATGACCTTACAATGGGTCCATAAAAACCAAATGGGTCAAAAAAATTAAACACATACATTAAGTAGAAACTGATTCTCATTTTGTCAACCACTTTAGAAACTCATGATACTGAAAAAGAAGGTTCAAACTTTCTTCTTTTATTCTGACCCAGACAGGCTTAGTGTAGACTTCAAAATTCTGGGAGTGAAAAACATGGCTCTATTTGATCAGACAACCTTTCTGTTTCATGGCTGCTAAGTTACAAAGCCTGCAAGAAGTATTCCTCCCTTCGCTTAGCATGTAACTGACCACACAGCATTGTATGAGGTCGAAAACTCTCCTGAGGTACACAGGCATCAAGGAAAAATACTGTTCTTTGGCACACAGTTTTTCATTTCTACAGAAAATACTTAACATACATTACATTACACCCTAACGTGACTTCGTCCAAGTCTTAAGCAAATGACATCCTGTTCCAGTGAAAAATAAAAATATTGTTAGAGAGAGAGGATCTAACATTCAAAACCTTAGCTGACAGTACTTTTCCTACAGAAAAATCATTCTGCACATTTTCAAACGTCAATCAATGAAAGCTCATTCTCTGAAACAGCAAAGAATAGTTAACGGAACTGCTGAAAGCCAGACAGGAAACAGATTCAAATTAGAAATAAGGAGCCCTGCATCTTACCCTCTGTGTTTAGTTGACTTCATCATGCTTATACACTCTTTTACTACACTTAAGAGCAATCATATCAATTAGTTTACAGATAAAAAATGCTACTTAGGACTTCAGGTTTAAGTTCACTCTTCCATTTACCTATTTGTGCATATTTTACCTAGGGAGAAATATGGTTTCATTGCACTTTTCCGAATTTTTGATCTAAGAAAGAGCATCTGAAGAGGTACTAAATCTGTTGTTTAATGAACAGCACTCCCTAGCCCCTCCCAGGTCAGTAAAAGGCTTTGTGCTGCTGGATTCTTCATTAGCTTCTGAAATAAATATTGAAGTTACCTTTGCCCTGCTTAGCAGTTCTGCAATTAGCCTAATAGACTGAAGATTTCTCTGAGCTAACAGGAGCTTCCTTTCTTCTAACTTTATCTTCTCTTGCAGTTTTTTCTGTTCTTCAGCTTGAAGCTTTTCAAGTTGCTTTTTGTTTCGTCGAACTTCACGATCTTTCTGTTTCTGTTCCCTCTTGCGCAACTTTTCTTCTCTTTTTCTCTCTCTCTCATATTCTTCAAGCTCTCTCTGCTTCCTAGAAAGAGATTAGTATTTTTACATTATCTAGGGCAGGTACAATTTTAGACTTCTACTCTATGTAAAAATGTATTTTGTACTTTAAGTAAATTTGTTTCTAAGTAAGGCTTGTTGATTACTGAAAAACAGAAGTAGAAAACAGTGGAATTTTTCATCATTTGTTGTGGTAGTAAACAATCCTCAACCTGCCAATATTTTAAAACAAATTGGGATCCAAACACAAAACATGGCTACAACAAAAACTATTATTTTTTTAAACCAGTTCAACCACAGATAATAACAACACATCAGGCAACTGGGCAGTGAATCATCATAGTGAGAAATCTACCAAGCCAGTTAATGTGTGCAGAGGTTGGTGGTTTTTATTTCAGTCACAGGGACAAAATGGTAGCTTATGTGAAAGGCTGAAGGCTTCCAAGATCAGCTGTCTAATGGCACAATTTTTAGGAAAGTGAGTGTTTTGCAGATTTAATATTCTGAACTAAACTTAAACATTGGTGCTAATCTACATAATCTTACAGTTTCAGAAACTGTTTAATAACTAAACATTAAGCACTCAGAATTTACACACATCAAGGCAAACGGACACCATACAACCTCTAAAACAATTTGCTCCATTTGTGTTTATATTCTGAATAGCAAATGTCTTATGACATTTACACCCCTATGTATTTTCTTAAAATGTCACTATTAAGATATGCTTGTATATCATGTCTTTCCTTGAAAAACACTGATGGATAGAACAAATGAACTTTATAGTATCAAAGTTACTTAGTAGTAACTATTTTCTACTCTTTATTTACAATGCACATTTTTCCGTCACAGAATGACTACACATCATGTAAATTCCCAGTTCTTGGAATTAGAGCTCATGGGGAGAAAAAAAACAGGTGTAAAACACTCTTCTCCAAATCCGATAATCCCTGAACCCTATTCGCTCAAAAGGAACACAACATTCTCACTCAGTTTTAAGTGTTTCACTTTAGCTACAGAAGTAGAAGTTGAAAGCCAACTTGTCTATAGTTATTTTCTATTTACTGATGCTGATATGAAGGAGCAACCTTTTTGTTATACCTGAGTGCTAAAAATATAACTGAGCAATAAGTGATAAATACCTTTCTTCCTCTTTTTGTTTTTCTTCAGCTTCTTTCTCTTTACGTTTTTGTTCTTCTCTCTGTTTTTCAAGCTCTTGAAGCTTTTGCCTTTCGAGCTGACGCTTCTTAATTGATGCATCACTGAGGTGTTTTGTTGAGTCAAAAGAAACCTTTACAGGATACAATTGAGAACAGTTTTAATAAGTAGACAGGAAAAAAAATAAAACAAATCCCTGACAACCTGCACAATCCCCAATAATTTTAATTTAGCACAAAGGTATCCAAAATGCAATGTAAGTAAAAATCAGGAAAATAAAACCTTTTTCGAAACAAAGAGAACTTCTCTCTGTGCCCAGAGCAAGTACAGAGTACTATAACCAGATAATTGGGAACTAAATGCCTGCACACTTGAACAATCAGGTACCAGTTTACACCTTTGTATATCTCTGACATTAAAAAACAAACCCTAGGGTGGTTTAGGCCCTGGCTGTCCAAAGTTTTCAACCTGTCGGAACAGAAACATACAGAACTTTTTCAACTCCTGTATGCTGTTAGGGACTGTAGAGCACTAGGTAGAAATGAGCCTAAATAAAGGCCTCCCTTCCTGTCTAAAACTGAGATCCTTAAATTCAGCAGAAGAAACAGTTCTACTACACTCAGCACCTGGTTTAAGCAAGTGCCTCCTCACCAATTCTAACACCAAGATTCCCAAATTGAGGTACACTGGCCTGAAGCTCCAAGTGCAAGATTGGGAACACAAAAGAAAAGGATGTTACACACATTTGAGCATTGAGACCTGGGAAAATGCTCAGGTTATAGGACATACAAGCACACCTTGGCTATGTTTAGCTGTGTGCTGGAACAGGACACCAGGGCTGGTGTCCTAATCTCCTATTCTAGATATCACCAGGGTGCAGGCAGGCGGGTCTATAATACATTCCCACAGGCCCACTGTCGTGAACCATGGGGCAGAGAACAAGGTGCACATGCTCTGCAGTTTAATTCATCCAGGCTCTACATAAAATGATGTTTCACTAACAGGCTAAAAAAACAGACAAGGTGTTGTGACCTTGTATGAAAGAGATGTGTCCTGACTGCACATTCACAAAAGCAGCACTCCCTCTTTCCTATCAATCCCTGGACAGCTGCCAGGAAGGCATGCTTCCTTTCACACAGTCAAACTAAATTTGGGAACCCTGATCTCCTGCATGTGACACTTTGAATTTCACATCCCCTTGAAAACCTTGAGGGTCAAGGTACAAACAGCTTCCAACCGACAACCTTTGACAACAAGATAAAAGATTACAGTATTTTACTTATATGGACTAAACTACAACTTGAATAAATATTTGCATGTTCCCACATTACACACAGGAATACTCAAGCTTTTTCCTGAAATCCACTGATTTGGTGAATGACTACTGAGCATACTGAAATAGATCTACAAACATTTCACTCAGCTGATATGTACATGCACAGACCACCTCCAGACATATTGGAACAAGTTTTCTTCAGGCCGTGCTTTCATAGATACCACATCTGAACAGACTGTCTTGTTCTCTCCTGTCATAGCTGTCTTTTCTAAGACAATGAGGTTACAGAAAAAATAGATCTACAAAACTCAGTATGTACATATGCACGAAGAAGGCTGCATTCACAGCAAATTGTGCTATAGATTAACGCTACCACTTAAATTTTTGTGGGGCTTTTCTGTATGGGAAGCACACTAATGATTAACTGTGTCTTCCCCAGGCTGTACCAGCCCCATGCTATTGAACTTCAGAGTTCTGACACTTGTCTGGTAGACCTCATTATGAGTGCAGGAACCACAGAGGTCGTGAAATTCTCCCCCAATATTTCTATTTGTAGTGAACACAAGAGAAAACAATGTGCCTTAAAGTCAGCCTTCTGGTAAAGTATGTCTGAACTTGTTCAGAATTTGAAGTGAAATGATAAAATATATAAACATATAGTGCTTTCTAAAAACTATTTAGTGGGTCATGTTCATATACTTGGTCCTTCCATTAAGCAGTTCTTTCTAGAACTGTCTCATTAAAAAAAAGCAATACACCCCCCCCTTTGTTCCCACAGTCTACCACCACCTCTTTCTTCCATCATTTCCCTTTAAATATTATATTACCGCTGCTCCATAAAACTACACTTGTGCTTTTAGTGTCATGTGTTGTCATCACTACGGTATAGGTTTTAAGCACTAGGGACATAACAATTACTTGCACTTGGTCTTTCGCATGGGTTCCCCTAAGCAAGCCTGCAGTTTCTCACCTTTATATTGCAAGCCACTGCTTTGCCGTCATCACCTTTATACATGAGCTTCATCCCTCGCAGGGCGTTCATGGCCTTAATGAAACCTGCATACTCTTGATACTGAACGTAAGCTTCAAAATTTAAATGGCCTCCAAAACTGAAAGTGTGAAAATTCCTGCCAGTCATTTCTTCTCTGTACGGGTCCAGCATGGGTATGTCCACATTACGTATTTCTCCAAAGTTCTTGAACACTTTTATAAGGATTTCTTCACTAGGCTTTTCGGAGCCAGAGTCCTTTGCCGCAAACCACTTACAAGGTAAGCCTTCTAAGTGAATAGTATCTGGCCTTTCCCCAGGCAAAGTTTCATTCATATCTTTTGCATCGCGGAAAAACGAGTCCCAGTCATGCCTGGTTGGAAAGTCAATCTTATATTCTGCGGCACGGACTTTTAAAATGTCAGAGAAGCCACTCAGCTTTATTGTTTTGCCATCAAGGCATGCCAGGAAAGATTTAACCAAACTTTTGTTTTCAACCTCTCCTTCAAACCGGATGAAATCCATTGTGCTTTTAGAAATCCGCAGCGTGGAAAACTGATTAGTTTGCACCATCCCTTTCAATCTTTCCATCACTTCCCAGTTCGAAATGGATTTTCCTGGTTGTTTCAGCTGAGGAAGTGCCACACTGATGGTCATTTTTGTAATGGGTTTAAGGTATAACCCACAGGGAGCACAGAGCTCTACAGCTTCTGATGTATCATGAACTATTGTTGCAGCAGCCATAACACAGAAAAAGCATAGGATAAAAGAAATAAAAGATGAAAGTTTAAGTCGCAGGCCAACAGCAGTCAAATAAAATAGCCCTTATCCGTAAATAATTGAATCCTTTGGCCATTTAACCTTTCCCAAGTTAAAACAATGTCTCTTAATACAAGAGTCAATTAGAGAATTAAAACTGAATAGTACAAACATCTTAAATTACTTTATAACTACTACAGCCTATAAGTAATAAAACCTTAGTAAGGCCTCAGGAAAAACAAAAACAAAACCAAAACCAAAAAAACAAGAAGCTGATGACAATCTTAGGAATACATGAAGTTGGTATGTGATGGCTCAGAAAGCAGCTACCCTTTCTCAGGAAGGAAGGGACTGGCAGAGTAATGTCACACCGCTTTGAAGTCTACATAACAACCAGGAAACCTCAGCAGGCCGGCGCCGAGGCAGAGCCCATCTTCTCCAGCAGGGAGACTCGGAAGGTGTCTGCAACGAGAGAAAAACAACTCTTTTATCTGAAGGCCTGAAGCCCCACCGCCCTCCCTCCCAGCAGCCGCAGCAGTACAAGGCGGGGGAGCGCCGGACGCCGCACCGGAGCCAGCGACCACCGCCGGCTGCCGCCCCTGACGGGAGGAGCCGGGCGGCGAGGCGAGACCCCGGGGAAGGCCCCCCGCCCCGAGCGGCCCGGCCAGCATTACCCGCACCGTCCTCCTCCTTCTTCTTCTCCTCCTCCTCCTCCTCCTCCTCCTCCTCCTCTTCCTGTAAGCGTCCCCGGGCCGCCGAAGCCCGGCTCTCCGCAGGGAATCCCCCTGTGCCCGGCCTCACCCGCAGCCGCTGGGGTGGCTCTGCCGCCGCTGCCTACCTCTGCCCGTGCGCCTCTGCGCGCCGCCAGGCCGCTTCCGCTTCCGCATGGCGGAACACTCCCCAGCCGGCAAGGGGCGGCTGCGCTCTCTATGGCAGCGGAGCTCCAGCGGCGCCCGGCGGCGGGGCGGGAGGCCGATGGGGGGCTCTGCAGAAGGAGTCGTGCCGCCCGGGTGAACGCGGGCTGTTGGTTGGCTGTCCCGCAGGGACGCGCGGTGCGTGGCGCGGTCAGCGTGTGTGCACCCGGCATGTGCGAACGGGGCTGCTTCCCGGTGAGGAACATTTAGATTTAGATTTAAATAAGAAGTTCTTCCCTGTGAGGGTGCTGAGGCGCTGGCACAGGGTGCCCAGAGAAGCTGTGGCTGCCCCATCCCTGGCAGTGTTCAAGGCCAGGTTGGACGGGGCTTTGAGCAACCTGGTCTAGTGGAAGATGTCCCTGCTCGTTGCAGGGGGTTGGAACTGGGTGAGCTTTATGGTTCTTTCCAACCAGGTCCCACCACTTGAGAAACCAGGGCTGCAGTAACCTTTAGCAGCAGGCTGATGCTAACCATTGTGTGGAAATAATGACTGTAAAACACCAGTGAAAATGGCACAGGAGTTCACCATCAACCCACTCAGCAGCTGCAGCAAGACCACAGCTCTTGTGCAGAGATGCTATTGTGCTATTTCATGTTGCAGATGCTGGTAACTGCTGGTCCTCCTCTGTTTCTGCTATGGTTTAGTTAAATGATAGTGTAAAAGCAGAAACTACTGCTACTGTACAGCAGTGTGAAATAGTTTGTGCTTTATAGTCTGAGAGTCCCTGCATAGCACACCTTCTCCTACAGACTTGCATCTGGGAGCACACAAAGCAGATCTAGTTACATTCCAGAGAGTTTCAGTAGCAGCGCAGTGAGACACTGCATATGACAAAGATTTATAATCCTGTGCGTTATGATAGCCCAAACTGTGCCAGAAATAAATATTCTGTATTTTAAAATAAAAGAGCAAATAAATGCTCTCAAAAGTTGCAAAATACCAGAATTGAGGTTACCCATGCCATGACATCAGCCACAACTGCGATGGCTTTCATAGGCTGTTTTTCTGATGAAAGAACTGTTTCAAGCATTACATTTAATAATACTGTAAAACATACGGGCGAGAAGAAGTAGCGAAAATGTATGTAACTTCTAAAAGATGTAATCAAGCACCAGTACTGCAGTACAGCAAGGGTAAACAGTGTCTCTGCTCAAATGCAGTCCTGTCTTGGGCAGATGAGTCATTTTTATTATTTTTTCACCGTAGTGAGATACCTAAATGAAATGTCTCCCTTTAGGTTTCAGAGTCTGAAGTGAAGGTCAGTAAAGCAAGGGTATCACACCTACCAGGCAGAGGAAGGATGAAGCGGCAAAGTAAACATCAGCGAGGGACAGTATCCAAATGTAACAGCGTATGTAAATCTGTTTTTTTCTGTAAGACGTTGTCTCTCCCCAACTCTGACAAATACATTGCACTACCAACCTTAAAAGCTATCTGAAATCTTGTACCTTTTTTCTGACTTCAACAGGTAGACTAATAGGAGGTATCACTTCTGCCTATAAACTTCCTAATCTGTACTTTCAGTAGTTACAACACTGAATCCCACAAAAGTTCACTAGAGGGAGCGCTTGTTATTTACACATGTGTAATAGGTCTATTCATAAACACAATTAAAATAGGCTATGAACAGCAGATGCTAGGTTTTATATTCATGCCAGAATGCAGACCACTCTCCCTTTTTTGGAAGAGGATACAACTCTCCCAACTACACATGGTCTTATCTGTGTGCTTCTCCTGCTTTTCCTGAAATGCCCCGTTTTCTTGACCTTGATGGTCATTTGTGGTAATGCACGCAAGATGTTACGTAGGTGTTTACATAAAATAAAACAACAACCCAGTATAATTCCGTTTCCTTTCCTTCCACCTTCCTTCCTCTCCAAAACACACCAAAGAAGAAGAACTCTTTTTAGTTTAAAACTTAGCTGTACCTGTTGGGGAATGATTTATCTCATCTAAATCTTTTCTACTCTACAATATCCAGAAATGCTCCTAGTATATATATTTTTAGAAACAGAGTATGTGGCACACTGTGTTTACTTTCAATATGATTTCTGTTTTGTCACTGAACAGAAGACATCTCTTTATTCTCTCTTACACTGAGAGAAAACAAAATGATTCATTGTGCAGTTGAACAGCTTATGAATGGTACTTGGAGGTGGAGGCAGCAGCACAGAAGAATCTCTCGGATGAAGAGAGTGTGTAACTGTTGAAGAGCCATTTCAGTGTTGTTTTCAGACTCTAAATAGCCACTCTCCACAAAGCAAAATTAATCCCAGAAGTGGGTAGGAACAGAGAAATTAATCTGGAATACATTGTTTTATTTCCCATAGTAAGAAATGGCTCCACAAATCATTTGATTTCCTTTCATTAGCTCTAATCAATTTTTATTTTTTTTTTTTAATCTAACTGAATGCTGTGTGTCAGTGAAATGTGTGTGTGTGACAGATTTTCTGCCTTGGAGAGAATACAGAGCATTAGAAGTTATACATGTGCTGATGCAGGGCAATTACTGGAATTAACCATCACTTCCTGTGGCTGGTTCTCCATAGGCCTAATTATTGTATTCTGTTTAAAGTGGTAGAATATGACAATCCAGATTTTTTTTTAGCAATTTATGGAGTGGAATGCAAAAGCTATTGGCCTATCTCTTAATCTATTTCTGAAGCAGAGAAGAGTAACGGATTAATACTAGTAACCTTCCTCAATAGTATATTTCTCTTTTGACAAAGGGAAAAATTCCACAGGATTAAGTACTAGTGTAACTGTTGACACCCCAAAGAATTTTTAAAGAGGTGAAACTACATTGTTACATTTGTAGAACTATGAATTTCTGAAAAGCTTTTAAGCAGACAAGATCCCCTCTGTAGGTTCAGCCTGCCCTCCCCACTTATGTTTCACCTAATCCAGAAAGACCAGAGGTATTTTGGTAGATCTGGCATAAGTATAAGTGACTATGGCATCAATTCCATGTTTCAGCAGTTCTGCCTGTAACCCAGCCTTGCTTCCCAACACACACACACATATCAGGGAGGTCAGGGGAATCAGTGACAGAATGCTGTGCTGAGTTTTCATTATTACTGCTTTTTATTCTTGGCAAACCTTCTTCCTCATTTTCCAGGGTCCGATTGTGAAACCTGAAAAGCTAAACAAAGGGAGAATGAACAAGCCAGATCACATTTGATTTCCTCATAACACTGCTGTTTTCACACTGGCAGATACTGTCAACATGTCTCAGAATGTGCTGTCAAAGTAATTCATTTTAACCTTTACATCTTAAAAAAATGTCTTAGAGTAATTTGTGTTGACCAGATTTATACTAAGATGCAGATTAAGACATCTGAAATAATCATCAGGTGACCCAAACCACTGACAGTTTGTTTCTGGCCCACAAAATGTATATACTTCTATATCTATCTCTATACATCTACCTATATATGCACCCACACACATGTATGTATACAACCTATAACCAAAATGAAAAATAAAACACATTTTTAAAATTCGTTTTAAAAAAATGCTGATCCCTGTGACAAATGAAGGCATTTCTGCAAGATTTATATGACAGAGCATTAGAAATCATCTGTTGCATGTCTAAGCAACGATTCTTGTAGCTGTCAATACTATTGAAGCCTTTCAATCATTAATTTCTAACCATCTTTTTCATGGAGCAGAACTATGAAGAAAGATATGAGTGCTGTAAAAACTAAGCTGAGTAAGAAATGATGTGTTATCAGGAAGTGGCAGAAAATGTAAAAGTAAGGAGAATAAGGTGAACAACTTTATACTAGTGACATCAGCTTCAGGTATAGTGTAGTTTGTCTTGACCTGCAGCACAGGAAAACCTGATACATCATCTCTATGTAGAAGTTACTTATTCTGCCAATGTCTAGATACTCACATAAATACTGGGAATTTCCAGTATTCTGGCTGCAAGCCCCACAACATCACTGCAGATGAGCTATTTTTCCTAACTGGGGGTTCTGCAATGACTGAATGGAATAAAACTTTTTCCATTAGTTTTCTAGTTAACCTACACTTTCCTATTCTGTTTGCAGTAATATTATAGGCATGATGGGAAGAGGAGCCAGGAGGAAAGGAAGATTGCCTTATACTTCATAGCTTTGGACAGTAATAATCTCTAACATAATGACAGTCCCATTTGAAGGATAAAGTGACAGTTTTCTGCAAGTGGGGAGATAATAAAAGGATTCTTATCAAGTAATTTTAATAAAAAAGTAATGAATTCTAACTTAACAGTGTATTTTCACCTACATATGCTACAGTCTAATTGTTGTCTCCTAATTTAGTATGAAATAACTACATGAATCAAGCTTCGCACCAAAGGAGGAAAAAACTTATTTAAGTAGTGCAAGGGCACCTAATTATGAGTCATAGGACATTATTTAGAAAAGGGAAAATGTCACGATAACAAGATCCTTTGACCTATAAAAAGGGAAGTCATGATAACAGACAGCTTGTTTTGTTTAAAAGACATTGTAGAAAATAAATCTGTCTGGGCCACGCTGCAAAGCCTAAGAACTTTTTGTCTGTAGCTTCAATTGCCCACTTTACTCTTCGCTGGTAAACCTGGATAGTGTAATAAATTGGTATCTCCAGTAGATTTCAGTGATATTACTCTGGCTTCACAAGCTTGCTAACATTCCAGAGGACTTGTTACCTCTTTTAGAAAGTCTTTGCTTATTGAGCTAAAGGCTGGACTTTTTTCATGTTTGTTTCCTTCTGATTATATGTTTAAATATTTTACATGTACATGACTCATTGTATATTGTGGATTATGGTATAGAAAGAGGACTTGAAGAATTCAAATTCTACATCAGTGATTATCTGCAACTCTATCATCCTTCCCTACAGAGCTGGGCTACCCAATTTTCTTTACAAAGATGGATGTTGTTCCTGCAATCTCAACCAGTTTATCAGGGACCATGACTCTTTTTAAGCAAGTTCTGCTGATCACAAGTTCTCAGGAAAGTATAAAGTTTTAGGGTAATGTTTGCACTTGCCTCGACCCTCAGCTCAGCACTCCCTTTTTGTGCTCTTCTTGTCTTTCACTGACACTCTCATATGTTGTTACTAAACCACCGAGTTTAGAGATATATGCACATCAGCTTAAGACTAAAGCAGCATCCTTTTAAGAATAAACTCTTGAGGCCTGCCAATTCCAAGTGCATGACAGCTGATAGTAAATCTCTGCAGTATGCAAAAGAAAGCAATTTGATTGTTGAGGTGCTTATCCAAGAGACTGAAATAGAATTTCCCTCCCTGTCAGAATTTCTGTATAAAGCTTTTCCAGCTAAAGGAATTAAGCATGGTGATGCTTAAATTTTAAGTGTGAAGCCATTGCTCCGCATGAGCACACCTGCATACAGTGCATGGAGAGAATCAAACATCTAAAGTGAGGTTCTAAAAAGCCAGTTAGGAGCCTAAACTACTCAAAACTGAAGTCAGGTATGGGTTTGGAGTCTTCATCTCAGCTCTCTGCAGGAGGCAAGTGCTGAAGCTCTCTCTCCCAAAGATCAAGTAGTTGATTTTCATCAACTACTGTCATAAGGATCCTTATGGTGGGAGGATCACAGGACCTTCATGATTCGTAGGTTCCCTTAGGTGAGGTGGGAAGCCTAACCTCCTTTCCCATCCCAGCCCAAAAGGAAACAAGCCCATGACCAAAATCATCAGGGCACATTTTTACAACATAGTTAAACCAGAATATTCTTAACACAGATGTATAAGCCTGTTATGAACTCAAGGTGTTTGGTTTCTAGCAAGTTCTATCTTTCAGCCCAGAAATGTGATAGTGTTTACTACTGTTCAAGCTGATGAGTTTAAAAGATAACAGAAATTGGGTTTAGCACCTAAATTGCTCTGTACACAGAATTTGTTGTGAATACCTTTCTCAAAGGTCTGTTGCTCAGACATCAACAACTGACCTCAAGGCATGATGATATTCTAAAGGGGGTGATATTCCCTTTAAGGGGATGATATTCTTCTACAGCCTGTGTGATGCTGATGTCTAAGTCCATGTGATGCTACTTTTAAGAATTACTTGGGGAAATTTTCATTTGCGTACACAGTGTTTTTCAATTACTTTCACATTGGCTTAATCTCTTTTTCAGGTATTTTGTTTTAGACCAGGTCTAGGCAACCCCTGCTGAATTCAGTAGTGCTGGTGAAAGACAACCATGTCTGCTAGTCTGACAGTGAAGCAGTTCCTATAAGCGCTTTCCCATGCAGAAGGCAAATACCAGTCACCCAGCTCTGGCCTACTTGACCCAAATGATTTTATCTATGGTAATGGGGAGTTTTGCCCCATGATTTCTCCTTTCCCTAGCTACCGGCTGGCTGTGGGCAGATAATAACTAATTCCTCAGCCAGAATCAGGCAGAAGTCGCTGCCTCAGTTTAAGATATTATCAGCTGCACCTAGCTGTTTGGCTCCTCTGGTGGAGATTAAATACCACAAGCAGAGGCAGGAAAAATCTATATCTGTTTACACCTCTGCTGCCCTCATGCACAGCCCAACTTACTTAACTATGCAGGAGCTGGGGTAAATGTCATATTTTAGTCTGTTGCAGCCTACACTGCGAGAGGTCATTTGTAACTCTTGACTGAAAAAGTGCAATAAAGTCTATATGGAGCAACTGCGGTCAATGCTTGTGTATGTGACTTTGGGTTCTGCACTGCTGCCAGATTCACAATCACTTTAATTAAATTGCACACTAGTTTAAAGTGAGAGCAGAAAGGCAAAACTTAACTGGTTCTTTTTCCATCTCCCTCTCACCACTTCTCTGTGCAGGAAACTGGCTGCAAATTTTGATGTTGCACCAAAGCAAAGAAAAATGCTTGTCTGGAGTAGTGTCTTTTAGGAAGGCTTCTGTACAAAGAGTGTGTTGATCTCTTTGTTGACCTTCATTTATACTCTAAAAGACACATGAGTTCAATAAGTGTGCCCCATAGTAACTAGGTTGTATCTGACTTAGGAAGTGAAAAACAATGAAATACAGGCAATACAGAAAGAATTCATAGATAACAATAGTATAAAATTTAGTTTATATAGATGATCAAGCACAAAACCAAATATTAATATTCAAAACTGAAGTTTCACCTTGAAGATCGCTATAGGAGAACAGCCTAATAGAGGAAAAATCAAATGTAGTTTAAACCGAGAGACTAAACTTCAAAGAGGGTCTTGAGGAGTGGACATGGGCACTGCAGCACAGACTTTAGCCCAGTGAAAGAGAGGGGGGCATATCTCCAAGCAAAGCACCTCTTTTACTAAATCAGAATTGTGTTAGTTAGGGCAAATTCTTATTATTATTACCACCACTATTTTTTACCAAGTATTCCTAACTGTTATCAGGAGTAATGTAACTAAAACTGTTTATTCTATATAAAGAACTCCAAATATCTACTGGTTTTAATCATCATGCTTTCTGACTTCTACTTCTTGGAAAGCCCCAACTTCCTTCTCGCTTCTGAATCTTCTTACCTCTGACGCTTTCAGGTTGCTGTATTTCCTATTAACATGACTGAATCTAAGCTGGACAGATGTAATTTTTTTCATCTTTACTAATGCTGTGAAATCTGCTATGTATATTGCTACCCCAATCAATTTTGCTGCTATCCTCTACTGCTTAATATATGAAGTTCTCTTAGAGGAGCTCCTGTTAAATGATTTATCTACTAAGGAACAAATGAATTGCTGAAGTAATAATTTCTTTCAGCATCCCAGCTAGATTTTGGAGGGGACATCCTGTTCCCAGTCTCAGGCAATTGCACCAGTCAGGAGTAACTCTTACCTGATGTGATTAGCAAGGGGCACTACTGCTAATACAGGCAAGTTCTCTGGTTTAATAAAAGGGGAAAACAAAAGCAAAACTCTCTTTTAGGAAGAAGCTTTGATATAGGAATAGATTTTACAAGGACAACAGATTTGCTAGACAGTGTTGGCATTACCTAATGTGATATTTATGTCAGTTGTCTCCAAAGCAGGGTGTGCAAGAAAATCCACTGGGATGCAGGAAGAAAATATTTTACCATTAATAAATAAAATAAAAATATAAGTTTTTAAAATAGTTTTTAGTTCATCTTCTTGTCATCCTTTTTTAATTTTTATTTTTATAGGTTTTATAATGTACACAATATGTTAATACAGCAGTATACATATATAACTTATTTATAAACAAACATGCATATACTGGGGGGGTGTGCTCAAAAATTTTTTACTGTGAGGGGTGCATGATCAAAGAAGTTTGTAGACTACTGCTCTGTGTCATATTGAAATCCCCTTGCACTGGATGTCTCTCTGACCAGCTGCAGAGCATAAGTCTCGGTACAGTTTAGGACATCCTTGTGTGGCTAATCTCAAATAAGTAGCACTATTGAAACAGGTTGCCTATTTTTTCCACTATGGAAAATTAATCTTATGGGTGAATGACAGAGACAGATCAGGCTGCTAACATGGAGACAAACATATTGCTTCCCTTATACTGTGTTCATCTTCTACTTGGATTGCACTTAGTAGTTTAAGAAATTCTTTGCAGCTTTCCCTGCTTTAAAGAGACGTGGATGTGCATTGTAATGTCAGTGTTGCAAACCATATGTCCATTCTGGAAAAATACCTCTGATGGCAGCTCCAGCATTTGTGATGCAAGGTGAGGAAAACAGCCATACAGGGCTTCATGACTAATAGGTGCATCTTCCAAAAATAGATTTTTGAACTGGGGAAAAAAATATGTATCCTTTTAGCAAATATTCTAAAATAGCTTTGTCAGTGATTAAAAGATATGAAAAGAGGAAGTAGGTGTTACAGTATAACACACGTTTTTATTGGCATCCTACAGCAGAAATGCATTCAGTGGGAAAAGACTGAAGGAATTCAATGTGTTTTTAAAAATAAGGTAAGAAAATAATTTATTTATTAAGAATTTACAAAGTCAGTAGGAGCAGAAGTAACTCTTTTCTCAGTTTGTTTGACTGACAGGAGTGTTACATTTGTGATAGTATTTGTTCAGTCTATAGTTTGAAGAGTTTGAGTTTGTCTAGCCTGGACAAGAAGAGTGTTTGGAAGACTTATGTAAGAAGGAGCTCATGCTCTGTGTGATTCTGCCACAGGGGAGAGATATGAACAAATGAGGCCCCATCCAGCCCTATTTGTTTTGTGAAACTGTGGTTGCTCTTTCTTATACTGTGAGTTATAAAAGGCTAAATCCAGGTTTTGGTCCAAATTCCAGAAGAGTAAAACCCTCCAGACAAATATTTGATTTATAAATTCCCCAAAGTCCCATGGATTATAAGTGATGTGTTTTTATTTTGCTACATTAATTGTATAATTATATAAAACTGTATTGAACTGAGTACTATAGCAAGCCATATTTTATTGAAAATGTCTGTATGGAATTCAGGCTTTCCTATGGTTAAATAAAGGTGTGAAAAACTTCCCTGTTTAAGGCAACAGCTCTTTTCTGAAAACAGGGTTTCAGTGTTACAACTACTGATCTAGTTTATTTAGCTGACTGTGTATTTAGCTTTTGCTCAGTTGTGTATTCCCACTCATGTTTTATGACGCCAAGTACTTTACATATATGTATCCATTTCAGGAAAAGGCTGAAGTTTTCTGAACTGCCTTCTAAAGTCACTTACGTAGGCTTCAAAAGAAACATTTTACTCAGCAACCCTTTCTAAAGACCTGCTAGTGTGAACTGTGGGCAAGGTGCCCGCAGCAGCAGAAATGAGTAGGATGGAGAATGCATAACAATGAAAACCAAAAGTCAGACAGCTGCTCAGTTTATTTTACTTGTGCTTCATGGGTTTGCTGCAGGGACAGAGACTGTTCTTGTTCATCTCCGTGCACATGCGTTCAACAAGCTGCTGAGAGGGGAAGCGAAACTGGCATAGTGGGAGTGAGGGAAGGTGGGTGAGATGTGGATGCTGGAGGGACAATAGAGTGGAGGAAGGTGACCTGTACTGGTGTCAACGCACTGTGGCCAGCTGAAAAATGTGGGGAGAAAATGGACTTTTCTGTGGAAAGCTTTGACTGTCCTGGACAGACATCTGTGACTTTGGACACTGCGGATAGGCGTCTGCATATTTGTGCAAAGCTGGTGAACCTGTTATTGAATCAATACTCACTGCATTCAGAGCTTATGAATACTCAGGTTGACAATATACAGAGCTTTTCAAGTATTTTAGGTAAAACAAAATAATTATGATTAAGCAAAAGGTTCTTTCCACAGAGAAAAGCTATTACAGAAGTGGGTTTTTTGGTGGGTGTTTTTCCTGTGGAACAGTTAGCATGAAAAAGTCTGGTTTCTGTCTTCCCTCCACTGTTCTTCTCACAGGGCAATTACTTGACAGCTGAAGATAAACCGCAGGGAGCCACTGGAAAAGTACAGCAGTTTTCACCAGCTTCTATATGACTTTTTTGAGAAGGATGACACGTTATGAAAGGGAATTGATATCTTCTGTAGAAAGTCCCATGCAAGGATTAGAGCAGAGCTTGGAGTCTTATAGCTTTTCCTCTCTACTTCTGTTTGCTATGACACTATAACCAGAGAGTTCAACATCACAGCCTGGTACCTGTACCTCTCTGCTTAAAGGATAACTCCTAATGGGAAATATTCAAAAAGTAATTCGTTTTCTTTTCAATTGTGCTCTTTTGATTAAGTGCTTGCATCTTCATATGCACATACATAGTAGCTGTATTCTGATTTTTTTCCTCAGTTTTGCACCCTGACGTTTATTTAGGAAATTACTGGAGCCCCTAAAACCAAGTATGTACACAAATTAGAGCAGCGAGAAGTGAGCAGAAGAGCACCCTTTTGCTTTCAGTTTCCCATAAGGATGTCTCAGGGGCTGGTGAGGACAGGCTGCCTCAGAGGAGCGGGCCAGGAGGAAGGCTGGCTGTGAGGTCGGCAGGGCCAAGACCTCCCCAAGAGTCCATCCAGCAGCACCCAGCAAGGGAGCAGGGAAGGGGTAGGATGGTGACCATGGCCAGCCCAGAGCCCAGCAGCCACCAGCAAGGCCACAGTGATGGGATAGGTACCAATCCCTCAGGGTGCAGTAGGCAATGGTCAGCACGTACAAGGTTTCACACAGACTGTGGTGTAGCTCAGGCAAGGACCAATGCTGAGGATCTGTTCACAAATGCAGTTCCCAAGAAAATGGGAGATGTAAAGCTGTCCCAGTGATAGTCCCAGCAATTTCTGCCCTGGCAGCATGATCCCAGGTTACCCAGCTGGGCAGCAGCAGAGCCTGAGCAGGGGCAGCCTGGTCCTGAGGAGTGGGGAAGGGCAGCACTCAGAGCCTTGGAGAATGGGAGCTCAGCAGCAGAGCTCCTGTGAGTGTTACTGAGAAATGCTGTTACTTTACCTGAAGTGTTTTCTTGGAAATACTCTGCATTATCAACAAAGTTGCTGGGTCCCAACTGGTGCTCTCAGGGTCCTGCAGTGTGGGGCCAGCAGCGTGAAAAAGCTTTAGGGTCTGGCCAGGGCCAGCATGGCCATGGCCTGAGAAGACCATGCTGGGAGCAGAGGCTTTAAGGTATTTGTCTGTGCAGCAGGCAACGGGCATACTCAGTAACTCAATAAGATCCTTGAGTGTTTTGCTGCATCAGATAAACATGAAACTTTCAGAAGCATCAGCCTCCTGGAACAAGGGCATCACCTGAGGTGTGTTTCATCTGAGGAAACATGATAATTTCTTGGAATCTTTGGTTTGTGAAAAATTAAAAAAAAAAAAAAAAAAAAAGAGTCTCTGTGTGTCTAGGTTTGTTCTGACTCAGACCAAACCCAAATCTCAAAAGCACCTGAACTTCCCAGAAACCTCAGCACTCTTTCTGATCATTTCTGGAAGGAGGCTCACTCTGCCAATCACCATTTTGTTCCTTAGAAACAAAAAATGTTGATTTCTGCACAAGTCTCTTTCAGGAGGCGCATTTTTCTCTTGTGGCTGTGGCCAAACTTTTCAGAACAGACTTTCACATTAGAGAAGAGAGAGAAGTCTACAGCTATAATGAGGTAGGCTAGATGGGAACATGTAAAAGCCTTGAACGTTGAGAGCATCATGCATTTGCTTCATACAGCCACAAAGATAATGACTTTTTGTAGTGTGGTATAGACTGACTGCTCTCAGGAGGGGACAAAGGCAGACAGTTTTAAAATATCTCTTTCTCTACAGGCAGTGGTAAGACCATAACAGAAATGCTAGTTGATAACAATGGGGCTTATTTGTATTTCAATAGGAAGCTTCAATGCTCTACTTGATACTTCAATTCACTAAAAATATTGCTGACAATATTACTGACATGAGCATGCAAATGAGCTTCACATCACTTGCTTTAGATATTAAAGTGTCTTTCCAGGCAGTGATGTAGCTCAGGTTAAACACAGGTAAAAGATCTAATCTGAGCAATGTAGAGATTTTCCAGTTCTCGTAAGAGGAGCTTTTTTCCTTTTTATTTGTTTATCACTACCTCACCATTCACTTGCAAATGCAGTGACATGATTTGGACTGAATCTGCTGTGCAGTAAGATCTGCTTGGCAAAACCATCTCAGTATGAAAGTTGTAATGGAATCGAGGAAATGGTCTGTGTAGTCTTGCTGACTCCCTTTAAATGGCTTTTACTTTTGGCAGTTCCACACAGGGAGATGGGTTTAGCTTTAGCTGGGCACAACAAAGTAAAAATTAACAGTGTCTGGTTTTTGGTGAGATCCCACAGGGAGAAAACAGAGCTTTGTTGACAGTGTAAGTGTAGTTTCATTTATGGGTTGAGAATATGAGCCAGCCATGCCACAAAATGAAAGCCAATAGGCTGGGATTGCTATTACCTCATGTATGTATGTGCAGTGGAAACTATTTTTTCTATAGATGTGGTAGGGAATAAGTCCCACCTTAAATAAATTGATTGAATGATGAGCTTGCCAAATTGTTATATGTCCTTGCTTGAAACAGCTTGAAACTGGTTCTGTGCCAGTGAAGGTGCTCAGAGATAAGTATGGCTTGAAGTTTTTAACTGACTTGGTAGTAAATGAAGGCCCTGGGTGTAATTCACAGACAAGTCATGAGCTAGCTGTGGAGGTCAAGGACCCCATTGCTAAAACACAAGGAAGGGAAAAGGAAAGCGATGAATAATTTGCAGTTCAGTGCTTCCTTTTTTTCTGCCTTCTCATGCTGGTGACACAAGGTCCATTTTTCAGAATCTGCTTGTGAAACAGCTGAAAAAGTGCTCATGGCCCTTACTAGTGAGGAACGTGTAATGAAAGGAAACACAAACACTGGTTTTTGCCTTGTTTTGTATTTGTGAGGTTAAAGTTCAGCATAAACTCAGCATGAAGCCACAGCATTAAGATGAAAAGACTTATGGCACCTGGTCTGAGTCAGAGCAAAAAAGTCCCTGTCTTCAGAGACGTTTCAGGTGCTTTATTACTGTCAGAAGACCAGTAATATGGGAATGAACTTTCAGTTACAACCCTCTGTTTGGGGGTCAGAAACTTGCTGTTTCAGTCATACATCAAAGCATGGCATTAAACATGTTCTTCCTGCCCTGTCTCAGCAGCAATTCCCTGGAAATGAACAACAGGGGTTTTCATCAGGTGCCACTGCCTCAGCCTCCGGAATCCAAAACTGGTTCAGCAGCATCTCTCTTGCTATGATCTGCTCAATCTGAGGCAGCTCTCCATCTAGCTGAGATGAGGGCACTTGCCTTTCCGTCCTCAAACCTCAGGCACCTTCATCCAGAGATGTCCTCTGACGTGGAGCCAAGCCATCTGCCTGAGTTCCCAGCCTGGGAGCATGTTCCAGGAGCTCTGAGGCAGGTAGAAGTATTTTGCTTCCAACATCTCAAAACTCTGTCACCCCTCAGCCAGACATTTTAAGATACTACTTTGGAATGGCTATATTTATGCTATCCCAATGCTTTGCATGAGGAGCAGCTCCTTGTAATGTTTGCAAACAAGTCTGGCTCACTTTGAAGTTGTTTATTGGACAGTACTGAACTTTAGTAACTCTATTGTGGGACATTGCTTTTTGGGCTTTAAGATTTTTCATATAACTTTTTTTTACAGCTTTTTAAATTATTTTTCAGAGCTATCTGGGTGAAGCTATCAGGACTCAGCAATTTTTTCCTCTCACTTGCCTTGAAAGCACCAATAGCCCAAAGAGCCTCCCAAAAGCAGGATATATAGAAGATACATTCTTACCTTCTGCATATACTGCATTATTTTTCTCCTGCCTCCAAAAGTGCCAGATTTTCCTGCTGTGGATGAGCTCTGTCCAGAAGCGGAAGTCAGACACAGTAGATACGTTGGCAGGAGTGAGTCAAATGGAAGAGGGACAAAAGGAAGTCAAATGCTCAGTATAGATGGGTAAACTGCCCTTCACAGGGAGTTCAGGAAGGAGATGGAAGGCCAAGTTTCATACTGGCTTAAAAAAGATTGTGAAGATTTTTGTGTGGGAAAACGCATGCTAGTAAAATAATTGTGAGGACAAGTGGAAGAAAGAGAGAATATTACTGGGTGTCAGAGCTTACCTTCCACCTTAGGACAGCAGATAAACATATTTCCATCCCAAGCTGTGCTATCAGTGTTTATAGCTGCTGACTAAACCCCAACACTTTTTCATTGTTGTAACACTGGCTTTCCTGCTCATTGCTGATAAGCACAATCTTTTCAACGCTGAAACATCAACTGAGACTTTTATCTGGTGACTGAATATATGCTCTTCAACACGGAGGAAAAGTCAACGGAGATAGCGTCAAAAAATGTATGAATTGCAGCAATACATTCTTGTTCTTTCCTTCATGTTTACTTTACATTGTTTCTTGAAAAATAGAATACAGATCCAAAGACTAGGGTAGCAACACAGCTGCAAGAATTATCTCCTAGGCTTGATTTCTACTATAACAAAATAAGAGTGCTTATCTGTGGAATAACTCAGATTTCTACAGGGTTTGGAGGAGCGTAAGGTCCGTGCTGGAGGTACCGCTGCAAACCAGTGTGATAACTCTTGTGCTTACATGGCACCACCTGGTGGGTAACTCGCGTCACTACAGCTTCCAAATCCGACATGCATGATGGCGGTTCCTGAACAAGTCTGTTGCATTTTGTCTACGGTTGGACTCGCACTCAAGCCCAGATGCACCTACCCCTCAGCAGATGCACAAGGGAAAGGGTGAATATGGTTATGTAGTTAAAGAGAAAACTTTCTCACTACGTTTGTACAGAGTGATTTTTCATGCTATTATCTCTAGTTTTCCCAAGTTTGTCATCCCAAACTACTTTTAAAAATGTCATTTTACCTTTAATAAATGCTCACCTTCCTTTTGGAAACTTCCTTTCCTGTTGATCTGGAAACATTTAGCAAGCCTATATTCTGTGCTGCAGCTGCAAAAATATCCTTCAGAGAAGGATTCACTTACCAGCACCATGACTCCTGTGTCAGACCAGCTGCCTGGGATTCTTCTACCTGGTCATATTAAAAATGGCTGATGATGCTGGATTTCTCTCTTTTCCCTCGAGGGTTTTTTTTTTTTTTTTTTTTTTGTGGATAAATGGAACTGGTTTAGGTTCAACTCCAGATCACCTCAGATCCTTTTATAATAGCATTAATTTTTTCCTTTTAATTAGAATTTAAACTTTCTTCTCCTCCTTTTTTTTTTTTGCTCTTAAAGAAATTTTTCATCCCCATTGTTGCAGAAAAAGTTTTGAAGATATGAATTTCAGTGAATGACAATCCATAAAGCAAGTATTTAAGAAAAAAAATCTGATTTTTAAAACAACCTCTTTGTATTTCTCATTTAGGATTTCTACAGATGAGACTGGCAGTAGGACTTCCAGGTTAAAGTGATAAGGAATAAAAATACAGTATTACTTTCTGGTCCCATGCTCTAATTCTGCCACATTTAATTTGAAAGGTCTGTAGGCATAGCTAGCAATACCCTAGACTTAATCAGTTAGAGCATCAATTGCGCAAACTGGTACTAACTCAGACTCATGTTTTAATTGTTCTAACCTCTACACCCACAGAAATGAAATAGTTATTTCTCTTTATGAGGAACTGGGGTGTATGTGTGGGGAGATTAATTTTATACTCATTTGTTATTGGGTTTCATCTAAGCTTCACTCTAAAATAGTTTGGTTTCATATACTGAGTATACCAGGGCCGGTTTTAGGAAGATACATGCTGAATATATGCTCAGAAATGGCAGTAATGAGTTTAACTTACTGTTATACCCATGAGTTAAGACTTGGTGTCTGGAGTAAGTCACAAAAGATGGGATTCAATCTAAAATGTAGGTGTCTGGGTTAATCTTGTCAACTAGGGAGAGATGGGCACTTCTAGAAAGAGATTTAATTTTATTCCAGGACAGCTATTTCAGATACATGGGACAGACTGCCCTCCGGACAAAGATAATGTGATTCTTAGCCACAAAACTGCTGCAGTATCAGTTGATTAGCACTTGAGCTTTAAACTCACTCTTATCTGGCCTCGTAGGGTAAAGGAAGATGAAAATGAAATGGTATCTTAGCTGACAAAACAAGGGTGAAGGTTGCTACCAGCTATAGCTGAGCCTAAGAGAAATTGTTCATAGAATCAACCAGGTTGGAAAAGTCCCAACCGTTACCCCAGCACTGCCAAGCCCGTCACTAAACCATGTCACTGAGGGACTCACCTATCCAGTTTCTGAACACTTCCAGGGACAGTGATTCCACCACTGCCCTGGGCAGCCTGTGCCAATGGTTGAGCACCCTCTCAGTGAAGAATTTGTTCCTAATATCCAATCTAAACTTCCCCTGATGCAGCTTGAGGCTGTTACCTCTTGTCCTATCACTTCTGACTTGGGAAAGGAGACCAACCACCTCCATCCTCTCCATCAGTTGTTTGTACAACTGGCCAAGTCGGAGTCACGCAAAGTAGCGGTGGCAGTGAAGAGGGAACTGAGGGAAATGTTTGGATTGCAATTGCTCCTGCACATCTGCAGTTCCGTGCTGGACTGTGTCTTGGCTTTGGCCAAGAGGTGGCAGGTCCCTGATGGTGGTCAAAGCTCCCCAGCTGCTCTTTGATCTGACAGTCAAAGCAGAGGCCCTTGAAGATGTTTCAGGCTCCCCGAGTTGTCGCAGTCTCCTCTGCAGCATTCTGAAAGTGTATTTCAGGGGACAGAGCCCTGCATTGCATCCAGCCAGAGCCTGCTGAAGGGAAAGAAGATAGGGAGAGGGGGGATAAGGAGCAAAGACTTTGAAATCAGCAATTTTGATTTTACTGAAGCTGAACTGGCATAAGTTACAACAACAGAGGAGCCTTGGAAGAGGGAGGGTTGGCCGTCCCTCCTGCTGCTTCTCTTCCCTTCCCTGGGACAGCAATTGTTTGCTCCTGCCTTGTTCTGGCAGGAGCAGGAGGATGTTTGTGGTGCCAGCTCTTGCTGTTAGGGAAGGGACAGGACAGCGCATATCGAAAAGGGAGAGCCAGCGACTTCTGCAGTGAAGGAGGATCTTGCAGCACGTGGGAGCAAGGCTTCAGGGTTTCATGCTCATGAAGGTGCATAACTTTGTATGGGAAAGGAAGGTGGTGTCAGTTGAGGATGATGTGTGATGAAGAAAATTGGCTTACTAAACAATGACATTTAAATGCATTCAGTGTAGCTCAATGAGCTGCAATTACTGATGTACTAGCCTTGATTTTTATCCCGTTTCCTGAAATCCTTTCTCCTGTAGAAGTTTGGGTATTCCCTAATGCTTCCTCATTAGGGAATGCAAACTAACTGTGTCATTAAATTGCTGATTTAGAAAACATGTTTCATTTTTCCCCATTGTTATGAAAAACAATAGATGAGCTGAAACCTGCAGGAAGTGTCCCTTATCATCCCCAGCCACGGGCTCATTAAACACACAGCCTCTCACATTTGCAGCTATGTTTCTAGAATCAGAAATTACAAACAAGTTACTACTTATTAATAAAAGCTGAGGCTGCCCCTCATCTGTGTATGTAGGAGTTGACAAGGAAGATGAATAATATTCTCCATACCTGAGCAGGAGGAATCTGCAGGATAGAAAATCCAATACAAATTAGCTCATGCTTTGGGAACCAGGGAAACACAAAATATTTTGATCTTCTGGAGGCTTACACATGCTCAACGACTTGAAAATCTACCTGCCATCTAGCTGCCACTGTAAGTTCAAAATCCTTACATTTCCCACCAAGACCTTAAAGTTAAGGTTAAAGATACTTCAGCAGTTGATGGGGCAAAAGAAATCAAACCCAGAGAAAAGTTTGCTTCAGGTCCTAGCAGAGGCCTTTTCATTTCACAAAACTATAGTGCTAGACTACGTAGGAAACAAAGAATTCCTGGAAAATATTTTTTTCCCCAATTTTCCCTTTTCTCGTTTGGCTCCTAGCTGCTTTTTAGGAGTTTGTTCAGTGATGAATTGGTCAGTGAGGACCAAGGAAAATGCTGCTGCAGATGCTTTTGGACTGAATTTTTACTGTCAGTCAGCCAAACTGGCTTGTTTCTCTGTCACTGGATCAAGGTTTCCCAAAAGATTCCAGGTCGCATAGGAGAAGCAGTGGCTCATAGTGGTCCAGCAGATGGCCATCTCAACTGGGGTAGATATTGCTGCTTTCAGTGTGTCTGTTAGAGCTACAGAAATATGCTGGAGCCTTGCTCCAAACGGCTTCAGATTTAAACGCTCGCTCATGGGTGTATTGTACTGCAGCTATAGTAAATGCTCCCATACTTGCCACCAGCCAGAGAGCTGCGAGCCCCTCTTGGTGATCTGCTCCCTTACCTTCAAGGGAAGGGAGCTCAAGCTGGCATTTGGCTGCTGCGGTCAGACATGTGATATTTACATGTGCAGCATACAGCCTGCAGGAGGATTTCAGTGCCCATTGAACAAGTGAGAACTCCTGCGTCTGTTGTGTTAGTAGCTTGGCACCGTGGCAGAAGTCATGAGGAGGGACTGTTACCTGTCTCCTGTTAGAACAAGTCCAGAGGAGGGCCAAAAGGATGATAAGGGACAATATGCCTTATCAAAAAAAAAAAAAAACCCCAAACAAAACAACAAAAAACAAAACAAAACAGAACAAAAAAACCCGCCCTCTCAAAAAACCAACCAACCAACCAACCAACCAACCAAAAACCCCTCCAAAACAAAACAAAAAACCTCCAAACAAACCAAAACAAAACATAGGTTTAAATCCCACTAAATTTAAGCAATATGAACATGTAAAGCACCTCTTAACCAAAATCCTGTTAGCAAGAAATGGACTGAATCCAGGGTGGCAAGAGAAAATGGAACTGGAGAAGATAGAGGAATAATAATTGAGAGGGAATAAAAACATACATTAATGGAAACATTTATTTGGTGGAACAGCTCTTAAGAGTACCCAAGAGAACATCCTTTCCTGATGCATTATGTACAAATGCCAAAATTGCTATTAAAACTGGGAGATATATTAAACATTGAAGAAAATGAGTTTTAAAAATAAATATTTATTTATGGAAGAAAATGCATAGTATTTGCCAAGACAAAAATAAAGTTTTTCTGGCATGTAAGGGAACTTGCTGCTTAAATATGTATAATACATACATTTTAAAAAGAAATAAAATGGGTTTATTCTTTACCCATTTGGCCTTCTATCATAAAAAAGGGTCTTCTATTCTTATCTAGAAGAGTAATTTCAGAAGAGATCACCAAATCCATCCTACCGCTGTGGCAGCATTAGCTAACAAAGCAGGGGAGATGCCCAAGAGTGAACGCTGCACGCTGCCGTGCCAGCCCTTTGCTTGCTCACTTCCCTACCAGCCCAGGCTCCTGTCATGTTCCCTGTAGCTGCTGTATGCCTCGGGCTCCCTCTGTGAGATTCCGCTTTAACTGACGCGGAGCTCTTTGCTGTGTATCAGGAGAGCCTATGTTGCTTGCTGTCTTCAGGAAGGAGCCAGCTCTTCAGCTCCATGCTCTGACGTCCTGCACGGTTGCCTTTTGCAGAGAGAGGCAGTGCTCTGGTTCTGGTCACATGTAGCAGCCTCGGGCAATGCCCAGGAACTGTTCCCTTGATGCTGCAAATATCTGAGATGTTCAGGACTACTCCTCTGGTGTGCGTCGTCTTCAAGTTTTCACTTCCACTTTGGAAGATACACTGCACTTTTCAGCACAGGAATGACAGACAGCAGCTCACTTTAATGTGTTTGTTGCCCTGAGCTATATTTTGCTTAAGAAACATCACTTAGGTTAGAGACTCTGCTTTAGCTCACAGGTCTTTTTGTGTTTTCTCCCTGCTCGCTAGCAATGGCATCACAATTATTCAAAACGTTTTACTGAAAACTTCTCACTTCCCCTCGTACACAATTTGGGGAAACCAAAAAGCACACTAGCACTTTCAAGTGTGTTTTGTGTAAGATTTTTATGATGTGCTATATGCTTAATACAGTGATAGCAGTAATCCAGTTAGCCTATGTTGCCAAATTGAAGAGTTTGTTTTGGGTTATATAAGCTTTGCTGGCATTAAAGAGTCTCCACTTTGATCTCGTTGTTTATTATTTTGCTACAAAGAGTTTCATCAAAAGGCACAAATGAAGATCTGCAGATACATTCCTGAGACATGCAATGGAAATGAAGATATGCCAAGAACTTCCTGAGAGAAGAACTGCAGAACTGAAATACATTTAATCTGGAAGAGATACACAATATAATTTTATTTGAGACCTGAAAAGACTGCTATTTTAGAGCTCAGATTGCAAAAACCACAGAAGAGGGTACGTTGCTCTCTGCCAGAACATGATTGCAACTTCTCTGAGAGAGAATTATTGGCACTAAATACAGCTCAGTGTGAATAGCAAGAAAGGAGCTGATCTTCCTTGGCATCAGAATACTCCAGGATATGAATTAGAAATGCAAGGTATACATTAGTGCAAGGGCCCTGCACCCTGCTGGACTACATTTCTTGGGCTTAAAAAAAAAAATTCTTCTAAAGCTTCTTTCCCGTTCTCATTGTTAAAGGAAATGACTGAAGACAATACAATAAACATTCAGTCATGTAGCAAAGAAATATCTGGACTGAGAGCAAAATTCTTTGTTACCTGGGTCAAGGGTAAGTACAGATGAGTTTATAGAGCCTGCAGTTAAAAATGGAATGGCAAGAAGACACGCAGGTTAGCTTTAATCTGTCTACGTAAATTTGGTTTCCTCTTTGCAGTCAGTACTTGCATTGTTGATACATTCACTATTAACACTTTGTATGTGCGTTTTCTAATGGTGCCGATGATTTTATCAACCATTTATGGTCATGGCCCACCATGTTGTGTAGCCTCTAGTATCTGAAATGTATGGCAAAGCATAGCACAGCAGAAAATCAACCTGGTGCTTTGCACCTCTCCTCTTTCTGGGAACTAGCCTTACAGCCTCACCTGCTTCCCAAAGTTTGGCTCTAGGTCCATGTCTGCTGCCAAGGAGCACCAGTCACAAAAGCGGCTCTATGGGGCTCAGCTGCGCCCCGTGGGAGCCCGAGTTGTGCTGCAGCTGGAGTGCTGCAAGCATCCAAGACAGCAGGCTTGCATTGAGGCTGCTGCTCCTCTGGAAAGCTGCAGCTGACAGGGCACCTGCCACAGCAAGTGCCCTGGACCTGGTTCTCCTCCGGCTGCCTGGGCTCTCCTAAAAGGCTTCCCGAGACGTCCAGCTTCCTTCCATGCCTCTTTCCCATCTTGGCTGCCCTTGGTGCTTACTGCACATCCAGAGGTTCTGCACTCCTTGCATTCCCTCTTAGCTGGCTCCGTGCGCCCTTTGAGCATCCCAAGAGCCATGGGTTCTTCCCTGACTCACCCCAAAATCCCTTCCCTGCCCCGAGTGGGAGCATTTTGCATGCACAGCTTTGCAAGAAAAGCAACGAGGATGTAAGGAGCAAAGCTGTAGCCCCATGAGGATGGCAGTAAGCATGGAATCGTTCCAGGAGCTGCAGTGGTTTTACTCCCACCTCAGCAGAACTGTGAATACAATTTAACCCTCACATTTTTTTAATCTTATGACTCTCAGGAATAATTACAAGTTTGAAAGTACTGTCAGGTGCTTGTATCATAGGAGTAGGATCCAGGTTTCTGATTTGAGCTTCAATAGAGAGATCTTTGGAAATACGTACCACCTTCTCTCTCACATGCCGCTTCCTTTCTGCAAGAAATAGCACTAAATCTTTTTGTATGTTGCTAAAAGGATTTCTTAGCTAATGTGTGGCTAGAAAAACCAAAAGCATTTTTGGGTGTAACTGCCATACAATTAATAATTAATGAGCAGTAAAATCATCTGATTTTTTTTGTTGTTTTTCCATTTTCTTGAAAAGAAAGGGAAAAACCAGATTTCTGTTGAGACACGGATGACACCTTTAAGCAACGGTGAATGATAAATTAAGAAACTGGGTGGAGTGCTTCCTTCCTGTAATCCGTTTGTAATCAGTGAGAAGTTAGAGACAAATAGGACGCCTTACATAACGTCTGAAAAACAACTTTCTTATAGTTAAAAGAAAAAGAAAGAGGCTCTCCCACCTCCCAGGTGGGCCTAGTCCTGAGTCCTCTCAAAGGACTGGACTTCCTCTGCCTCGGCAGGTGGAATTGCTTGTGCTGGCCAGCTGATAACTCACCTTTTGTTTTCCCTTCTTGTTCAATAGGCAGGCTTGTTTCTCGCACAGCTAGTGCTGGGGGTAGAAGTAAACATGTCTTCAAGGGGCTTTCAGTGTCAGTCGAGACTTGACAGCATCTGCTTACCCAAACATGGGTGAATATATTTTTCCAGCAGCTGTGTGATACAAGAAGGGGACAGAGGGCTAAAAAAACCCCAGAACCACCAGGGGTTCCCACTGTCCTGTATGAGACAGCCACAGCCTTGCTTTTCAGCCCCTGCTGCTCTAGAGCTAATGGCTGCTCCATATTCCAGTTTGTCACATCCTACATCTGGGCAACAAAACAAACAAAATCCCATTTTCCAAATAGGTGCAAAACAAAACTGAAACACTTCAGTTGTTGAAAACAAAAAGCAAAAACAAACCCAAAGTATTAAAAAGCTATTATTTTTAACCACAGAAAAATACTTCCGTAAGATGAGCATATTGACTTTTGGCCATTTTCCTGCCTGTTTTGTCAAAGAGTTAGAGAGCACAGTTACAATGAAGTAGGAAGTCAGGCAGCCTGAAGAAAGGCTTCCCACTTGCACATCCTTCATCTGAGGTTGGACAAGATGATCTTTAAAGGCCCCTTCCATCCCGGTCCATTCTGAGGTATATCCATGAGCTTGGTTAATCAGGGAACAGGAAGACAGGAAGCATTGGTTTCCTGCCAGTCTGCCCACCAGTCACTCAAGTGTCTGAGCTGGCTGAGGTCTGGCAGGAAACAAGCCTTGCTTGTGACTGAGGTAACCAAACAACCTTGATGACCACCAGCAAAAGTTTTGCTGCACCTATATATCCCCAATAACAGAGTTTTTGGCCAAAGCCTTGCCCCTACTGACTTCAGTTGGTCAGTCCCCAAGTGTTTCAAGGCATCCTCCCAGAAACTGAGGTCCAAGAGTGCATCCACTTTGGGAAAACTGTAGTTGAAGTGGTCTTACTAGCACCTCCTAGGAACTACGGGGCAAAGCTCAATTGCTTCAACCACATGACTGCAGAGGGACTGCCAGACCACTGCCTTCTGCAGAACCATAGGGATTTGTCTCTTGACCCACTTTTTGGGAGGGCTTCAGAGAAATGTGTGTGTGGCCATGTCAGCAGAGAGCATCGTGTCTGTCTAATCTTGGGGCTCCAGCAGGTGCCTGAAAAATGGCAACGAGTGAGTGCGTTTTCCCCCAACCCAACTTACCCAAGCTTCTGGTCACTCTGCTTGTCTCTGTATGGGAGAAAGTTCTCTCTGCAAAATGCAGTAACCCAATGAACTGAGGTCTGGATCCTGCCTCTTCCCAACCCTTCTCCCACAGAAATATTACTTGAGGTGCTTAGTCCTGAGTCCAGTCCTTAAGTTAGCTGAAATTTAAATATGTCTTTAACAAAGATAAATGACAAACAGAATTGGACTTCATATGACTGGTGGAAAAATACCTCCAATAATTAAATAGAAAGGAAGAAATTCTCATCTCTGCTTTATTTCTTTCTTGCTTATTTAATGTCCCCTTTACACTGCCTGGGAAAATTAAGGGAGGCCCACTTATGTGGGGATCATACCCTGAAATAGAAATAATAGCAAGGGGAAGTCACTGTTAAAGTCTGCTGAGTGTCAGGATTATCAAACCGAAATCTGCCAAGTAGTAGATGTTAGTCGGACCAGCAATCTGTCAGCAAACACACAGTTTTCTAAACAATTTCAAAAGCAGTTGTTAGTATTCTCGAATCTGAGTCAATTCAAGACAAGTTTCTAGCCAGTTTGTGTTGTACAGGTGGTTTTATTCAGAGAAAGCTTGTGTACTGCTGCACTTCCCTGCAGTCTGCAATGCAGGCAGTGATCAAACCTGCAGTGACAGGGTGGTCAACACCTTTAAATCCCTGGCATACTGAGGATTGTGGATAAAAATTTCAAGAATTTTCAATGAATCGAAAAGTGTATGTTATTTTGTGCTGATGAAAATTTCATTTTCAGCCCAAATGCATCTTTTTATTTGGAAATTTTTTCCTAAAAATGACAGTGCTAGATTCACAGGCATGCTGTGAGCTGGCAGCCACAGACCTGGAAGCAGAGCTCTGGTGCTTCACAAAGTGGACTTTAGTTTCAACAGCAGGAAACTGAGGCATCTCTTGGTTCTTGGTCCAATCACCACCTCTCTCCCAGGAAGAGTCACCAGTAACCAGACTGCAGATTCAATCTGCACAGAGAGTAGTTCAATATTTTATACAGTGTAGAGCAGGAAAGACAAATTCTGCATCTGGACTTGCACTTTGATGCATGCCAGAGTGCATCTGATGAGCCTGGTTATTCCTCAGTCAAAACCTGTGCCCTCTGCCTACTCCTGCCTAAGGCTCTTTCCCCTTTTCCCTGCTCCCCTGCTTCTCCTGCCCCCTTACCCATCATAGAGTATTCATTCCCCTCTGCCATCTGTTATCACTCTCCCTCGCTTTGTCCCCAGACGTTTTTGCATCCCTTGCTTGCAGTAAGGTCTCACTCACCTGTTCCTACTCTGCCTCCACACAGCACAGGAACCCTTGGCAGGCTGCAAGAAAAACACCTGCCAGGAGTCTCATCTGGAGAATGCCTCCAGTTTTGCGTAGAAACCAAGGGGCATGTATGAGTGTGTTTGGAGGTGGAGGAGATGTACAGGATCTCAAAGTTCTCATGTGTAACCAGGACACACCTCAGTGTAAAACGTAGGAAGTTTTCCTGGATGTGATAAACAGATCTAGTCGGAAAGATCCTGACCCCAAACTACACTTCAGTGACTGAAATGCTCCCACAGGCAATGGAAGGCCTTTCTTAAGCAAAGCAAAGACCCATATAATGTACTACTGCAATTGCCACTGCACTAGGCAGCACTCATTTCCTATGACAGAAATTTCCTAGGCTGAAATGAAAATATGTCAGTTTGAAATCACTGAAAAGAATCTTCTCGGCTTTGAGTATTTTCCCTTCATTTTCTCTTGAGCAAAACTACATGAACCTGCATTTTTGGGGATGAATAATTATCAGTTCAAATGTTTTGTTCCGATGAAGGCTGTGTCATTGGACAAGGAAGCAGGTCACACCTCCCTGTGCAAGGAAAAACTGTTAGGTGGGTTTTTTCACCACACTACCCCTTCATGGGCCTAAGACATCTGGATACTGAATTTAACTTTTACAGTACTTGGCCAAGATTGTCTGCTTATTCCCTGGAGAGTTAACAGGAGTGTCTTCTTTCTGGAGAGCTCCACAGGTGTTTGCATGTTAGCACTGGAATGGACAATCAGTCATAACTGAGGTCTGGAGTTTCATCAGATGTGTGACGGCATCATAGCACAGCCAGCTCAATGGCATGGGAAAAAAAAAGTTTTGTCACCTGGATGATGAGTGCAAAGTAATGTATTCTGTCTGTCCTTGTCACTGTTGGCATTATAATTCAGTTCTGAGCTCTGGGGTGGGTGGATGTTGGGTGTTTTTTCTCTATTTTTATGCAACAGCATAATATGTCCTGAGGCTGGGGATCCCTCAAGGCTTTGAGTAAATCAGATCCCAATCTGTGTCTGCTTCCTCTGGTCACCAGGAGCCAGAGCCATATTCAGGTTGCCCTCAAGGTTGGTGCAGATTTGCCCTAGAGGAAGGTCTCTGTACTAGAGATAAACTGGGGAGCTTTCTAACATCACTTCTTTAAAAAAGTCTAAAATACTACCAGAGTAGTGTAAAATGTCTCACACAAAAGTCATGTCCTCGTCTCCCAGGATAATATAGTTGAAGTGGAGATTCTTACCAAGAAAGGCAGGAACCCAAAAAACTTCATAGCCTGCTTGAGATGGCTCCAGGGAGGACTCGCAAGATGAACTTGTGACCCTACTGAGCTCAGTAAGAAGCTGACTATGGACTTACAGAGAGCTGGAACTTCACCTAAAGGAAACTGATCTATAAAAATTCACAGCATTGCTCATAATCATTCTGAAAGACGTGATTAGTTTTCAGAGTGATGCTTTCTTATAATCTACTTGCTTTCTGATGAAATTTTAACATGGCAAAATGAGTCCCATCAAATTGATTACCTTGTAATAGTACTACTACTTGTAATACTAATTAATGATGATGATCATGATAATTATGATAATGATAATAATAAACCTTCTTTTCATTATGATGTAATATACCATAGAATATTGTACAGCAGCATTAACTACTGCTTATATTCATTATATCATATAGTACTCCCAGACTGTCAAATTTCATATTTTTTTACCAAAAATAAATGCTGATTTTTTTGTTCTGAAAGTTCCTTTCCCCAGTTTCAGAGGGGAAAACTTCTTTAAAAATGGTAATGAATAAAACTTGTAAAATTTTAAATATCTGTAGTCTTAAGGATCAAATGGTGGAAAAAAGCTGCATTTCTGTATTTGAACTGAAGGAAGATTGTTGTTAAAAAAGTAACAACGTAGGAATCAAACCAAATCTCGTTAGTTTTTAGGAGGTCTGATTCAATATGTTTTGCATGCTTTGAGGTTGTGAGACTGAAACTCCTTCCTGTTTACCTGTAGGCTCACAGTGAGAAGCAATTCTGGCAGCTGACAAAGACTGGCAGTTGATTCATTTTTTGTATGTGAAAGTGAGAGGATTCAAGGCAAGAAGAACCCAAGTCTTTGTCCTGCAGCCACGTTTAATGTAAAACTCCTTGATGCTTCTGCATCTGTTTAATAAATAGCCCTAGCTTGAGGAATCACCCAAATGTTTTGGCCTCCATTACAGAAAAGCAACTAAGTACCCGCTTACACTGAGGATCCTGTTATTTTTGTGGTAGACTGCGAAAGGATGAACATCAAGTGAAGATAACACTCCTTAGTGTCTCTCAGGAGCATGCCATGGGAGTCATTATTGCTGGAAATAATCCCTAGGAAGTCAATGGAAGAACTCAACTTCAAGACAATAAGGATTTAATTTGTTGTTTTTATAAAATCTTGATTGCATAAAAAAATTATACAAGCATATATATATAGCGAAAGGAACTCTTACTTAGCTGTTAAAACTCCCAGATAAAGAACCTTGCAAAGGTCTGTTTCTCTCCCTTACCTGTATTCAAGAGTGCCTTGAATGACTATCGCTGGTGTAGACCTCACCGCTGTCTTGGATAACCCAAATGTGAGGTCCCGCCACATTCTCGGGAGTTCTGCAGCCTGAGGTACAAGATCTGCTGTCCTCAGGTACCTCAAGGGTGTCATCTGGGGGAGGGTGAAGCACCCCATGGTGTCTACCTGCCCAGAGGATCCTGAACCCTCTTCAACATAGGTGGGTGAAGCAGTGATCCCCACATGGTGTCTGTGAGCAGTGCTGGGGAAGGAGGTCCTACCCACCCTTAGTGCAGTAATCCAGAATTACTGACCCAGAGAGTAGAGACCCTTCAGTCTGATCAGATTCAGGCTCCCTATTCCCACTTTCTGTGGTAATCCCCTAAGCCCAAGGCTGTGATTTGCACCCTTTCCAGTCCTTTGCATGAAGCTGGACCACTCTGCTGAGTGAAATCCAAGATCTGAGAAACCAGGTCTTGTATGTAGTAATAAGCTAAGAAGAAACCTGTTTCTGAAACCCACCATCCATCAAGATCTGGATAATGCTGAGCTCTGGTTCTTGTTACTAAAGTCACTTACGTAGTTCATACAAGGCCTCTCCCATGGAAGAGTCTGTGGAGCACCGGCTTGCTGACACATCAAGTCCTACTATGTCAGCTCAGCTTTGCTGAGAAGAATGGACTAGATCCCTATATCTTCTAGCTTCTGTGGACTTTTGACACACTTTATGCCCAAAATATTGATTTAGGTCCTCTCAAAGAGAAGACTAAACCCAAACCATCATAGCTGTGTGCTTGAGCTATGAAACTGTTGTATGAAAGTGCACGTTGGTGACACTTCTATTCTCTCTTCCTCTCCCAACATCGCAAATGCAGGCAGTAACACTTGCGTCCCCCAGAAGGTTTTTAAAATAAAACACACACATGCCTAGGTGAAGAGACTTCAAGGCTGTGGAAAGGACACATATGCACTTATGTCCACATATGTCCATATATCCAGAAAATATATGGATTTTGTTTTCTAAATCATAAAAAATGGAGAAGGGTACGAAACACAGGTCTGTCTTCATTGTTACAGTCTGCATTGTTGGAAGTGTTTGATTTCTCAGCCTGATGGTTTGATGGACAGAATCCATTTTGTGGTGTCGTTTCCCCCTGCACCTGCATGCAGAGAGCCTGGATGCCGCCTTGGGTTCAGTGTAGAGGTACCTGCTCCCCAAAGGCAGCCTGTGTTCCTGTCCAGATTCTTGTGTGGAACTGGCCTTTATTAGTTTCCAGGCTAACGGTTTTAAATAGTGCTCAGGCTCAGAAATGCCTTTCAGTCAAATAGGTATGTTCAGCCAAGGGAAGCAGATTTTTTAAGGGCAGAAGGGTCTTTATGCACAGAGGACCTAACTCCTAATGTTTCAGCATGCCTGACTTTCTCCTTGAGACCCCTTGCGCATAAAAGCATCATACACCATATGTACATCCAGTGCCTGGCCAGGCTGTAATGGATACTGCTCCTTTAAATAGGTTTGTTGGCTTTTTTCTTGCTCTGTTGGGCACCACAACACTGAAGTCATCTTGAGAATATTGCTTTAAACCTCTTCTAAAAATGAGAGTTAGGAGCCCAAGCCATTACTTAGTCATTTCTACACTTCATCTCATAAGCTTCATGCAACAGTAAAATGTACTTGGTCACAGTTATGCTGAAGACACTGCAAATTCTCTCTTCCATGGAAGTGATCAGAATCATGTCCTCTGGCCACCTGCATTTTCTCAGCATGAAACAGATATGTTTAGGGCATGGCATCAGTTACTGAACTGCAGTGGAAGGGTAAGATAGATTTTTTTTTTACTGTACTTGAAGTGAGGAAGGAGTTAATCATTGCAAAATACGTGGTCATTTCCTGAGCCCTGTGGTTGGATGAGTACAAACTTTCAACTCTTTCTAATTCTTCTCTGTCATTTAGAGGCTTTCAAGGTGCATTGTACATCCCAGACCAGGTAAGGAGCACAGCTTTTCACTTCTTGATTGTTTATTCAAAATTGTTTTTCGGTGGAGTCAGACTCAGCCAAGACTGATTTGTTCTCCTTCCTATTACTTACATCTTAAGGGAGAACAAAGTTCATTGCAATCCAAGAAGTACATGTGTGTCTTTGTGCCAGATGACTGTAAGCTGTAGAAATAAAGAACTGTATGGGTTAATAATTGAGCAATAATAATGAAGAAGTATGTTACACAATTAGAATTATTACAGCAAATACTGCCATAAAAGAGAAAGAAAACTCTTACTGCCACATCTAAGGAGTTTACTCTGCACAAACCACTATCAAAACAAGGGGTTCTCAGATGTACAGTTTGCTTTAGTAAGGATAGTAGTAAAAATCATAGTGTGTCTTCAATGCTATTCGCAATACTGAAATCATATTTTGAAACACTATAAAAATAGTATTCTTAAAAGGAGGAAGAATGAGCTTCTATATATTTGGGGAGTGGAAAAAAAAAAAAGAAAAAAAACCCCATCTGATAATTTTGGACCAGTTTTGTTTGTAAATCTGAACCTGATATCTATCTTCAGCTATTGCAGAGTCACGTATTGTAGTCATCCTGAGACTGTTCCTGAGGTTTGCAGCAACCAAACATACACTCAGAAGTGACTGTGGAACCATATCATAGAACGATATAATTTCATTGGGGTCTTTCAGTGCATAAAAACTGAACTCAGACAGACAGGCACCAGAAGGAAGTCTCATAACACAGTGCACTCTTACATACTGCATTTTTTGTCTCAATAGACAGGGAGAGAGATTATTTATGTGAAGGTTTCTTTAATAGTTCTGAAACAAGCATAAAATAGCCATCTGTAGGGCAGCTACTGTAATAATGTGCAGTCATCAGGTTGCCCTACAGAAAGTGAATTGTACATGCTGTGAGGATCCCTGTGTGAAGTCATATATTGGAGATTCAGGGTTTTGGCATTTGCTTTTTTTTAAGTCTTTGCTTGTAATCAGTTTTGATGTTTGGACATTGGCTCCTTGACTGTGCTCACTGGTATAAACACTCTCTGGATTTTATACATAGTGGTCGGAAGAATCTAGCTAAGGTTTTCAAAAGCATTTATTTGATTTAGACACGTCAGTCTTATCAACATTTGGACTTCATTCCTAAGTCATCTCCACCTTACCTGTGAGATTGCTACTACAGTAGCACTTGAACCTCTGTAATGAATTTGACCCTTAAAAGACTCTATGAACCACAGAAGTTTTGTCATTGTCATCTACAGATGAGAGACTGGGATGAATCCCAGTTGACACGAGACTTGTGCTCTGGTTTTTGCAGCTCCTGAGGGCAGGCAATCTGATCAAGAGTCCCAGGTCTTCCGTTCCAAAGAGCTGTACCTCAGTTTAGACACAGCCAGAGAGCCCGTCATCATCCTCCTAGGGAAGAAGCTATGGCATGGGTAGAAGCATTTGCATCAGCCTTAGTCTTCTCAGTTTGAGCATCAGTACTGAACAATCTGCTGTTCCTTACAGCTCTGTATGGCCATAGCTGCTAAATACTTGTAGCCTATGCCCACAGCTCGCTGAATAAAAGTTGGCTGAGGTGTGTCTACCCATCCTGCAGCTACATTTCCCAATTACTGCATAGGCACAACCCAAGGAAAAGTACTCAATAGCTTTGTGTGGGTAGAGCAAACTGAACCCAGGCCTCCCCTGTCACCAACTAGCAGCTTACCCACTGCTTCTGTATCTCTTGAGGTGCATTTATTGAAACTGTGTTTTCACCTTCTGACTTTCAGGGTGGGTTTGGGTTCAACTTTTTGGCTCAACTCTGCCTCTACAGACAATTTTGCTTTCTCTGACAACTGTAAGTGCAGAAAGGGCCAACTCAGGTGATTTCAAATGTTTGCTCACAGTGCTCTCTTTCAGCATGAGTATCGTTGTCTGGTGTGGGAATAGGATGTACTCCTCAGCTCTCCATTGGAGGGAGGCATACGCTATATGTAGCGGTATAACAAGGTAGAAAAGAAACAAACCCTAGAAAAGCCAGTCCTTGTTCAGTAAATGTGGTCTCTCCTAGCAACTGCTGTGTTCTGGTCAAGTGGCTAGAGAGGAGAATCTCAGCAGCCTGCAACCCAGCCTCAAGAAGCTATTGGACTGAGTTTGACTCCCTCTGTCCTGCTCAAAAGTGGAGAGGCACCAAGATTGTTTCTCAGTGTCTTTAAAAGATGTGGTGGTGCTTTGCTCACATATTGCCACCTAACTATTTGCATACTTTCCAGATAAAAAGTTGTTTTGAAGCAGGAGTCCAAGGGGGTTCACTTCTGACAACGAATGTTTGCAAAGCCTCCAAATGGACAGAAGGATGTTTTTAATATCAGGCATACTTACTGACAGTGTTCTCACGTTTTTTACAGTGTGCAGAAGGAGCTTGAAAATGGAGCTCTCCTCTGAAAAATGACTATAGAAATGGGAGTGTTTGGCCCTTGACTACTGTCTTAAAAGTTCCTGGATGAAATTCACTCATTTTATAAGTAAATGTCTTTGGAACTGTTGTTTGGGATTGTTTACTCTTACTGCCAGCTCTAGAATGGGAAGGTCAAGTTGGTGTTCCTCCTGGGCTTACTATTTATATGCGGGAAACCTGAGAGGGACTCTTAGCCTGAGAATTAGTCTTGTTATTTTAAAATAGGTTTAAAATGGATAATATAATCCAATTTTTGTCTAAATTCACATCCTAATCAATGAGAAATATCCCACATGATTCATTTTCTACATCCTTGAATCTGGTAATGTCAGTTTGATCTGGTCTCTTTTCATACATTTTTAATTGGAAGCCTTCTGTCGTTACTGAAATTTTCTATTGGTAGTCTTATATTTCAGTGTTGTTGAGTATTTAAATAAAGCTAAATACTCAGGCAGAGGAAGAGAGAAAGAGATCTGTATGTGCTTCTTGCAACAGCTCAGGTTTTTAAATGCTGTATTTTAGCTCTCATTGATATCATAACAGGGAGAGTCTGCCTGTTTGCGCACAGACTGATGAGGGCCCAAGAGTCATTCAAGCTGGGGCAAGGCATCTATAAGCTTGTCCATCAAGAGCTGCACATTTTTGTCACATTTTCACGCTACTGCATGAAGAATTCAGGTTCAGCAGCTGGTGAATTGAAAATAATTTTGCCCTCACATTCTCGTTCTCTCAACTGCTCAGTAAGTCTTGAAATAACAACAGAAATTACACACCAGTATGGTCATGATGAAGCAGCTAGGGCTACTTACTATCAGATACACTGCACCTGATTCAGATCTGCTAAAGTAAGAAGGGAAAATATCAAGTCACCAAAAAGTATGCACCCTTTTCCATTCTCTTCATCTTCAGATGTGGATATCATGCATTTTTAGTGATGCTGCACAGATATATTTTACAGCTGGTGAACTGTGTTTTAAAGCCATGAAAGGCAGTGTTATCAGTTGTTGTCACTGTTCAGCATTATCTTTAGATATGCTCCTTTTATTTTGGTAACAACTGACTCTTAGAAGGTTTTTTCTTTGGTCCTATCTGCAGCTCTACTCATAGAGGAAATCTGATCTGCTGCAGCACGGAAACATCAGCGGTGACCACATCGAGACAAATTCCTTAGGGAGCTGCCTGTAAGTCTGATCAACATTTAAGATGAAAAGTTTTGCATTTTCTTTGGCAGGATGTTACACGCAGAGTTTAGCTGTGTGAGGGAATTGCTGAGGCAAAAAGGGAATATTCAGGAACACAAGCCTCTGCTTTGAGTAGGTGAGTAAGCACACAGAAAGGAATAATCTTGTAAAGATTTTTCCTTTCTCCCCCTCCCCCTCAACTTCTCAAAAATATGATCAATCTTTGAGACTCTCTAAATCATGCTCAATTGAAATCCTGTTCTCTCAGGACCCTGGGTACACTGAGTAGACCCCACTTATCTGCTACAATGGCTCAGCAGGCTGGGAGAATAAGCCTTCATTACTTTTGTTACTTCCTCTTGTGACAGTTGAGCAGTGCAGGGATCAAAGGGAAATCCTCCTGGAACGCAGGGGCATGGTGAGAAGTAGGATAGGAAATTGTGGATAAGCAGGAACAGAAATGGTGAGGGAAAGAAAAAAAAAGAGAGAAGAGGAAAACTGGTAGTATGAAACTGATGTAGACAAGGACTGAGAGCAGTGTCAGAACAGTGGTTAGCAGGAGAAAGGCAGACTTTGGTTTTTACATGCTACAGATGATGTAAGTGGGTTTGTAGAGGACAGCAAGGCATGATCCTTTTTGCTTTTTTCCTCAAATACTCTTGTGAAAAACCTGAAATACCAGGTCTCTGTAACCTAAGCATAAATCAAGTCAAAGTAGGTTTGTCTGCACCCTCTAGTGGTCTAGACAGAAAATACGGTCTTGTCCAACAGTAATTTTGCACTACATTCTTTTCCTGAGACCAGTCATACTTTGGTTTTTAGCTTATTTGACACAACTGTAATAACAGTTCTCAGCCTCTTAAACTGATGGCTACATCCAAGCTCCTTTTTGGGACTGGTCTTTGGCCTATGATAACTCTTAAACTACACAAGATGGTTGTGTGGGGCCCAGAGTTGTTTGAGGGAGCATTAGTTGGTGTAAAACAAAACTGTGCCAGAAATGTAACAGCCCGAGGAATTGAATTTCATTCCCTGAGCCCGGCTTCTGACAGCGTTTAATTTACTAATATTGGCATACTCTTCATGTAGTAACATCTCCCCTGTGCATGTGGTATAGTCTTCAGTCTCCTAAGCGTAAATAGTACAGAAGAATACTTCAGCACAAAAAAATCACTCAACAGCCCATTCAGAGGGAGGCTGTTTCCTGTCTCCTTGATCAGCTCTCATTTACTTGCTGCTGGAGGACACATGGTGACTGAGAGGTAGAACTACAGGAAAAGGCAAAGTAGCCTTGTTACCTTAGTGACTGAGTGATGTCGTGGGAAATGAGATTCTGCCACTGATTCTGCCTGGAAGTCTTGTGTGATGCTGAGAAAAGGGCACCTCCATAAGAAAAGGATGCATGAGAAATGCCTGAAATGGAGCTGGCGTGGAACTTCAGAGTTTCAGCTTCAAATGGGGACAATTCTCATGCAGCCTCTGACTACTGGGGAATTATGCTTAATTGCTTGTCATAACATAAGATAGCAGTACTTAAGATAGCAGTACTTAAGATACTTAAGGACAAGTATAAGCAGATATCCATTGCAATTATAGAGCAATTGGATTTTGTCACTTGAGACTGAGAGCTGTCCTAGTGCCAGTAAGGAGCATGCTTAAAGCACATCAGTAAGACTATGTTTCTTCTTTAGAAATACAAGTACTTTCTTCCCAAACATAGTCAAGGAGCAGGAAATAGTGTAACTCCTCTAGAGTACTCTGCTGGGAGGAAGAGCATGTACATTCAACACTCTTTTTGGAAAGAATTTAAAGCTTTATCCACCTCCTTCCTTGCTAGCCAGATAGTATGCTAGTTACCACAATCTGGGCTGATTTGCACCTGGCCAGTTGAAGGGCAAGCAATGGTCATTGGACAGAAGGGAAGCAGATGCCTGAAATACTGTTCAGCTAGAAGGCAAAAGACCTCATCTTTAGTCTTGTCTTCAAGGACACTATTTCACATTAAGTGGTCACTGGATAACCCCAAAGTCCAATCTAAAGAGTAGATACCAAGGCCATGTCCACTACCTTACAGCTGATGACTGCCCTGTCATGAGGCTGGAGATTGTCTTGCCCTCCTGCATGGTGTTTTCATCTTTCCCCAAGTTGTCCTATCAACAAAATTTTATCGTGAATCTTTGATGTGAAATATGGGCAGTACCCAGCACTTTTGTGGTTAAAACAATCTCCTGCTCAGATAATAAGTTCCATGGTCAGACTAGGGAGGCAACTTGAGGCATCTATTTCCTGACCTTAACCGCTAGTCTATCATTTGGATAGGGAAGGGAAATGTTTATCTTCCATCAACCATCTTAAAAGATTGTAGCAAATTATATTCAGTCCCCAGAAAGAAAAGGCAACAGGGAATTTTCATAAAAAAAAACCTTCAACAAGAAGAGGCTCCAGGCTCAGGCCTCTCAGTAGTTTTCCTGCAAGAAAGAGGATGTTCTGTGAGACTCACTAAGATTTTTTTTCCCCAAGTCTTCATGTTTCCAAGGCTCATCCATAGTCTCCTCCAGATGACCTATGGAGGTGGCATGTGAAGAGTGCTGGCTGCACACCGTTCCTCATCATTGACTATTTCAGATCCCATTATGAGTCACCTAAGTCTTCATTGGTGCCTTAATCCTTCCACCCATGTGACGCTCATTTTACAAAGCCTGAAATCCTGTTTCAGATCTGGCTTCAAGGGGTTAAGCTTTCAGAAACAGGCAACAACTCTGAGTTCCTCATTTTCAAATGCTTATTAAAAGACACCTGGGTATGACTTGCAGAAGTATTGACTACTTCTAGTATTGACTACTTCTAGTATTGACTACAGATCCAGATATAGTCAATAGAAATGTGGCTTTGAAACAGTAACATTTTATGTAATGCCAAATGCTGTTAGAAATCAGGTCCTAGGCAACTCACGATCTCCATTCCTCACTTTCCTGTTTGTAATATGGAGTTAAATAATCTTCATATTAGAGGAAGACTGCAAAGAAGAAATTTGTGGGTCTTTTTGAAGCACTTTGATGCCACAACACTGGATGCCACAAAAATGCCTACAAATAAATTATTTATTTGGTATTGAGGACAAGAGTTCGAACAGTGCGCTGTACATAGGGCATAGTGCACTTCAGTCATTGAACAATGAACAGAAAAAGGTCTAGATATTTCTGATGGGGTATTTTGCCTTTGGAAAATTGCTCTGAGGATATTGGTTCCAACATAGACCAAATGGAAATGGGCAGGCTTAAACTTGTTGATTTTCCAGCTAGCTGACTTGTAAGCTTCTTGGCAGTTTGTTGACATTCAGCTTTTCACTAGTAGGATCATTAAACTGCAAAGCAACCAGGGGAACCTGCTGATGAAATTCTGGTTCACAGGCTCTTCTGCTGTTCATCTCTCCACGCTGCTAGAGCAGTAACCTTCCTGAGGTGTATGAGCATTGTATTTTGACAAGGAGGGAAAAGAGAAGACATTTTCATAAGGGACACCTTCCCCTCCCCTAAATCCCAGGGCTCTGCAAAGCTGATGATCTGTTACACGGTGCTTAAGTAACAATCAAACTAATCAGAGCTGTTGTGGTCATTAGAAGTACATAGTCAAAAAGTTTGCAGCTTATCCATGACTGCAGATAACAGAAGCTGGCTGCTAGTACAAGAATATGAGGTCGAGTTAAGCAGAAGCAAGATCAAGCGCTGAAGTTCAACTAAACTGCCTTGTACATTGCATTCATCTCTTTATCAGCCCAATTAATGACCTAAATCTGTACATGCTTGTCAAAGAAAATATCTGGAACCCACTCTTTCACTCGAAGATGTGCCTTCTAAGTCACACATTTCTCCCATGGGGCATAAAAATGTCATTACACCTCTAAGAGGATGAAAAATGAGGTTTCCTGTTAGGTGTCTGGCTTTCACGATCTCAGCAGTTCTCTGCTGTGCAGTTATGTAAATCTGGTCTTGGTGGATAAAATAGTCTCACAAAATCATTGCTGAGATGTTTCATGTTCAGTGTATGTTAAAAGTTTGAGATTTAAAATAATATATACTTGTGAAAGCTTTTCTTCAGTTTTTTAAATAACGAGTTTTCCATGAACAACACTTCTCAGAGAAACTGACAGGACAAGGCGCAGTTTTACATGTTACAGTAGTCCGATAATTTTGCTTGACTCACATGTCTATTCTTGCTCATGTTTGTGGTCTGTCTTACATGAGTACATGATTAACCCCACATGAGAGAGGCAGAGATCATAACTGATCTGGATATCAATAACAGAGATGGTTGGTCTATCCTTGACTTGAAAATGTTTACACTGAGTGGGGTGGATTCTCAGCACCTCCCAGTTTTTGCTGCTGCAGTACTGCAAAAACTAACTTTGAAGTTTCTCACAGTAGTGCCTGGGGATCACATTTTATACGGGGAACACCAGCATGTGGAAAGGTTATTCCTATGCCAGTCAGCAGGAGGAGAGCAGAGAGAGACGAATTGTACTGCAGGAATATTGGCTCCTTTGGTTGTGCCTACTCTTCTGGCTGCTCTGACTTGTTTCTGGGACTAGTGTAGTCATGAGTGTAGAAGGAAAAATAGGTGATCAGAAGCATCTTTGCCTACTTCTAAAGAGCATGAGGGCACCTGGGATTTGACTTCCTCATGTTTGAAATAAAAAAACATAGTGTTGCAGCTTGCCATTACCAACAATTTGATGATTTCGACCAACATGCTATAGCTGTAAATGCTCCTCTACCCCCCCTTGCTTCAGCAAAGAAAAAAGTTCTCACCTTCCATATATCATCAGCTTAAACTTTTCTAGTAAATCTGAAAAAAAGAAATGAATAAGTAGGGGGTTGTTCACAAAGGACTGACTAAAACATTCACTAGAAATAAAGTCATGCTTCTGTATC
The DNA here is from genome assembly GCF_004027225.2 of Strigops habroptila. Classification (NCBI taxonomy): domain Eukaryota; kingdom Metazoa; phylum Chordata; class Aves; order Psittaciformes; family Psittacidae; genus Strigops; species Strigops habroptila. Next base: position 53,814,965 of record NC_044278.2, read on the forward strand.
AAAGATATTTTTGTGTCCAGCTGTGGTCCAAGAGAGACAAATGCTAAATGTTCTCTCTTCCTGATGCCTTCAAGGGAAATGCATTCACTGGGTCTTGGCCTATTCATAAATTGGGTCTGTCATGTGTTGAGTCAACCAGGATTTGGTGTAGGATTTGCAGACCCGTTTTTATAATCACATGAAATATTCTGCCATTTATTCTGAGCTACAATGTTATTGCTTTGATCTCAGGCTGAAAAAGGGACGTGTGAGAGGCATTTTGAGCAGTTAGCATGAGACTCAAGGTGACACTCTCCCAAAAGGGGAGATAACAGCAACAACCTCTCTGTGGGCAGTAGAAAACACTAGCTTATTTTCTTCTTCTAGGAAGAAAATGTGACTTACGATGGATTACTATATAGTGAAGATTGTCATTATTGTCATTGCACGTCTACAACCTTCTCTTGAGTTATAATGGCCATGGCACACAGAAAACTATGTGCAGTTGCAGAAATCAGGGAAAATGGTGAAAAAACATTAGGTGGAATTTTAAATGTCTGAATCCCAAGCCTTCATCCAATTGGCAAAATATTTTGATGCAATGCACAGAAACTTAGTTAATCTTGTGACTTAACACCTTTTATCAAATTTGGCTAGAATTAACCAAAATATCCACCTTTGTTTAGGGAAAGAGGGCAAATAGAGAAATATAGACCAAAGATGCTTTTCAAACAAAGCTAAACAGCAGCTGGGCTCAGTAGCTGTTTGGGTTTTGTTTATATTCTTGCTTCTAAATTAACGATAAAGTGAGCAAGTGAAAGTGTTTGATGCCTGCTCTGGCTGACAATCACCCAGGACTCCCACATCCCTTTCTGGATTCTCCCATATCACATTCTTTCCCTGCAGATGAGGCCGCATGCCCACCCACAAACTTCATTTGTCAGGTAAGAAGGTGTACTGAAAACCCAGAGTCTTTCACTTTTAAGCCCAGGCAGCCTATCCTGTTTCTGTGAATGGTATTTATTGACTGGTTCATAGAAAGCATTGCCTGGTCCGGCCTCTCAGTGCGCGTTACCCCACAGTGGTCCACAGAGTCCTGGCCCTCACCTTCCATTTCTGCAGCCCAGTGCCATTGTGCCTTTTTACGTTCTTCTGGGAAGAAGACAAACATCCAAACCTCCCCTGAAATAGATTCAGTCTGCACTTTCTGTGTCAATATTAATGCCTCAATGCTCTTCTCTGGAGGAGGAGACATGCTGTAGAAACTATCTTGTGGGTGCTTATTTCCTTTTTTGAGATCTGAGCTGAAGCTCAATTCTCTTGATGTGTAGCCATCAAAGGCAGTGAAGATGATAGATAACTCGCAGTGATGCTGGTAAATAAAAATCTTATAGACCGTTAGGTGCTGTTTTATTGCTTCATATACAAGTGTTAAATGGATTATATAGGAGCAGAAAATAAAGCTTGCAGCAATTAAACTACTAAATAACACTGAAGATCAAGATGAAATATTTTCAATTTTAACTCTTTTATATTAATTTTATTCATATTTATTTCACTTATGAAATAAATTAATCCTAAATCATCCCTAATCTAAATCCTTTTCCACAACCACTCACACTGGTGAAACATGGTGCCATAGATTTTGGCAATCTATGCACAGACAGTTGCATTTTGCCTTATGTACAGGCAGTTGCAAATGACAGCACTTTTTTGAACACCTGCAAGACATCTGCAAGACACAGTTACTTTAGTGTTAGAACTTTTTTTGCTGTGTTAGAGCTACAAGGGTTGTACTGCTGCTGAATCACTACTGCCAATGACGACAATGACAAGAGTACTTCCCCAGTGAAGAGATAGCCAAATACAGTATAATTTCTAAAAAGCCAGCATAGCATTCTTAGATCAGAATTACAGATCATGTAAATGGTCTTTGCAAATCAGATTTCATTTGTCTTTTTGACACTGACAGTCCAGCTGTCATTAGTAGCAAGCCCCAAGGTAAAATACTGCTCTTGCTCTGTTTTGTATACTTTTGATCCAATATATCTCAGATTAAATAACTGGGCAGAAAAAAATGGTGCTACCCTAGACTGGAAGGGTTTGGAAACCAACCTCTCTACTCATTATTAGAAATAGTACCTTCACTTCATGTTTCAGCCAGGGCGGGTGAGAAACCTGTGCTTGTTCTTTGGCTAAAAGTGTGCAGAGTTTCCATTTCTGAAGTTGCCATTATGGTTTCCACCGATTCTGAACACCCCCACAAAGAAAAAAAAAGAAAAAAAGAAAAAAAAAGAAAAAAAAGAAAAAGTAAAATAAACAACCCACCTAGTTTGGGGCTTTTCTTTGTTGTTTCTACACTCTTTTTAAAATGTTATCAAGTCTCTTTTAACTTTGCATGCTTAAAAGCAGATTGTTTCAACCACTACTTCCTTATTTCTCCTCCCTTCCTCTTAACTCTTTAATATACAAGCTCTTAGATACTCATGTCTTTCTTGTTCGTTTACAGTCTGTGAATAAGTTGATCTATGCATCTTCCCAGCCAACTGGGAGTATGAAAGCCAAACAAATTTTCAGATAGCTTCTCATGAGGAAGGCAAGATAAGGTTGAAGAGGTGACAACAGTTTGGAAGGATTAGGGGTTTGTCAGGCTTTTACCACCAAGAATCTTGTAATCTTCTCATTCATCTTTCTAACACTGTTTTATTTTGACAAGCCAACATCACACATTGTATCAGAAGTGTCAGGATTGCTTGCTATCTGCCACCACACAACACTAAAAACGACCTGTTCAACTACTACTTTTCCCAAACCCTGTCCTTCACAGTGATGCATCCACATACCCACTGATATGAGTTAGTTATACCAGCAGTGACAGGATGTCTCAAGAGACAGCTGATGTCTTGTGCTGGGGCAAGGAGACGTTTGTAAACTACTCCATGTATGTCCCATAAGCATTAGTCTCCACTCTGAGGCCAACCTGCCCCATGTTTTAACTCCATGAGCCCAGCTTTCATTTTTACTGAATCCTTTTCTCTGGCCATAAAGTGGGGAAAACAGCTTCCTAGGTATCGCCCTGTGTAGTTGCCCCTCTTAGCAGGTAAATGTAGTCAGTGTAAGGATAGGATATCTGTTCTCAAGGAGTTTGTCAGTCATTTGAGAACCAGAAAATCCTATTTTACCTTGCAGTTTGTGGAGATATTTTTACTTTAGGATATTATTTCATTATTATAGTTTGGACAGAAAAAGCCACTACCTGTAAAGAAAGAATTTTCTATTTTGATAATTGATTTGGGAAGTTTTATTATTTGGGTATCATAATTTAAGGTACAAGGTAGTGCTCAATTTAAAAACAAAAATATCTGAACACAGTTTTGACAAATATAGTCCCTTGAATATAGCTTTGTTAGCTGAGAGAAGAACACATAACCACTCTAAGGAGGTTATATGTGGTGCTTTATTTCGAGGCCCCGGGAACCAGGGGTACGCACCCAAATCTGGTTCCAAAGACCGTCACAACGCGCCCACAATTTATCCTACTGAGATTTCACAATCTAATGTATATTCAACAGGTTACATCCTCCTCTCATACATATGTGTTTATAAATTGCATCATCTCCTGATTACATCATCAGTTGTTTCTGCGCTTGCGCAGCCCCCTTCTGGTGGTCGTCAGGATGAAGTAAGTAGTCTTCCTCAGATGAAGTAAGACGTCTTCCTTGCTATGTCCTTTTTACCTTTTAGAGTCCTGGATAAATCCTAACGATTGTGCTTGCGCCAGTATTCTTCTCTCTCTCCTTGACTGGTTCTTAGTATACAACTCTGTTTCTTATCATAATTAAAAGTTCTACTTGGATAATCTTTAGAGTACTGTTTCTACCAACCCATCACCTTATAAGGATATCATTTGAATAGTCTCATACATCTATGTCCACATCCTAGTTACCAGACTTCTCTGACTTAGTAACAAACTTAACAAAACACAAATCAACCAAAACAATAAGTCTAAATACTCTATATACATATTGATTGAAACCTGATTAAACTTCTGTTAATCAAACGTTATGATTTCTAACAGCTTCAACTGAATACTCAAAAAGATAGCACAAAACCTCACTCATTCAAGAGCTTTCTGTCAACTTTTGAATGATTTCATCAAGCTTACTGCATTGTTTTAAGAAGTCATTGAAAGGTTTGCAGAGATTATAGCGTAAGGGATCTTGATGCCTTGTCTGGGTAAAACGTAGTTATAAACCATGAGAACAAGTCCACTGATACCAAGAAATTAATGTTAATTAATTGGACGAATACTTTCTATAAAACTGGATACAGAACATATCTAACTTCTTCAGGCATTCTAGAAAAGAATGCAAAATCTAAGTGGGTAGTGTATTACAGCAAGTTTTCATCTTGGAGTAAGCATGCAAGTATGGTTTTTCAGACGGCTTTGTCAGTTAAATAAAATGCCTACAATTTCAAAAGCTGCTTGTTGTCCTTGTAACAGTTGGAGCATTTACAAAGTGAGATGCTATTATTTCTTAAACCAGCAGCAGCAGGTGACTGAGCAGTGCAAATATATTGGTACTGTAAAAAAAAAGAAAATTAAATCAGGGTAGGAAAGTAACTTTTTAAAAGGCATTGAGCAAGAGAAAGAGAGACCACTGGAATTGAAGATGATCTGATCATCATCCTCAAGGATACACCTACAGTCTTGTCAACTCTTAGAAGAATCCTGCTTCTTAATCATCTACCTCTTGTTATTGCAAGGAGGCTCTTTCACAAAAAAGATACAGAGAAGTTGATAACATTTTAATCTCCTTATTGTCATGGCTTTGTGCAGGAATGATAATGAGGAAGCTTGTCGTGGGTGTTGTCCTCAGCCCAATTCATCCCAGCACTTTGGAAATGCTCTTGGAGTGCCAGAGCCATCCTTTTACACAGGCGTGTTCAATAAGGTGGATCCTTACTCTAATCTAGGAAGTTACAGTGTTTTGGTTACCGTGCCATTGCAGAGAGGTCACTGACATACTGATTTTCTGGTCAAAAGTATTGTTGCTACCTTTTCATTGGCAGTTTAGGCAGCAGAAGACAAGCTTGCTTTTGCTTTTGCAGAAAGGTGCCTGGAAACCAGTCAGGAATGCTACTGCTAAGGACTGATTCCTCAAAAATATCTGGATGCCTAATTACTTTTTAGGACTTAGGCCAAAATGAGCATCTTTACTAAATATTGTTTTGCTGTAGGTGGTTAAAGAAAGAAAACAAAACAAAACAAGGCAGCAGCTACAAGGCAAACAAAGGCCAGACATTTAATAAAATGCAAATTAGGTAGTTCACTCTTTGCTTTGGTCAGATTGTGAATTTGAGCAGAGCGAGTAAGAATAAAGCAAGAATGAAGTATGATCCTATTATTCCTGAAGACTCCAAAAGTTAGTATTTCATCTATAATTAAAAAACAAATGGCAGTGGCAAGGAGTTGTCATGTGATGTGACCTAAAAATAGGAGACCAGTATAAACACATGTTCAGCCCAAACAGTAGTCTTGTGATTACCGTGACCATTTCAAAATATTTCCTGTTGTCATTTTATAACCTTTAAAAAGAAAGGATAGGTTTTAGGTGATGAATTGCTAGGTGCTTTCTATTTCTACTAGTCTTGGTAAATAAAGGATAGTTTTCTTTTACATTAAAGAAACAGGTAAACGGAATTAAGTAATGAGCCTCATTTTTTTGTGTAGGGTAGTTTATAACATGATGGAACAGAATGCTCAGTCTATGCAGTGCAAACACAAGTGGCTTTTATGTGTAGTTTATGGTACGTCTTAGAGGTAACATCTATAGAGATGGTGTGGGAGGTCTGAACTGAGGAAACAGCTTTTGAAATTTGTTTTTGTGTGTGTGTATAATGTTTTTTAAAGAGTTTCAGAGAATTGAAAGAGGAACCTGCACTGAGCAGCTAGTCCTAACTTGTGCAAAACTTTCCCTATATCATGTGATAAAATGTCTTTTATCTCTGCACCCTTATCTTTGGCATCTGAGATGTTAGAGCACTATGGCTTTGCTCATGTGCATGGCTGGCTGGCTGGTGCTAGAAGGGGGTGTGAGAATTTATTTTGCCTTTTCAGGCTGTTTTATGATAAGGTAATACACAATCCCTACTAAACGTCAATCCTGAAGAAAATCTCTTTATTTTAAAGCTTAAAGCTCTGCTTTCCTTTTCTTCTTCTCTGTACCTCTGTACGACAATGCGGCACAGCAAGAGACAGAGAAACACACACAGAAAAAGAAAGGACACTAACTGTGCTCTCCTGGAATTTGCATTGCCTTTATGTTTTTATAAAATACTTGCTGAGATGTTAAAACAAAAAGGACTTGGGCCTGTTTCCATCAGTTCCCTGAGTGAGTTTCAAAACACTGACTTTTTCCATCATTTGCTTTCCAAACCGCACTAACCTCCCATGGTCTGTAATGCCATGTGACTATCAGAGGCATCGGTGACTCCTCCTTACACACCTTGATGGGCCTCTCCACTGCCACCCTGATGCCACACAGGGAGGCAGGCTGGCCACGACATGTACCTGCAGAAACCATGCCCCAGCCCCAGCTGATTTGAGCAGGGCTGGGGAGACCATAGGCTTGGCAGGTCTGTGGGAAAACCCTCAGACGGCCCTGAGCCCCTGAACTTCCCATGAGCTAGCACAAACCATGGGTGCCGAAATAGAGCTGGGAACTAAGTAGCAGCAAAGATTAAATGACCTCTTCTATTCTCAGAAGGAGAAGCAAGAAAGTAGTTGGTGCTAATCCTCCTCCAAAGTGGGGAAAGGGTGTGACTGTGTTTTCAAAAGCACCGTCCCATCTCTACTCCCTGGAAGCTGAGGGATCCTTGGGGTTTCACAAGAGAAGGTGGCTTCTGTGGGGGTTGTGATCATGTTTCAGCCACTGCCAAAGCATCAGATGCCTGCCAGTGAAGGAGCTCCCAGCAGCAATTCTCCTTCAAGATCTATGGCACTACAAGAGAGTGAAAAAGGGAACCAAAGCCTTTCGATAAGGAAGGCCTCACGAGAGCCCAGGTTTCAAGCTTGCTGTTTTCTATCAAGTCTCATTTCTCATCAGCTATTTCCATGTATTATGCATTTCTTTGGGGCCAGCAAATTGTATTTTTACATTAATATGATGCTAATAGATTAATCAGCTCCAGGGGAGATTTTTGGTCACTGGAAAATGCTTTTCTGTACCATTAGCTCACATGAATGCTCCCTGGTGCAGATTTGATTTGTGCTAGCTGACTTCTCCCCACCAGTTCCCAAGTATGGTTCAACGGCTAGGACCATTGCAAGAAGGTAGGCTGCATGCCATCGCCCTGCTGAAGAAGTCAGATAGCATGAGCAGAGGCTGTCTTTGGCCAGCCAACCTCCACAGCAGAGAACTGCCCCAAGTGCATGTGGTTTATTAGTACCAAGCAACACTAGGAGTACCAAAGGTGTTCTCTACCTTCACTCAGAGCAGCAGCTCTTCTGGAGACAGGAAAAGGTGTTTTTAAGAAGAAGAGGGATTCTTCAGTGACAATAGAATTTCCTGTGGTATTTCTCCAAGACCTAATTCTGTACTTGTGTAGCAAAGGGCCAGAGTAGGCTACTCTCTCTGCTGGGCTTTGCCAGGATCCAGCCAGCTTGTGTCAATGGCCAAAGCAATGGCTGTGACAACCTGGTAGGTATCTTCCAGCTTTAAGGATCCAGAAAAAAAAGCAAAGAAGTGTTGTCTCCTTAGACATATCCACCAAATTCAGGTAGAGTCAAACCTCACACACAGACATACAATATTATTTTTTTAATTAAACAGCTGAAGTTGTAGAAATTTATCTGTGATAGGCTACAGGCCAAAGCTCTTGGGTGTCCTGATGGGGGAACAGGACACCCAAGGTTAGTGTTCCTGCTACTGGGGAGGTTCAGGATGAGGGAGGTCTGAGTCAAAAGCTGCTCCTCTTCAATTTGTGAGGGGCTCCCCTCTGGATCTTGAGTGAGTGGTTTCCACAAGGAGTCACACTTGTGGTGCCTGAACACACACATCACACCTTGGCACATTTGCCCAGCTTGTTTAGGGGTACTTGAAGGGTTTTGTCACTTCTGTATTGTCTGCTCTCACAGCTGTTTTTCTATTCCAAGCACACTACTGCCACATTTACCCTTCTCATTATGTGATTGATGATACAGTCCTGCACTTACAGCCTTCAGCCCATGGAAAGTCTGTCTCATTTGTTGATGTAGCTGAATTGTTTACTGCATGTGACACAAAGCTTCCTGTAATGCAACAATACTGATCCTTCAGTGACATGGCCTATTTCAGCAGGGCCATGTCAGCATATGGTATGCCCATGCCATTTCTTACAGAAATTTTTACTTTATTTCATGAGACTTCTCAGATGCCTAAATTAGGTTAGATTCCCAGTGAAAACCAAGGCAATCTGCCTTAGCATTTTTACACCTTTTACGTATCTGTAGAGATGCAAATGTTCGGGGTTTTTTTCTGGATATTTTATGTGATCTGCTTCATACACTTCACACGTAGAAACTGTTTGTCCAGTTCCTTCCTGGACCTTATTAATACCTTTTCCTGTTCTTTTTTCCTAAGAATACAGAGGATTTAATAACATTCCCACCCTACGTATGTGTCATCCTGAACTATATGCTTTTCTGTGCCAGTTGGCTTTCTCTAGTCTTTAGTTTAAAAACTATAACTTTAACTTTTAGTAACAGAAGCCTTGACCTGTTTTGGTTTAAGTAAAACCATATTTTCCTGAATAGGTGCCATCTGCAAGAAACATTTCCTTTATTCTTAGTACACTTACATCATTTTCCTATGCAACGATTTTCAAGTTACACACTGAAGCAGCAGGAATGCAGTAATATTTCAGAGGACATCATTTAGAGGTCTCTACAGCTCCTAACAACACAAATTTTGCATCCAAAGAACTGTCTCCTACTGCTCTATTGTTATTAGTATCTTATCAGAGCATGATTGTACCAGTCTTTAAAACTACCTTAGAGTTCATCTATGTATTCCATGAGTTTCACAGCCTTCACCTCCAACAGGCAGCTTTCACACAAACTGAAATACCTACAAAGCCCATAATCAGCTCCCCAGCCAAGGGCTAGAATTTCTCTGTTTTTTATCAGGTGATATTTTAATCTGTGCCACTGAAAGACCACCTGTGGGAGCTTTTTCCTCAGCTTGCTGTTCCTTTGTGAGTAAATGAGTAAATGTCCATCCTCCTCAGAAAGGCAGGGACTGTTCATCCATGGTGGGACTCCTCCTTCATGGTGTGCTTGCAAGTTTATTCAGTGTATTTCTTTTCTGCCAGATTACTTCATTTGTTTTGTTGTGTTAGTAGGTTTTAGTGGATTAGGTCAAATACATAGAGTGGCTGATGAGATACCTTTGCTTACACAGCAAGAATGTGTTTGCTTGCCTATGTGCTGGAAAACAGCAGGCCACAGATATATGTAGTAGAAGAAATTGTGACATACTGATTTTTTACAAATGGAAAGCCCAGAATTGGCTATAAGTCAGAGATAAATGCCAAGGTCATAAAAAGAATAGTTAAGACACAAATTTTTAGTGCGCAGGTCAATAAATAACACCCTTCAAAGCACAGCATCTTCACTTTCATTATTTTTTCTCAAGATGTCAAGATACTAGTAATGATTTTCAGAGCACCAATGATCTAGGTATCTCAGGGTATTTTGCTAGCAATAGAGAGGAACTCAAGTAAAGCCAATAACAAGCTGTTGTAATATATTCTCTGTTGGTAAGAGCATAGGGTGGCTCCCACAACAAAATCAGCTATAGAACACGTTTGACTTCTGCCTGTGATTATTTCATAGGCAACATTCATATAATAATGTATCAGTATATATCTTGACTATAATTTGGGCAGTTATATACTTCTCAATGCAGAAAGAGTATGTTAGACAAGGATAGAATCCAATTTTTGTCTTATTTATGGATTTAAGTTACCTAAGTGCAGTGAGGACTTGGGAGGAAGACCAAAGCCCGAATATGAGGGCACCTGCAGCTTGGTTCAGCTGAAGAGCTGAACTTGGCCCTGCTGTCTCATCTGCACTCAAGTACTTTCAGAAGAACGAAACAATAGCAGATGTGGTTTCAGGATGCTATTTCTTTGTATTAGTGTGATAGCTCAAGTTGTCAGAAGGAAACTGAACAAGAGGTAAAGCTTTTGTTAGAAATCTTTTTCTTTTTTTCCCATTTTATAATCTCCACTTCTGTCTGTTACAGTCATACCTCTAATTAGTATCAAACTGCCAGACTGAGGAGAAGTCAGGAAAACGTGTTAAGTGGTAAGTCAGGGAAAAAGTAATAATTATGGTGTCTTTTTCTTTTTTCTTTATGTGCATATATAACATTGCTTTTAAAACTAGGTCAAACAGTATATATGCTCCTGTAGTTAGCTGTTTCTGAGGTTCCTGCTACCTATGCACTATGCCTTTGTGTACATCTGCTCGGCACTGTTCAGGCACATGTGAATCTATACTATGCCTGTGCCAGACACAAGCAGTGCAGATGCAGTTATTGATGCTCAACATAATCGATGTCAACATGAATGTCATGTGGGACAGTGTAAAATATTTTGCACAAGTCCAGATAGTTGACATCAGTTGCTCTTCCTTTATCGACCAACACTGTGGTCCCACCATAGAAGGCCACCAAATTTGTCAGGCATGATTTGCCCTTAGTGAAGCCATGCTTGCTGTCAATCAATCACCCCCTTATTTTTCATATGCTTTAGCTTAGTTTCCATGATCCTGACAGGCACAGAGGGGAGACTGACCTGTAGTTCCCCAGGTCTTCCTTTTTTACCTTTTCAAATGCATGGACACTGTATCAGTTCCAGCCATACAAAAGAGCTTCCAGTAGCCCATTTTTTGTATCAAAGCCTTCCAGTAAGAGGCACAGTTGACAGGAAGCAAGGCTCATTCTTTCTGCATATCTATCTCTTCTTTCCCTTTCAGGAACAGAGAATCAGATATGCAAGAAAGCTGCCAAGTGCATATCGCATGTCAATTTAGCAGACTCCCTGGTCTCATGTATTTTTCAGCCAAGACTGTTTTCTCTAGTGCTGATGTGAGAATCACTTCTAACTGATGTGTGAGCCAGGAGAACACCCAGTCTGCCAGGAGTTCACTGCCAATACATTTCATGAGACATACGGAGAGAGCAGAGCAGTTGGTCCTGTAGCTGGGCTTTCAATAAAGGCTAAATAGTATGTGCATCCTAACTGTGGCATCTTTTCTACACAAAGAATTTTATAATCATGGAAAAATTATTGTAGGTTTTGACACACAGGTGGAAGAAGATGAGTGCAGGTAAAATCATGCATTTGGTCCTATTATGTGCCAATTCATTTTCGCTTGGAAGCTGGCCTGGTTGTTTTAAAGTGGCAGCTGAGTGGTCCAAGTGTGAAAGGGGCCAATTATGTTTTAATGGACTAGTTTAGATTTTGACAGAATCCAGGCAATTACAGGCCTCCAGGAAAACAGGATCTGAATCAACAGGATGTTTAAAATGGGATGGACTCAGCTTCAAACACCTGCATTTACAATAGAAGTGACTACATATGAGCCTGTTACAGTCACTGGAAATCTGCCCAGTTCAGTCAGTGGCATCCACACTTTCCAACTCACCCTAAAATAAACACTTAGATTTCTACAGATGCTAAATACATACCTGTAGCAAAGACCAGGCAAGAAAGGCGCTAACCGTATCCAAATCCTGCTACCTAATGCTGCTGCTCTGGAAAAAATAGTTGCATATTCGTATAGATCTTACTTAACAAAACAAATAATAATTCAGCCTGTATTTAGAAGTCAGCAATTGTTACATATCCAACATGGGCTTTTTGGGACAGGTCTACTTATCTAGGAGGTAGTAAAGAGATTTTGTACATACTGAGACCAACCAGTGGAAGTAGTGGAAGAAGATCTATCTGAAAATGGCCTACATGCTCAGCCAAGTTCTTTGTTTCACCTCTAACAATATGGTTTACGATTTCTGGCCCCTGTACATTACATGAATGTTAGAATTACCCTACATTTTTTTCTCAAACATTTCCTAAATACCGCGCCAAATTATCCCTTTAGCTACACTTGCAAAACTTGTTTGACTGTCCTGTTTATGGACTCCATCACATGTTAAATCAATCAACAGCTACAGACCATCATATCCTTTTTTATTTTTTATCTCTAAAGGCAATCTTCAAAAATAGGTATGCAGCTCTAGCTCAATTCTTTTGTGCCTTTGTGGACTGAACAGGAGAGGAAACATTCAAAAAAGGCTTTCACAGAAAAGAGAGATGAAAAGATAGAAAGTACAGATTTTAAATAGAATATATATAGATATATGTTTGCTGTAAAATGCCAGTCAGACCATACAGATTCAATACAAGACCATCAAGTTTTCTGAAGACTGAGGGGATTCTCTGTTGGGAATCTGTCCTATTGTCTGCCACAAACACCTTGTGCCAGCATTTGAGGACAGAAGGGAAATGACTGACTACACTCTTTCCTCTTAATTTCACAACAGTTATGTGAGACAATTACTTGTAGTAGGAAGTAGATGCAGACCAGAAGCCATTGTCTGTCAATCCTGGATGTAGACAATATTTGAAAGATTTAGAATTATAAAAGAAATCAGTTCATGTGTTATTTAAATTTAGACTTGATCGGGCACTTTTTGCAGTCAAAGTTCTATAAAAACATAAATCTTCACCATTTTCCCATAGCTCAAGGGCAAGCTACCTGCAGGAGAGCCCCTCTGGCACAGGATAACTCCACAGTACCAGGATGTCTTCCAGAGTGGTTAAAAGGAGCTTTGCAAGAGCTGGTTCTCCATGGCCATGCACCATCTGACAAAAACTGTAGTCCAATAAAGTCAAGGTTCCCTGCCAGGCATCAGCAATATTTCAGTAACTGCTTGCATGCATGATACATGCAAGATGCAAGTCCACCAAGACGCAAGTTACCTTGTGATGTTGGGAAATAAGAACATGCACATGGGCAATAACTGCAAAGTATAAGTCCTGTAGAATGAATTCCTGAACTGTTCTGTTGAATTTTTAAAAGGTGTGCCTTAGCTTTGCTAATCCTCTTAAAAATATCAGGTTTAAAAAAAATAAGCTTACTAGGAAAGACCAACATATATATAATATTCTAGCTATTACCCCATCAACTGGAACCTCTTTAAATCCGGTTGAGGATGCTTACTCTGCCTGAAATTTAAACCAGCCTAGACAACCTATCAGTGGAGCTACACAAGTTGTGTTTCAATTGACCTAAGGTTTTGCTCACAGAATGCTGACTATCCTGCGCACCAATAAAGAAAATTGCAAACTGCTTCATTTTGTACTGTAACTAGCACAGAATCACTCTTCAGATGCTGAGAGCTTTTTGTCAATACTAGCCCACAGCTTTACTATTTCCATAAACCTGACTGCTGCAGAAATGAGATTTTTAAAGACCACAGTGACTAGTTTCAGTCTGAACTGGGTTATTACACAGATGATAGTGGCTGGTTTTATTCAAACCTTATCTAAATTAGGGTGAATGTTGCTAACACCAGCACAGAATCCTGACTTAGCTAATTTACAGGTAGAAAAAGTGAAGTTTCAAGTGAACTAAAATTCAACTATCAGCAAAACTCCATAGTCCAGGACAGACACAAGAAATGTGGAGGAAGTAATGTACAGTTATTTTTACTACTTAGCTACTTCTGAAGAATGACTACAGTATTTCCTTGTGATGTTTCTTTGCCTCTCGCCTGTACATTTAGATTTCACACTCAATAAGTCTTCCTTGTTGAATCTTGGAAACTGCTCACTTGCAGTCTCAGGCTGGAGAAGAGAAGCACTCTCTAATAGGCAGAAACGGTAGGATTATTTTTCTTCTCTTTTGAATAAAGTTGCTTTTGCCTAGATTGATATAGCTAACAAACTCAACAGGAATGTACTCCTCCATTACACTAAAGCTGGTAATGCTTCTACATTTTTCTTACTGAAAAAATAGAGTTTTTTTACCTCTCAATATGAAATCCTTGTGGAGAGAATACACTCTTGTTTTACCTTGCCCTAACTATTTGAAGTCAGAGCTATAACCACCATAGGGTTTACTTTGACTAGGTGTACTAAGATAAAGACTGAAGTTTGTCTCCGTAAGGGTTTTTGATTAATACAGTGATTATAATGTAACTCTCTCATGTAAAAAATGTGCCATATTTTGCAGTGAAGGCATACATATTGTTTTCTATGCTCTTTATCTGAATAATATTTGGTGAAAAATAAGAAATAAAGAACAGTTTTATTTTTCTAAAGCGAAATGCCACAGAAGGTCAAGAATACTGCAGCTAGTAAGATGTTTTCAGATTTGGTTTGTTTGCTCAAAGTACTTGTACACATTAGTGCACAGAGGGTAAAAGTCTCATTTCCCAGATGTATTTATTCTTAAAAGAAGCTAAGCTAAAGCCTAGCATGAAATAATGCCGTTGCGATAACATAAGTACAGGCTCAGCAACAGTTTCTGATCTTTGCAATAATGATACTCAGAACAAAACAGCAGAAAACAGGAAAAAAAATTGGCAGAAAGAATATGGAAGGCCAAATACAGAGAAGTTTCTTAGAAGACTTGGATTCAGATCTTGACTGAGGGAACCAAACCCTTGGCTTTTAGAGATGTAACCCCACAAGCTAAAATTTGCATGAAAGTTTATTGCAAGGGTGAGAAAGAGCCATCCAGACAAAACTTGCAGCCTCTTTCGGTAAAGCCCATGTTCAGTTTAAGGAACATGCAGTCAGAAATGCACTCATTTACATTCCTCAGTTTGGTGAACAAGCATCTGCAGAAGTGTTTCTCTGAATCGCATCAATGAAGCTTTAAGAACAATAACAGAGATTGTTCTCAGATTGTTTTGTGTTACGAAAGAGCACCTTTTTTTCTTGTTCCTGATATTAAAACCCCCTACTCTATCTAAATATCAAAGTGTTTGTCACTTTTCCTACAACTCAGGATGTCTGGCTCCTGGGCCCTTGCCTTCCAGGCTTCTTCTCCCCATACTCAGTATACAATAGAAATTAAGTGTCTGTTTTCTGTCCTTGTCTAATATTCTTTCATCTCACTAGCAATTCAGACAGTCCTGGATGGGCGTTGAATCCCCAGCAGGAACACTGGGGATTCCTAAGCTTTCAAAAGTGTTAGCTACATTAAGGTAGACATAAACTACCCTCACACTTTAGCTTTTGTTACTGCTTTGTAATAGTATTAAACTGAGCAAGTAGAAAAATTATTAAAAAATAAAAATAAAAAAATGCAGTCTTTTGAGAAACAAAATATATTCTTCAGCCACATTTGCACTGATTAAAAACTGTTAATATTATTTCTCTAAGTGCTTACAATAAAATCTGTGCTTTCATTTTGCTTCATTCTGAATGTTTGCAATTCAGTTGAAACTGCATTTCAGTTTGCAGTTTGTTTTTCCTTTAATCTGAAACATGCCATCCTACATTCTGCAGCTGGAAGGGTGATTTTCCAGAAGTGTAACTATATCAAAGAATTTATGAATTTATTTTTTTTTTTATTTACACAATAGTGCTTTGATAAGTAGTGAACCAAAAACTATGAAGCAGAATAGGTTTTGGATGGCTTTCTGCTGCGTGATAAGTTCTGAGGTTTACTTTTCCATCTCAAATCAGAAAACAAATTATAAAAATTTTTATAAAATGGTAATTCTGGTTTTCATTTGGCTCACAGGCTTTTCAGTCTTTCTCACAGGTGCACTTGGCCGACAACAGGAAGAGAATAGATGTAAGAGAGGAAACACAACAGTTTTATTTAGTAGTCCCCTAAAAAGAAAGTAAAGTAGACACATCTTTATTGCTACTGTTCCATGGCAAAGAAATAATGCAGTCTTCTTCTGATTTTTTACTGCTTGATTTTCAGTATATCCTTTAATGTTTTATTTGTCATCTTTCATCAACTGAAGAGAAACGAATCACTATTCCTGTCAAAAAGGCACCAAGCAGCTGTCACCTTTGCTTATGGTTACAGCTTGGATGAAAACCTGGCGTTACTGAATTTCTAAGTGAGCTTTCTGTGCAGAGTGCCATGAGCCGGAAAGAAGACAAGCAAAAAAATCCTACCTGGATTTAGCAAGGGATACTCCAGAGGATGTAGGTGCTTTTAGTACCTAATATAAAACACATCCATCCACTGAACGTTTCAGAAATGAGGCCAGCAGAAAAGCTTAACATTTCTCTTTGTATCTCAGAAGCTTGAGGACTGATGTAAATGGCAATAAGACAGGATCTTCCCACTTGAAGAATCCTCATTGAGTTTTTGTTTCAGTCTACCTGTATGTCCATTTGTTGTAGTTTAAATATAGCTTTCCCCAACATAAAAGCAAAAGCATATCTTTCTAACAGGGATATTTATGTAATAAAACTATATTTTTACAGATTATGGATATGAAACCTTAGCTGAGGGTTGAATTTTACAATCCATGATTTTTTAGAAGCCATGCAAGCTCCACTGATTTGAATTGAAAACCTGAAATTGAAAGGAAGCAACTCATAAAATGTAAGGAGAATCTAAAACTCATAAAGATTAATTTCTCATTTGATTTTTGACATTTTCAAGTTACACCACAAGACACAGACAGAGACTGTGGTTGCAGTGGTGGAAGAACATACAATTACCCTAAACAACATGAAAATATAAATACAGTATTACCTAAACCCAAATAAATGCAAAAATGGGAGAGGTAAAGTACATTGAAATGCTACATTGTGGTTCCAGCAACTTAACCTGGGCATTTAAAAAGCAAAGTATCACAAGTAAGGGTGATTCAGAGCAGGGATTTTGCTAGCCCAGGCTTTCCTGAACAAGGAATTCAGGATTAGAGCCCCAGAAGGATTTGGCAAAAGGAAAGACAAAGTTGGAACTAGGATTTTCTGTACTACACATTTCCCCAAAAGGCTCTTTGCCCTCAAGCATGACTTGCAGCAACAATCTTGTGCACTGTGCATGCCCTATCCTCCCTTGCAGAAGACACTAGGGAACCATTGCATTATTCTTATTTTGCTCCTTGTGATGGACATCTTTCTTACTGGAAACCATACCAAGGGGACCTACCCTTTTTGGAGAGCACTTGTAGGCACTTAACCACAAAGTCTGGTTCCTTTCAACCTCTGTTCAAGAGGTGCCTAAATTTGAGAGGCACTTATGTTTTACTGATGTAGTGTTCCTCAAAGACATAAAAAGGCCTTCAGCCAGGCCACAATGCTGTTTTCTGTATTGCAGCATCTATGCATGCATTATTTTACTTTCTTCTTATCAGGATATGCTCTCAGAAAAAGCAAGTTTAGAATAAAATACATTTGTGATCAGCCCTAATGCAAAACTCAACATAAGAGGTATTCAATAGCTTTATGACCAGTGTGACAGATTTAATGGAAATTTTCACCTATACTCCTACCTCCCAAGTATCAGAGAATCATAGAATCATAGAATAGTTAGGATTGGAAAGGACCTTAAGATCATCTAATTCCAACCCCCTGCCATGGGCAGGGGCACCTTGCACTAAACCATGTCGTCCAAGGCTCTGTCCAACCTGGCCTTGAACACTGCCAGGGATGGAGCATTCACAACTTCCTTGGGCAACCTGTTGCAGTGCCTCACCACCCTCACAGTAAAGAACTTCTTCCTTATATCTGATTTAAACTTCCCCTGTTTAAGTTTGAAGCCGTTACCCCTTGTCCTACCACTACAGTCCCTAAGGTAGAGTCCCTCCCCAGCATCCTTATAGGCCCCCTTCAGATAGAACATACCTTGTCTATTGGAATAGTATCTAGGAGTGAGATCCCTTATCCTGTCAGAGAAAATATCTTTCACTTACAAAGGCTTATTAATAGAGCTCTGTAGGTACTTTCATATATGTAAAAAAATTCTGTTTGTTTTGAGAAATTTTAGGGTTGTTAGCCACGAAGGGATGCCACTTGAGAAGGACTTTTGAGGAAACAGAATTCATGAATAGGTATTTACTATGGCAAGCCAGAGATCAAAGAGTTGAAATAAATAGCATTAAGGTTTTTTTCCAAGAGCTTTGTGTCAGTGAGCGATTTTTCAAGTTCCCTTGAAAACTGAAGAGTTAGTTTCATTCTTGATATAGCTCCGCTGACAAGAACAGGATTTCATCTGCAATGGATTTGGCTCAAAGGGCTTTTTGCAGTTGTGATCATGTGATGTGCTTATTACTTGGAACGTTTGCTTTGTGTCCTATGCATGATATATATTTCGAACACATCTCTGACTGCTTTGCAATTCCTATTTTCTTGTGGCTTTTCCTGGGCTTCCAACAGCTCACCTGAAAGCTCCGGAAGACTGGCAACATTAGTTAACATCACTTGTTCGATACTGACTCTCACTCCTTTTGAATATTTTTAGCTGACATTTGAAGCACTATGTCAGATTGATCAGATCAAGAAACAACAGAAATAAGCTCCCACTGAGCTTCTTGCTGCTGTAGCTATACTTTTTCTGGGTCTGCACTCCTTTTATTTTTAGAGTTGAGTATCTCTTTACTGCACAACAGCCTTCAATAGAGACTTCATCTTCACCAGGTATCAGGAATCACTAACAGCTATTTTGTGAAAGGTCTAGTAAGTTACTCAATAAAAGCCTCTGTCAGAAATCACAGGTTTTGTCAGAAATCACAATTTTTGTCAGAATAGTTACTTTCAGCTAGAGTCAGCCAGCACCAAGAGAAGAACAACTTAATGAAAGTTAGCACTCATGCATATAGCACATTGAGGCATGAGTTCTTGTTTGCAGCTGCTATGCTGCTATGCTTTATGAAGTAAATGAGCTAAACCATAAGCTATTGTATCTGCCAAGAAAGATCTATATAGGCCAGCCAGTGAAAGCACGGTTTTACTTTGCAGACTGCAAAACTGAATCTAATTTTGCAGAATTACAGGTGGTGCCAAAAAGACAGCTGCAAACAGAACATGTTTTAGCAACTCAAATCTTGCAGAAATTGAAACTCAATAGCTGTTCTTTTTGTTAGAAGAGGGTTTGTTACTTCTGTAGGCCTGGTCCCTTCAACCTGTAAACAAATGCAATGTGCCCCTCGTTCTCAATTATACTTGATGTTTTTTATATATTCTGTTTATATCATGAATATACCATGACTAATTGATTGCATGTTCTCCTTTCCCCATTGGAAAATAAATAAATAAAATAAATAAATAAATATAACTAACTATCTAAATAAATAAATCCCAGCACTTACTTGGAATGGGTCACTTTAGGGGAAAAGAAAAGTCAGAAAATATTGTATATTACAAGAAGCAAGGTCATGGCATCTGGAGTAGATAGGACGGATTTAGCTCATGGAGATCCTACGGCCTACTGTTCTCATGCAGACATCAATTTAATTTCAATTTGTGATATGTGCTTTTCTTTATGTTACAATAACGTAAGAGGTGTGATAACATATTGATAACATATAGACTGCAAACAGTATCCAAAGCCAGGGATACTGGCAGGGATATTCGGCAGGGAAAAAGTAGCTGTTCAAAGCTAGGAAGAAGTGAGACTGGCAAAATGCTAATATGGAGGGAAGAGAGAGATTTCAGAAGATAATTTCAATGGATTTCATTCATCTAGAGATAATCTGTCAAATTACATAGGGCTTTTTTTTTTAGTTCGATTAAGAGAAGTGCATTCTATTTCTGTTAATTTCTGTTTTGACATTTCTTTTCTCTCTTGACATTTGTCTTCTAGGTTTTTAAGCCGAGTGTTCATGATATGATCCATCTGGATTACAGGGATCAACAACCCTCTTGTGAATAATGGTTAAAAACGGATCCCACCTGGACAGTGAAACACTGGCAATGCTCCAGAATAAAGCTATCTCCATCACTCTCCCAGTTGTGTATACACTGGTGGCTTTGATCAGTATCCCTGGCAACTTGTTCTCCCTTTGGGTGCTCTGCTGGCGCATCAAACCCAAAACACCTTCTGTTATCTTCATGATCAACCTAAGCATCACGGATCTCATGCTTGCCAGCTGCTTTCCCTTCCAGATTTCTTATCACATCCAAAGCAATCACTGGAGCTTTGGCAAGACTCTTTGCAGCCTAGTGACCGTGATGTTCTACTCCAACATGTATTCTTCCATACTGACCATGACCTGCATCAGCATCGAGCGGTACATGGGTGTGGTATATCCCATGAAGTTGATCAAATGGAGAAGAAAAAGATATGCCCTGGCTGCCTGCCTAGGTATGTGGATGTTCTTGCTACTAGCCTTCTACCCACTAGAAAGCACAGATCTGACCTATGAAGTGAAAGAATTGGGGATTATAACCTGTTTTGACGTCCTCAAGTGGGATATGCTGCCCAACTTTGCAGCCTGGGTAGCCTTTCTCCTCACACTATTCGTTGTGCTCTTCCTGATCCCTTTTGTTGTAACAGTTGGATGCTATATTGGCATAATTCGGAAGCTTATTCAGACATCGAACAGATATGGTAACAGGCAGAAGACTAGATCCATATACCTGGCGATAATAGTCCTTCTGGTATTCGTTACCTGCTTTGCCCCCAATAACTTTATCCTACTTGTGCATATGATCATCCGCCTGTTTTATGGCAGGAGTTTGTACCCTGCCTACAAGCTCACATTATGCTTCAGTTGCCTCAACAACTGCATAGATCCCTTCATTTATTACTTTGCATGCAAAGAATTTTACCAGAAATTCATGGAAGTGTTTCGCCCTAAGGTTCTGCTCAGCGACAGTTTGGAAACCAGAAGGGAAAGCTTGTTCTCTGGCAGGACCATGTCAGCCAGGTCGATGTCAAGCGGACCTATGGATGGACTAGAGGGAGTAAAGGTCTATTTGCAAAGGCGGGAGAGTGTTTTTTAGGCTTAGATATCCCAAGAAGAAAGGCATGAGATCCATGAGTAGACACAGAAAACATTTCTTTTTGAATAGCTGCCCTCAAAATACCTTGCTTCAGTGGCAGACCTCAATCCATACTTGTATTATGCATCCTACTTCAGTATTTTCTGGTAAGAAATGGAAGCCTTAAAGGAACTGAGTTTATTCCAGAAGGCACTGAAGCAAATCCAGTATTGATTAATAGGTGTTGGCCTGGAATTAGTCCTACTGCATGAAAGCAAGGGATAAGTTTAGAACAAAAATTACTTCCAGGTTGTATGACCTCAGTGTTTAACCAAAGGCTTGTGATTCTTGGTGAATGTGAAATATTACTGTATACGAATTAGAGCATACACTGACGTTGAACTTCGGGTGAGTTATTTTTATAAGCAATGTGCTGGGTTTTTTGTTTGTGGGTTTGGTTTTTTGGTGGGTTTTTTGGTTTGGTTTTTTTTTTTAATGTACTGCTTACTCTCTTGTATTTCTATAAAAGAATAAGTAAAAATAGCTTGTCATTCTACCATTAATGCATAATGCATAGCCACTGTGAATTTACCACAACACTCACCCAACTGTTTATCAGAACCAAACCACCCTAACCTTTGAAAAGGTTACGTTGACCTATTTATTTCAATTTTAAATAGAAAACTATCTCATACAATGAAACAAAAGCTAGAGCTAGTAGTTTGAGACTACTTCAGCTGCTGAGTGGATACTTTCATTTCTTGAAGCTATTAATTTTTCAGGACATTGGGGAGCAGTTGATTTAAGAAAACAGATTTTTTCACATTGACCTACTACAGTAACAATGCTTCTGCTCTTATGTGATTGGTATCAACAAGTCGTTTTCACTAATTCCCTATAGGCTACACACAGAAGCACCATTCGCTCAGCAAAGAACTTAGCCTTATATAGTGCACAGGCAGTGAGTTTACCTTCCTTATGGTGATAGTGTTGATTATTAACCAGATTTTCAGCTGGATATATGAGAATTCAACCACAGACTGGAGTGATTCTGTGCCAGCAGAAACTAGCTAAAAACCTGTCCCTATGGCCAGATGCCAGAAATGTACTTCTTTCAAGTAGGCAAACAGAAAGAAAAAGAAAAAAATGAAAGCAAGGCTTGAGAATGGGAGATGTACCAATTACTCCAGAAACAGGTTATGGCAGGTTGATGTGCAGTCCTATGTTTGGGACTCCACTCTGAAATATCCTTCTCCAGCTTGTTTGCATATACTATGTCATGTTCTAAT
The DNA here is from genome assembly GCF_004027225.2 of Strigops habroptila. Classification (NCBI taxonomy): domain Eukaryota; kingdom Metazoa; phylum Chordata; class Aves; order Psittaciformes; family Psittacidae; genus Strigops; species Strigops habroptila. Next base: position 53,837,194 of record NC_044278.2, read on the forward strand.
TATTCTCACATCTCAACAACTGCCTGTGTGCTTGGGAAGAGAACTGCTACAGAATATGTACTGGGGACAGAAAAAGGTAAAGTTTTTTGTGTAGTATTTACAGCTTTTTACCTGCCTCTGGGCCTCACTGACAGAGAAGAGTCAACAAACATCTGACAGCGCCAGACGAGCTTCCCCTCACAAGCAAGACAAAGCTATATGGTATCCTTTTCCTGCACTGTGACTCCGTCCAGTGCTGAGTACGAGGCTGTCTTCGACATCGTGCATAGTTGGTTCAGACACCACATACTAGGTCTGCCTTGAGCAGACCTGTACCGATTTCTGAGTTCCTGTGCCTAAGTAAAAGACAACACCCAAGGCCCTTAAAATCCGCCTTTTTTCTTTGTGTACGGCATGATTAAGGCACAATTTTCCACCACTAATCACCAAGAGTTTCTTCACAATAGAGCCTGGATAACCACAAAATCAGCTGTGAAATGTTTGTATGTATGTCCTATATTCTGCTAAAGTGTGGTCAGTTATTGGAGCAGGATAAATGCAAGTGGACCTAGGACTAACTTTTAAAGGCCATCTGAAGTGTTTTGTGGCATTTCACAGTGTTAGTTTTAATCAATCTGCGCTTCTACCTACAGGGCCAACCCTAGTGATATATAACCTGTCCAGACCTTCCCATCAATTTGCCTGGAAGCTACCCTGCACTACCACCCTCTGTGCTGGGTGCATATGTGCAGTGAAATGAGGTTGCTACTTTAAATCACCTCGCATGTGCTAGAAGAGGAGTCCACTGAATATGTTCTTGTGTGAGTCCAGGGCCCTGAGCTCCTGTGTCAGCTCTAGCACATGCTCCAAAATGCCTGCTTGCACCAGAACCTCCAAAGAAAGAACAATGGCTCTTCCTAAGCTGTCCCACATTGGTCAGGCAGAAATTCAGTTAGTTTACTTATGTTTTCCAAACCTGCCTATTAGTTCAGCAGTGCATGGTTTCACCTTGCTGTTCAAGCCCCTTCACCATCTGCTTTCACAGAATTTCAGCTTTCTCATTACCAAAACTCTTTTCAGCATTTTGCTGTGGCAGAAACTGTTTTGGAGGTTTTACTGAAATCTCTCTCCTTTTAAATTTTTTTTTTTTTAGCATACGAGTACTTTTACAATGAAAACCATTACTTCTCCTAGCTCTAATACAGATTTTCACCCTGTTTTATCTTGAACCTGATCTTCAAGCACCTAGTGCCTCCTAAAACGTTCTGTAATGTGCCTGAACTGCAACTGATGCCAAACAGAGCCAAAAGGGCAGAAACTGCACTTTGGACATCATCTGCTATGTTTTGAAAAATACTGAATTGCTCCTTTTGCAAGAGAGAAAAGATGCTCACAACTGACTGAAAATGTTCTCTCCAGCCTCATGCAGCTTTTCATAGCCCTTCATCCCTCTTCTGACATTGTCTAAAAAGGAACAGGAAGGATGGCTCATACAGGTATCTTTTTCTGCCGTTTTACCAACTACCCTTTAGTCAACTCAGATTAGGCAAAATTCCCATTTGGGTCAGTGGGATTATTCCTCGAGAAAGGAATATATAAATGAACCCAGCAACAGCAATCTTTTGAGTCCGATGGTGTACACTGTGAAGTTTTAACCTGTTTTTTTAAAGATGAGGAGCAGAAATTGTTTTTAAAAGTGTTTTTTGACACTGCAAATGTGTCCTACTGCAGCATCATAAGGTAGCAAGACTTCTACCCTCCTTGGTCAGTGGGTATGAGTTGACATACATGTATATACATACAAATATATACACATAAATCTAGACTGCCATTTGAGAGGTTATTGAGAAGTTCATGACTATATCGCCTTTGGTTTGGGGAATATGGGTCCTGAGCAACATGCTTACTTCATTGCCTCTGTGGTTAATGTAATTTTACTGAAGACATGAATGTATAGGCTTCTGTTTGAGTTTTAGGGGGGTTTTTTGTGTTTGGTAGGGTTGTTCTTTTTTTTTAATTATTGTTTAGAAATATAATCTATGAATGTGCTTGGACATTTTTGTATATATAATAATAATAAAAACCCCAAACCAAACAAACATAAAAAGGTCGTGATTTAAGATTCTTTCGTTTGTTTGCACATGCAATGTGAGAAACTTCCAAGCTTAGCAGAGGGCAGGGAAACCAAGTTATGGAATAAAATTAATTTATTTCCCATTGCTATTGTGCTTTTTTTCAGACTTCTGTGTGGTTTTAAGTCTCTTATTTTCTTTTTTCTTTGCATACCTTTTATTTTTTTTCTGTGTATGTATATATCTTAGAAGTTAGCATTGGCATATCCCCTTCACACAAATTTTAAAAGCAGCAATACTTGGATGAGATGTTGGCTAACTCGGAATCCTTCTCCTTGCCCAGTAGGTGCACCAAATACATATGTTTTTAAATTTCAGTGCGTTTCTGAAGGGGGCTGTCAGCCAGGGCCTGCCACACATCCAGCCAGGATCAGGGCAGACAGCAGCACTGGGGCAGCCCCAGCACTGGGCACCTCCCTGGGGACAGGGATGCACCAAGGACAGGCTGGGATATGGGCCTGGCTCAGCAGGACCCATGGCTGAGTAGGGCTGTGGGGAGCTGGAGACCAGCCCTGCTGTGGTGTTGCTGGGGCAGGGGCTGACACCCCTGACACGGGGTTCTGGGCCCTGGGCAGGGTAGGGGGAGCCCTTGGGGAACTGGACAGGGACAGTCAGAGTTGGTAGTGCCTTAATAAATGTTCCCTAGACCAACTATGCTCTGTTTTGGGTTAAGTGTCTGTTTAGCTACATCTATGCTGATACATGAGAGGGACAGAGATCATCCTAACGTCACTCAATCTGTTTTTGCCACTTTTTCCATTTCAAAGTGTTTAAAATAACATGATGTCTACATTGATACCCACTAGAGTAGTGTTTCTCTAAGGAGATGCTTAGGGTGTATGCTACATACCCGAAGGTGTGCATGATAGCAGGAATGTTTGAAGGTGAATTTCAGTGTCAGTAAGTGTGAAATAATGCACATGGGGAAATCCAGTAATAGTTTTGTACACAAAATGATTCTTCTTAGCAGTGGCCACTATGAATCATAAAACATAACTCCCTGCATCAGCTCAGCATTGTGGAAATCCATGGTTCACCCACACCTTGCTTACTTCATGCGCTTCTGGTCTCTTCATCACAGATAGGATCTACAAGAACTGGAAAAGGTCAAGAGATAGGCACGTGGGATAATCTCAGGTATGAATTTAAAATGTATGAGTTAAATAGTTTAGGGCTTTTCAGCTCAGAAAAGAGACAATATAAGGCAGGTTAGAAAGAAGTCTACAAAACCCTCAGTGGAGTGAAGAAGTTCATCAGGACAAGTTTCACTGCTTTTGCCTAAGCAAGAATTGGGGAATATTAAGCTAATGAGAACCAAGAAACCAGGAAAAGTTAGTATTTCTTCTCACAACACATAGTATCATTGGGGAACATCTTGACAAGAATGTTGTGTATGCACCTAGAACATGGTTCCACAGAGAGACTGGAAAAGTGCCTGAAAAAGAAATCCATTAGACATTACTAACAGGCAAACCACAGTAGACTCAGGAAGATCCATAAGGTTAAAATCGTCAGAGGATGGAGGAGTATTAAGGGGAAGTGACACTATGTGATTGCCCTGTAATTAAATCCATTCTGAAATAAAGAGGAACTCGTTATTGGAATAAATCTTGTACTGTCTTTCCGCATTTATGTGGCAGTTCATAGTCGTACAAGGAGTTATTGAGAGCAAAATTTCAATCATTCTGTTCATCTTGATATATTTGGATTACTTTCATTCTGGATTAAATTTTTGTAAGTAAATGTTCTCTTGTCAAACCTATAAAGTGTACTTATGGACAGCATAATAGAGTATAATGCTTAGCTGAAATATCTTTTTTAAAGCTTGTTTTTTTTGACAAAAAAAACCCTGTCTGTCTGAAGTCTGAGCTCCTATTGAGCTCCTGGTCTTTCATGACTTGGTTGCAAGTCTTATGGTTTCTAGTATTTTTCCATCAAGTCTAAACAGTTGAAATATGTTATCATATGAGAAGACTCTCAGGCCTCTTTAATTATAAAACAAGAAGTTCAGAGCTGCCAGACAGAATAACTTTCTAGCTTTTAGCATAAATAAAAACCTCAACCCCCTGCTTGACTGTCTTGGCTCATGATGATGTCCTGCAGTCAGTCTTTTTCTTTTCCTTCTGCAGAAATTTTCAGCACTAGGACACTGATGGTTCTCTTTCCCCAGTTTCTGCACCACTGCCCACATGACCTGGCTCTGGCAATGCCACAATTACTCAGATGCAGAAAGCAAAGTTCACATGCTGTCCTGCTAGGAGCTACAAAGGCTAATTGTCATTTGGAGCTTCTCCCACTATGTTCCACACCCTTAAATGCTGTTGTTGGATATGGTGAAGTACCAGGAAAATGGCGTTTTGTTGAGTGCCTTAAATTTGAGGAAACATAAAGGTTTGGCTCCTCTGCTGTATACCTGAGCAGCCTTATCAAAGGAGAAAGGACAACAGACTTAAGGGAGGTATAAAGAGCTTCAACCTAGAGATGGGAGAGGGGTTGAGGAAGTAACCTTTGTGGCAGCTGTGGGGAGAAATACAGTAAATGAGAATTTGGAAAAGGATCCAGAAAGTTAGTCTCTGCAAGAAGCCATCTGCAGTTAGAGAATGTCTGTAAATAGTTTTCTTCATAAACAGCCAGTTTCGTTTTAGAAATGTGGAGCCCTTTCAGTGCGAAAGCTGGAAGCAGCAGCATATCTCCAGATCTCTGCTGCAAGGAAAGGAATGTGATTAACAGACAAATAAACCACTACCTAGATACAGAGCAAACATCTTACAGAGGGACTCATATCTCTAGAAATGTGGGCTTGCCAGGCCCAAAAGGTGCAACTTATCTGATCAAAAGTAGATAGATAGTAAGTACTGCTCTAATTGTCTTATTGCTTGGCAGCATTCACATTGATTGCCTTCTCTGTTTCCAAAACCTACATGGTAGCTGCTTTGGCTACTGGTTGCATTCAGACATCCAAATGTTCGTATACTCCTATGTTAACATGGACCCACAGCACAAAAGCAGTGTTGGTATCCCAGGACTGTAACCACTTTCTTCTTGATAGCTGTTTGTATCTTGCCATCTTCATGCTTGTAACAACAGTTTGTTCATTTGATGTAGGCTCATGGCCAGGGAAATAATATTCCTGGGGACCTGATCAAACCTGATCAAAACTTACATGGGCTGTAGGTCTTTCTCACCTCCCCAGGCTCACATGGCTTCAGAAAATAAAGGAAAATGTAGATGTTAAGTGACTGGAAGCCTCTTCACATCATCTACTTCTACAAAGAGTCTGTTCACCTTCTCAATTAGAAACCGTATGGAGGTACAATGACTTTTTCTCCTTCAAAAGGTTTCAGCATTGTAACACTGATGGTTCAGTTTACCCTGTTCCTTGTTACTGTCAACAGGCTTGCTGGCATTCTTCCTTTCCCTATATCACCTTGCATTCCATAGTATATGTAGAATGCATCTTTATCTTACCCTATTCTGATGAATAATGCAAACTACTCTGTACACTTTCACCTAAAATGTCCATATATTTGAGCTTTTTTTACCAAGACAGGTGTTCCCACATATTGCTGCTAAAACTAAATCTTTAAAGGATACAAAAATGAGATAAAAATACAGCAGATAACTTTTCTTAAATTGATAAATCTGCTCAGATTGAGAAGATAGAAGACAAAAAAAGCCTTTAATCTGACAGTAATTTTTATTTTCATATTCAATACAAATATTTGGGTCACAGGGTGGAAATATTCCTGTTCTTACAATCATGCCAGTTTGCTGGAGGGGCCTTAAGCTCTGTTACAAACATATCTTAGCACCTATTACTGTGTTTATGATGTCTCTTTATAGCTCCAATCTCAATGTATCTCCCTCAAGACACTGTTAGACCTACAGACATTAGCATTAGCTCTGACTGCCCCTGTATGTACACACATGCATGCATACCCCGTTGTACCGAGTAATCCTTTAGTCCTTAGAATTTACAGCTCGCTACAGCTACCTGAAAATTAGAGAGCAAACTCGTAGAAAAATTATGGGATGCACTGCCCTCTCGTGGAGATTTAGATAATGAACATACGAGCTCCACAAACGTTCTTGACCTCAGAGCATCGGAAGTCATTCTCTGGAAGAGCTTGGGCTCCAGCTGAGCCAATAAACCCCCTCTTCTCTGCATCTTATCTTCATTTTCCCTAACTTTATACACTTGTCTTTGCAGGAATCATTATACTGTACAAGTAAAAGGAAGACTTGTTTTTCATACTTAGGCAAATACATATTTGTATTTTACATCATATATGTGTATATGTGTTTTATATATATACACACATATATACTGTGCAAGTTGTGTACATAATATGTGTATTATGTACACACACGCATTTTCTGAAAATATTTATGAACTTGTTTGTGTGTTTTTCAAATACAAACAATTCAGAAACAGTGGTCTTCTTTATAGGCTTCTCCACCTTGCAATACTTTCTCTGTAGCAGAGGCCAAAAGCAGTTACCCTGAATCCCTGACACCCCTTCTTTAATCATTCTTGGAAGGAAACTCTTTATACCACTTAAATATGTTGGCCAAAGATGCTTCACTGGGCCTTGGATAATGATCTCTGTTTTGCTAAAAGATGCTTTGTCAATGGCCACAGTCTCCTCCTGGGCATTGCTACACACATTTGATGTAGCTGCTTCTTCTCGTCCCATGAGATGGGCATGGGGCTACCTGACAGATAGGCTGGCATTCCTCCTGTTGTGATGTTTCTGTCAACAGGCTGACATTCCCTCAGCAGTTGTGAAGTTTCCTCACAGGCAAGGTATAATGTTATTTGCTAGCTACGTGTGGGATAAACATCTTCAAACTAAATATATGTAAAAACATTTACAGGAACATTACATACTATACAGCCCAAAATCTTATTTAATCTGACTTCCTGTGGTTTCCTCAAAATAATTCCATGTGCTGGTAACACCACTCTACTTCAAATAGAAAGGAAATTCTGGGAAGTGATCACGCAGACACACTGAGCTATTGCAAGCCTTCCAAGTTGGATAGAAGAGAGGGAAAGAGCATTTAGACCTGAGCTGAAAGAAACTGAATGATAAGAGTTCTTAAAAGTGGACTACGGGAACATAGGCATATACAATAAGACTGGGGAAAGAATTCTGGGGTACCCGCTCTGGAAACACTCCTTGAGTCTGGAAAAATGGCTCTTGAAAATCTTACGATTTTCCATTAAAACTTCAGCAGCACTCTGCAAGAGTGCTTGAGACACTATGTCTCAAGCTTGAGACACTATACTTGAGACACTATGAGACACAATAAAATAGCTTGAGAGCTAACACGTACTTCTGTTTTATACACCTTGAAAGGATCTGAACTTATTAAAAAAATCTAGAACACCTCTTCATAACCCGCAAATTTAGTTAAACATATAAAGCAGTATGAAAAGGACATAGAGTGTTACATGAAGCAGGTAACTCTTTGCTCAGAAGACTGCTAGCTAAGTATCAGTTGTACATAAAATGATAAAAATAGAACATAGCACGGGTGATGTTAAATGATACAATGATGTTATTTAATCAATCAGAGGAGAATTCCTGATGATTAGGTGCTGAAATAGAACCCATCTGTACACCACTAATCTTCTTTTCCCTGTAGTAATAGAAACAAGAGATATTAATTACTTCATGAATTAATGAGGTTATCTTAGAAAAACCAAGCTGCCTTGTAAAAGATGAAATGTTCATTTCCTTCATAGCAACGTCCCCAGGATTCACTAACTTCTTCACTATGGAAATGCATTATTCCCCAAACAAGTTGATCTTGTGGTTGCATAGGTGACTCCGCCAAATAATACCTCCCCATTGAAATACATACACTCATTTGGGGTATACATAAAAGTAGGCACAAGATTTTGATTACCACAGTATTCTTTACATGCTTGAAAGTACTACTGTGATGGCCGCAGTGTAAACGCATAGGCAGAAAAGCAGAGAGGTCAGAACAAAAACATTGAGGAAAGGTCTCTACAGTTCAGAGCCCTCTCTGCTGTTTTGCTTTTGCTCAAAATACCCCAGATACTTGAAAAAGACAGCAGTTTCATAACCAACCTTGGACAAGCTAATCTTTGACTAGTGCAGTCAGCCAAGACAGAAACCTTTCTGATAACTGCTGTGCCATTGATCGTCACCTCGGTCAGCTCACTGCAGCCTCACACTTGTTCAACCTGATGCTTGCAAGGCTGCTATGGAGCAGTTAATGATGATTACTCGTCAAATCTCCCCCAGCTGTGGTAGTTTATGTGATGTAGTTTGGCTTTTCTCATATGGTTCTTTGGACTGATGTTTAGACCAGCATAACTAAGATAAAGGTAAATGAAAACATGTATTTCCACAGCTTCATGGTTTTGTCATTTAAAAAAACTAAATTACTCTTTGGCATAGAAGTTTACCAGAATAACAACTTTAGTAATTAACACTCCTTGAAAATTACAATAAAAAAGTCACATCTCATTTTCTTCACATAAAAAAATCATCCAGTGATCTTCCTTTTTGGACATTGCCTGAACTTTCATGGAAAAGAATCTATAGAAGTTCCACGTATTTTATTTATTTATTTATTTAACCTTCAAAAAGTCTGTTGTGCAAATCAGAGGAGCAGAATTCAGCCAAGGGAGACAAGTCATGCATGTCTTACTCTTTTAATGCATCACCACATGTAGGAAAGATGAGTTATGTTGCAGGCATCTCTACAGGTCTACAAGTGACTAAAGACAGATCCTTGTTCCGTTATTGTCTATCAAAACAAGCTGGCAGGAACAGGTGGTGTTCTTTCTGGTCAAGTCTAGGTTTTATACACATGTATGTGTTCGGTTGGACTCACAACTTCATTGCTTTGTTTCTATGCCAGTGAAACTATACTGGAAGAGTAAAAAAAATGAGAGAAGAAAATCAGGCCTGTTGGTTTGAGATGGAAAACTTTGCATTACCATCTTACTCCTGTGGAGTGTCTGAATTTAGTTTATCAAGCTCACTTATTTACCACACAAAGCAAGGCATCATATAGAAAGACGACTCTGTGTCCCAAATTCTAGGAGCATCCATACAATTGCAATTTCCTTTTCTTTGGTTAGTCTTGCAGTCACACTGAAGAGGTACACAGATTAGGATTTATGATTATGTTAAACCTGCAGGCATTAGGGGTAGGGATGTAATATTTTTACAAGTCGAATAACTCCACATCTTTATGCTATGGGTGCCAGGAAACAGGCTTCTGTTGCTTGATGAGATCCTTGTCCTTTTATTCAGTCAAAAATTATAGTAGTATCACATAAAGGGTACTCTGGTTTCCACTTTAGTAGTATCTTTCAAACCTCCTTTTTTGAGAGGAGCACTGTCACAGTTCACAGCCCTGAAGAAGAGCAGTGAATTCATTCTGATAGGTTCTCATGAGTTTCCCACACAACATCCTTGCCTCTAAAGTGGAGAGACATAAATTTGATGGATGAACCACCCGGTGGGTAAAGAATTGGCTGGATGGCTGCATGCAAAGTGTTGTGGTCAACGGCTCAGTATCCAACTGGAGCCCAGTAACAAATAGTGTCCCTCAGGGGTCTGCGTTGGGACCAATCCTGTTCAACATCTTTGTTGGCAACATGGACAGTGGGATTGAGCGCACCCTCAGCAAGTTTGCCAATGACACCAAGCTGTGTGGTTCAGTTGATAACGCTGGAGGGAAAGGATACCATCCAGAGGGACCTTGACAAGCTTGAGAAGTGGGCTGATGCCAACCTTATGAAGTTCAACAAAGCAAAGTGCAAGGTCCTACACCTGGGTCGGGGCAATCCCAGGCATTGCTACAGGTTGGGCAGAGAAGAGATTCAGAACAGCCCTGAAGAGAAGGACTTGGGGGTGTTGGTTGATGAGAAACTGAACATGAGCCGGCTTCAGTGTGTGCTTGCAGCCCAGAAAGCCAACCGTATCCTGGGCTGCATCAAAAGAAACGTGACCAGCAGGTTGAAGGAGGTGATCCTGCCCCTCTACTCTGCTCTCGTGAGACCTCACTTGGAGTATTGCGTACAGTTCTGGTGTCATCAACATAAGAAGGACATGGAGCTGTCGGAGGAAGTCCAGAGGAGGCCCACGAGGATGATAAGAGGGCTGGAGCACCTCCTCTATGGAGACAGGCTGAGAAAGTTGGGGCTGTTCATCCTGGAGAAGAGAAGGCTATGTGGAGACCTCATAGCAGCCTTCCAGTATCTGAAGGGGGCCTATAAGGATGCTGGAGAGGGACTCTTCCCTAGGGACTGTAGTGGTAGGACAATGGTTCAAACTTAAACAGGGGAAGTTCAGGTTAGATATAAGGAAGAAGTTCTTTACTGTGAGGGTGGTGAGGCACTGGAACAGGCTGCCCGCAGAAGTGGTAAATGCTCCATCCCTGGCAGTGCTCAAGGCCAGGTTAGACAGAGTCTTGGGTGACATGGCCTAGGGTGAGGTGTCCCTACCCATGGCAGGGGGGTTGGAACTAGATGATCTTAAGGTCTTTTCCAACCCAAACCATTCTATGATTCTACGATTCTATGACAAGCACAGACTATTCCTCCCTCTGATTCACACAAGCGCTTTTTTCCTAGTTGGCTCTCCAGCTATCCCAGAACTATTTTCAGTATTACAGATTTGCAGAGGACAGTTGTCTTCATCCACAGTTGTATTTAATCTAAGCATTTTATGTCCATTTTCAATTCAGTATAATTTCCCTAGGTTCACACTATTTTTTAAAATGTCTTTAAAGATAAATTTTCAATTCTGCTCTCAAGTCACTGCCACCCATTAAAAAAAAAAAAAAAATCTAATTTAAAAATTTAAATTCTGTTACTTAGCATGATATACATCCTGTGAGGTAATGGTGAGTAAAGGTTGATCCCCATGCACCATGACAGGAGCAGGATGCCCAAGGGTGGGAATACCCCAGCAGCCCCACAGGGGCAAAAAAGTCCCCTGTCCTATCCCCTCCAGCTACCACAGGAGCCGTGTCTGAGCTCTGCTACTGGAGGGGTCCATACTGCATATGGGTAGGTAGTTAGGTACCTATGTGTGCCTGTGTGCATATATTTTTCCACTAACAGACCTTCATCGTCACCAGCCGGTGAGGGGAACAGGAAACCTTTGATGCTGTTTATGTCTGTGTGAGCGTGCTCTGTGTGGCTAGCCATGCACATGCATATACACGTGGCTCAGTGTGAGCACATGTGCTGGCTGGCACTACTCAGCCTCACTGCTGAGTATATATTTATTTTATTGGGAATAAATCTGACTTTTTATATTGGGCTTTTTATATTGAACTTTATCTACTCGCTTACAAGGCCAAATAGAGGATATCTGAAGATTTGCCTCAAATCAGATGATGATCATAGCTCCTTCTGCCCAAAAAAATGAACGGTATTGCCTCTTTGCCAATACTAACAATCACATAATCACAGAATGGTTAGGGTTGAAGAGACTTTAAAGATCATCTGGTTTCAACCCCCTGCCATGGTCAGGGACACCTTCCACTAGACCAGGTTGCTCAAAGCCTCGTCCAACCTGGCCTTGAACACTGCCAGGAATGGGGCAGCCACAGCTTCTCTGGGCACCCCGTGTCAGCGCCTCAGCATCCTCATAGTGTAGAGCTTCTCCCTTATTTATCCAATCTAAATCTATCCTCTTTCAGTTCATTCAAGAATTATTGGAGCGGGGATGTGTGGCGCTAAACGTGGCTCCTACGACACGAAATCTGCCTGATGTCTGGTTCTCTTCGTTTCAGCCTGCCGCTGGCGCTGTACAGCTGATCTGCGCCTCCCCACGCAGTCACCGCACCACTGCCGGCGGGGCCCGCCCCTCCGAGGCCGCCAGGGCCCGGAGACAGAACCGTGCGCTCCAGCCCGCGCCCGCGCCCGCGCCCGCGCCCGCGCCCGCGCCCGCGCCCGCGCCCGCGCCCGCGCCCGCGCCCGCGCCCGCGCCCGCGCCCGCGCCGTGCGACGATACTTCCTTCCCTCCCCGCTCTGTTCCCGCGGGCCGCCCCGCCTTCGCCCCGCGGGATCTCCGCGGCTCGCTGGGATGGTCCCAGCCCGGCTCCGCCCCGCGGCCCTGGCGTCGTAGAAGACCGCTGCTGCCACCGCGGCCTGTCCTCGACTTGCGCGGAGCGGCGAGCTGGGCTGCGGCGGCCGGCGCCATGGTGTTGCACCCGGTGCTGGGGAAGCTGGTCAGCAAGAGGGTGGTGCTGGCCAGCGCCTCGCCGCGCCGGCAGGAGATCCTCACCAACGTGGTGAGTGCCCGCCTCGCCTCGCCCCGCCTGGGCCGGGGGGGGAAGGCCGGTGGTGCTGCACCTCAGCCCCGGCACCCGGCGCTGGGGGTGGGCAGGCGCCCAGCGGCGGGCTGGACCTGCGGGGTCCGCCGCCTCTCGGGCCGCCGGTCCACCGGCGCAGGGCCGGCACAAGCCCGAGCCGTGCCTCCTGCGGCAGCCGCGTGTGCCGTGCCTGGGGACGATGGCGGCGGCGCTTCCCCAGCCCGTCCCGCCTGCCGGCCTGGGCAGAGGCGGGCAGGCCCGGCGGTTGGGCTTCGGATGGCGGGTGCTGTCCCTGTATGCACGTTGGCTTACATAGAAATGTTACTGGTTTTTCAATACCAATATTTCTTGGTCATGTTTCCTCTGTAAGCAAGTACGTGTGCGTCAGTTTCACGTATCATCGAGTTAATGAGAATGGATTAAAGTATCCTGACAGGGAGGTGATGTGATCAGACAAATGGAAGACTCGCTCAGACTGGGAAATACCAGCATAATTATCTCTGGCATATAATAGAAAAATCTGGAAGATCTTACAGTGGACTAAATTAATTAAAAATGTGCTTCCATTGCCCGCCCTTTAGCTACTTAATACCAAAACCTATGGAAATTTGACTTTGGCTTTTGAAATGTATGACATCTTCATGGGATTAGTATTATGAGGGGTAGAGAGGGGAGAATAGGTAGCTGTCCCTTATTCATTCTGCAGAATGGAGCACGAAGGAGGCTGTAATCCATCCTTCAGACCATTCAGGCTCCATGGAGGAACATGCTGACCTCATTGGGCAGGCTGCAGGGAGCTTTTGAATGGCAGTTGGGTATTATAATACATCAGATTTAGATTGCTTAATGTTGTTATTCTTAATGGGAGAAGTTGAATTTAAATCAGAAAAGGTGTATTGTTTTCAAAATAGAGACATGGGGAAGCACCAAGGTTCAAGCATGCACAAAATTAATAGAAGCACAATGTGCCTGCTGCATGTAGTAAATTTACAGGTGTAACCTGGAGGCAAGAAGTAGGAAGAATGGGGGTGTGTGTGTTTGACAAAACCATATGGAAACTGTGTAATATTTTCTGTTTATCACATGTGTAATGACACATAAAGTGTGGGTGGCAAATCTCCTGTAGGAGTGTGTACTACTGATATGCATAAGAGTGTGTACTACTGATATGCAGGTAAAGTGCAATAGATGGATTCAGTAAAAAATACCCTATAGCAGAATAGTCTGTTTGTGAAATGTATAAGTTTTATACTGTTAGATTTTTATAGGAGAAGAATAGTGAAATTACTGATGTGATTAAGTTCTAATAAATAATAAGGGTGAAATCAAGTAAGCACACCAGTTTAAAAGTTCTCTCTGATGGGGTTTTATGTTCTGGGCTGCTTGTAAATGATATGTATACACCAAAAACTATAATAGAAGCACTGTTTTTTTTCCCCCCTGTGTGTTGGGGGCGAGAGGGGTGTTAAAGTGGAAAGAGCAAAGATCAGATTTGTCACTTGCTTAATATGTCTTGGGAGCAACCTTTAATAACAAGATCAGATTGACTGTATTGCTTTTGTTTGTTACAGGGCCTGCGATTTGAGGTGGTTCCATCCTGGTTTAAGGAGACACTCGAAAAGTCATATTTTGCAGCCCCTTATGAATATGCTGTGGAAACAGCAAAACAGAAAGCTCTTGAAGTAGCAAACAGAATGCACGTAGTAAGTTACCAGCTATTTCAGCAATGAGATTTTTGTCTTTGTAAGTGGTGTGTGTTACTGTGACAGTTTGCATGTACTTCTTAGGTGGTCTCTGAGTGCATTTTCCCCACTGAAGGCAAATGCATGTTGTTCTGCCATTTGTGAAAGATGGCTTCCTGAAATCAGCTCACCAAATCAAAAGAAGGACTTGTGCCTGCAGTTCAGGCTTGCCACAAACAGAAGTGGCCTATATCTTTTGTCAGCAGCACACCTATGCTTGCTTGGGATATATATATACTCTGTAGTTCCTTCCAACAGTCAGGTGTGTGGCTGGACAGTTGTGCGCTCCAGGTATTTGTTGTTTGTGGAGGCAGACTCTGTGGAAAAACACACTGATGTGAATCCAGGGCTTTACCGTAGCTTTCATCAAACAGTCGTTAAATTTGGACAGTTGTGACAGGAGTATAACTCTCTCCTAGTTTCAGCTGGGATAGAGTTAATTTTCTTCCTAGTAACTGTTGCAGTGCTGTGTTTTTGACTTTAGTCTGAGAACAATGCTGATAACACACTGATGTTTTAGTTGTTGCTGAGTAATGCTTACCTGTATCAAAGACTTTTCACTCTCTCGTGCTCTGCCAGTGAGGGACACGGAAAGCCAGGAGGAAGCAGAGTCAGAACACCTGACCCAAACTGGCCAAAGGGGTATTCCATACCACAGCACATCGTGCCCAGTATATAAAGTGGGGGGAGTTTCCCAGAGGGCCCAGATCGCTGCTCACGTTGGGCTGGGTATTGGTTGGTGGGTGGTGAGCAATTGTATCGTGCATCACTTGTGTTTATTGGTTTTTTTTCCTTTCCCCTTTTAGTTTTATATTCTCTCCCCTTGTTATTTCCTTTATCAGTAGTAGTAGTAGTATATTGTACTCTAGTTATTAAACTGTTCTTATCTCAGCCTTCAGGTTTTACATTCCTTTGATTCTCCTCCCCATCCTTCAGGGGGAAAGGAGGGAGGGGTGAGTGTGTGGCTTGCGTGGTACTGAGTTACCAGCTGGGTTTAAACCACAACAAGCTCAGAATTTGTGAGTATAGAGGTGCTGGGGGAAAGCAGAAAAAGACGAATTCAGTGTTAATGCATTCCGGGCAAAGAAACAGACAATTTCCTTTTAAGAAAGGAGAAGCTGACATCATTTCAGGTTCTGTAGTCAATGCATCCATTTTGTATCCTAAATATTGTCAAAACCAGTGATACAACTTATACTATCAGTGGCATATTTGACTTCTGCCCTTGGCTGTGATCACTGTGTTTGAGTACATAAGGTTGTTCCCTATGAGAACCTATTTCAAAGTGTAGCTGATTAAGATCCCACAAAATGTAGCATAATTTCTTAATAATACAGCTCTGGAAGAGAGGAGTATGTTTGTTTGAACCTATACTGATGTCACAAAAGGAATTTTGAACACTTTAAACTAACAATGCTGCCAGAAGTCACCTCTTCAAAACAAATATTGCATGATGTCCAATGTAAATCGTTATCCAGGTTTCTGTCAACTTCTTTTCAGAGAATGGTATAACATTAGGAGAGTGGATTTTAAACCCAGCCTCGCTAACTGACTTATATTGGCCTTTCATTGCAAAACACTATGCTGTGATAATGCTAGTTCACTGGGTTTCAAAATGGAAATTTTTTTAATGGTGCCTGGAATTAGTTCTATTTAAAGCACATCAACAGCCTTTCTTTAGAAAAATCACCTCCCTACAAACTTTTTTTAATATAATTATCACAGTTACAGACAAGTTTCCTGTTTTGCTGTGTTAAATAACCATGTACCTCATAACATGCAAGTCAATCAAATCTCAGTTATGACGACAGTCAGTTTTTAAGTTTATACTCCTACCTCTCAATTCCCCAAAATGGAGTGTATGTGTTCCCTTTTTTAGCAAAACTCGTCTTGGAAGAACAATCCTAGAGGGATGTATTCCCTGGCTTCCGTACACTTGGCACTTTCTTTAAGGGAATTCTGTCCGCCACCTTGAAAACCAGATTGACTTTTGTGAATGCAGTTCTTTCTTGGATGCATTTGTTCATCAGTAATATATTTAGGTAAAATCATGACCTAGGAATAGTCTGCTCATGCCTCCTGTTTTCCTCACTTTTATGGTCATATGAATTATTACTATTTTGTAAACACTACAAAAGGATTGTCTTGTTCTCAGGCCAGTGTAGAGTCCTACCTGTAAACCAGCAAACTTTGTTTTCTTACCTTAAGTTTTAAAAAGTTTTGTTCTTTCTTCCTCTTTTGAGAAATACTTTCTTTTTTTTATGCCTTTGCAGAAACACTTGAGAACACCTGATATTGTCATCGGAGCAGACACTATTGTGGTAAGAAGTCTTCTGTGGTTTAGCATTGTTTTAATTTATGACAAATGTAGAAAGTACTTGTATCTTTAGGTTTAAATTTTGAAAGCTGTCTTCACTGAGAACGTATACCTGCAATGTGATTTATCTCTTGGGTTTTGTGGGTGTGGGTTTTAGGGTATTTTTTCGCGACAAGGCAGGTTTTGGTATCTTAAATGCTAGAAGCCTTGCCGCCATTTTTGCCGAGACGTTAACATTACATTAAGTATTGCCTTGGATCGTCTAGTATGTAAGGGAAATTCTGTTCTCAGGCAGCTGTTGACTGTCTAGAAGTCCAGATCATGTGAACTGTTCGATGTTGTGCCTTGTAGTGGGCATCACTTTATACCTGTCATCCCCACAGGGACAGCGAAAGGTTAAGGACAGGAGAGGTTGAATTACCCTTTTGTTTGAGAGCTGCAGCCACTGGAGGGTAGAGTGTCACACTGATTATGGGCTTGGTAATAAATCATCTGTTCTGACAAAATACCTGTGCTTCT
This sequence comes from Strigops habroptila, assembly GCF_004027225.2. Taxonomy (NCBI): domain Eukaryota; kingdom Metazoa; phylum Chordata; class Aves; order Psittaciformes; family Psittacidae; genus Strigops; species Strigops habroptila. The sequence continues at coordinate 53,854,200 of NC_044278.2, forward strand.
TCCTCTACTCAGTGACTCATGTTTGAAGCCCTGGCTGAAATCATGGTTCAAACATAATTTCTGACCTCAGTTTCTGAAAAGTAAGAAAAAGCCTCACACTTTCTCTCTCTGTTTTAGTCTGTGGATGAGCAAATCCTGGAGAAACCAGTTGATAAGCAAGACGCATATAGGATGCTCTCAAGGTCTGTAGTTTTAAGTAAGATTCCAAATGTGTACGTTAAGCTGTTTTAAAAGGAGCTGTACAGATTCATTAATGTATATGAAGAACTCTATGGATACACTTTTTCCAATGACTTCTAAATAGTGTAAGCCAGTTCTGCTGCTGAAAAAGTTAGACTTGCTTCTGTGTTAGCCACAGCTGCTTGCTCTTGCCTGTTCACTTTAGGAAGCTGATCAGGGGCATAATGAATCATTTTGTTTTCACTTGGATTAGTTTTCAGAGTCATTTACTCACAAGACTGTACATATGCTTCAGCTGATACAGGGTGGGGAGAGATGTAGAGAAATTATGATGGGAAAGAGGACAGAACCATCATAGAAGTGCATTCAGGCTTGACATTTCACAGAAGAATATTGCATGTACAAGAAAGTACATGGTGATATATGTTTGTGGACAATTGCTTTAAATTCTGTAGTTTTACTGTTTTCCATGGTGACTTTTGAGGCTTCTGCTTTTTTCCTAAAGGATACTTTTTTGTAGAAGCTTAATGTTATCTTCTTGTACCTGTGGTTTTTCGGTTGTGGAGTTTTTGTTTTGTTTTGGTTTGGTTTTTTTTCCAATTATGACAGGCTGAATTTTTTTATCCTTTGTGGCATGTTACTAATTTAAAAGTAGTAGTCTTCAAAGAAAAAAAAAAGAGCAGCCTATGATATTAGTGTGGCAGGAGATTCCTCACACCTGCTTTCGCTTGAAATCATGCCAAGTTCAGGTAGGGTGGGTTTTTTTATGTATATATAGAGCTTAGTCTGCTTCTAGCACATGCAGATGTTTTGGGTTTGGGGTTTTTTGGTTTTGGCTGGTTGGTTGGTTGATATTTGTTTTATTTATTTTTTTGGGGGGGGGTTTTGCCTAAGTTCAGTGGGTCAGTTGGATATGAAATACACTTAAAATTTAGGGTTTTATAACTCCTCTTAATTTTGTTCTCTATGAAAAGAGTAAAGTGCAGACAAGATACATACTTGCATATATCCAAGGTGTCAGATGAAAATTCTCACTCACTGTTTCATCTTACAATTAATTAGGTAGAATCCTGGGGGGAACAGTAAGAGTGCAAGATGCTTCTGATCAGATCAGGTAGACTGGCAATCTTTAGGAGACTATTCCTTAATTACGCTCTTCAAAGATTCAAATTCTTATGCTGTTTATTACACTTCCATTGCTTACACATTAGATTAAAAACTTGAAGCCCTCAAAAGGAATCGGCCGCAGTGTGGCGCTCTGGGTCCACTACCAAAGAGCCCATGGTTCTGGGGTAGGAGGGAGCATAGGCTGTCTTCCTCTGCACTCTGCATCTGTTCCTCTGTCTTGCCATTGGGATCCCTGGGGCCAGTCTCGATGAAATCAGTACATAAGCTCTAGTTGCCTATCACTTTTTTAGTCTAAGTTGCATCACCTAGGTATTTATTGCCAACTTTCAGTGAAGATGCCCGTAAGAGTAGTGTTTATGCTGATTGGCTTTTTCTTATGCATTTGAAATAATCACTTCTCCCTGTTTACAATAAATAAGCTGATATGGACTGCTGTGGGCATTAGTACAAGTGAGATTTTGGAGACTTGAAATGTCTGACTCTATGGTATTTTTTTGTTTTGTCAATGTCTTTTCACCTATATTGGAATAAAAAAAAATTATTTGTTTTGGATAATACATCAAGTGATATATTAATATAATGGTCTGTCTCAGCCTGTAGTAGCATAATCATATAGAACATTTTTGCACATGGCAGATTTCATAAAACTGTTGCTTAAACCATGGTTTTTTTCCCCCCTCACAGGTTGAATGGGAAAGAGCACAGTGTTTTCACAGGAGTGGCTATTGTACATTGCAGCAGTAAAGGTATATGTGTCATTTTATTAAAACTCAGTGTTTGCATTAAAAATTATAAGGATTTGTACAAGTGAAGAAACAGGATGGAAATGTTTCATGTACAGTCTGAACTGGCTTTCTACTGCAGATGAGAATTACCTTACCAATATGTAAATTAAAACCTCACTACAAAAGCCAGTTTTTTCACTATATTCAGTTTTCACACAGGAAGGAGGATGACAAAATACAATAGACTTCATAAATGCTGTCTCTGAAAGCTATAGGACTAATTAAAAGACTAGTGTAAACTGTGGGAATATTCTAAATGGAGTTCAAGTAAGGCACTACAAAATGTGGGCCTGGGCAGATTCAGAACCATTTTAACTGTTCCTGTGTTCTGTTTACACTAGCTGATGAATAAAAGCAGTTGCGTGTTTTTTTTCTTTTCAGTAAATAAGGGAAGTTTTAGGGGATGAGTGAAATAATGGCTTAATGCCTCAGACTGTTAATGAATTGTAGGGAGCAATAAATTAGTGTTCTTTATCAGATAATTTATATAGCAAGCAAGTGTGGGGTTTAAGAGAGCTCTACCATTAATATAACTTAAGGAGTGTTTGGTTTGAGGGACTTCCTCTGATAATTACGCCAACATTCTTTTAGTGCAACTTTTGCATGGACCATTTTTCTGAAATTTTACTGGACATAGTCATAGACAAATTATTTACAGCTTTAATCTTTACTGAAATGATTGCTCCTAACTCTTATAACAGAAATAGTCAGTTATCCAGTACTCTTACTAATATGCTAGTACAGTAGAAAGAGAGCTGCTGCAAAATAAATAAAACATGTTATCAAAGGGGTTCCTATGAGCGATCCAGCAAGAATAATAATTGTTTAGGAAGAAAGTAAAAGTGCACACAACTGTACTACTAATGCTATGACAGCACATCTCATTTGAAGTTTACAGATTTAACCCACATCATAGTCAAATGAATGAAATTACCATAAGTCTGCATATTTCCCAAGGGATTCAATCAATTGAGTTTTCTAGAATACGTTTTTAGTTTTAGGTTATAATTAAAATGCTGTTGTTAAGCACCACATACATGTTACACATGGAATTTTCATCTTGTGCTGATTTTTTTTCTTTTTTTTAGCGACAGGGTCCACACCCAGGTGTGCAGTTCTTTATTGCACCTCTGGCCTTCTCTCAATCACTTCTAGATACAGAAATAATCGTGTTATTTCTTGAGAGATGATACAAAAATTACACTGACGTTTACTGATGGGACTGCTGGATGCCTGAGTCTGCAGTGCAGATGTACATCCATATTCAAGCATTTATAACAGCTATATGTTTAACTGTGAAGGGTTGTTAAGAGTTCTTTGACAACAGTCATAAAGTTAGAAGGGTGTTTGTAGCCTTCTTTGTACTCAGTGCTGGATGTGTACGCTAGCAGTCCATAAATAGTTCTGCATAAGCATTGTTAATTGAAGAGCACATCCCACATAGGAAGAGTCCCAAGACAGGACTGTGGAGGTTGAAAATGCAAGCTTTCACTTTCTGGGAAAAGTTGAGTCCGTTGTCCCTAAAGAGCACTATTGGTCATTTCATGCATCTGTGAAATACCTTTTTTTTTCCCCAAGCAAAAATGTCAACTGAATACAAAATAAAAATGAGCTGTTGCACTCTTTAAACTACAGTTTCTGGTTTTAATGATACCTTTTCTCTTCTGTAGATAATCAGCTAGAGATGGAAGTCACTGATTTCTATGAAGAGACTAAAGTAAAATTTTCTGACCTGTCTGAAGATCTTCTGTGGGAGTACATTCATAGCGGGGAGCCAATGTAAGTAAGACCCAGAAACTATCACACAGTATTTAAGAATAGGCCTTAGGGTGTGTTATTGGCTATGAACATAAAACGATTTTGTCCCATGTTCTGCGAAGTTTTGCTGTGTGTATTTGATAAATGATAGCATGGGTGATGCAAGGTAGGTGTTCTGTTCTTCTTATTTAGAGCTATGATTCCTCCAGGGAAAGTGAACTAGCTTTTTAGTACCCTAACAAATTTGGAAAGTGAAGGCTGTTGAAATATTCTGGATTAGAGCAATCACTCATGCAATATACAATTACCTCCCTGTTAACAGAGGCATTCAGGGAGCTTGGGTACCTGAGACAATGGATAGTTCTCATTATAAAAGAGGTGAATAGAGTAAGTATTGGAGAACTTTATTGAAAGAAACTAGAACTTGGTTTAGTTTATTAAAATAGCACTGCTTTGTTGCAAGGAATTCCTACTAAATTTTCGCTTATTCTTGTGGCCATCTTATACGTGTTCCTATGCGATAAATATCTCTTCTGTGTTTCCTCTACCTTTGTATATACTAATTACTTACAGACAACATTGATTTCCCAGAATAAATAGGATGAGAACAGAATGCCTAACTACTCCTAAGATGAAATTGACTAGATTGTTGTGTTTATTTTGCCTTTTTTTTTTTTTTTTAATAAGTACTTATTTGAAGACAGAATTTTCCTTCCCCTCGTATTAGCTGAAGCTTAGTGAAGGCAAATCAGGCCATAGTTAGCACTATGGATGGCATATCTGGTGATCTGAGGTGAACTTCTGGCTCTGTAACTTAAATTCTGACTGTGTAAGAATATCAGTCATAATATAAACTCATTTGTGCTATAAAACAATACAGTCACATTTTACTGGGGAAAGAGAACCAGTGTAGATTTAGGATTTATGTAAGTGCTTATCTGTAAATGAGGCATATTTTCTGAACATGTAAGGTTCCCAGCTTATTACAGAGACTGAAGCTAAATCGGATTATGCAGAGAAGAATGTTTTGGCAAGAATGCAGTTTGTAACAGAAATTCCTAGCAGAGTTTTGGAAGGTGATCTTTAGCAGCTGATCAAACTGCAGTTTTATGAAGGAGAAATGACCATGGATTTTTAGGAAGAATGTCATGTTGAAAAATGTTTTGTAATATTCTGATTATTTCCTCTGGAAGAAAATAAGCTTTAGCAGTTCTGTGCTGAAGCAAAATGGCTCATGAGCATCACGGGGTGATTCTGTTCATTCTGCTAAACAGGGTGTGTGACAGCAAGGGCTTCTCAAGGACCAGAGTTTCAGAGAATGTATTTCTTTACTCTCTGAAGCAGAAGCCAATCAATCTTCAAGAGAATAGGAAGAGTTTGCTTTGGCCTTGTAAAAGAACTACTAAATAGTAGTAGTAGTGTCCTTATAAATTTTGCAAAACAGTCAGGTGAAGTCTCTTATGGGATTTTTTAATTCGTTTGGGGTTTTTGGTTCCCCTCCTCTGTGGCCACCCACTGCTTACACATTTATGTGCAGATAGATTTTTCTAAACACTATTGCAGTTCAAATGACCATTTGTTTATTTTTTTTTAATGGCTTCTTAAGTTTCTGAAAACATAAAACTCAACGATCACATGAAAAACTAAAAGAAGATTGCCTCTTTTGTGCTATTTGGATTGGACAGAGTTCTTTTTATAGCAAGGACAAAATTGGCATTTAGTATTTCTAAAGTCTGTCACTGGTGACTCGGGGACTAATTGTAAAAGTATATAGCTGACTTAAGGTATGAATAAGGGAGGAGGGAAAAGCACTGTCTCAAGGTAGTCTGTGATGAGGCTATAAAACCCCTCAAATTTTGGCTGCAGAAAGATAGCCTTTCCCTTCTTATTTTATTCCTGTTTCTCTTTCCAACCAAGGATTTTCTGCTGGCTGGCAGATCTTTTCTTGCTCTGTAAAAAGAAGGGTGGACTGTAGTAATCTTAACCATTTTGGACTTGTGTAATGAGTAGACTTAGTTTCTGTGCACCTCTTTGATCCAGCTTCTTATTTTGTAATCTTTCGCTTGTGAACAACTTCCTCTATCTCTGCTAACAACTTCCAGTCTGAAGATTCTGTGTGGTTTTTGGTAACTCTGCTCTGAATGGTGACAATGAAATCAAAGGACCCTACTCACTCTGGGGAAAAAGGAGGCTGGAGCTGTATGGTTTTAGACTTAACTATGAAGTAATAAAATGTAGAATGTAAATGTCTTTCTTCCTTTGTATGATTTCTCTTAAGAGTTATTTCCTTCAAAGCTATAGCAAATATATCATTTAGATATTGCAAATAGTTAGTCTCACAGCATAACTAAGCTCATGGATAGCTTGAGGTTATCAGCTCTGAGAGCATAAGAGCAAAAATCTTCCAGGTGCAGGATTACAGAAGTAGAGAGAGCTGTGCTGTTCTTATACTGCAACTGACTTTGAACCTTATTTTTTTACCTGTCATGTTGCTACAGTTGACTCATCTGTATGAAATAGTTGTTCTACATTCATGGCTATATGGGCCAAGACACATGTATTGTCAGACATGTGTTCTTGCCTTTGGAAATCCACCTAAAACCCAACCAAGCATCTCCCTTTATCTGTAGGAGCCGGAGTGCTTGTTAGTGCAAAAGTGTTTTATTTGATCATTTTTCTCAGTTGGACAATACAAATATTGTATACATGGATATACTATTTTGTGGCATGTTCAAATTCTACACCTAAAAAAGGAAATGTGCTTTAATGTTGCCTTTTCAAGAGTTACCTCCATTTTATGTCTATTTTCCCCCCATTGTATATTGTGGGTTGGTTTGTTTGGGGGTCTGTTGGGTTTTGGGGGTTGTTTGGGTTTTTTAGGAAAAAACAGTGGGTGTTGCACACATTCCTCCTGAAATCATGTATCTTTACAACAGTTGGTCAACTGAAAAATGTTTCAGTTGCAGCAGTGATCTTGCAGTTTGTCAGAAGGTCTTTAAAGTGAGTTGTATTTTCATTGTAATATAAATTAACTGATGCTGTGCATACTGTTGCCAATGAAGCCTTGAAGTTAGTGCTATGCTGATAAAAGTATCCAGTTGCAAAACCCAGTCAGATTAGCCAGAGCTAGTTGAGAGCTGTGTAAATACTGATAGACTCTGGGTTTTAGCATGGAAGATGCTTATTGAAAAATCAGTGGAACTTTTACTAATTACATAGCCTCATGCATTTGGACTAGAGCTGTACTTGTAGTAGAGAATCCTTCTCAGGATCCAATGCCAGGATATAAAGTTCTATATAAAAATAAACAAGATGTGGGCAATTGTGTTAATACTCCTTGCTGGGAGTATGATATCACTGCTTTTGATGGTTACAATGTTTTTTGCCTCCGCGTCAGCATATGCCAGAATGACTTCATCCTACTGGACTGCTACTTCATTTAAAAAATGAAATGACTATTTAGTCATTAGAATATTTTTAATTTAGATGTTATAAGTCTTAAGTATGTTATAAAAGAAGGAATAATTTAAACAATGATGAAGCTAGATATTGGTGCTTTATGCAAGATTAAGAGAAAAGCCCTGTTCCCCAGTTCATAGCAATTCAGAAATCTTATTTGCTGGGATACTGATCCTCTGTTTCTTTTAGGAGACTATCAAAAAGAGAATCCAGAAATAAGTTCTAAAAATACTAAGAGCTGGTTCTGATCAAATCTAAGATGAAAAATCAATAATCTTCTTTGTGTAGTAACCTTCTTTCACAAGTACTTTGTGTAATTCCATACTATTTTAAGTTAATAGGTCTGGGACTGACTGACCTTTGGTTTCAAAGCTTGCTGACTTAGGCTTCCAGATTCTGGTGTTATCTTGTAGTAAACACACTCCTAACTGCCTCGTTCCTTAAATGTGGACAATAAAAACTATTGAGACTATTGCAGCTTATGTGCCTGTATGCATTTCCATTCCACATAGTGCAATTTGCATAATTACACCTAAGGACAAATCAGATTTCCAAAACATATTTCTGTGGAAATACGTTTGTGTGCCAAATTACTAGTATTAAGATGGCGTCTAAGAGCACAGTGTTAAGAACTACAACTCTGCTTATATCTCAGAGGTTTATACAAGAACTAGATGGGGCTGAATGGGAGAGTAGTGGGTTTTGTATTTGGATAGGTTGCTCCTCCCCAGGAAAGTCCTATCTTCCTGATCCTCATTTTAGATATTCCTGTGACTAAGATCCACTAGATGTATACTACAGTCATTTGAGTACTAAGATGTCTTCTTCAGTGTGAGCTCCTTTTGGAGCTAACATATTCCTAAAGGCTCTTCAGCCTCTTGTGGAATAGAGTGAAGGTCAGTATGCAGCCAGGTGACCCAATAGTAATGTTGGTTTGTTACCTTTTTGGTAGTCAGGAGTTGGAGAATGCAGTCTAACTGCAGCCAGCTGATGTAACCTCCTGCTTAGGTTACTATGGTACTTGGACTGTCCAAAGCATAAACACCTTAGGCTGCTCACCCCTAGTAGAAATACTGATCCTTGTATTTGTCTTGTGATTTATAAATTGAAGCATTGAGTCTAACTAGTAGATTTAATCTGCCTTTAACTTGAGTACACTTGTCTGTCTTTCAGACTCTGCGCTATTTCTGGAGTATTTGTGATCTGTGCTACCTTCACTCTTAACTGTAATTATATATATGTCATTTTTGCTTTCTCCTCCCCCAGGGACAAGGCTGGTGGATATGGAATCCAGGCCCTCGGTGGAATGTTAGTTGAGTATGTCCACGGAGACTTCTTGAATGTGATGGGATTTCCTCTGAATCACTTCTGCAAAAAGCTAGCGGAATTGTACTATCCGCCTTCTAAACATAATGTACAACATAAAAAGTATGACTCTATCCCTTCTGTGGACACTTTTGAGAACCTAAGTGATGGAGAAAGTGAATCTGCAAATTTTACAGAGCACAAAGATGCTAGTAAATTGGACAGCAGCAGGATGTGTTCATCAGGAGCTATTTATAATTCTGAAAACAGTTCTAGTGTCAGAACTGGGTTTATGGTGTCTCTGGAAAATCAGAATGGCATGCCAGAAAGTGCAACAAAACTTCCATCTAAAATTCTAGAGCTGATGGATGGATTTAGAGCCTCAAAGGTAAGGAAAAAAAGAAACCCAAAACCCTGCTTACTACATTGCTGGCTGATACAGTTGTTTCATTAGACTTCAGTATATAACAGGTAATGTGAAATACTTGAGCTGGTGTAAGAATGTAGTAATAATTAGTAAAAGATAACCGGTAAAGTACTAGAGAATCCCAAGATAGCTGAAACTTCTGGTGCAATACAAATGTTGGAGTTGTTTTTTTTTTGGTGTTTGCTTTTATCTCTTCTATGGAATTTTAATTACCCATTTGATAAAAAAATTATGTCTTTTGAGAGGAAAAAATTGGGTTAGGTTTTTTTGTGTTTTTGGTTTGGTGGTTTGCGTTTCTTCTTACTGATCACAAGAGCACAATCAGGCAGGAAGTTACCTGTTGTATACTCTGCAAAGACAGCATTTAATATAGTTAACTTATCTGAGTTAAAACTGTGACAATAATTGTATATATTATATTTGCTTTCTAACTTCTAATGCTTAGCATTAGAATTCTGTGGAGGATCTTAGGGGGTTTTTTATTCCATGTTAAAGAGATTTTTATATAACCTGTTTCATGTTCATGTTTAGCTGATAATATCCATGCAGTATCTGAAGGAGACATACAAGTAACAGTTTACCAACAGAAGATCACATGCTCTGTGTATCAGCCAAGTGTGATGAGAAATGAGTACCTAGACATTTTAAATACTACCAGTTTTTCTACTCAGTTCCAGCGTGGTGAAGCCAATAGTGAAGAATGCAAAGGAGAAATAAACACCAATCATTCTAATAGATCACTGATATCCATCAGCCATCGTCGTGTTTTAGGAAGAGGTGAAAAAAAAGGCTAAAGTGGCAGTGAAATGACAAACCTGGAACTAAAGATTTAACACATTTGAGGGGGATGGAGGGAAACACGCCAGACAGTGAACAATGGTTTTGCTGAAACAACAGAAAGTTGTACTCAGATCTGAAGGAAAACCATAGTGTGGTCACCGTAGGTCTGTGGGCGTGCTGCTTGCAGGCATGCAAAGCAGTACTGAGAGACTTGGAATAAAGCAGCCTTGAGATTGCTGCATTTGAGCTTCTGTATCTATAGAGAATGGGTTTTGATGTATTTGAATGGGTGAGATGATGTTTAGCATTTCTTCAATTTCAGTAAAATACGGAGACATCAAATTATGTACACTCTTTACACTTCTGTGATGTAGAATTCGGTTTTGTGCAGTAAATAGAGGGTAGAGGCTGGAAATAGAAGCAGAAGCTTTCCTTTCCCACTAATCCAGTGTAAAGTCATAGTATGAAGTGCTGAGTTGAACTAGTGGGAAATTTTTTTTCCTGACGGCTTGAATCTTTGTAAAATTAATTACCAGTTGCAATGAATGCTTCCTGTGATCTGACAAAACACAGCATCTCTCCGCTTGTAGAATAGGGATAAGAGCACAAAAGCATTTAGTTTCACAAAAGCTCTCAAGTTCTGTTTCGTTTTGGTCCTTCAGTGTTGTTTCAAGGACTTCATAAAGCAGAATGAAGCCTCCTCCTGCTGAAGATGTTGCCACCTGTTTTACTTTGAACAGCTGCTGTTGCAGAACAGGAGGGGATCAGAGTTAAATCCTACTTTCTCAAGATTAGTATGTTCTGAATTTGCATAATCTGATCCATACTCAGACCTTTGGGGTTTTTCCTTTGATTTCCCCCTACCTCCTTGAACTGAGAATTATAGAATGGTAGAAAGAGTGATTTGGATCAGCCAAGTTTTTGACCTCGCTTCTTACTTTCTCTTTCCTGTTCTTACAGTTTTCGGGTGGTATCAGTCCAAAGATTGGACAGGTCTTGGAAGCCAAATGATTGTAGGTTAGATGCAGTTGGCTCGGTATTGTGAAAGCCTGGATTATAATAAATCTCAGCTATATGTTCTCATTAGAATAACAGAGGAAACTGTAAAAAGAGGATGAAGATGATATGATATATATACACACACAGTAGCAGACCTTCCCCAAAGTTAATCTCTTTTTCTCCATTTGATTTTTATCAAACAGAATGTCAATCTTTTTTTTCCTTGACTGCCTTGATTAAGTGCATTATAGTTGCCTTCAGTTGCAAAGAAATGGATTCTGTGATTGCTGTGTGTGCTTCCGCTCCTGTGCTCTATAAGGTGTGCATGTAGGACAGTTGTGCTCTGAAGTTTTATTCTTTTTTTTTTTCCCCCTTAATTTTTATTAACCAGACAAGTATTACAGCAGCTGAAACTGTTACACTGCCTTAGTGGAGCTTTCCATTCCTTATGTTTTGGGTAAATCAAATTTAATTTGATCTTTTGGCATTGGTTCAGATGCTTAAGAATGTTTGACCTTATGGAACAGTCTTACAGATTAGGATATGGTAAATACCAGAATAAAGAGGTTGTCTTCATACGAAATCTGTAGGCTGCACTGCAGAATATTTTGAGTTCCCTTCTCTCCCAAACACCTCTGGAAAAATTCTGTTACTTGGCTAAGATAATGAAACCCTCTGAGACAGAAGGAAACCCTCAGATGATATAATTATCATAGCAATTTTTAGGAGTTTTGTTAAACTATGTTGCACTTAAAGAGTAGTTCTGCAGAGTAATTATAGGCAAAAGGTTCATTGATTGCAGTCTTTTAAACACAGTATGCTAACAGGCTTTTTTCCCTACATTTAGGCTCTGTTTGTAGCCTCTAAGCTGAAGATGTTTGATCACTTGAAAAATAAAGGTCCACTGAAAGCTGTGGATATTGCAAATGAGGTTGGAACCTCTGTGTGTGGAACAGAAAGACTCCTTGATGCATGTGCTGCTCTTGGATTACTGGAGAAAACACCACAAGGTGACTAATTCCTTCTCTCTGCAACTGCATATAGTACTGAAAGACATGCAGGACTGGAAGAGCTGCTTTGAAGGTCACAGGGTTTAACTTGATATTGTGGGTAATTTGGAATTTGGGGAAAGGGGAATGGATTGTTGCTTGTTTGCTTGCATTATTAGTAGCTGGAATTGTTTCATCTAGGGGCAGGCTTTATGTAATGAACACATTCAAGTCTTTGAGGAAACCTTAGATTGCTTTTGCTCGCTGAATATAGCACTGACCAGATTTCTAAGAAAAAGTTGACAGTTGTGTGGGCAGTCTCAGGGAGCAGTGTAATAGCTCAGACATATCATCTGCATTTGGGTCACAACAACCCCATGTGATGCTACAGGCTTGGGGAAGAGTGGCTGGAAAGCTGCCGGGTGGAAAAGGACCTGCAGGTGCTGACTGACAGCCACTGAACTTGACCCAGCTTGTGCCCAGGCAGCTAAGAAGGGCAACAGCATCCTGGCTTGTATCAGCAATGGTGTGGCCAACAGGAGTAGGGAGATGATCATCCCCTGTACTCGGCACTGGTGAGGCTGCACCTCAAATACTGTGTTCAGTTCTGGGCCCCGCACTACGAAATATTGAAGTGCTGGAGTGAGAGAAGGGCCATGGAGCTGGTGAAGAGCCTGGAGCACAAGTCTTATGAGGATTGGTTGAAAGAACTGGTTGTTTAGCTGGAGAAAAGGAGGCTCAGGGGGGACCTTATCGCTCTCTACAACTACCTGAAAGGAAGTTGTAACAAGGTCAGTATCGGTCTCTTCTCACAAGTGATAGGGCAAGAGGAAATGGCCTCCAGTTGCACCAGGGGAGGTTTAGATTGGGTATTAGCAAAAATTTCTTCACTGGAAGGATTGTCAAGCATTGGAACAGGCTGCCCAGGGAAGTGCTGGAGTCACCATCCCTAGAAGTATTTAAAAACTGTGTAGATGAGGCCCACAGTGATTTAGTGATTAGCGATTTATGATTTAGTGGTGGTCTTGGCAGCCCTGGGGTGACGGTTGGACTTGATGATCTTAGGGGTCTTTCCAGCCTAAATGATCCTATCATTCTGTCTAAAATAAGGACCAAATTCCATTCCCTGATGCAGCAATGCAGAATCACAGTCCTCAGCAGTGAATCAGGGTTTTAACCAGGAGTGCTCTGGAATGTGTTCCTCTTTGTGGACAACTTAAATTTTAGTGCCCCTAACCAGAACAGTGCTTGAAGGTGTATATAGGCGAGGGAGTCAGGATTAACTCTTTCAGTCCACTCTATGTAGTTACAAGTTTCCAATATGCATCATTTACATTGTAAGACTTGAAATGGTCAAGTGTCAAGAAAAGGAAATAAAGCAGGTTTTCAACTCTGTTAGAGGACAAGACCAAGGAGAAAGCCCTGAAGGCAAAACATTTTGGAGAAAGCTTGAACTTAAGGGGAGGAGAAGCCGTAATCTAAAGCAAAATGCAGCCAAGAATGAGGAACTTCTAGTACTCTCCATTAAATATTAGGTGTCTAGCTGAGCTACTCTGGTTTAAAAAATAAAAAAATCAATGCTTATCTGTATCATCCAGTATCTAAATTCTTTTTTTGTAAACAAAATACTTGCTCCTTTAAGAACAAGAAGACTTTTAGAATTATTTCATATAAATATTTGCACAGAAAAGATAACATCAGGATTTGCTAGCTATTTAACAGCTATGCAGGAAGACATGCCTTCAGGTTTAAAGCAACAGTTATACTGAAACAAAGCCTGGTTACAGTTGTTTTCTTCCCATAAGGTTACAGTAATACAGATTCAACAAATACGTATCTGACTTCAGATGGTGAATACTCACTTCATGGCTACATTATCCACTCTAATGACCACCTTTGGCCTCTCTTCACATTCCTGGAGTCTGCTGTCAAAGAAGGGAGCAGGCAGAACCATCGAGCCTTTGGAAAGAAAGCAGAGGATTTATTTAAGGTAATATAAACTCTCATTAGTATCAAAACTAGCTGTGAGGAGCCCAGAACTGATCTAGGGGCAAACAGAGAAGAAAGTTGGTCAGTCTCAGAAATGGTAGAAGCACAATGCAACTAGACCTAGACTTCTGTTCCTTTCAACTTTAGACTCTAAAGTGCTGGAGCAATCACAGAATATACTAGGAAATTCAAGGGCTGACAAAAATTCTCTGGCTAAAGTGTTGCCCATCCAGCTAACATACTCTCAGAACAACCTCTGGGCCTGTTTACATTTGTGTCCTTTTTTAACACCAGATAGTAGTGTCATATCATATAATCACCTCTTCCACGCTGGATGCCAGTCACTTGATGCTGATGTGCATTCAGTTCAGTCTGTGCCGACTGCATAATCAGAGCTGTTTTCAAAGTCATTCTGTGTTGATGCAGACTTGTCAATTATCCTCCTGGTGAAGCAGGTGGAGGGGCATAAATATTTCTGCCTGTGTAAGGAAAGGGCTAGTAGAGTGAGCAGAACATGTCAGGACTTTACCTCTGACAGCAGAGCTGGCTAAAAAGTGTGCTTCAGACTAAATCCTGAGGTTCTTAATTTGTACTTACCTTCTAGATGCTGATGAAGCCAGTCCCCTAAAGGAGATGTCTACATCCCTCATACACAGCTGATAAACAGAAATAAGAGCTTTTGGAAACTTAAGGTCCTGTTAGCCTAGTTTTGGTATCGCTGTAGTGAAACAGCAAAGGATTTGGATGAGCAATTAGTCAATGGCACTTTCAACTGATCTTTTAATTTTAGAGTTCTAATGTTAATGATGTGCACCTACTGCTGTGGTTGTACGTAGTTTTAATTAAGTCACGAAACTAAACTTCAATTACTGTGCTTTTTTTCTCTTTTTAGGACTATTATCACAGCCAGGAAGTGAAGCAACGTTTTATGGCTGCCATGCACAGCATTGCCCACCTGACAGCAAGAGGCGTGGCTACAGCATTTGATCTTTCACGGTTTAAATCTGCTTGTGATTTAGGAGGTATTGCTTGGAATTGAACTTGTATACAAATTTAAGAGAAAAGCTTGATTTCAATTCCATATTTTATTACTTAAAATGTATTTTTTTACTAAGATTGCATTATTATCTACTATTATTTTTCTGGTATGGTAATGTCAGAATAAAAGGGTTAAGTGCAGTTGACTGAAAGCAGAGTTACTTAAATGGTGTTTGAGTAGACTGAAGTAAGTAAATGTTTGTCCAATCAGTTACCTACTGACACAGCTCAACACAGAAAACAAGATGATTTGTGGCCCATGAGATAGAATATTGGGCTGGGAGCTCCATTTTCAACTGTGCTGTTGCTGTCCATTGGCATGTCCAAGATTTTCAAAAGTAATGAAGGATTGATTTCTGAATCCTTCTGTATTGGGGTGTCAAACTTGAAACACTACACTGCTAGAACAAAAAGTTTTGATTCTTTTGGAATTGGTTTGTTTTGTGTGTAGTTTTAATTCTGATTTGATGTCTCTATTTTAGTGTTGTATACAGCCTTGTCTTTAAAAATGTCTGCAAATGCTGGGAGAAAAGACTTGATTTGACTTTTTTAAACTTTCAACAGGTTGCACTGGAGCTCTGGCTCATGAATTAGTGAAAATATACCCAAATCTCAGTGTCACAGTATTTGACCTTCCAGAAGTCATTGCAAACACCTCTTACTTTCAGCCTTCAGCAGAACACACAGCTCCAGTAACATTTGTATCAGGTAAATGTAACACATGATCTTTTTGTCTTATTTCTGTCACCCTGGAGCACAGTGCAGGCTCTTTTGCTGCAGAAGATGGTCTGCTACCCTGCTCCAACCCCTTAGTGCAAGGCAATGCACGCACACCCATGCTAAATGGGGACATTGTATTTCCAGGCCTGTGGGGATAAAAAAACCTGGCTATAGTTGGAAAACGTGGATAAATAAGGAAGTATGAATTAGTAATGTTTTTAGTACCACTGGGAGCAGAGGCTGCATGTCTTTATCTCAGGCTTTTATTTTCTAGGCAAGATCAACATGGTGGCTACAAAACATTTCAATGTCTCCTTCCTTGCTTTAGGCTTTCTCCTCATTTTTTATATGTTATGGAATTCTTACCTGTGTTCTGCTCTTCTCTTTAACTATGCTTTCCTTATCTGCAAATCAGTGCATACCTATACCTGTTCATTCTTGTTTCTTTCTTTACCTCTGCTGAAGCTCCTCATTTCTCTGCAATATTTTCATTTCATTTTGTAGGAATGTCCTCTGTGATTTCCGCAGGAATGTACTAACTCTGCTTTCCAACAGGTGACTTCTTCAAGGATAATCTTCCAGAAGCAGATCTTTATATCCTTTCACGTGTTCTTCATGACTGGCCTGATGAAAAAATACACGTGCTTTTAAGCAAGATATCGGCTGTTTGCAAACCAGGTAAGTTTTTTTCATCTTGTGGGCTTAAAAGTATATGTTAATGCATAAACATAATGAGTTAGAAGTTCATATTAAAAAGGTGTATTTTTTCTGTCCAATAATAGTAGCCTTTGCTTGAACATCTATGCTTGCGTTATATTAATACCTACTAAGAAAAAATGAAATAAAGCTGAACACAGCTTTATTCCATTCCTTGTGTTGTATCGCTGGCCACCAGAGAGAGGTGATCAGTACCATCCCCTCTGCTCCTTCCCTTGAGGAAACTGTAGGCTGTGATGAGGTTTCCCCTCGGCCTTATCTTCTCTAAGCTGAACAAGTCAAGTGACCTCAGCCACTCCTCATAAGTCTTGCCCTCGAGGCCTTTCACCATTTTGGTCACCCTCCTCTGGACACCCTCTAGTAGTTTGATGTCCTTTCTATATTGAGGTGCCCACAGCTGCACACAGTACTTGAGGTGGGGCTACACCAGTGCATTGTACGGTGGAACAATCACCTCCCTTGACAGTTAGCAATGCTGTGCTTGATGCAC
Organism: Strigops habroptila; assembly: GCF_004027225.2. Lineage (NCBI taxonomy): Eukaryota > Metazoa > Chordata > Aves > Psittaciformes > Psittacidae > Strigops > Strigops habroptila. The sequence goes on from NC_044278.2 coordinate 53,870,964, forward strand.
CCCAGGATACGGTTGGCCCTTTTGGCTGCCATGGCACAATGACTCATGTTTGAACAGTACTAAAGATCAAAGAAGAAGACAAAAAGCAGAAAAGCCTACACTGCTAAGATTAACTGCTTCTTTAATCCAACAGGATTAACTAGCTATAAGGTTTGTTTCGTAAGAGAGCATTCTAAATTAGATCTAGGCCATAAAGCATAATCTCATTTATGGGGGGGAATAAAAAAAAATAATTGTGGGTGACTGTCTTAATCTTCTTATGCAGAGATGGGGTATGACAGGTGCTAACAGGAGCTGCTTGCTTCAAATGGAAACAAGACTTAGTCTAAGAGCATAGTCTAAAAGTGATCTGAACTTCATTGAAGTGGAGACAGTGCTCTAAACTCCCTCTTCCTTTTAACAATTAAATGGTTGCTTCCAGGAAGAGATTACTGAAAGTAAAGTTCTGCCACTGACAGCCACTGAATACCATTAATACATTAGTGTGAGGGTTCTCTGAAACTGCCTCTCAACAAAACACTGGAAACTTGAAGCTAGAAGAACTTTACTGAGCCACTTTTGGTTGTTTTGGAAATGCAGGAAGTGCCTTGCTTGTGGCAGAAAGTGTGCTTGATGAACAGAAGACGTGCCCTCCTACAGCTGTACTACAGTCCCTCAGTATGACTGAAGGCAAGCAGAGAAGTGGTTCAGAATATAAACAGCTGCTGGAGAAGTACGGATTCACAAATGTACAAATTAAAATCACAGAAAATTTACTGGATGTTGTTTTGTGTTTCAAGGCCCTGTCACCATAGCATGCCCAGAAGCAGACTGGGATGCTGAGTTTTTACAACACTTGTGCAATGTACCCTTCATCAGCCATCACATACTGTCAGTTTAGGATTGTTTTGACTCTTTATCTAAGGAATAGTTGTTACAGGCCTTGAATAAAAGTTGGACTGCAGCTTCTGCAGGAGTGAGTTCTATGCATTTAAGAAATGTCTGGCCAAACCTCCTATGTATTAAATACGTTCATGTCAGTTATGTTGGCTAGTTTGCAGGCTGTATTAAGCTCAGACTTGCTGTCTAGATGTATAGCATGACAAGTTAAAACTAAAAGCTTTCATGAGCCACATTTAATACCTTCATCTTCCTGGACCTTAAAATTAAAGAGCATTCTTCCTCTGCAGTGTATTCAGTGGTTACTGCTCATTTTTGTTAGAAATTAAAAAAAACCCAAACCTGTCCCATCTATCTGAATTCAGGGATGCCCATACTCTTTTTCACTTTTCTGTGGGGCCTCCCTCAAAAACATCTCAAGGATACTCTCTCTTTTTTTTTTTTTTTTTTAAGCACTTTACCGCAAGAACAAGTGAAAATAGGACAAAGCTCAAACATATTCCTACAGCACTTATAATGTCATAGAGAAACTTCAGCCACAGTATGCACCCATGCAGGCTGTAGTAAAACCTGTTCCTATCAGTTTGGGGGTTTTCTTAAGATGCTTAAATGGCCATATATGTTTTCTGTCACATTACTTGAGCTTTAGGGTTTATGTATAAATTCTCTTATGAAAATTAAAAACAGAAGTTTCTTCATGTTCTTCTAGTCTTTAGTTGGAGAAGTATGTACTGTATCCCATCTCTTCAAGTAATTTGTCACTAATGTCACCTTTCCTAATGTTTTTTTAGTTGCTTTTTTCTCCCGGTAGTTCATTAATATTTATTTTTTCTATTTAAAGTGTAATTTGTAGTGGAAGCCTTCCTGGAGATTAAAGTTGCACTTTCATACTACCTTTCTTCTCTATCAGTTGTGAGTTTCTTGCCTGTCACACTTCTACAGCAATAATCCCAGTAAGCCAGTGTGAGAGTGGCCATGCCTATGCTGAATTATGAACCTCAGCCAATTAAAGAGAGTTGATGAGCAAGGTCAAGCATCTGTCTGGCAGACTCTTGTCTTACGTTACTTAATCAGAAGTTACTTTGCACTTTGAGCACTGAGCAAAGTGAAAGTGCCACAGTGATTCAATTCATCATGAGAAATACGCTTACTGCAGAACATTTCAGCTGCGCAAAATCAGGGAAATGCCAGACTTTTACATCACTGGGGTTTTAATTCTTGGCAGGAGGCTTTTATGAATGGAAATTTGACTGATCGCATCTATACAGGCACTTAAAGAGATAAGGCAAAATATTCAACTGAATGAATTTTAAGTGTGTCTTTTCCATATTGACATGGAGTTTGCTGTTATGCTTAACAGGTTTGTATTTTGAGAGAGACTCATTCCAGCAATCACATGTTTCTCATCTCATAATTATTCATTTAGTTCATAATGCTATTCTTTAAGCTGCTATAAACTGTTTGAGTCAGAAAATTTCAATCCTAAAGTTGGCACACCTGTAGCTGTGCCTCTAAGTACTATATATCCGACTGTAAAATTTGAATCGAATGTGCCTGGCTACCACACAACCTCAACGTACTCTGTGATTAAAGCACAACAGTAATACACGTTAAGCATTAGTCCTTTGGGCATGGTGGCTGTGGTAATGTACCACAGCTTTGCACTCTCAGGATAATGAAGCATTGGAGCATGTTGACCAGAGAAGTTGTGGAATTTCTGTCCTTGAGACATGGGGGTTAACGGAATGATAGATGAGTAATGGAAACAAGAACTTCAGGACTCGTTCACTGAATGCTGAGGTAAGAATCCTTGAGGAAGAGAGAGAAGTTTGTAAGAAAGAAGAGACACAACTTGGTTGGCTGTCCCAGCTCAATCATTTTCATATCAGTTTTTGACCTTGTTACAGCTATTAACAGTACTTCTGCCTGGAAAAGTAATGGAACAGAAGCAAAGGGTAGTATATCATCGGAGTTACCCAGCACAAAAGCTTGGGAAGAGCTATTTAATGGCTAAGCCCCTTCGTGTGGGCTGTGAGTTCATTTTTGGATGTGTTAGCTGACTGCTGGATAGTGGAAGTATTTAATGTGGGGTTTGGTTTTGTTCTTAAAAAACAGTTTTTGGAGGGTTGACACTCTCCTCACACTCCCTCATCTTTTGGCTGGATATTACGTCCTTGCTAAACAATGATAATCTGGATTAAATTACTTTCTAATTTAGAAGAGACTGTTATGACTATTAATTTTTATCTCCTATAAAACTATGGCCAAAATTTCTTCATCAAAGTATGCTCCTGAAAGGGTTGAAAATTAGCTCTGTTTCAGTCCTTTTCAGGAAGAGGGACTGGAGAGAGAATTTTTTGTTCTTTTTACGGGTACTAACTTTATTTACTGTGTCTAATTTCTGAAGGTTGTGCTTTCTGGGTATATTTTTCCAGATTGCCCTTATGTTATCTGTCCCAAATTACTTTTTGTGGCAAATTGGAATGACCCATCTATCTGTATCCTCCTTTCAGAGTGTGCAGAATTTATACCGACTTCCAAAGCTGTATTGTGATGGTGACTTAGAAATGATAGCCATGTATTACTCTACCTAGCAACATTTGCTGTATAACCAGGAACATTGATTCCCAGGTGTCTCTGTTGAAGGCAAAGGAGGATCAGATGGGAAAGGGGACAGGGAATAGAAACCACTGAATCGTAACAAATGGGCTACATCACTCTGTCTTGAGACACCTAAATATTAGGCATTCAAATCATCTACTCACATTGAATCTCCAATCGGTAAAAAACTGGCATTTTCAGAGGGTGATTCATCTCACCTGTCTGTAAAAGAAAATTTGTTAATAAGCTATCAGAAGGACTTTTGTGACTCCTGATAGTTAACACCAAGGTCTCAGCCAGCAACTTTATCTCCAGATCTTGGTCTGTTCTCTAAGAAGCTGCAGTGTTATGTTCAATTTACTGTTTATCGTTAAATGTCTGAGGTTTACGTGTACGGATGGCTTTGAGGAGATTGTCTTAAGGGCCAGAAAGATATAAATGTTATGCAGCACTAAGCAGCATTTTACAGCTATTTTAGTACTATTTTGATCTGAATTGGTGGCCTCCTGTACATGCACTGTGCCAAAAGAAACCACCACATAAGATGCAAGGCCAAAACACAGTGTTTTGTCAGTAGCCCTCTCTTGTATTCCCTTTCTGCTTATGGGTCTGAAGATGGAGGAGGAGGCTATGTGAAATCACTTAAGGATCTGCTTGCATCCCTATGTTAGTCACACCACAAAGGCCTCAATTCCTACAGAAATAATGCACAATAACACTGACTTTTTCTCTGCTTCTGTAATGCTTGCCATCCACTCTTTTGTCTGCTTGTCACCACTTCAATATGAATGGGGAGCAGTAATATATCCGAAAGAGATGTAGCTACTATTCCTGTCTTACTGTTTTCCATAACCATCATGCCAAGTCTACAAGAAGTCATCCCCTCTTCCCCTGAAAACAAAGAGGTGACTTGACTTGTGTTTCATCCCTCCATAGTGTGGAAGGGAATTTCCTGGGGTTTGTGAGAGGAGTGGATTATACATTTAATGGTGGATTAGTTATACCAGAGCAAATCCATAGAAATTATAAATGAAATCACCTGCATCTGGTAGTTTGCATCCTATATATGATAGCAGAAATTCTCTTGCCTGATAGTGGATTAGTACTGTTGCATGCCTTTGTTTTTAAATCAGGCTGTGAGATTTTGCTGGCTGAAATGGTACTGGATGATGAGAAGAAGAAGAGGCGTACAGCTCTGCTGCAGTCTTTGAACATGCTTGTGCAGACAGAGGGAAAGGAGAGAAGTGGCTCTGAATATCGAACCTTACTGGAACAACATGGATTCACAAATGTCAAAATCAGAGTGACAGGAAATTTGTTAGATGTCATTCTCTGCATTAAGACCTAGAAAAAAATGGATTTAGTAGTAAAATCTGGATGTCTCTAGTCATGTTTCATGTTTTGTAATTATGCAAATACGTTCTTAGTTTCCCATCCATATTGTAAACAAGAAATGTTATGTCAGCTTTCTGAAGTTACTTTTAAAAAGGAGAGGGATCGATTGCATTTATTTTGAACTCTAGTATAATGAAGCCAGAAGGTTCTACCCTCAGAAACAAGTCTCCAGCCACAAATGGTGTCAGCAGCCCTACAGCAGTATTCACATGGCTGAGAAATCAGAGCTTCTTCATACTTGGTCCAATTAGAATAGTCCTGGGCTCAGACCAGCTTTGCCCATTTCAGGGGGTCAGTGCAGGTATCACTTCAATGCTCCATCACCATCCATTTTAATATAATTTTATGTTACGCACTCTATTGTAAATAAAGAAACATTCTCTAACAAAGTCTGGAGACTGCTACTGCAGTGGCATGGGCAAGATTGGAAGCAGAAGAACTAGAGTGGTAGCTGCTCGAGAGAGTCAAGGTGGACTCAGCCTTCTGTGAAGTTTCTGGAAAAAGGCAGTTGTATAAAAGCGCAAGTTTCGTCTGTGATTATAATCAGAGATGAAAGTGGGAGCACCACATTTAGTTCAAGGACATCCTCCTCCTCCTTTTTAGCCCTACTTAATTCGTGAGCACTTACAAAAGTGGAGAGCAGAATATGATAGATAAAGAAAACAAAAGGATTTAAAAAAGAAAAAAAAAAGTGCAGAAACAGAAAAGAATTTCCCCCAGTCAGATTCATTTGAGCTCCAAAGGTGAATGGGACAGGACAGCTATTGGCTGTACAGTTTCCTATCAGAAAAGTTATGTGCATTTACCTTCATTTTTCAAATCGATAGCACTTCAGGGTCCCAGAACATGAAGTTCTTTTTTAATCAGTAGAAAGTTTCATGGCAGTAAAAAATCCCAGCTTTGCAGGCATTGTGTTGTGCTATGAAAGTATTAACATTTAGTTATGAGCTTTCTTAAAAGAAAAACACACTAAGGTGTGTCTGCCTGTCTGAGAACATGCACCACAGCCTTCTACTAACCACATCCAAAACATGGGCCTGTAACACTGTATGTGCCTAACCGTGTGCCGGCACAGTAATCACCTTGCTACATCTGTATTATGTTTCAGAGTATAAAATAGGACACAATTTACTTTGTTTCTGTGGATGTGCAACACCCCTCCCCCCCCATATATTGTGACATACAATCCACGGTATATTGCACTACAGCAGAGGCAAAAGCTGTGCCTGGCACATCCTGTTCTCACAACATGTCCTCTCAGAGAGATGCTCTCATTTTGAAAGCCTGCAAAGTACACCCGTGAGTAATGGGTGGTTTCAGACATCTCAGCTACTGCACCTTTGTGGTTCAACAGTCATCTAGTAAAAAAAAAATAAATAAATTGGCTTTATTTACTTTTGTAGGAAACATCCATTAAAAGTGAAAGCAGGAACAAAAGGTGTGCATTAACTACTGCCCTCCAGCTAGAACAATTTCAAGACCTACTTTCTGAAAGAATACATATGATTTCAGACAGAAGTTGGGCCATTAGGTGTAAAATTTCGCTTTAGGCATACAATAAAATTAGCAGTAATTGGCAGAAATTACTGATGGAGACTAGGCCTGCTTCAGTAGGGACAGAGGCCCTGCTGTGTGTGCCCGCTTGGACAGCCTGCAGAAGAGCTTTTGACAGCATCTGATGTTGAGTGATGATATAAGAAGACAGAACAAGGAGCACCTCTCTGAAGAAGCTGAGATGCTGGAGTTGTTCAGCTTGGAGAAGAGAAGGCTCCAGGGAGACCTTAGAGGAGCTTCTAGTACCTAAAGGAGGCCTAAAAGAAATCTGGAGAGGGACTTTTTACAAGGGCATGTAAGGACAGGACAAGGAGGAATGACTTCAAACTGAAAGAGGGTAGATTTAAATATTAGGAAGAAGTTCTTTCCCTGTGAGGGTGGTGAGACACTGGCAAAGGGTGCCCAGAGAAGCTGTGGCTGCCCCATCCCTGGCAGTGTCCAAGGCCAGGTTGGACAAGGCTTGGAGCAACCTGGTCTAGTGGAAGGTGTCCCTGCCTGTGGCAGAGGAGTTGGAACTGGATGATCTTTAGCCCTTCTGTCATTCTGTGACCACACTTCCCCATCATCCCTCCTGGGAACTGGGGTTAAGTTCTTTGGCATTTCATTGTCTCAGATCAGTCCAGTGATGTACAGAAAAGCTCATCGATGTGACTCTTGGCACCGCCATGCTGAGGAAGAACAGGTGGGAGCAGAAACTGGAAACAAGAAGATGCCTTCGAGCATTACTGAGGGTGATGAGCATGGAGCAAAACCTGCTGGCACCCAGACAGACAATGCCCCAAATCCGCTCTCCTCCACCTAACAGCTGGGGCTGCCACACAGGGCCCCAGGTAGAAAGCAGGGCCTCCATCCTACACTGGCTTCCAGAGTCGCCACTGAACAGGCCTCACAGTTGTCCTGGCCGTCCCGTTCACTGCCTGCCTGCCCAGGCCCACCGACCATACCCCAAAGCCGGTGCTCCACCGGCTCGCCCTCTGCCCGTGCGGGACACACCGTTCCTGCGAGACACGACCTGTCGAATCGCACTCTGCCAAGCAGAGCACAAAGCGGTCACAGAAAACGCTTCAGAGAGCCACCGTTGTGGGAAAAGACGGTGTGAGCAGCCGCGGTCTTGCCCGTGTGCTGCGGGGCCGTGCCGTGGCGGAGGAGAGGCCTCTCGCCCTTCAGAGGCGGCGCCCGAGGACGGAGGGCTCGCCGGGCCCATTCCGACGCGGCGCTGCGCCACTGGCGCCGCAGAGGCGGGGGCCGCCCAGCAGCGAGCCGGCCCCACCCGCCCCAGCGCCGAGTCCCCGCCCCCGGAGCGGTGCGGCCAATGGGGGGCCGCGGGGCGGGGCCGACGGGACCCGGCATTTAGCCCATGCGCGGCGACGGTCCCGCCCTTTCGGCTTGAGCGGCAGCGGCGTCTCATCCCCGGCGGCTCCGGCGCGGCGCGAACATGGCGGACCAGGCCATCTCCTTCCTCAAGGACTTTCTGGCAGGCGGCGTCGCCGCCGCCATCAGCAAGACCGCGGTGGCGCCCATCGAGCGGGTCAAGCTCTTGCTCCAGGTCAGCGGCGCGGCCGACACCGGCGGGAGCGGGGAGCCGCGGGCAGCCCTTCACCCTTCCCCGCAGCTCCCCGCCAGGGCCCGGCCGGGCCGGGCCGGGGCAGAGGGAACGGCGTAAGGCGGGAAAGGCCGACCACGCGGAACAAAGGGCTGGCGCGGGGCCGGGGCCCGGCGGCGGGGGGTCACGTGTGCGGCGGGCGCCCGCGGCGGCGGGGAAGCCGGTTCCGCTATGCGGGGCGCGGCGTTGCGGCGGGGCGGGGCGGCGCGGCGTGAGGGGGCGGCTCCCGGTGTCACTTCCTGCCGTGCCGCGCCTGGCGCCAAGGGCGGCAGCGCGGCGCCATCTTGGTGACCTTCACGTGACGGCGCGGCCGGGCAGCGCATTGGCCCGGTGGCGGGGAGGGGCCTCGGGTGACCCCAGCGCGCGGGGCGCGGCCTAGTGTCCCAAGGTGACTCCCGCGACCTTCGCCGCGGTCGCCGGCGGGAGCGGCCCCGGGGGGGCACACCGGGCACGGGCACACGGCACAGCCGCCGGCGCTGTCGGTCCCCTTCCCATGCCGGCGGGAAGTCATCTCGGCGCAATGCGGGTCGCTGAGGCGCCCCCCGGCCCCGCCCCGTCAGTGAGGGTTGCCGGCTCTAGGTAGCGCCGACCTTCAGCCGCCTACCCTGTGCTTGCTTTTGCTCCTCACGGTCTGGTTTTGGCAAGTCCTGAGCTCTGAAGAAGCTGGGAAGCAATTTTAAGGCTCTTTCTGTTTCTTAGGGTGTTGGGTCTCCTGTACCCATGGTTCTGTCTTCACATGCGTTTTCTGTGTCACATTCTTTTGTGTGCGTGTAAACCTAGGCTTTTAATTCGTGAGAATTAAGCTAATTCTGAGTTCTTTGCTCTTCGCCAAAATATGAATAAATGGCAGTTCGTCTTAGCCTTAAGGTTCGGACTGACCCATGGGCTTTTGCTTGGAAGTTTGCCGTCACAGCTGGTTTACCGTGGCTAACAGGCTTAATCTGTGCACAACTGCTGCCAGGCATTCAAGCTTAACGTCAATTCATTTATAGTAGAAGCAGACTTACGCGTAGCTGTAGTGCACGCCTGTCAAGGCATACAGTCAAAATACCTATTTTTATTTGCAGGTACAACATGCAAGTAAACAAATTGCTGCTGACAAGCAGTACAAGGGTATCATCGATTGTGTAGTGCGTATTCCAAAGGAGCAAGGAGTGCTGTCTTTCTGGCGGGGAAACCTGGCCAATGTCATCAGATACTTCCCAACTCAAGCTCTCAACTTTGCCTTCAAGGATAAGTATAAGCAGGTGTTCTTGGGAGGTGTAGACAAGCACACTCAATTCTGGAGGTATTTTGCTGGTAACCTGGCTTCTGGTGGTGCAGCTGGAGCCACTTCCCTCTGCTTTGTCTACCCCTTGGATTTTGCAAGAACCCGTTTGGCTGCTGATGTCGGAAAAGCTGGCGCAGACAGAGAATTCTCTGGTCTAGGGGACTGTCTAGTCAAAATTACCAAGTCTGATGGTCTGCGTGGCTTGTACCAAGGGTTTAATGTCTCTGTCCAAGGCATCATCATCTATAGAGCTGCCTACTTTGGGATCTATGATACAGCAAAAGGTAACATTTCAGAGGGAATCAGATAAACCTGTTTTCAGAATTATATTGTTTGTTTGTGTCTGTTGCTGGATGTTACCCTATGTCTGTACTAGCTATGTGGAGGTGGAGAGGAGATATCGGTGCCAGCTGCAGTGACACTGCAGTGTTGAAGGCAAAACTTGGGCATGTGTCGATGGCAGCAGGCTACTTTTCAAGTACTCCTGGTTTTGCACTTAAGTAATTGCAAAGCATGTTGGTTATCATACCAGTTATATTAAGTTATTTTTTTGTTCATTATTGTGCTCGTGTTGGACTAATTCATATGTGTTTAGCTGAGTGGGTTTGAGAGGTGCTTTTACAAAGCACTCGTTTGTTAAGCTTTGACATTTGGGCATAAAGGTCATTGATACTGGCTTATAGTGACTTAGTGGCATTTCTTTCTACAAAGAGTAGGGAATAGTTAATTACTTCTCATGTCAGTTTGAAAATAATCCTGATGCTTAATTGTTACCTATTGATTACTGAGAAGAAAATCCGCAGAATTTCCTTAAATGTGTTTTATATTGCTTCAGCGTGTATAAAGTTTAGCAAGTGTCTTGTAATGTCAAAGTATGGCTTTACAATTTTCATAACAGTTTGTGTAGTAAAGTAGCTGTCATGCAGTGAGGGAACTGGAGGAGGATGTACAAGATAAAAAGCTAATTCCTTGGTTTTTATTGCAGGCATGCTCCCAGATCCCAGAAATACGCATATTGTTATCAGTTGGATGATTGCCCAGACGGTGACTGCTGTGGCTGGTGTGGTCTCCTATCCTTTCGATACAGTGCGGCGTAGGATGATGATGCAGTCAGGGCGCAAAGGAGGTAGGCTGTTAATTTATGCAGTTCCTCAAGCAGCATTGACAAGATGAAGTTCTTTTTTCCTAATAGCCATCCCTCAGCATTACAGTTCCTTGTTCCATAAATCTGATTTAAGCTACATTACATTTAAATGATCTGAGGAAATGCAGTAGGGCTCAACTTGCGGCGTTTGTCAGGAATTAGGCTGAGGACTTCTCATTATAGAAGATGAAATGGGCAAATGCTTGCGATGACAGATTAAATTAAGGCAGTTAGGGCATAGTATAATTGCTGAAAAGAAGGCTTAGAGTTTTTATTTTGTGACTTAGCTTTTAATAACTAGGCAAGCAGATAGGAAGCTTTTCTATTGCCTGAACTGAGTATTGTGTTACAGTCTTAAAACGTGCTTTGTGACAATTGCAAAGCTGCAAGAGAAGTGAAGCAGGCCAGTTGTTAAAAACACATTAGGTACAATTATAGGAGTTAAAAATGACTCTGCTCTTTTTCTACAGCTGATATCATGTACTCTGGAACAATTGACTGCTGGAGGAAGATTGCGAGGGATGAGGGAGGAAAGGCGTTCTTCAAGGGTGCATGGTCCAATGTTCTCAGAGGCATGGGGGGTGCTTTTGTGCTTGTGCTGTATGATGAATTCAAGAAAGTCATTTAAACAGCCTAACTAGAATTGGAAATCAAGTTGAGCAGATCATGTAGAATAACTACCATTATGGACCATTGACCTTCAAGAAATTCCTGTGAGTCTTATTTATCGGAGCCAGATTATATTTGTAGATGGGGCTAGAAACTGACATAGAGGACTGATCCATTTCTTGGTAACATGCATGAAGACACTGAATCTGTCAATTCAGTGTGGTGATCTTTGGTTTTTTTCAGCAATGAGTGGCATTGGTTCTGGGTCCAATTTAGGCAGAAGAAATTGTTTGCCTGTGGACCAGTCCGCAGTTTCAAGTCCCATCTTCTAGGACCATAAAATTGTATTTGAAAGTTCTTGCTAACAAATCATGTTCTTTTCCACTTGTACTGAAGCACTATGTACCATTTTGCACAGCTGAACATCTAGCAATTTTGTTCTTAAATTGGGGCATTTTGCTGTAAAACAATAAACATACTTACTCTGTCTGTGTTGAAATTATTACATAAAAGCTTTGGGAAAGCCTCTTTTCTTTGAAAACTTGTTTCAGATAATGGTTCCTCTGACACACTTACACTGCACTCTGTAACAGAATATTTAAAAAAAATAATTGAATGTGAGAACTTTGGGGGAGGGAAAGCATGGGTTATACTAGTAGAAACCAATCCCATTCTTTGTGCCTGATAGTGTATGATGGGCTGCTGCAAGTGGCTTTTTGCATGATTCTTAAAAAATTTATTTGCAGCTCTTATGATTTAAAATGGGGTTTCCATTGTAGTGCTGGGAGAACCCAAAGTCTCAACGACAGTCAACAATTAGTACTCTTGCCCTTGGTAAAACAGCTTAAACTGAAACTTTTTTTCTTTTTTTTTTTTTTTTAATCAATATAGAAAGCAACGTGCTATTCATGCAAAAACCCAGGAACCTAGTAAATGCCTTCCACTCCTGAGTAACCTGTGTATTGTATTGTTGCTGCTATTTGGAGATGCTGATTGTGCCATTCAGGATACTGTTTGGCCTGATCTGTAGCAGTGGTCAGTACCTCTCTGGAAGGTGAATTTTATCTGAAATGAGGCTCATTCCAAGAGGTGATGGGGTGTATGCAGGGGAATATGTTTGCTTCTGTGTAACTGTAATAATAGATCAAGGTAGGTCAGCCTTCAATACTGATTGGTATCTAACTCTGGAGATTGTCAGAAGACCAAAATTGGACTGATTTATTATCAATACTGCTATTTGAGATAATGTAATACCTATGTGCCGTTCTTCATATGTATATAATCTCTCTTTTGTATTTCGTAATCTGCAGATATGTGGTAGGGGGACGAGTAAAGGAAAACAAGGTGTTAATCTTCCAATCAGGTTTTTAAGAACTCCTTATATCTTAAGAAAAACTGTGTTACTGTATGAGTCATTGAAGGCTGACTGAGCTGTCTTGAGTTCTCTGTGTGCCTTCCGAGGTTGCTATTCAAGATGAAGTATTTAAATTAACTACCTGGCTTTGCCTGATTATTACCTTCCTCACAAACATAATTTACCTTTCTCCTTTCGCTGTTTTGCAAGCACTGCTTTAACATCTGTGAGTGTAAGTACATTACACAGCTACTTTGTGCACAGGCTAATAGCAAACCTTATGTACCTACTGCAAGTGGGGTTTATCCTGTTTGGTAATGGTAGCTCCCTTTTGGTGTGGGCGGGTCACTTGATGTTGACCTTGCCAATCAACTTGCTGATTCAGTTGTAATTCTATTGATTTTTGGGGCAAGGGAAGAGTTTTTGTAGCTAAATACATTGCTTAGGTTTATTTTCTGTATCAGTGGCTTGAAAGGTGGAGATAATGACAGGATGCATCACACATCCTCACTACAAGCATGTGGTGGCCCAAGTTTTGTGAGGGAGAACCAAACCTGACAATTACTTGAGCAGCCTCTGAAAAGGGGAGGACATTTTTCACCCCACTTCCTCCTTCCCTTCCAGAACTAGTTTTTAACCAGAAGAAACAGGAAAACAAAACAATGCAAGTGGAGATGTTTTGGTTTTAGTTTGGGGTTTTTTTTTGGTTTTGGTTTTTTTTTTTTTTTTTTAAGCAGAACTGCAATTTACCTATGCTGTGTGTTCAGCATGTAGTACTTGGTGTTCCTTTTTTTTTTTCTTGGGGAGGGGGGTATATGGCTTGCATTAGTCATGCAGCAGCAATTTTCAACGTGTGATTATGCAGCGTGGGAACATGAGGCAAACAATAAATGAGACTTCTAAAAAAAAAAAAAGTGTTTGTTTTCTGCCTTATTGAAACACTGAAATGTATTTATTTTGAATGGTATCTTTAACAGGAAACTATCTAGAAGAAAATAGTGGCTTCTAAAGCCTCTTTTTTGTTTTAAGGTATAGGAAATGGGGCTTGCACCCTTTGAAAGGAATAAAATGCACTGGTGTGAGAAAATCTCTATATTTAAAATAGTTATTAAAACATTACAGATTTTATTCCAGTTCTCAACTGTTACACTGGATTTTTTTTTGAGGACTTACATACTGGAGTTGAGTCCATATTAATGTTGCAAAGGAAATACTGAGCACATGAAATGGCTGACTGGCAGCCCAGTATAAATAGTTACTTTTGACAAGTGTAATTTTAATTCCCATTTTTGTTTTGCATAAAACTAATTGAATGCTGTCTAACACTTTGATGTTGCTGGTTGGAAGGTTGAAGGACAACTTGAAACACATTTTGAATAGTTAAGTTTCTGAAAATACTCTGGGTAAGTAAAAATTACAAGCTGGTAAAATTAGTTATGTGGCATTCCTAAGCAGTCAGTTCTATCATCTTGTAGGAAATTGTTCTGTTCAGAGGAAAGAAGTATGGCAGTGAAGGCAGAAATAACAAGTTTTTTCTGTGTTGTGGGAGAGAGGCCTTGTCTCGTGTGGTGAGGACAATCTTGGCTAGGTTAAAGCAAGTATTCACAGTAGGTGTTAGCAGAAAAGCTGCCAGGCATTGTATTTTTGACGAGTGAAATGATTTTTATTTATGATCTCCATTTTTTACTCTGCTCCATTTTAGGTGGATTTCCATGGGACAGGTGATCATATTCATTTTTTAGTCTGGTTTGAAGTATTCCTTTTTGTCAGGAGCATCCATGATTTTCTTTCATGTTGGGGAATCCAGCTGGGGAAACCAGGTGTGTTCTTTTTTGAAAGTTAGGTCATCTCTTCAACCACAGTTACTTCCTCGATACAACATTTTTTTGGTAAATTTACATATTCTGTCTAAAAAGGAAGAAAATTCTGTAACATGAGTAAGCGACAGAGTCACTTGACAATTGGAGAATGCTTCTAAATGTTAGGTAACACCAGTACCAAAGGCATTTCATCTTGCTGTTTTAACACATCAGAAATGCTTGCAAGGCAGGAGAAAACAGGTTTAAGGACAGGCCAAGAGAGCTGGCCTTGTTCAGCCTGGAGAAGGCTCAGGGGAGACCTTATAGCAGCCTTCCAGTACCTAAAGGGGGCTCACAAAGCTGCAGAGGGACTTCTTATAAGGACATATAGTGACAGGACAAAGGGCTTTAAGCTGAAAGAGGGTAGATTTAGATTAGACATTAGGAAGAAGTTCTTCTGTGTGAGGGTGGTGAGACACTGGAACAGGTTGCCCAGAGAAGCTATGTCTGGCCCATCTCTGGCAGTGTTCAAGGCCAGGCTGGATGGGGCTTTGAGCAACCTGGTCAAGCGGAAGGTGTCCCTGCCCATGGCAGGGGGGTTGGAACTAGATGATCTTATGGTCCTTTCCAACCCAAACCATTCTGTGATTAAGTTTTGTTTGATGTTTAACATGTATGATCAGTACTAGCTATATAAGTCAGTGGAAGGAAGAAGAATAAAAGTTGATTTAAATGGTGGACAGCCTTAACTGGGACAATAGAAAAACTGTAAGTATTGGCTGGGTTTTCTATACGTAGACACTAACTAGACTTGTAGAAAAAATAATTTGGTTGCTATCATATGGTTTTATGTTGGTTAACCTGGAATTCTAAGAGCAGAAGTTTCTGGGCAAGGTCATAGTACTGATACAGTGCTTGGGGCTTAAAATACTGATGGGAGATATTTACAAATTGAATAAGTAGGAGGGATAGTACTGGTGGTGGAGGAGCAAGCTCGGTATCATATTGAGGGTATGTTACAGAACATCAAACCAGGATGTCTTGGTGGGGAATTTTGCCTAGGAAATCTGTGGGATTGGTAAGCACTGCAGGGGTTTGCGGTCAGGGTTTTTTGTCCTACTCTGCCATTCTTTGAGAAAAGAAATGCACGTGCACACAGAGTGTGTATTGCAAGTTCTTGGAATGCGTTTAATTCCAGAAAACAGGGAAAAGTAAGTATTGAAATATAGTTCTGAGTGAGGGTGAGGAAGCAAGCAATCTGAAGAGGCTGCAATTTTTGAAGGGCTGCTTGCTACTTTACTAGCTATTATCACTTATTTATATGATGGACTGTGGACTGCTGCTGCTCTGTAGCCTTAGCTCTGGCAGCTTGGTATGACCTGAGATATCAAGTATTTATGACTTAAGGTGTATGAGAAAACTCATCCAAGTTGCATCACTACCTGCCTTCTATTAAAGCCAAAGATGGTAGGACTAAGCAAATGGATTAGGACAATGCGCTAGTATATAGGTACCAAAACTAGAGTGTTTTAGTAGCAAATCTTTGAGGATTCTTTGTAAAGGATTGAAGGAAAATTTGTGTCACTTTTGAAAGCCTCATTAAAAAGGGTTGTTTTGCCCACTGAAATGCAATAAACAACCAGCCTGATTTATTGACCTAAAGTACATCTTTGCTTTAGCCAGCTGATACAAAGCATTTCCTCCCTGTGCAAACACTATACAAACTATTGTTCAAATGGATAAATTGGAAGAGAAGCATTAATGGTTTGAAGCTTGGTTGTCATGATGTGAAGGAAGACTGCAGGAGTTAGTTGCTGTTGGCACTATGCAAGTGTGTAAGATGCTGTAAACAGGAAAGGAATAAGGACAAGAAGCAATGGATTTTAAGTGCAGTAAAATAGGGCATTAAAAAAGTTTTTAAAAGTAAAGATAATTAAACATTAGAATAGACTGCATAGGGATGTTACAGAATATCGGTAAGACACAATTTCCATGAAACATCAAAACTGTCATAGCCAATCGTCTGCTGAAGCAAAGAGGAAGGCTAGTTAAGCTGTTGAGATTTTACAGCCGTGTTGATTTTCATGATTCAGTGCCACAGGTTTTTTACATGGGCGTAGGTCAGACTTATAAAATACATGTTGACATTGCATTGTGATAATTGATATTTGAAAATGCTTCCTCATTTAGGTTATTTTCAGAGTATGAATAGCAACCTAGCAAAACTGCTACACACAGAAATTGCTGGTCTCAGTGTAAGTGACAACTCTGGTCTTAAAACATGGCTACGAATATATACAGCACTGGCATAGAGCATTTCTAGTTCCAAACCGGCATACTTCATATGAGAGCAAATTGGTTTTTAATGTTCTAAATTTAACATTCATCTTTCTACGCCAGTTCTTCTAGTCTTTGGCCTGTTGTGATTTATAGTTAACAACTTTGCATTGAAAAGAAATCATACCTGGATATCTTCATCAGTTGATGCATTAAATTTGTCTCTTGGTTGTGGTATGGAAGAAAATATGCTCTTGAAATTGCAATACCTTTTTGGGTAGAAAATGAGATTGTGAAGAAATTAAAAATACTGGTAATATAACTTATGCAAACATTTTGTGTTGTACCTCAAGGACATTTTTTACTTTCAAGATTGAACAGTTTTTGCTCTACAAATCACCAAGTAAAATATTTTGAGTGTAGACTGGAGGGTAACTATTATTATAGTTGTCACTTGGGTAACTAAAATCTATGTTGTGGCGAGAGTCACAGTAGATACTATTAAACAATGACTTTGAATAAATCACATGGCATAACTTTCTTCCACCACTAAGTGTGAAGTTTTATCATAATAACAACACATTCATTTGTCCTGATTCCCCCTTGTCTGGTACTCTATGAAGCCAATGGCTTCCAAGTGATGTGGATGTTAATGCATAGAAGTAGGAACAGAGACATTTTAGCATGATCTGGTGGAATCGATCACTTACTTTAGCATCATTTCCCCCTTTTTTACTTGTGAATTTGTATGCCAAAGTGCCATTCACAACAATACAGGTAGTAATACTTCATGACATGCTAATCAGATTATTTAAATTTATAGGTAGGAAGGGAGGAGGTAGAAGGAATGTGGTTTATATATATAAGAACATATATATAGAAGCAATACTATATCAGTAGTAAATCACTAAGGTTGATTTACCTTTTGAAAAGACAATATGGGAGCAGTGTCACTGAGATTGTTCCAAGTGCTATCAGAAATAAAATCACAAAAGGAAAGTAATCTTTCCCTTGACCTGAAACGCCCAAGACAGAGAAATATCTTAGTATACCTTTGTCATTGTCAGTAATAAATAAAAATTTCACCTATTTTTTTTTAATAATCTGAAGGATTGCAACTTGACTTGATGCACTTGATGCATTTTAAACCATTTCAAATATTTAAAATGTAGAGAATTAAGGGGAAAAAAAACAACAGAAAAGAAGAAACAGTCACAGAATGAATTACAGAACAAAAGTGGTGTAGAAGGACTGTTGAGGAAAGGGTGAAAAGGAAGATGCGGTAGAAAGGGGATGATATTCATGATAAAAACAGAACTGAAAGACAGCCTTAGCCCTTTGGACCAAAGACAAGACTGGGTCTGTCTCAGCCTGTTCCTGTAGCCCTGGCATCTTGAGTAACTGCTGCCTTTGCAATCATAGCTAATCAAAGGCTGCTATCAGCCTCCCTTGCCATTGTAATGGAGCTTCTCCTCCACATTAATAATTTCCACCCAGTTTCTTCCATGTGATCGGGTAAGAATTAAGATTTTATTCGTATTTTGAAGTGGGAGAAAAGGAGGCGAACATGGTAATACCGAAAAAAAAGAAATAAAATAATACTTCAGTCTTACCAAACTCAAGGGGTTCACTCCATTCCCCCCAGTTTGAGCTTACAAGACAATTTTTTCCACGTGCTCTGATTCTCAGAATGTACTTTTTTTCCTCATTGTAATTTTGGAATTCATATCTGTTGTTCCTTACCTAAAATCAAAACAATCAGACTGTGCATTTCACCCCATAAACAAATATTTATAACGTCGGAGTTTAAATTCCTGATGCGGTTTTATAAAAAACTAATTTGTATGACTGTACGTACGTACTAGTTAAATGTTCTTCTCCCCAAATGTAAAACTGTGATAAATTAGTTCACCTGCCACCGAATCTTTCTGTTTCTTTGAAGTTTAAAGTTGGGTTTTGAAGTTTATTGGGTCTTTATTTTATTATGCTTTAAGGACACTTATTTCCCCTATTCTTTTTTATGTATCCTAAAAATCCCATAACAGAAAGTTGAAACTGAAGTACCCTGTAAATTCACCTTGCAGCCTTTACAGGGATTAATCACGCAAATGTTCCCCGGATGGTGTCTGTCTTTGCTAAGCAGACTTAATGTTTTTGAGACAATCCACTAATAGATATGTATCATCTGGCCTCATGATACTTTCTACAAGGTATGGAATCTGCCAAGCTTAAGATGCTTCCAGGACTGAGAGGACCACTCATTTTTTGGGGAAGACTCCGAATATCTCGGCATTCCCTCTGTCTAGCTGTTTGGAACTACAGTGGTATTTTTTCACCAACAGGCACAAGAAGGAGAATGTTTGCAATTTCTGTTAAGCAAATGTCACATCTGTCATAAGCAAAAGCTATTTGTGAGATAAAAGTATAAAATTTTGTGAAATGCATTGAAAAATCTGCTTCGTGTAAGCTACCCAATCCAAAAGGGATGTATTAAGTTTACACATGAAGATACCACAGGAACATATTTTCCTGAATTCTCATTGCTATATTGATATAAAAATTATAGTTCTAGAAGTAAGTATATTTTATATAATGGTATTTAAATGCTTAAGTGGGCAGAAGCACGAATTTGTATAGGACAAGAATACTTACTCTTACAGGAGGATCCTTTTTCTCTTCTTTGGGTTCATCCTGCAAACCAAAGACAAACCTTCATTTTTATTATTTTCTTTTGTTCTCATTTTCTTGGTTATAAAGATCACAAATAATTTTAAACTGGAAAAAAGTAATTGGATATTCTGCTCCAGTAATGTTCTAGAATATAGTACTTTATTACAGAGTTTTGGCTTCCTCCATTTCATTTTAGAATAGGAAGGAAACATGAATTATTTATGTTGATAGAGGCTTTATGCCCATGTGATGGGCTCATGGGCATATTAACACTGTGCATTCTCACCCAGCAGAAGTATATCCATTTTACACAAGCTATCAAATCATCCTCCAAATGCTGCAGATCTGGAAGCTATGATTTCACAATAGTTTGGTAACATGGGGAAGAAAATTGATGTGAACAATAAATTCACCCTCCTTCCATTCAAAGTCTCTGTTAGACATCTGAGTGATCCGTACTCAGGGGCTTTCCCCAAAGTACTGTGAAAAGCATCTTAAACATCCCATAGAATCAAAATTCAATTAACAAGAAGCAAATATTAACCTGGATCAAAGAACCTGAATATTTTGAAAATAAAAGAAAGGATAGGTTCAAAAAAGAGTGAGCAAAACAGACAACAGCTTTTCTGCTTTGTACCTCTGATTGATTAGTTTGAAATAAGGTCATGAGTGCTGGGATGTGAGACCAGCAGAGCTGGAGCAGGAGGACACAGCTTATGAGAAAGAAGTTAATAAATAAACAGAAGTTTACATATTATAGCTATGCATGCATGTAGGTATGACCACAAATACAAACCAATAAATTGTTTTTACCTTATTTTGTATGCTAATTTCATACTGAAAACACTTTATGTTTTCCACATGACTTGTAAGGGGTGCTTGCCATGTAATTATGCAACCTGCTGAATCTCTAGTACAATTGACAGTGACATTTAATGGAGGAGTGAGTATTTCTGGAAAGAAATTAAATTATTAATGTAGACATAGTCAGTAATCAGCTACAACTTACACATTCATAGCAAAATACATCTGAAGTTGAGGCAACTGATGTACAACTCTGTGCTACTGATGCTAACAAATGTTATCTGGTAAATGGGAGTAAAATACAGTAGCAAAACTTGGGAATAAAATACAGTAGCAAAACTTCAGCTGTTGGACATCTGAAGTAACTGAAGTTTATGTAAAAAAAGCATGAAGGATTTTGTGTAATTGAGTAGTATAATCAGCAGAGTGCCATTTTCTTCTGCATTTAAATTTCACATTAACAATGCAAGTCTTCAAGAGAAAAAAGAAGTTTTTGTGTGTGAGGTATTATTCATGTAGAAGACCAAGTCAGCTGAGTTTGAGTACCTACAATACTGTTGACTAGGTAAGATCTCATCACTGTTGCCCGTGATATCTGCTATCTGCAAAACACCATGGAGCAGGTCTGCTTGTCTGAATAGCTCTGGGCTTTACAGCCTGCATCAGCTGCAGACAGGAGTCAGTTTTGTGCTGTGCATACAGCACAAATGACATCCAGGAGGACCCTGGTCTCTCACAGGTCCTGGGCCACATTTGCAAGCCTTGTGGATGCTTCAAGTGTTTGAGGATGTCTCAAATGACACTAAAGGCATCTTTTTAGGCAACTGAATCCTGTCCCAGATTTCCATTACAGCTTAACCACCTATCTATCTCACATATAGGTACCCACATATTAAACTAATGCAGAATTAATTTGCAAGTTAATCCCTCCCTCTGGTTTTAGGACACATAGCTCTTGTGGCTTTCAGAGACACATGGAATTAAGGGGCGGAAAAATGAGGCCATCGGAAGGGTGGCCTTGAAAGTCTAACCATTGCATTTCGTCACTTGGATTCCATGGAAATGTTCACACCACTTGAGCAGTTATTTCAGGCTGCTTCTGCCTTCTGCTTGTTTGGGAATATTTGGAACTATATTCTGTCAGCTATCAAGATGAAGTCTGTCCTGCAGTGCAGGATCCTACAATGACTACAGACTTTGGTTTATTCTTTTCTCTTCAGAGAAAATTTCCCCATTTCCTCATTTTATAAAACAGTAATAAAATAAAACCATTCACTTACCAATTTTATACAGTTCAATGTACTCATCATAGAACTGGATCAGAGAGTCTTTGCTAGAACCATTCACCAAGAAGTAAGCTTTTTCAGTCTCTATCCTCACATTTTGGAATCTACATCCCATATTTCTGCCATTTTCATCCTTAATGTAAAGCTCACATTCCATCGCATCTTCATATCTGTATACAGCAAGGTATTTTAGAAAACCATGGGCAATGTGATGTGTTGAATGAGAGTTCAGACTTCCCTAGGCTCAAGCAGACCTACTTACATGGAGTTCTGCCAATAGAGAAAATACTGGGTATCTCCTGGTGCATCCTTGCCTGCCTGCCAAGTGCAGTTCATGAGGGAAATGTTATAGATCACACAGGAGAAGTTTTCAATGGCTGATCCGTTCATGCCTGCAAACAAAGGAGTATCTGTGGTGAGGAAGAATCATGTGACTGCTCCAAGCTTGCTGAGGTAGTTGTAGGAAGCCTCTTTTCTATTCACAAAAACATTGCCATAAAGCTGTGAACCAGAATTTGTTCATCCTACATGAAACAAATTAAGGAATGAAGAGTTTCAGTGTTTCTTTTACCCCCAGAACATTGGAAGCAGGCAAATCCTTTCCCAAAGTCTAGCATATTATCTCAAGGAATATGTCTGCATATGCTGGAGTATGAGCCGTTCATGTTCACTGCTGTGACAGAGAAGCTTGCCTCATTGTTTAGAGGAGGTGCTTGGGTTAGGCATGACAACTGAGAGAAAGCTGGACTCTTACCCTATTTTGACCGATTCTGAACCCTGAAACCTGTGAGTGAGTAGAGCATTCACACGGGTAAAGGAAGGCACATTGCCTTTTAACACCATCCTTGGTGCTACAAAAAGAGGTCTTTGTCTTTTTGCAGTTAATGCCCAGGAATCCACTCGTGAAGTGTTTATGCGCAGCATTTAAAAAGCTGAGACTTTCAAAGTAACATTGGGCTTTTTCCTGCCCTCTGATCAAATAGCCGCCTAGCTAGATCTTTCTATCCTGATGTAGGTGATAGTGACTTGATCTTTCCCTTTTCTGTAGCACCTTGAAGAGCGTTTCTTTGGAAGCTGAGCCTCTTTCTTTCTCCTCCTTCAACCAATTTTCTGCTTCTTTCTGCATCCCTTCCTAACATCGGTGAAAGGGTGGAGGCTTCCTCTGCTTCTGCCTCCAGCCCCCTCCAGCGTCCAGTATTGAAGGCACCCTTGTGGAAGCGGAGGCAAATCTGCGGACCCTGCGTGCTTGGAGGCTAGGGCCAGCTGGGGAGCAACAGCAAAAGCAAGAGTGCTTAAGAAGCAGTGTGTCTCGGCTTGTATTTTGAGGGTCACTCTGAGAGCTTTTCCTCTGTCAAGTCCCCAGGAAGAGATGAGTAGGAAATACTTTCCTGCTCAGATATGAGCAAGATGCTAATCTCATCACCTCTGCCAAGTCTTGAATCCCACAGTGACACACAGCAGCAGGAGCGCTGGTGACTGGGCAATTTTAATGGAGAACTCTGGGTGGAGAAGGAACGAGAAAACGGGCTGTAAAATCTTCATGTTTGAAATCATGAGCCTAGGATCTAATTAAACCCCACTTTGATTAGCTCCCACATGGGGCAGGCTCGGAATACCTTTATAAACAGTTGCCTCAGCTCAATGGATGCACAGCAGCTGAAGGAACCTGCACGCATGCGTTGTGTGTGTATGTGTATGTGTATGCATGTGCACATCAGGGCCAGATTAGGAGATCGCTACATTCAGTTTGCCCCTAGCTGCTTGTCACAGGCATTTCTTTACCTCTCCTCCAACATTTTATGGGTTACACTGTTCTCCAGACTGTGCTTTGAGCTAGCTTTGTGGTCTGGCTCCTGACAAACTCACCAACAGCCCAGCAGAAAAGCATTTAATGAAGAAAGGAGCACAAACGTCTTAATTTGTAGCAGCCAGAACAGCTATTTGAATCCACCCTTAAACCACTGTAATTTAGTGGTATTTTTGAGCCCTAGTATGAAAGAAAATAATGCAATTATGGAAACATTTGTGGTAGTGCATCTCTTGTAGAATTTTGGAAACATTCATAACAGAGCAAGTAGTTTTAGCAGATCTGCAAAAGATCATTTTTAGTAGAAAACAAAGCAGTCACCTACTGTGTAAGGAATTGTTTTCTTTAAAAGGTTGCAAATGGAGAAAGCCTTACCCAGACCATAAACATTACCTCCAGGGATAAAGGTGCAGGTTTTTGAGATGTTTGTGTTTGGCACTTCAATAGTAAGGAATACCCCTTTGTGCAGAGGCAGGTATAGTTCCACTGGAAACCTGCATAGTGGACTATCCACCTGAAAAATGACATATTGATGTTTTATTTCTCTGTTTTTCCTCTGCTGGTGTTAGATGATGCTTGCTCTGGAAGTGCAGAAACTCAGTTTGTAGGGCTAAAATTTCACGTGTATAGGTGTGTGGTTTAGTCTCAAGAGCTAACTCTCTACCACTTGAAGATGATATATAATAGTGCTGAGTGATCAAAAGCACAACTACAAAAAAAACTTTGCAGCTCAGGACTTGGGTGCTACACTAATGTGCAACTCTTAGAGAAGCCTAAGAGTACCCCAATAGCATAACAGAAGGTGGTTGGTAAATAGGGGAACCACAATGGAACTTAATCAAAGGATTAAGCAAAATAGAAGTCCTTGTCTAACCTCTCCAGGGCCAGAAAGGTGTCTATGGCATTACACTTATAATCTTTAATAAAGTTGTAGTGTGGTTTTGTTATAGGTATTTCTATCTAAGGCATCTGCTTTGCTATGCTAAATAAGCCATCTCTATCTCTCTTTCTGTAAAGCTTCCTACTTTTCTCTTTGGATGATGTGGGCTTACAGCATAACCAGAGCTACAGTCATGATCCAATTTACCGGGAAACATGTGAAGAACTGGAAATAATGAAAACCCATGGCAGTGTTTGGGAAACTAATTTTTTATTTGAAGGGTCTGTCTCAATTCTCTTGGAGTATCTCTTAGTCTTACAGCCCCTTTTTTCAGCAGCGACATCCCTAATCATAATGCAATATAGGTACAGTTCAGGCTATTGCTTCCTTTCTACTTTGGTGGCAGAACTTCAGTTCTGTCACCTTCATGCGCAGGATGTCCTCCTGCAGCAAATGCACCCTGGCATTGATGAAGCTTTCCACAGCCCCTGACAGATCAAGCTGTGGACTGCAACCAATCACTGATCAGATTTTACCTGCAACTGATTCATTTTTCCAAAGTAAATAGATAAAAGGTAAAGAAAAAAGTGCAATTATTTATCTCAACGAATAGCAAGTTTACCTCTGTCTGTGTACTTTCCATGTCTCTGTCCATGATGGTACATTTGTACTTAGAGAAATTTTTACTGCTCTCCCAGGTCAGTTCCATTTTTCTCCAATTCATTTTCACATTTGTAATAGGTGATTCTTGTGCCTCTGCTGAAAGTGTTACAGAATAAGTTCAGTAAGGATAGGATGCCATTTTTGTTGAATGCAGAGTATAGTATCTGTCAGGCTTAAGATGGCAATTGCCAGATTAATTGCAAATATCTCTGATAAATGAAGAATTAAACCCCGTTTCTCAGATTACATCTGCGAAAACATACTTACACTCTATATACTGGATGTCAGCATGCAAGGGATAAAATAGCATCATACACCACCACATCATGCAAATGAGTCCAAGAGTATCAAACATATTTTCCTCTCTGGAAAGAGACAATGAATCCTTCAGGAAAAACAGGGGAAAAAAAAGGAAAAATAGAACAACAAACAACAAACAAACAAACAAAACCAAACAAAGAAAACCCTAAAAAACCAAACCAAACCAATATAAAGCAAAAAAACCCCAAAACAAAAAATAAAACCGAAAAATTATGCCAAAGTGTACTTTGGCTTCTGCAAAGATTTTTTTTTTTTTTTAATGGGAAAGTCAAGCAGAGGGTGCCTCAGAATGTCTGTCAGGCACCTCTTCTTTGAACGAACTGAATAGGCTCACTATTATCTATTACAACACAACAGCTTGAGATAGAAACCACAGGCTCTCATTATGATACATACACTCACTGTATTTGATGCAGTGACCATGATTTAGGATTACAGTTTTCCCACATATATATCCTAACCATACCATCAGAAAGGCAGGTTTTCATGCTTTCTGACCCTGAGAACATCATTGCAGATTTTCCTAGTCAGTGCTCCAGTTTCTGCTGCAAAGTGACCATTTAGACTGGCTTTCAACCATTTGTTGAAGGCACCTTTTGTGAAGTGGGTGGTTCAGCTTTTGGTTGTATCAGGGTGTGGATGACTACTTTGTCAGTGCTCCATTAAAGCCAGTATCACCACCAGGCATGTTCAGAGCCTGTACCTGCTCCTGCCAACATCTGTGTGTGTGGAGTGCATGGAAAACATCTGTGAGTTCTGAACTGTCTAAGCAAAGCAGGAAGAGAAAGGTCTCAATCTTTGCCAGGTTCAGGCAGGAATTAAATGCTGACCTGCTTAGCATTTTTGACTATGGCAAATCTACAGTTTTGATTCAAAGTCTTTTGAGGCTGATTTCAAGATTTCATGTAGTTACACCTTACTAACTCTTAAAATAATGTTTACAACAATGCCCTGAATCACTTTTTTTTTTTTTCTTTTTTCCTGGAGACAAAGATCAAAGCTGATTATAGGCATACTGTTGATTTTGTATATGTTATTATTAATTTCAGTGTTATTTTCTGTCACCTTTTCTTCTTTTCTGACCTCAGATCAGCTAAGAACAGCTTTCCATTCAGAAAAGTACCTTAGAAGCTAGAATTTTTGTCAGCCTTTCCAAAGGCCATTTGGCATTTTAGCACTGGATAATCCTGGATTCAGCTGCTTTTCCATATTCTTGAATATCCCAAATAGCTGCATTTATCATAATGAAGGAATTTTTCATTTTTATATGTCATCACCCACTTTTCACCTCTTTTCATGGAAAACTGAATATATTTAAGAATGCCAATTGTTAGGTGTAGTTTACTGTATCCCACTATTAAATAAGGAACTTTTTTCCACACTTTCTCTGTTATTATTGGTTTTGGGTCCAGAAATTTTTTAATATTACAGTGGACATTATTAAACTTGTTTAATGATGTATCCAGGTTCGGATACATCAACTGCGGAGGGAGCATCTTCATGGCTTTGAAATTTTGAGGAAAACCTCTCACCCTCCTCATTCCCATGGACCACTTCATGGAGACAGTCCCTCTAGCCCTGGTCAGCAGGAAAGTGAGCCTCAGGTGCATGCCACATGTCACTTTCTGGTTCTTCCTGTGTGCGCTGGGGGAGGACATGAGGAAGTGGGACGTCGAGCCCACTTTTAAACCAGAAGCTAGTGTATGCGAACCGAAGCAGAAGGCAGGTGGCAAGAAGGGATCCCCAAAGAAGCCCCACAACAGCTTAGTTGCTGTTGAGATGGAAGAAGGCAATCAGTGATCCCTCTGATGCAGAAGGACTGAAATCACCCTGATTCCGATGAAGGGACTTCTGGTCTGGCACTGCGAGGGTCAGACAGTGAATACTCTAACCAGGAATAGAGGGTCTCTGCCTTTGACCAGGAAGAGGAAAGGGGTGGCTGGGTTTACTGGGCCGTGTGTGTTTGAAGGCCTGGTATATCAGACCACAGAAGTAGAGGCTTCGGTAGAAACTGGAGCACAGTGTATCCTTGCTCCATTGCTTGCCTATTCTTCTATATTAATTTTCGTGGTCATTTCAGAGTGTTAATTTCAGACTGACTCCACTTACGGTAAAAGAAAAAACCCAGCCAGACCTTCCAAGCAAGTTGGAGTCTTGAATATTTGTAGGAGGTACCTCACATTTCATGGAAATTAGCTTGATGAGACCTGTCTGTCATGGTCTTCAGGAATCAAACCAAGACAGGACACCATACTGGGATTGCAGCATACACAGACTCTTCACTGTCACCTGATACTTATCTGCTTATCTCTTGCAGCATCTATCACCATGCTACAGTAAGGATGTGGCCACAGCTGCTGGAAAGTGATACAGGAGAATCTTAAGTGCAAAGAGTATGGAGGGCTGGTCATGAAATGCTATGTGAGATACTGGTCTCATTATTTCCACTTTCTCATGCTCTCAGTGATCTCCCCGGTAATGCAGATATGAACCTCAAGACTTGTTGTCCTAGTCTGCCCCTTTTCATATAAGCATATTTTTTGCCATTTTGTACCATCTATTAGTTACTCTAAACCTTCTCTCCTTCCTTTCCTCATCCCACATTCCTTCTCAGGCATTTGTTTTCCTATTCTCTGGCAACTGCCCACCTTCCCTTTATAGCCTTTGCTTCATTCTTGTCATCTTCCTCATGACTCCTCTGCTTTCAAAATCTCCCTCATGCTTCCTACACATGACAGCAGCCCCGTAGTGTAAGCACTCTCCGCACTTTCTCATGGAAATGCTTGTTTGGAGCGCCGAGGAAGGAGTCATCTGCCTGCTTAGAGGAATACTTGCTGGCACCATTGTCTCCAGGCTCTGGACATGTCATTGAGCTTGCAGTGGGAATAGCAAGGCCTGTAAGTGTTCACTTTCCTCATAAGAAATGACCATTTCCTTTGACCACAGCACTAGGGTGGTTTGCTTCCCACAGGATTTGTGTTTCACAGTTGACTTTCAAAGTAAATTACACAAGACAGGATCAGTGTTGGGTTGTGCCTATGTTCTCTCCATCGCTCCAGCTGAATAGCCAGATCCCCTGGCTTTTCTCTGGCCTGCAGGCAGAATAAAAGATATAGGAGCTGTGGTGAGCCCTAAGCTGTTTACCTGAGTGATCCATACCTTCTGACCAGTGGCCAAGCAAATGGCTCCAGTACCACATCTGTAGAAGCTTTTCTGTCTCCACCCTCTCCTAGACTGGTCTTTCACAGACAGATGT
The DNA here is from genome assembly GCF_004027225.2 of Strigops habroptila. Lineage (NCBI taxonomy): Eukaryota > Metazoa > Chordata > Aves > Psittaciformes > Psittacidae > Strigops > Strigops habroptila. The sequence goes on from NC_044278.2 coordinate 53,899,136, forward strand.
GGTATAAATCCCTCTGCTCTGAACAGACCTCAGTATTGAACGTTTCAGAAAGAACACACGTCTAACTGGTTGGGAGTGTTGTTTAGAGGATCGGACCAGAAGAAACATACATATTCTTGTGTTAGTGGTATATTTCCTCATATTTCGTTTATATAGGAAGTAATATAGAATTTATTAGGATGAAAACCCCTGCCCTTAACTCTGCTTGTTTCTACTTTGCTGCTTTCCTTTTTTTCCCCTGGCCAGCCTCACAAGTGCCTTGACCTCACAGCATATGTCTACCCTGCTACACTGGGGAGGGCCCCAGAGGGGGCTGCAGCACCTGGTTTGCACACTCCTCGATTCTTAAGTCACTCTCTAGTTCTCTCCAAGGCAGGTTTGCTATAAACCTGATCTATCCACCTAAGTTGTGTGAATGTAAACCAGCCAGTGATACCAGGCCTTGGAGCTTTCTCTTATTTAGAGGTATGTGCATGTGCATAGACTGTATGTTTAATTTTTTCACTAGCAAGATCCTACCAAGGAAAACATTTCTAAACTTATTATCTAATGTTATTAGAGGTATGATGTGTCCTACTTGGCAGCAGTGATCATATCCCTCATAAACTGGATGATAGCAAACATAAGTCTGTCACTGAAATCCGGGAAATAAACTTTCTAACCAGAATGACAGGTTAGCAGGGTGATATTACTTTATTATTGTACTGGGTGCATGGGGGATTGCTCTGCCTAACATGCACACTGAGAAGAGACAGTTTACAGCTTATATATCTTCATTATATACATATTCATTAGAATTCCGTGAAATGCCCACCCAATTTTCATTACTCATTCATATGGCAATTTGAGTAGATAACGCTGTGGCACAGGCACTGTAAATTTTGAGGATCGGTCTCTGGGGGTCGTGGTGGTCATTTGGGGAGAAATACCCTTATTCATTTTAGCCTTTTATGGAAATCTGTTAGAGACATTGGAATGTGTTTAGTCTTTCCAATTAACTACATGTTCTTGTTTTGTCTAATTTACGACCCTGAGAGACTCCTTGAGTTGTTTTCTTTCGCAGCCATTTACCTATTTCTCAGGCTTTGCCAACAGGAGGAAGGCCTATGTTGGTTTGAGAGAAGACATCTGGATCTCTTGTTGAATGCCTTCCTTATCTCTATAGCCTCTATACACAGTAAAATTCTAGTTTAAGAATCCTTGCAGCCCTAAGTCTCTGTATTTAGTGAAATACTTATTTAATTTGGTGTCAAGTCCATTTGGTCTTTTGTAGCAAGACAAGGTCAAAGTTAGTTTGCTCTAGAATGATCTCTGTACCAATGTGTCAGAAGAAAAATACGGTCACATTTAAAAGCTGTGGTACATCTATAGTAGTTTTTATAGAAAACGTCCATTAAATAATGACTTACGCACTTTCAATTCTTAGTTTGTACATTCTGTTGTCTTCACTTTTAGGAAGACTCCACTGTGAGTGGAGTTTGCTACCACAAAATGTCACCTGAGACCAAGGTTCTTCAGTTCTAATTCCCAGCTTTGCCAGTGACTATTTTCTTGAAAGGCTCTGGGAAAGTTACTCCTGCCCCTGGTGCACTTCTAGAAATGAAAAATTGAATTTTACTTGTAGGGTAATATGAGGATAAACTGATGCTTATACATTGGAGAGTATCAAACACTTGCTAACTGTACCAGGAAGCATAGAAATAGGAATAAAAACCTGAAAATGCATATCAGGTAATGAAATATTACTTGCAAATTGCTGGCTAAGTAAAACTTTCCCAGAACTGGTTCAGTCTTTAGATCAGTATTTTGATTATTGTACATGATACAGAACTGGGAGAAGTGGTTGATATACCACTGTTCCATTTCAAAGGGACCTGGACAGGCTGCAGAAACGGGCTGACAATAATCTGAAATTCAGCAAGGGAAATGCTGAGTCCTGCACCTGGGGAAGAACTACCCTGATACCAGCACAGGCTGAGGACAACCTGCTGGAAAGCAGCTTGGCAGAGACAGCCCTGGGAGTCCTCAAGCTGACCATGAGCCACCAATGTGCCCTGGAAGAAAAGAAAGCCAAGGGCATCCTGGGCTGCATTAGGCTGAGTGTTGCCAGCAGGTCAAGGGAGGTGATCCTAGACTGCTGGGTCCAGTTCTGGGATTCCCAGTACAAGAAAGATACAGAGCTACTGGAGAGAGCCTAGTGAAGATCCACAAAGATTATTAAGGGATCTGACATGAGAAGAGTCTGAGAAAGCTGAGACTGTGCAGCCCGGAGAGATGAAGGCTCAGGGACATCTTATTCATGTGTATAAATACCTAACTGGGGGGAGTAAGGAAGATGGAGCCAGACTCTGTTCAATGGTGCCCAGTGACCAGATAAGAAGCAATAGGTGAAAACTGAAATAATGCAAATTCAATGTAAACACAAGAAAACACTTTCTACTGTGAGGGCAGCCAACCACTGCATCAGGTTTTTCAAGGGGGTTGTAGAGCCTTCTGCATTAGAGATACTGACTAGACAAAGCCCTGAGAAACCTACAGTAGCTGACCCTGCACTGAGCAAGATGTGGAACAGGACAATGCACAGAAGCGCCTTCCAGCCTCAACCATCCCAAGATTCTGTGATTTACTTTTTTCAAGAAATGGAAATCCACATTAGTTAGATTAACTTATAGAAAGGGTACAGAGAATAGCATTTCTTTCACTTATTACAAAATAAATGTCAGATAATAAATGTCAAATAACACAACAGACATCAGAGACATTTCATAGTCTTCCCTGAATGTTGCAGAAATCTTTAGAAATTTTATATATACATAGATTTACAGTTTTAATCAAATAGGCTAAAATATCACCAAAATTTTGCCTAGGCTTTCTTAAGCAGGAAGCTAATCCTTATTTTGTACATGTGCTAGCATAACTGTGCCTAACTTAATCCTTGGCAAACATTTGTATTCTGCCCAAAATCTTCTGTGGCACAAGAAAATCAATAAAGAACATAGAGAGACATACCTCCTCTTATAAAACCTCTCCTCCTGTATCTTGTTTGATTTGGGATCACAGAGGCAAGGACGCTTGAACTTGTAGTTGTGGTCATGCAGGCGTCAGTAAGTATTTTGCTCTGCCGGTTAACGTTTTTTGCTGCATGCCAGTATTAAACAACAAATGCTGCAAGTCAGAAAGTGACTCAGTTTATCATTTCCCTTACTGCTTTTGAACTTCCTTACATTTCCTAATTTGCAGATGTTAGCGATTTCACGGGAACTGATCACGCAACTATCCCTTCCTGTTATGTTGGATGAACTGAGCACTAATAGTCACAATATGCAAACCCATTATACAAAAATACATAAATACTCTGTAGTCATAGTTCATGAATATGGTCATAGAAACATCTCTCCTAAAAATAAACACATTTTCATAAATAATGAGTTCTGGAAATAACAGCAGTGTTGTGTGACTAGGCCATGTTCAAAGTGCTTACAACATGGCCATTTATTTCTGTCAGGACCTGACTGCCTGTACACATTGATTATGACTGCTGCACCAGTCCAGAAGGTTCTTCTTTGAGAAAGATCAATCCTTGGCATGTATTTGCAAACAGCCAAGAAAATTATGTCTTGCATATTTATGGGCAAAGAAATGGCAAGGAAAGTATCAGATCCAAATTTCTGAACTTTCTCACTCTCTGGTGGTTATGGGTTGATTTTGCTTGGTTTATTTAGGCTACAATATTGTGGTTTAGGTGCGAAAGTGTCCGTATATTCAAATTAAAAGAAAATATCCAAAGCATTTATTGAATTTGGTAATGCCAAGTTTGCAAAAGACTTTGTAGTCGTATAAATAGAGAGTGTAAGCCACAATGTTTGCTTTAACTTCCAGCAGCTTTAGATGTGGCTCTGTGTTGTGCTGAGTGTTACCCACTTCCCATATTGTTTCACATGATATCTGGCATGCAGATATGTAATCTTCATGTAATAGGTTCTCTTTATTTCTTGCTGTTCTTGAACATGTGTAGCAAGAGTGATTTTAATTGCTGCCTATATTCCACTCCCAACACAGGCACAATAGCAGTAAGGTGAAGAATTCCCCAGGCGTCTTAGGAGTGAGGCAGGATCCTTACTAGTTAGTCTGTTAGAGAAAGAACTGTTCTTAACCCTGCTTTCTTTGAAGCAAAATTGTTTGTTGGGGTTTTTTGTTTGGGTTTTTTTTTTTGTTTGGTGTTTTTTGGTTTGATTTGGTTTGGGTTTTTTTTGTTTGTTTTGTTTTTGCTATCGTATGCGCTCGGATCCGCCAATAGCAAATTACTTCACAGACATTTCAAATTTTAGATGTCATTGCTTTTCAGTTCACATTGCTCAAGGTCTTGCCCACCTTTACCCAGCGGATCCCACCAGCCACCTCAGTGACCATGACCACCTTGTGTAATTTTTCTATAGAACCATTCTCCTGTGTCACACTAATTTGTGTTGCAGAATGTGTGATTACAAACACCACAAAGTGTGTGTCAGTATGCCTGATTAATTCTGGTAAAGAGATTTGTGTCCTGTTGTGATGACATGTTTGGCCAGGCTCTGAGTAATCTGAAGGTGGTTTTATAGTGTCATCTGACCAGTACCTTCAGGCTGCCCAAACAGCAGCGGAATTAGTTTTAACTGACCCTTTTTAAACTCTAGTCTGGACTAATTCATCAGGGCTCTGTGTGCACCAGCTGGCACAGCCACTCTTACCCCTCTTCTTGGCATCTGGCTGCCTGTGAGCCTGCACTGGGTGGTGTGGATGGGCCCTGGTTGGGGAGGGCACAGCCCTGCTGCCCCCATGGACAATCCCAGGACTGTGACTCTACTGGGGACCAGCTTCCTTCAAGACATAGGAAATCTTTTGAGTTCCCCTTCAGCAGGCCCTCCTGAGATGACAGGGAATGGTCACAGAATCATAGAATCATAGAATCATAGAACAGTTAGGGTTGGAAACGTCCTTAAAATCGTCTAGTTCCAACCCCCCTGCCATGGGCAGGGACACCACACACTAAACCATGTCACTCAAGACTCCATCCAACCTGGCCTTGAACACTGCCAGGGATGGAGCATTCACAGCTTCAACAGTCATCTCAATAGCTTGTGAACTGCCACAGTCTACAGCCTAGTGTTTCTGATAGGCCAGCAGTGATTTTGGTTTTATTTAATATGTTGTTCTGTGGTTTATTCTAGTTCAGTATTGGAAATGTCAGCAGCTGAGACTCCCCCTAGAGTAGTCAGGGGTGGGCGGAGAGTCTCCGGTTCCTCCAAGAAAGCCCCTTCCAGCACCAGAGCTTTTGGTCCAAGCGTGGAGTGGGCTACTGGGATCTCTTGCAGCTGGTGTTACACACTGTTGATGTAGATGTTGCTAGCCAATTCATCAATAATTTGTCGGTTTAGCATTCGTGGCATTAGGAGGAGGTCTGAGAAAAACACCAGGCTAACAAAAGCTTCAGAAATGTTACCAACCAAGAAAGCAGTAGATGGAACAATTTTGTCATATCCTTCAAGAAGTTGTCAAATGTTGTATGACGCTGTTTCATAACAGACTAAGAAGCGCTGCTGTTATGCAGAGAGTTCTGGGAAATGCACAGCACTATTTTTCAAAACACTGTTTTTGAAAAAGCTATTTTACAATAATGATATGTTTTTACCTTTTCTTCTTCTACACAATGTAAATTCAAGTGAGCATTGGATGATTTCAAGGTTCCTTTTGGACTATTCCTTCAGCCTGTCTGGGTCCCTCTGGATGGGAGTCCTTGTCTTGAGCAAATCAGCTGGTCACCCCTATTTGGTGTCTTCTGCAAACATGGTGACAATGCACTCCATCACCTCTTACTGGTCATTGACAAAGATGTAAAACTGGATAGGTTCCAGAATAGACCCCTTTGGTACCCCACTTTTCACAGGCATTTACTCTTGGTAAAATCATACTGATTGTTCCCAATGACCTTCTTCTCCTTAATGTGCCCGGAAATGTGCTCCAAGAGGATTCGCACCATGAGTTTTCCAGGTTGATAGGCCTATGACTTCTCTGGGTTGAACTTTAGGCCTTTTTTTAAACATGGGTGTAACACCTTTCCTCAACAAGTTGGAAGCATGTTAACCCTTTCCAGGATAAAACAGGAAGCAGTTTGTTTAGCTTCTATTTAACAAGACCATAATGCCAGCTTCTCAGTATCTTGATATTTTCGTTGTTATACTTTCCTATTCTCTTCCTGACAGAGAGCCACTGAATGGTTCACAGCTCATGGCTAGGTTTTGGTGGATTAAACCCAAACTATGCTTCACTGATAATTTTGCCCAAGGGGAACAATATTGTGAAAGGTTGTATAAACTAGTGTAGTCTAATACAACCCAATCACTCTTTCAGCAGGTGATTGTGAGCATTTCAACTCTGGCCACTGCTGCATGCTGAGAGAATTAGAAAGATGGTTTACACGTGTGTACAGCATGAACTCAGCCTCATTAAGAAATTGACCTTGTTTGATTTGCTGTGAAAAGCTTCCCAGGTGATTCTTTGACCAAAAGGCAATCATTAACTTTGTCTGCTAAGGCAGTAGCAATATACCAATAGCTGTTTGCATCCAGCTACTGTAGAAAATAGTGTGGGCTATGTCCTTGGGCTGCTCTGGTAACCGGAAGACTCTCAGCACTGGAACGTGTCCAGGAACAACTGTTCCCAGCATTGGTTTGGCCAGGATTTGCAAGCAATGTCCTGAACAACTCCTGGACATAGTCCAGAAGTTAGCTCAGGTCAGGGCTAATTTCTAAAGGCAGTTTACATGTGTCCACCTTATTTAAGGGTTTAATAAAATGTATCTGGGCTCTTACATGGCAATTGGCCTCAATGCAAGAAAGTAGTCTTGGGAGTATTTAGTCTAATAATCGAATGTCTAGTATCATTATAAAATTGGCCTAATAATCAAATAGCTATGTTCAAATGTCTAGTATAGAAATCTCAGCCTTTGAGTCTCAGAGAGAAAAGTCATTTTACAGCAAAGCCTGATGTGTCAGTGATTCCTCACACAATTATGAAAAACATCGTGAGACCTCCAAAATCTGAATCTCAAAGACCAAAAGAAACAGCAAGATATATGAGTTGTCAAAATAAATGGGGCTACTCAGAAGATAAAGTTCCTTTTCTTGTGAATGAAAGTGCTCAAAGGCTAATTCTGTTAAGAGGAGAAACTGCTGAGCATTTTCTCTTTGAGTATTAAGACCACCTTAGAAGTCAAGGTGAGCTTCCAGCATTGTATCCTCAGGTAGAAACAAGTAGATGGTTCACTAACCAGCCATCCAAACTGGGGAATCAGGTGACAAGGCTTTTCTGGTATAACACCAGATCAAGGCTGAGCCTTGCATGGAATTAGACTTTCAACCGAAGATGGAAGCTTTGTCCGTGCCCTGATATTACCTGTTCAAAGTCCAACTTTTTTGCTGGAATATGCTTCTTTCCCAAAGGAAGGAACCCAGAAATGAAATTATACCAGTAAAATAGAGTTTGTTGCTGTGCTCCTGATCTCTATGAATTGTATCAAGAGATGCCCCAGGAGGTGAGAGTATTTGCCTCTATATATCTTCTATGCTGCCCTCACGGTCTCAACTGACTACTTAGCTCTTACAAAGGCTTATGTTGAAGAAGATGCTTCTGAGTCAAGTGCAAGAGGGATGTTTTATTCAATAGCTCTCTAGGCAACTACCAGTACATAGTAAGACTTCAGTTCTCCCAGTTGCTTTAAGTGTACAAATAGATACCATTGTTTCATGACAGGGATTTAGAAAGAGTAAACAGCTTTGACAAGAACCATTTAGAGAAATATTTAAAGAAATATTTAGGTTGGAATGTACCTTTGAATATCATCGAGTCCAATCTCCCATTTAAAGCAGAGTCAACTTCAGTGTCAGACCCAGATGCTTGTCCAGTTGTGTTTTGAATATATCCAAGGGTGGAGCCTCCCCGGACACCCATTAGAGACCATCCAATCACTTTCCCCTGTAAATCATTCTTTTTCCTCATATTAAATTGGACTTTCTCTTGCTGCAACTTGTGACTGTTCCTTCTCCTTCTCACACTGTGCAACTCCCAGACAAGTCTATGCCATCTTCTCTACACCCAGTGGAAGACAGCAGTAGATCCCCTTAGATTCTGTTCTCCAGGCTGAAAAATTCCAGTTCCTTAAGATCCTCATAATCATCTTGGTGTCCTGCCGCTGAGCTTTCCCAGCACCATTGATGTCTTGCTTGTACTAGGAGGCTGAAATCCGGACATGGAACTGCACATGCAGACTCATGAGTGCTGACTAGAGGGAATAATCCTTGACTGCTGTGTCTACTCCTCCCAGTATGTGGATAGTTTTCATTACTGTAAGGAAGCATTTTTGATTTGTGTTCAGTTGGTTGCCCACCAGGACCTCAGAGCCTTTTCCGCAGACCTGTCAGTCAGCCATTCTCTAGGACACATGCAGTTGTTTTTTTTTTCTGGGCATTTGGCTTTGTGTTTGCTTCAGGAGGTTCCTATCAACCCATTTCTTCAGCCTGTCAAAACCCTTTGAATAGCAGGCCTGCTCTCCACTATATCAGTTGGTGCCCTCAGTTTGCTTTCATCCACATTCTTGCCAAGGCTGCATTTCATTCCACTGTCCAAATAGCTGTTAGTACTAAAAACTACAAGTCTCAACATTGATCCTTGAGAAGCATTGCTCATGACCAGTCATTGCATTCAACAACAGCCTGAGCTATTTTCCCAAGACTTTGTCCTAACCTTGTGGCTCTGAAAACTTACTGTTCAGGTCAGTAGTAAAGCCCTCTATTTGAACAAAAAAACATAGAGGTTGAGTCATGGACTCACTATTTTACAACACTAAATTAAAGCAGTAAAAAGGCAAGTGAGCAGTAAGAGCTGGGTACTTACAGAAGTAAATTCTGAGCTGATGTCAAGTAAATGGTGGCTGATCTCTTAAGTTGTAACACATGTAAGTTCTAGGATTAGTTAGGTTTTTAGACATACTCCTGTACTTTGAGATTCCTGCTGATTAGAGGACACCATTTTATGTCAGCCTGTTTTCTTTCCCATTCTCAAGTTTCTAGTAGCCCATGAGTACTTTAAGAGACATGGGAAAATCTCAAGTATGAAAGGCCCATTCTTGACAGTAGAACAATGGCATTCAGGCACCAGGAATTTTATAAAAATTTTTTATTCATCTCGATAAATTCATTCTTATTCATTTTAATATGAACCAAACCCATTATTTTCCCTTAAACAAATTAGAATGTAACTAAAACTTCTTGACTGAAATATTTCAATCATATTCACAAAAAGGACAAGTCACCCAAACAGTCAAAGTTAGCCAAAATTAAAAGCAAATACAATGGCATTTAAAAAAATTACATGTGAAGTATCATTCTTTTTTGGCTGCACTACTGTTTTTGCCAAGAAAAAGAAGAAACTGAAGAAAGCCTGTATATTATTCCAGACTTTCCACAGGAGTATACAGTTGCCTGAGCTAAGAAATACACTTTTAAATTCCTTCAGGTTTTTTTTTTTTTTGGTTATTTCAGTATTTCAGCAACTAATGTTATCTCTTCCTTATCAGATGTTATTGACGGAATTTTGCTCTCCATCAGCTGAAATGAAAATAAGAACTTTCATTAATTTTATGTATAAGGTGTCTTGGTTTCAGTTGGGATAGAGCTGCTCGTCAACATGCTGGTCAAATGCCATGTGTGACCATCACAGACTGTCCTGTTACCTTACAAAATCCTATTTTGAACTGTTTTCTGTGTCACCTTGCTTTCTATCCTGTGTGTGTAACTTCAAACAACAAACTTCATTGAAACTGGGGCTGGTGGGTGGGTAGGAGAGACCTGCAGCTGCAGAGACCAAAGGTGAGAGCTGGTGATCTGGTAGGGGGCACCGAGGATCCAGACACGGAGATCACATGTGAAGAACTTGAAAATTTGTGGTTGTTGTACCTGAAGAGAGTGAGGAAGTATGCACTTCTCTCTGGCAAACTTCAGCTCTGCTCAGCTGGAGAGGAGCAGGAAGACCAGGATGTCTGTCACTCTGTTTATGTGACTGCTGTTGGTGTTGACATGTTGCTGGTAAAGGCTCCTGTGCTGGTCTTTGTGGCTGTGTGCATTAGTGTCCTCTACGTGTGTGTCATTGTATATGTGTGTCTCATGTCGGGAAAACACATAGCCCTTGCTGCTGCCTGGACCTACCAGTGGGAGCATCAGCCCCAGCACGTATGAGACTGGAATAGGAAAAACCTTCTGGTTCTGTAAGAGCTTTGCATTTGACTTGTCTTAACAGTTTTGCCTTCTGATTTTCTCTTGTAATTCCTCAAAATATGGCAAAGGAAGAGTTATTCTCTGTATTAAGTTCCTCATAATTTTAAAAATACCTGGAGTAGAGTCTTGTATGTGTTTTACACATTTAATATAAAATAGAAAGAAAACATACCTCTGTATTTGTATCAGGCAGTCCACAAAATGCATTTTTTGGCTCTGGGACTTGTGGAAATGCTGCTTTCCAACGGCCAGTCCTGGATATCAAAAGGGATGGAATAGAAAATTAAAAGAAATTAACGGTCGTGTCAAAAGCATGGCACCCTTCAACCAGCTCATATCTTCCCTTCCAGCACAGAAGAGAAATAAAAAACCCCATGTTATCTTGGCACAGAATGAACGCATATCAGGAAAACACTAATAATTTGGATAGTAATAGTTTCTTGTTTGGTTAAAGATTCACTATAGTTATTTTCTTCTTTGAAAGGAAAATGAATTTGTCCTGCTGTTTAAGTCACTATAACCAGTGAAAGTGGGTGTAAAAATTTTCACAAGTTGGAAGAACAGTATTTTCTCTGAATTACTGTGTATTTCTAGACAAAGTGCATGATGCAGCAGAATATTCATTTTCTTGCTGTTCCACTTGGTCTATTTCAAGAAGCAAGCGACTTAGCTTACGAGCTTTCAGATACATTCAGTTTACTAGGACAATGCTAGTGAATGCTGCAAAATTTTTACTGGTAACCAAACATATAATTGCATACAATTGGTCTCCTTGCCATGTTGATAGAAGAGGTCAAGGGAGAACTTGTGTGGATCAGCCATGGAGGGACTTTGGGCATCACTGTTGTCATACTTGCCTCAGAATCACTCATTTGAATTGATTTCTAGTACAGTGTGAGTGAAAAAGTTTTATTGATAGTACAGAGACACCTCTACCTTATTTGTTTAAGAATTGCAGATGTTTCACACACCTACACAAAATAAATGCATGAATTGTTTACCTTTTGCAGAATAAAATTGTGACAATTGCCACTAAGAATGTCCCAACTGCTACCACAAGTAAGATCCATACTGAAGAAGAAATAATTTCTTCATTTCCTGAAAGACAAATGTTATAAAGTATTATCATTGATAAGGAAGAATAGATGCATAGCTGTGTCAAACATCTACTCTGTTGACTGATTGGTAAATGTTGATATAAAGATCAGTTCTTTAATTTACTTTAACTCTTTGCAACAACGTCTGCCGGGAGGGATTAGCATTGAGCCTTTTTGTCTATTCCATGCAATAATCAGGTCTGGGCAGCAGCGAGCAGCTGTGTGGTACTTAGTTGCTTAGTGGTACTTAAACCACGATAGCATTTCAGCTGCAAATGTGTAACTTTTTATATTTATTTCCAACATTAGAGTGTTAAGAGATATATTAAGTCTCTTCTTCCTTTTCTCTGTAGTGTGGACTGAAACAAAATGTTTGCCAATCCTTTGTACATCTGTGTGTTTGTAGGTGCACATCAGTGTGTAAGGTAGACAAGACATCACTGGGGGAAGAGTAGCCCAAGGCATGGATTTCTTCTTACCAAACTCTACAGGTGCACTCCACTCCCCCCAGGCTGGACTCACAAAGCAGACACTGCCAGCTGCCCTCATTTTCAAGAGACACTTCTTTCTTGTGTTGTATCTTTGAAATGTGTGATTATATCCCCCTTCCTAAAAACAAAGCAAAGCTGAGTGTTTTTTCTTTGTTGCATGTCTAGATGTTGATACTATGCAAGTGCCATTTACCAGTGAAACATTCGGGAGGCTATGAAGGCATTGCTTTGTAAAGTAGACTGCTGCTCCAGGGCAAAAAAATACACATATTAATGTTTATTATGTACGTAATATGTACATATCTGTGTATCTTAAAAATAACCTGTCACTCAGTAAACTTTTTAACTTTAGAAGGTTTTTGTCTTTTACACTATATCCTGTAATTCCTAATGATATGTATGACGTACTGGTAATTTCCCTCAGTACATTGACAGAGGCAGAATAATATCTTGAACTGTCTAATTTCAACACTGCCAGAATTGAGGAGGTAGAATTGAGGAATAAACTGCCTGTGTACACCTCACCTTCCTCAGTCTTTGCATTATGACTTTTCAGGAAGAGCATAACTTTCCAGCCAAACCTGTAAAATAAGTACAGGAACTTATTTTAAAGTTCTTGCAATACTTGGTGTTATTAGAATTTACTGAAAAATGCTTGCTCTTGAAGACTTTCAGGCTAGAGGTGGGATGTGCAAAGTGCACTGATTGGAAGGAGGTGAAGCACACCTGGAGGGTAGCCTCCATCCCAAAGGACTTTTGTGGTCTTTGTTTTTCATAAACAAAATTAAACACCTAGGAGGTGTTTTCACTGTGTGTCTTTTCTCTGCTGTCACCAATGTGTAACTTCAAATTCTGTTCCAAATATTTGAGGGGGAGTGTGGACAATATCATGTGAAATGGAAGGTTTTTCAGAGTAATTACAGAATAGTAATAAAGTTCTGCCCTTGAGTATATAATGAATGGCATATATCATGATGATTTACAGTTTGACACATTCATGAAATCTATAAATAAAGATCCCATAAAACACAGGACATTGAACACGCTGATTTAAAGGCATTTGAGTGATATTTGTTTTTCACACCATGAAATTAACATGTATTGCAGATTAATAGAACAAGCAAACTTACTTGTATGGAAGTATAGATGGTTTTTTCCTCAGGACTAGCCTGTAAATTGAGAAAAAAAGATTAGTTTTGTGTATAGATAATAAGTCATCTTTATCTACTGTCCCCTTTTTCTACATTACTCTTTCTTGTCTACTTGACAGGTTGTTCATAAGAACTAGTAATTTATCTAACATTTATTATCTAATATATAATTTGTCTACAATTCCAAGTTTATATTGTAACTAATTTTTCTGTGAAAAAATATTTGTTTTCTTGACTACCAGAGTTCAGAAATAAATTTTATTTCAGATTGGTGAGTAAACTGAAACACAAGCAAACCAGACCTGAATGAAAACTATAACTTTGTTCTTAAAGAGAAAAAGGTAGAAATCTGTGAAACAAACTTTTTAGTTTATGTCTAATATTTATATTTATAATAAACGTCATTATATTTAGTTGTAAATGCTATGTAAAATTGTTTTCCTTCAGGTGAAAATACTCAGGACTGACATGGATTCAGGGATATTTTAGGCTGCCCTCCAATTATGTTTTTGATAGAATAAAATTCACTCATCCCTTTTGAATAGCCATAATGACTACTATGAAATGTAGTGACTACACAGAACTAAAAACTGTAGACTATATCATCACATTAGTCTACTAGAGCTACATATTTTATTTAATATTTTGCACTTTGTACTACTCCATTTTAAACCAAAATGAAATTAATCCAAACTCTTTTATCAAATAATTGCATGGGTGCTCATGTGGCACCTGAACGTGAACTTGCAAGGCATGCTGCTGTACAGGACAGCTCCTAGAATCTGTAAAAAAGCTAGCTTAAGCACAGGGATTGATCTAAGAGAAAGTGCAACATTACGGTCTCCCTTTTCTTGTGTTTATAATAAAATAATCTATGAGAAATGAAAAGAGATCATGGAAGACTTGAGAAGTGCAGTTCCAGAAGGACAGCTGTTCCTTTGCGAATTTTGGAAGAGGTGTAGTAAAGGGTACTGCATTTTAGAAAACGAAGGAGAAAATACATATGATAGATGAATGAGACTCCTTCCTGCAGGGGGTGGTGGCACCAACCTCCTGATCTGATGAAGGTCTGTTGCTTGCTGGGGCCAGGTTCCAGGATACTGCAGAAGGACTTCCAGACTTGTCTGGCCATTGGACTATTACCCCTTCCTGCTTTTCTCTGTGGGCATCAGTGATGTGGCCAGGGGTAACCACTGGAGGGGATGATGAAGGGCAGGAAGCCCAGATGGTGTTTCCTCAGTCCTTCCCAGGAGAGGAAAAGGCTTGAGCAGAATTGCAATCATGCAGCAGGTCAACACCTGTCTGAGTGGCTGGTGTCACAGGGAGGGCTTTGGCTTCTGCAACCTTGGGACCCTTTTTGAGAAACAGGGGCTGCTCAGCCGGTATGGGATGCATCCCACCAACAGGGTTGTGAATGTCCTTGCAAACAGCCTTGCTAACCTGATTCTTGTGCTTCATGTAAAGGAGTTCCTTGAATATGTAGGGTTCTGTCTTGGGACAAATGATGAACCAGGAAGAGAGCTTGTGACTAGGTGTCAAAGGACGTACAAGCACAGGTGACAGTGCATTAAGTATTTGTTTCAGATCTCCCAAACAAGAAAAAGAAGCAGATGAGACCCTCTTCAGGCAGCTTGAGAAAGTCTTCAAGCCAGTCTTTCCCCGTAATCAAAGGAAACTGCCCTGGCCTCGAGGGCAAAGTTAGTGGTTGATTTACAGGGACAACCTCTCCAGAGCACAAAAGCAGTCCATTCCAGTGCGCAGAAAATGGAGCAAGTGTGCCAGGTGAGCATGGCAGGGCATGAAGCCTGAGTCTGAGCTCAGAGACAGAAAGGAAGTATGCAGAAGGTAGAAAAAAGAATTTGAGAGGAATGAAAAGACATCATTTGCACATGCAGGAATGGATTTGGGTAAACCAAAGCTCATCTGGAGTTGAGACTAGTTGAGGGAGGTGAACACGATAAAGGTTTTTATGAATGCACTGGCAATGTAAGGGATGTTGAGGAGAATACAGCTCACTGAGTTGGGGGAACCTAGTGACAAGGGATATGAGGAAGACTGAGGTATTTGATGCTTTTTTAGTTCCATTTTCACTGGAAAGGTTAACCTTCAGGTGTCCCAGATATCCTGATCTATAAAGCCTTAAGTTAAAACATTGCTGAAGAAGAAAGCAAGAGTCGCAGCAAATTCAGTTTATCAGTGTCAGACATGAAAAATGTGATTGAATTTCTGTTACTCATGGTGTTATGTATATTGCTATGAAATAGCAAGCGCGGTCCAGACTAAGATGTTCCAAATCGCAGAAATCTAGGGAATGCCTTCACTCAGCCACTACGTGGCCAAACCTGGTTGTACTCCAGGCAGGTTTTCCTTTGTAGTCACCGTCTGCCACCCTGTGGTCATTTGCCGCAATTCTGCCATAGTTACGGTAGTTTAGGTTTACTCCTGTTGCAGCGCAACACAGCAATCTTACTCCTTCCCTACCTCTGTGAAAAGACTTGAAAAGCCAAGGTCTGAAATTGACTTTCAGTAGCTTAAATCGCTCCCTCAGTAACCTGTGTTTATTCATACTACCTTTCTGCTTTCTCTCACGTTTATTTTCCTTTTAATTAACATTATACAGCTTCAACTTTTGGACCAATGGGTGTGTTGCCTGCATATGCTATGTGGATAAGCTATTTACGTTTCATACATAGAAAAATTTCGTTCACCTCCATCAACTCTTATTTGTTAAGTGGATACACATTCGTCTATTCAGTAATTACTGCCCAGCTCTACCTTTTCACAGAGATACATTCACGACTGGAAGGACTCCAAGACAGCTCCAACAGGTCTTGGTGAAATAAATATATTTTCTGAGTTTTGAAACTGCCAAAGCTGTGATATGTTCAAGTCTTGATTAACCATGTTTCTCTTCTTAGTCCCACACAGTCACCCAGTGTATCTCCAGCAATATCTCACTCAGGGGAATAAGGATAAAAAAAGGGGGTGGTATAGCATAAAAAGGTGCCTGAAAGGCACAACATCAAAGGAATATGATGCTACATATCAGGGAGGCTACACTGCACAAGAGAGACTGATTTTCTTTTCACCCATGTGCATTGGTAAATGTATGTATCAATGTTAAATGTAGGTGAAGAAATTCCTCTTACCTTATACTTTATGTCGATTTCATATTTAAAACACTTGTCTTTGTTAGAATGACTTATTTGAGGTCGTTGCCACTGAATTATGCAATTGTTTTTAATTTCATCACAGTTGACAGTGATATTTGCTGGAGGCATGAGCTTTTCTGAAATTATATAACCAGGAATTCAAATAATAAAAATCGCCTGTTCTCCTTTTGCTTTGATAAAAGAGAGTGCAATTGCAAGTAACACCTCCATGAAGATACTGACTTGTATCCATTTTTCTTAGGAAATCTCTTAGATATAACTGAAAGACCATAGTTCTTTAAATCCTGTCCCCAGGATCAGTAAAAATGGGGACTAAGCCAGGGAACATGACTCAGGAGCATACAAAGATATAAGCCCCCTCCATTTACTTTTCTAGATGAATAGAGTCCTGCCTTCTTTTTAAAAGGGTGGGTTTTACTGCAGAACAACAAGCTGATGCTATCCCTAATGTAAGAAATTCAAAGGTAATTTCTCTCTTCAAGCCTACACACATGATGCTTCCATGACATGGAGGTGTTGCTTGCTTGGTGTTTTGAACTATGCAGTTTATTTCCCACTTCAAAAAAATTAGCCATACAAATTTAAGAAAGACATTTTGGTTTGAAGAACCTAGCCACTTTCTCCATGTAATCTCCCGTAATTTCACAGATGTGAGAGTTTTTTGAGACAATACCAAAAACAACAGGACTTTGCCAGAAAGGATTTGCCACAGTAAAAATAATTGCACAGGATGCTTCCAAGCAGAGCACCACATGTGAAAGAGCATATGAAAACCTGGGATATTTTGTACACATATTATTTTTTTTAATCAAGTATATGGTGGTGGTGTATGCCATCCCCACTGGCAATGAGAAGCAGAAATCAGTGCTCAGATAAACTTCTCCTGACAAGTCTGCACTGTTGAAAGGTCTTTGGCCACCGTTGAAAGTAGAGCAGGGAAAGTACAATCTCTTAAGTCCTGTGGACTTGCTAAAACTAAAACCAATAAGCGTTGATTGCTACAGAATCTGAGGCAGGCTGCACCTGTACAGCTTTCTTGCTTAATTTTCCTCATTGCTATTTTGCTTGGGGAATAGATTTTCTTGAAGAGGCCACAATCTCTCACTTTCAGCTCTAGGTGAGACAGGGTACTTGGTTTCTTCTCAGGGAAAAATGTTCTACCACCCTCATGCAATAGTAAAAATAAAGCAGAAAGTGTTTACTTACCAATTTTGTACAGTTGAATGTATGCATCATAAAACTGGATTAGGGAGTCTTTTCTAGAACCATTCACCAAGAAGTAAGCTTTTTCAGTCTCTATCCTCACATTTTGGAATCTACATCCCATATTTCTGCCATTTTCATCCTTAATGTAAAGCTCACATTCCATTGCATCTTCATATCTGTATACAGCAAGGTATTTTAGAAAACCATGGGCAATGTGATGTGTTGAATGAGAGTTCAGACTTCCCTAGGCTCAAGCAGACCTACTTACATGGAGTTCTGCCAATAGAGAAAATACTGGGTATCTCCTGGTGCATCCTTGCCTGCCTGCCAAGTGCAGTTCATGAGGGAAATGTTATAGATCACACAGGAGAAGTTTTCAATGGCTGATCCGTTCATGCCTGCAAACAAAGGAGTATCTGTGGTGAGGAAAAATCATGTGACTGCTCCAAGCTGAAGGATCTTGGCACACCTGTAGCTCCAGCTGGTTATTGCTAGGGTCAGGAATGACTTGCTTCATTTTAGGTAGTAACATAGGAAGGTATTTGCACTAACAGATTCAGTGAAGAATTTGTCATGGATAAAGTCTCCATGGATATAAATATAGTTGCATCTGATAAAATAAGTCTCAGGGAAGCCAACACTACTCTAGCACATGCTGATACCTAAAGTGGCTACCCCTGTGCTTTGAATTGTTCCTATTCAAAAGGAGACACTGGTGCCACAATGCCACAAAGTGAATCATTTGTCTGTCATCCTTCAGAACCCTGCCACAGCATTTCTAATTTTCTTCAGCCCCCTTTCAAATGAGTGAAGAGCATGAGGAGCTTTCCTGTGGACTCCAGAGAAGGCAGAGCTGTAGAGTTTTTCAAGACTTAAGGTAGGTGTAGATGCAAACTTGTGAGGTGTTTGTGCTCTGTAGCAATACCTTCTTCCACCTGGCATTAACGTGAGAAATTTTCTTTTGGTCACAAACAATTTACTCCTTAACCCCACCCCCAAGAAAACCCAATAATAAGGAGACTAAACATAGCTTTTAAAAGGAAGGATGATTTATCTATCCTTTTATAAGGAATCAGCCAATACTTTGAGCTTGATGAAGCAGGAAGTAGTGCCATTTTGTATATGCCAACTCCATGTTGCTTAAATGAGCAGATCTTCTACCTCATTCTCTTAACAGTCACATATATATTACCCCTCTCATACAAAGAGGAGTAAACTTTCTCAGACATTTCATTATTTGGAATAGGACACTGCAAACTGCTGGGCACTACACCATGACAAAATTCAAGGTGTGACAGATTTTTCAGTGAAGAATTTCAAAGCTACAGGAGCTAACATGTTTCACTTGGATTTTTAATAACATTTTAAAGACATTAAATGCAGTCAATAAAATATTAGCACAACGAATTAAAAGAGAATTGGCAATTGAAAAGGTGGCAACAGAAGACTGAAAAATTGTTGAGCTAGTTGTAGGAAACAGTATTTTTTTCTGAGAAACATTGTCATGTTGCTTTACACAGTAGTGTAGCGTGAAGCACCCCTTTTCTATTCATGCAAAATAGACTGTCAAAATCAATACCTTCCTTTTACAGTTCCTGTTCCTGAAACAACTTTATTTTGGAGATTACCTACCCAATCAGATTCACAGTACTGGCCAAATGGATGGAGACAGCTTTGAGCTGTAGAGGAAATATAGCTAAGGCCAGAGTAACACATGTACAGGGAAAAGAATAATCCCATGAGGAAAACTTCATGACTTGCTTTGAAGTGTCTGTGCAGCTTGTAGAGGCTGGTGAATTTGCTTAACAAACACAGTAGTTGCAAAACAGGAAATGCTTGGTTTGCTGTCTTCTCTGCATAAGCACTGAAAACAGACTAAATCAGAATCAGAAGCTGCCTTTTTATAAGGTCATGGCACTTCTCAAGTAATCCATTTACACAACATCCGAGTTCTAGATCTCCTGTCTGCTGTTAAAAGTTTGTATCTGAATTTGAGCTGAATTTGGCAAAGAATGTGAAAATTAATAATAAAGGATTCTGCAGGTATGTTGGTCAAAAAAGAAAGATTAAAGGAAGTGTGCCATCCCTGATAAATAAAACAGGAGAACTAATGACAACTTACATGGAGAAGGCTGTGGAACTCAACAAATTTGTGCATCAGTGTTCACTGGAAATCACTCTTCCCACACATCTCAAGTCCCTGAACATCACTCAAGGCAGGGACTGGGGAAATGAAGTCCCTTCCATCGTAAAAGAGGATCAGGTTTAAAACCACCTGAAGAACTTGAGTATACATAAATCCCTGGAACCCAATGACATGCATTCTAGGGCCCTGAGGAATTGCCTGATGTTGCCAGTCTATGCTCTATCATATTTAAAAAATCATGACAGTCAGCCAAAGTACTGGTGACTGGATAAAAGAGAATATTGCACCTGTTTCAAGAGGTCATAAGGAGGATCATGGGAGCTACTAACCAGCAAGTCTCACCTCCATGCTTGATAAAGTCATACAACAGATCCTCCTAGAAGTTATGTTGGAGCATATAGAAGATAAGGAGGTGATTAGAGATAATCAGCATGGTGTCACCATTATAGTCTTGGTAAAATCTCCTGCAGTCACTGAACATCAGTCCTCAGTGAAATTCATACTGCTCATCCAACTCAGTTCCACTTTCCACAGATTCAGCATCAAATTTCTAATAGATGAGTCTGGCATCTCTGCTGCAAGTATCACATAGAAGGACCAGTAACATGCAGATTGCCAGATTTTTGGGTGTAGAGATTACTACCTACCACATGCAAGACAGAAGGCAATTTAAGCACAACTACCCATAATAAGAAGCACATTACACTCCCCCTCAGAGGATTGACCCATGAAGGTGTTCTACTCACAGTCTGTGCAGTGCCAGCCAACACACAACTGGATGATCAGCAACATCCACTGTGTCATGAAGATGAGTGCAAAAGGAGCAACCATATCTTCCTCCTTGGAGACAGAAAACAGTGAAACTTGCTGAAGGTGAAAATGTCAACGTGAATCACGTTTCTCTAAATTTGCATAGTCTGACCGGCTTGTATGCCTGCTTCTGCACTGCCTGACCATCTCTCAGTTCTGGTGGGAGGAAAGATTCGACAGACTTCTGAAACAGTCAGAGAAATGTTCAAAGAAACAGCAACAAAGTTAAAGAAGTTGTCCTTTTCTGCAACAAAACATTTTGTGTGGTGATTTATAAAGTTGGTGATCTGGGGAGCACTGCATAAATGTTGCATACATACATTTGGTGACTGCTGTCACCAAAGGTCTAAAGGTTAAGGTCTTAAGGTATTAAGGTCTAAAGATTATTTATCTATTTGCCATATACAAAGGTTAGGATGAATAGACATCAAACAGATGGGTAAAGAGCTGCAAACAGAAAATATCAAAATGGATCACAGCAACATCAATCAGTTCAAGTTACCCAATGGTGAATATGGTAACTTTGGTGAAAGTTCATGTACTTTCAAGGATGTTTTTGAATATATGCATAAAAGTGGATCTAGGAGAGGTATCTAATTGCTACAAATTTGGTAGCAATCCCAGTAAGAAAATCAAAATCGTGGCTAAGACATTTCTTAGCAGGCAGTACTTTATTTGCAAAAAAACGTTCATTCAACTTAGCTCCATGTATTCCTCTGACAGCTTTTTAGATTTTGCCTGGGGCATCACCCCTCCAGCCCTGGGCTTGTTAGAGTCTCATTGAATACCTCAGCAAACAAAATAGTTGGAAAGATGAAGATAGACCTACCTTCTATTTCAAAACATCTTTATCTTGTTAATCTTTCTATCACAGTCTTCCGGCTCAGAGAAGATAAAAAGACTGGTATTTTAAATGGTTGTATGGCTATAAATAGGGGTGTCTCCCTTGCTGCTTGTGTTTTGGGGAACTGTCGCACCGTCGGAAGTGTTGCAAGATATGACACTGGTCACTTCCCTCTTGATTCTTACCAAATTCCTGTAATTACACAATTCGTTATTTCATACAACATAAATGAGCAATTAGCTGGTTAAATCTTCCTTTGTTTTACAGAACCCACTGGTGCTTGAGAATCCAGTGAGTGCAAAGAAATCTTCTCTTTTACAGGTATTTCTCTCTAGCTCTAAATAATACTGAGTAATACGAAGCATCTCTCAGTACAAACCATCTCTGGGGCCTGGGAACAGTGGGGGTTCCCCATGGTGGTTGAGAGCAGGGCCTGGTAGCCAGCGTCTGTCCTATCTCCTCAGCCAGGATCAGGCCCCGGGAAATGCCACAGAGAATCAAATGGGGTTCTGGAAAACAAAGGAGACGGAGTTTCCGTGCATCTGTCTTTTTCTCTCCTTTCTCTCAGCCTCTCACCACCCTCGGTCTCCATCCTCCAATAGGTCAGTTCCCAGAGCGTCAAGCAGTCTCCCACCTACTCCATCCATGACACATCCAAACAAGGAGCTCTGCTCATTAACACTGAAGGAGCAGAGAGGGGAGGGAGTTGAGAAGAGCCATGCAGACGCAGAGATTTTGCTGGGAAGAAGGAAGGCTAGGAACAATCACACTGAAGTTGTATTTACTGATCCTGCACCACTTTAGGAATGGGTTTTAAGGGCAGCTGTTTCTGTGAGGGAGCTGTAAATCCATGCTTCTATGGAGATTTCTTGGCAGAAGCAGTTGGCCCACAAGGCTGTGCCTACTGATGACTATGGCTGGATTGCTTGGCAGTGTCTGTATCCTGGGCACCCTTTCATCACACCATTTAGCACTGATGCAGTGGGACCTTGCCTGCCCTGGGCAACTGTATGTTTTTTCTGTGCCAAAATCTGGTCCTGGGAAGGGCTATCAACTTCCAGCCTATGAGTCTTCTGAATTACGCATCTTGCAATGGGTGAACAGGGACAAGCACTTCTGCCTAGTGCTGGGTTCTCTTTCTCCAGTTGATACCTCAACTGTGTGGCTACTTGTGCACCCAAGGCGAAGACCCATGCTCCCACTCTGAAGATCTCCTGAGCCTGTAGAGCAGGCAGCAGAGGAGCAGTGTGCTTTCTGGTGCTCTCTCAGATTATGCACCTTAGTAACACAATGAGGAAATCTGGGTTTTGTGGTTTTAGGGTTTGGGTACTTTTTGTTTTTAAACTGAAATATACTGCAACAGAACAATCCAAAGAGCCCACAAAGACAGTGGTGTTACTGTAGGCAAGGGAACTGTCCTACACAGGGGACTTCTTTGCTGAGGCTTTCAAAAAATGGAAACAAATTATAAAAAAATAAAAAATCCCCAAGCAAAGCTAGTGTTGTTGATGGTGCTACCAAAGTCTGTTACCATCCTTTCCTGTTGAGTGTTATATTGGGTCTTTGCCCAGGGATGGGAAAGGGATGCCTTAATCCCACTCCTACTCCCAGGAGGTGATTGGCGACAGCCATTATGGCTTCACTAAGAGCAAATCATGACTGACAAATTTGCTGGCCTGCCATGACAGGGTTACGGCACTAATGGATAATGGAAGAGCAATTGATGTCATCTACCTGGAGTTGTGCAAGACATTTGACACTGTTCCACATGGCATCCATGTCTCTAAACTGGAGAGACATGGATTTGATGAATGGACCACTTGGTGGTTAAGGAATTATCTGGATATTCCCACTCAAAATGTGGTCAGCAGCCTCGATGTCCAAATGGAGACCAGTGATGCGTGGCATTCCTCAGAGATTAGTACTGGGACTGGTGCTGTTCAGCAACTTTGTCAGTGACATGGATGGTGAGATTGAGTGTGCCCTCAGCAAGTTTGCCAATGACACTAAGTTATGTAATTCAGTTGACACACTGGAGGGAAGGGATGCCACCCAGAGGGCCTTGACATGCTTGAGGGGTGGGCCAATGCCAACCTCATGAAGTTCAACAAGGCCAAGTGCAAGGTCCTGCATGTGGGTCAGGCTAAGCCCAAGCAAAAATAGAGGCTGGGGGGAGACCAGATTGAGAGCAGCCCTGAGGAGAAGGACTTGGGGCTGTTGATTGATGAGAATTTCAACATGACCCAGCAATTGCAGCCCAGAAAGCCAACCGTATGCCGGGCTGCACCAGAAAAAACATGACCAGCTGGTTAAGGGAGGTGATTCTCCCCCTCTAGTTTACTCTTGTGAGACCCCACGTGGAGTACTGTGTTCAGCTCTGGGGTCCTCAGCACAAGAAATACAGGGATCTGTTGGAATGAGTCCAGAGGAGGCCATGAAGATGATCCGAGGGCCGGAGCACCTCTTCTATGAAGGCAAGCTGAGAAAGTTGGGCTTGTTCAGCTTGGAGAAGTTTCAGGGGAGACCTTATAACAGTCTTCCAATACAGGAAATCTGGAGAGGGACTTTTTACAAGGGCATGTAGTGGTAGGATAAGGGGGATTGCTTTAAACTGAGAGAAAGGAAAATTAGATTTGATATTAGGAAGAAATTTTTTACTGAGGGTGGTGAGACACTGGAACATGTTGGCCAAAGAAGTTGTGGATGTCCCATCCCCGGCAGTGTTCAAGGCCAGGCTGGATGGGGCTTTGAGCAACCTGATCTAGCGGAAGGTGTCCCTGTCCATGAGAGGGGGTTGGAACTAGATGATCTTTAAGGTTCCTTCCAACCCAAACCATTCTGTGATTCTATGATCATTTTCTCATATTAGTATTGCTAAAATGTTCAGGACACAATTTGCTCATAAGTCTATTTGTTGCTTTCAAACTATGTTGCTACATCCTTCAGCACAGCATGCTCTAAATGTTGCTTACAGCCATTTACAAAACCAAAAATTTCCTCCCACTTTTCATCACTTTGTATCTGTGGTAGACCAAAAAAATAGCTTAAAATATGGTTGCTAACAGGTATCAGATGACTGAAAGAATTATCAGATAACTAATAATAATAATAATGATAAGGGAAATAACAGGGGAAGAGAATATGAAACTAAGAGGGGGAAGGAAAAAAGCCCAATAAACACAAGTGATGCACAATACAATTGCTCACCACCTGCTGACTGATACTCAGCGCAACCTGAGCAGTGATCTGCCCTTCCGGGTGACTCCTCCCAGTTTATATACTGGGCATGAGGTGCTGTGGTATGGAATACCCCTTTGGCTAGTTTGGGTCAGGTGTCCTGTCTCTGCTCACTCCTGGCTTCTCGTGCCCCTCCTCACTGGCAGAGCCTGAGAGACTGAAAAGTCCTTCTTCAGGGTAAGTGCTACTGAGCAACAACTAAAACATCGAAGTGTTATCAGCATTGTTCTCAGACTAAAGCTGAAACACAGCACTGCAGCAGCTACTAGGGAGAAAATTAACTCTATTCCAGTGAAATCTGGACAGTATCCATACCTTATTCCATACCACTCATGTCATGCCATGTGTCACACTTCCCGCCATCACTTTTCATGTCTTTTGATAGATATAAATATATATATATACATACAGATATAATTTCCCTGCTCTATGGACCATCCCTACAAAAGTTCATTGAACTCGTTCAGTCCATGACTTGGAGTTCCATCTGTCATAACAGTCTCTCTGGGCAGAAAAGATGGATGGTGTGGGGTGTTGGATTGTTGCATGCTTAAGCTCATTCTTGTTCCATCACCGCTGCATTTGTCCAGTTTTGTCAAACTTCAGTCTTCGTTAATGTGGTGATCAAAAAGGAATCAGGTTCAGGTCCTCAAATCTAGAGCGATGGAGATGGTGCCACGTGGTGCCCAGCACAGTGATGGCTGTATAGCTCCCATGGAAATGATAATATCCAATGTTATACATCATCATACAGTTCAATTCATTGGTTATTTTCACCCAAAATCAAATCTCCTTGAGGTACACACCTCATCCAAGGACTTCACCATCCTCCCACATTACCCACCAGGTGCACCCAGGTCCCTGAGCAAAAGCAATCCCACAAGTGATTTTGGCTTTGCGGAAGCAGGAATGGCTCAGACTGTTTTCCCCAGCAGATTCTTTACATGCACTGCAGGAGCTTTATCCCCCTCTACAATATGTTAAAGTTTTGATTGGGCTGGGCCAGCCCTGTTGGCAGATCCCCTAGTGTTGATCAACCAGGTGGCTTTTGCTAAATGTGTATCCCAGTGTTGGAAAGTCCCACCACCCATTGCTCTCAGTGTAGTTTTTAACAGCCCATTGTACCGTTCGATTTTCCCGGAGGCTGGTGCATGGTAGGAGATGTGATATACCCACTCAATGCCATGCTCTTTGGCCCAAGTGTCTAGAAGGTTGTTCTGGAAATGAGTCCCATTGTCTGACTCAGTTTTTTCTGGGGTGCTGTGTCCCCACAAGACTTGTTTCTCGAGGCCCAGAATAGTATTCTGGGCAGTGGTGTGGGGCACAGTGGATGTTTCCAGCCATCCAATGGTTGCTTCCAATATGGTAAGTACATGGCTCTTGCCTTGGTGGGTCAGTGGGACTGTGATATAGTCAATCTGCCAGGCCTCCCCGTACTTGTATTTCAGCCATCATCCTCCATACCAGAGAGGCCTTAACCATTTGGCTTGCTTAATTGCAGCACGTTTCACATTTGTGAATAAGCTGGGCAATAGTGTCCACTGTTTAGTCCACCCCTTGATCACGAGCCCATCTATATATTGCATCTCTGCCTTGATGGCCTGAGGTGTCATGGGCCCACTGGGCTAAAAATAATTCACCCTTATGTTGCCAACCTAAGTGCATCTGAACCACTTCAATTTTAGCAGCTTTATCCACCTGTTGATTGTTCTGATGTTCCTCAGTGGCCTGACTTTTGGGTACATGAGCATCTACATGGTATTTCAATGGTATTCAAAGGATATAAAAAATCTTTAAAGTTCTCAAATGCTACTGAAAATAGCCTGGTGGAGAAGGAGAAGATGTGGGAGGATGTCTCCTCCACAGGTTGGGCCTCTGAGGAGAAAAGGCAAAAAGTATAATTATTAATAATTCCCCTTAGATGGCTCCCAAAATATAGAGGTGTTGGGAATGCTGAGTACACATACCAGATTAGTTTCACAACCAGCAGTTCTATCACATCACAAGCCATTACTATAAAGTATGTCAAAGCGAGAGCCTTAGTCCCGGTCCCATGGGTGATACATATCACTGCAGGGAATGCATACTGCGAGTAAGGTATTAGATAATGCAACTCTGAGACCAAGCTTGACTAACCCTGGGAGCGAGTAAAGCAACATTGTGACCCGTGACTATTAAATCATTACAATGAATGTTTATAATGAATTTGTTTTGACACACCCTGGTCAGATCTGTTTTTATCTCAACCCTTCCAGCTCCATGTTGGGTGCCAAAAAGGACTATCATGGTTTAAACACAGTTGGTAACTAAATACCACGCAGCTGCTTGCTCATACCTCCTCCCACCTTCCCCCGCTCTAAAGGAGAATTGAAATAATGTAAACCCTATGGGTTGAGATAAGAACAGTTTAATATCTAAAGTACAATATACAATATACAATATTGTACTTTAGATATTAAACTGTTCTTATCTCAACCCATAGGGTTTACATTATTTCAAGGGATGATAAGGGAATGATAAGGGAAATAACAAGGGGAGAGAATATAAAAGTAATAGGGGAAATAATAACACACAAAAAAAAAATAACCCACAAGTGATGCATAATACAATTGCTCACCACTCTGCCAACCAATACCCAGCCTGACCTGAGCAGGGATCAGTCCCTTTAGTAACTCCCCCCAGTTTATACACTGGGCATGAGGTGCTGTGGTATGGAATACCCCTTTGGCTAGTTTGGGTCAGGTGTCCTGTCTCTGCTTCCTCCTGGCTTCTTGTGCCCCTCCTCACTGGCAGAGCTTGAGAGACCGAGAAGTCCTTAATCAGGGTAAGCATTACTTAGCAACAACTAAAAACGTTCATGTGTTATCAGCATTGTTGTAAGACTAAAGCCAAAACCACAGCACTGCACCAGCTACTATGGAGAAAATTAACTCTACCCTATCAGAAACCAGGGCATAAGGAAAAACCCAAAAATAGTCCAAACAACCAAAATTATTTATGGAAAATTCAATCAAATACAAAGAGGCATTTAAAGATAGGCTTTTGGGGAATTGCCTCTACAGGCAACATTATTCTCTCTGCTTGCAAGAGGGAAAGAATATGTAAAACCTGTAAATTGCTGCTTTCCTGGTTGCAGCTGGGATAATTTTCTTCAAGTAGGTAGTGCAGTGTTGTGTTTTGGCAACAAGATATACATGTTTGAAAAAAATTCAAGTTGCTCATTTCTCTTGCATGCCATTATGTCACTTCAATAATTGTTATTATTTCTTCAGTTTCATGCATTATTGATTGATTCGTATATTCTGTCTATTAAAAGAAGAATAAAAGATTTCATTAGTGCTTCGTGCATGAGATTAGCCATGAGCTTATAATTTATAAATTTCCTGTCATTTAGGGAGTTGTAATTTGTTATATAGAAGCTATAATGGGACTCTGTCAATGGGAGGATTGAAGTAGACATGTCTAGTTCTTCCTTCCAAGACGAGCTCCCCAGAATGGAACAAAAGACTTTTTAACTCAAAAGCCAGAAAACTCATATTTTTAAACATGGAAATGTTAACATGATGAAGGAACAGAAAATAAAAAGATGCATATAGGCTCACCAGTGACCCAGTGTGTCCTTGCAGATACATTTTTGCTTCCAGACCTGGCTGTAGCCAACCAAAAGACTTTGCATATTGCAAATTGCATGAAACTTTGAAACATGCTTTCTAGATGGGCAGTTCCATATCTAGATGGGTGGTTCCTGCTATGTCTGTCAGTTGCTTCTTACTAGTGTCTCCATCTCTTTGCATAAGCTAGAACCTCTCAGCTCTCTGCTATACTTTATTGCTTACCATACCCTAAAAACCTTTCCTCCTTCAGCATCATTGCCAAGTACCAACATGGGTCTCAATATCTGCTACAGCACAACTATTTTTGTCCAGCAGTAGATTTCTTTGTCCCTTCTCTCCTCACAGCTGGCCAACAGTCTGTATTATTAATGTGCTGAGAGGCTTATGCTCAGCACTATTCTAGTGATAGCATATAGCTTATAGGGAGAGCAGGGTGAAACTGCGTAATTTCTCCAATGCTCCAGGTAGATGAATGACCACAGTTTCAGGATGGTAAAGGAAGAACAGGAGAATAATTTAATATTGACCTGCTCTTTCAATACACAAGAACAAGAAAATTTATCCTTACTTCTGTGCATCTTTCTGGCACATAGGTCACACCTTTGAGACTGCAGTGGATCCTTAATTACAACAAATTTCAGGAAAATTGAAAGAAAACATACCTGGAAATCCATTGGAGAGTGCTCATGGAACGGGTTTCTTGGCTGTGGTATTGTAGCAGATGCTTTTTTCAAATAAGTTCTTCTACAGTGACAAAAAGGGTTGGTAAAGAAAAAACTTAGTGTGCAAACGTATGAAAACATATTGTATAATAATGCTGCAAGGAATAATATTTTATTCCTTAAGGACAAAAGTAGTGAAGAGTAACTAAAAATTGCATAGGCTGAATATAATGGAGTAATTTCATTGTTCAGAATTTGAATTATAATAATTTATTTTATGACTTATTAGAGAATCATAGGAAACTGCTTTTTTAAGTATCTGAATGTGGAATATTCTCAAAACAAGAAAAAACATTTCAGGGTTTGACGACAGAAAAGCAGCAATGATATAAGGCCTTGTCCCAGTATCGGAAAGCGTTGTGTTATACTGATCAAGTGGATAAGAAGGCTAGGGAATCAGAAATATAGAACCAACTTCAGGGTCAAGATTCCTGCTATAGTTCAGTGTTGATTTTCCCCCTCCCTCCTCTCATTTAGACAGAAGCCAGAAAATTTCTTTTGGGGAAAGAGGTGTTATTTCAGCTATGGAATAAAAACTTTGGACAAGAAATAAGGCTTACACTGTGCAGAGAAAAAGTACAAGGCCTGCTGCCAGCACTGATATCAGAAATAACATATATGATGAAGTAGATTTAAGTCGGCTTGTTCCTGAAAGACAAGAAGTCATCAAAGTGTTCATTGGTATCAGAGAACAGGAATGATTGCACATCTATGTGCAATTTGCTTTCCATTATAGCGTCAAGCACCAGTATGAAGTCACTTCTTCTTTAGCTTAGCACCTCATTTCCCCATAACATGTGAAGAAATAGGGTGGCTGACAGTATGTGGGCTGTCTGTGGTCATTTGAGATGTTACCAAGCATTTTATGAGGAACTGAGGCCTAGTGAGCACTTCAAAATCCAAAGTGGCAGAGTGTAACAGGGGAAAACAGAAGTTTATAAAGCCATAAGTAAAAATGGTGGAAAGAAAAGAGCAGACAACAGACCTCAAAAAGCTCTGCTTCAATCACTATCTCCTTGCAAGAAGCACCCACACCAGAATGCTTGGAGAACTCACTCATATTGAGATAGGCAAATTCTTCGCTTCTTTTCATTGTAGTATATTAGTGTGCAAATATCAATGTGTTTTCATCTCTAAGTATGAAGTGATAAATGAGACAGACAAGTAATAACTGAGGGAAAACTAGGTCAGGGTAGTGATTTTCATTCTTACCAAACTCTACAGGTGTACTCCACTCTCCCCAGTTGGTGCTCACTAAACAACCATTGTCAGTTGCTCTGATCTTGACGCTGTACCTTTTTTCTGTGCTGAAGCTCCCAAATATGTAGGAGTTTCCTGTGATGCTGCTTTCCTAAATGCAAAACAACTAGACTGAGAACTTTTTATTCACTAAATGTACAGATGTTACAAATACGTCAGGTTCATCCAAGGGTGCAAAAAGTTGTTACAAAGGAAAATTTTACTTACACCCTGTGAACAGACTAGAGTGAAATAACAAATAATAAAAAAAAAAAAACCAAACAACCAAAACCCCAACCCACAGTAAATTAGCTTCTTTCCTCCTAATTCCTTTTGTTTGAACATTTTTGTTGTTGGTGAGATGCAGATGAAATTTGCAGTATGCTTCCCTGGCTCTTAAGCCTTTGCTAAACAAATGGGATCTGGGGAAAAAAAACCCAAAACAATAGTTTATTTTCAGTCTGTAATGGATTTATTTTACTATAAGGTAGTTCTCTAAAGATCTGGCATTCCCTTACTGTGGATGTTTTGAAAACTGAAATAGAGTTTAACAGCCAGATTATTAAAAAGTAAAAATTGTTACGTATGTTGAAATCCTTCTCAGAAGAATATTGACCCTTCTCAAAAACTTGATTATATATTTTTTGTCTTTTTTCTTTACACTGGCTTAATCTTTCAGGTGGCATTTTCTTGCCTCCTCCATCTCAACCCCTTCCAAATACTATTAATAAAGAAAAAAATTCTCCACATTTTGTGTGTCTGAGTGTAATGTGGAATTACGGACCACATTTCTGCATATATATAATTAGGTAGGAATTACAAAACATTGTAAAATGGAAGATTTTGTGACTTGCATAGAAGTAACAGGAAGTTCCACATGTGCAGGTGTTTTTCGTACCGTGCTTTAGAAAAAACATTTTAAAACTTTGAGTTTAGGTAACTTGTCAAAAAACAGCATACAAAGTACACTGAAACTGGTAGTGAGAAACCAAAACAATTTGGTTGGAGAATGCTCTGATATAGGTAAAATTTCAACCCAGCATCAGCAATAGATTTATACCGTAATAAAAACTTACTGTTTTAGATGTGTTTCTGATGTTTTTCTCAGGATCAGCCTAGCAAAAAGAGAAAAATTAATTTATTTTTGACCAGCTGTACAGTGAATTGAAAGTATTGCCTTAATTTCCTGCCCCTATCTGTGAGAGGCAGCAGTCCTCAGCTCATGTGCAAGAGGGGCACTACACATCAAAAAGGAGAGATTAGTCAAGTAAGGAAAGAGAACTGGGTATTGGTTGTACGGTAGCATGTGTGGAAATAAATACGTACAAAATGCTATTAAGAATCATTATTATTTTTACCTTGTTTTCTATGACAATTTCATATTTGAAACAAGCACGTCTTTTCACATGACTTGTGCAAGGTGGTTGCCACCGAATTTCACAACCATGAGAAGCTTCTGTACAGTTCACAGTGACATTTAATGGAGGGGTGAGTTTTTCTGCAGTAATGTAATCAGAAATACTAATGATTAATAATCAGCTTTCTTCACTCTGCTTTTTAAAAATATAGGTAGATGTTCAAGCAACTGGTTTAAAAAGTTTTAATGCAGCTTTACCAGAATTTTTATATTCACCCCATATTCTGAAGCAGCACTCCCTGATTTAACACTCTAGATGAGGAACCTGGAGTATCAGCAGCAACATTAGGTAAAATTAAAAAATACAAGCAATTGTTTAGATTTTATTGAATTCAACATATAATCTGTGCAGGGTGTTTTTATAGACTATGTTCATATTAAGCAGAAGTATTTTTTTTTTATTATTATTAGCAACATTCTTCCATTTAAAAAACAAAAGCTTTTGCTCACAATGTTAAGGTAATTGGTTATTTTGTATTACATGGATGAACAGAAATACGAGATTTAGATAGTCCTGCTCAGTCATCCTTAGCTAGTTATTCTGCAAAATGACACCTTTCTGTCAGAAAATAAATATTTGACTGAAATGTTCACAATTCATGGACTTATGATTTCAGATTGTCTCTACATTCATTTATTTTTGTTCATTCTTACACTTTAGACTTTTCAGCTATCAAGGCTGGAGAAAAGAAAAAAAACCTGACCCATGTTCTGAAAAGCAGTGTTTAAAAAATGTATGCTTTTTTTTCCAGGATGAATTCTTCATTCTCTTAGCATAAAACTGGAAATAAAATAATAAAATTAAAAAGTCCTTACCGATTTTGTACAGAATAATCATCTTCGTATATGACCCAATGTTTTGTCCATTTCTAGAACCATTTACCAGGAAATAAGCTCTCTTATTTTCTATTGTCACATTTTGGAATCTACATCCTGTGTGCCTTCCATAATTATCTTTGAGGTAATTCTGGCATCCTGTGAAGTCTTCTTTCCTTTACATGACATATTGCACCAGTTAAATATTGATACTGTCACAGGTCAGGCAGAAACCAAAATTCCCTAGATTCAAGCAGACCTACTTACTTTGAGGTCTTCCAGTACAGAAAATATTGGGTATCTCCGGAAGCATTCCTGCCCACATGCCAAGTGCAATTCATGAAGGAAACATTAAAAATGACACAGACAAAATTTTCAATTGCTGTCCCATTCATGCCTGCAAACACAGTAAAGATATCCTATGTTCACTCTGCAGAAAGACTGTATAACTGCCCAAATCATGCAGATATCTGCAAGCTCATTTAGTAGTTTTTAGCTACCTGATTAGTAAATCCAACTGCATATTGTCTGGGTCTTGCAGTTATGTGCTTACTTTAAGATAGCAGTGATTTTATTTGTGTTGAACCATGAGGATTATCTACTGTTGTTAGACATGCTAAAGATATGACTACGATTTAATCAACTCTAATCAACTCAGGCACAGTGATGTAGTGAAAGCTAATAACAAAGTCCCTGTTGTGTCCTTTGTTTAGATCCCCTGTTTATCTAAGATCCAGTCTACAGTGGAATACAAATTCTATGACCATGTTCTCTCTCCTGTGCTTGTCTTAAGTGCTCTGCCCCTTGGTTGACTTATAAAGGACTAAGGATTTAAAATAAGTTGTCCACCACTTTCTTTTGTGTAACAGCTGGGTGATTACTGAGACCTGACCTAATACGATGCGTAGGTTGGCCACAAATAGAGCTGGATGAATTAAACCCCATCCCTCAGAACACCTTGGTGGAAGTGTTCACTTCACACTTGTCACACTGGAAGCCAGCAGGTGCTAGGGGAAATGTTGTCAGGGACAGGACTTTGTAAAGGAGTCCCAAGAGTAGCAACCATTTGATTCTCACGCCTTTGGAAATAAAAAAGAATTATTTGAGAGACAACAAAGTTGTCTGAGTACTCCTGGATTTCTGGAAAACTTCCTCTCTTTCAAGAGGAAGATCGAAACTGTTTCACGAGCTTGGTTCAGAAGCATTTCTTTAAACAGCAGTATTGGCCTAAGCATCGCATGTCCTTCCCCATCCTCCACAGCTCTTTCCTGATCCTGCCACCCTTGGCTGTGGTAGTGCCATTCACGGTGGGGCCTTGAAGTGAGTAGTTCTGAAGTGATCATCACTAAAACTAATAATGCTCCTCCCATCCCAGCAGTGTCGGTTTCTTCTTGTTTGTTGTGAGTTTTTTTTCATGTGGCTTAGCAACAGTGGAACAAGCTCACCTGAGATGACAGTGTTGGTTAGCAACAAAGACCCAGAGGAGAGCTGTCTAAGCTATTTCTGCTGCTGCAAGAAATGTTGACCTCTATTTAGTCACTAGAGGCATCTAAGCTCTCAGCATAGAGTTGCTTACACCCAATTTATGTGTAAGTTCATATACATATAACAAACCACTCCTGATATTATAGTACTGTACTGACATGATGAAGAACTTTACTCAGTTCTCTGGTCTGCCACAGATTCACTTTATGACCGGGGGTCAATCAACTCTGTAGACTTCACTTCCTCATTTACAAAATAAATAAAGACATTTCTTTCCCATTAAGAAAGTGTGAGGTAAATGCAGCAGTCTGAAGTATGATCACAGGTGCTGTACAAGGGGTGGGTTTTTTAAAGCTTTTGGCAATGCTGCAAATCAAAACAAAAAAGTGTTATTAATTATTCAAATTAAGTGTTATTATTATTCAAATTAAACCACAACCTGTTTCATGTGTGGCCCAACAAGCAGTTGAATTGGTTGGTGGCAAAGTAAATAAGGTGAAAGGAATTCCTAAAGCGTCATTATAGTCAAGGAAAATGCAAATGAAACCACATCCTTGGCCTCTTCAGTGATGGCTTGAGATTTTATATCACAGAAAAGCACATAGAAATATACTCAGATTTCTTTAATTAACCTAAGTTCTGCAGTCAGAACATTACTCTTCCAGCAAAACAGCATGATCAGCTGCACAGTATCACATTCCTACTAACATCAAGCACATGCTGGGAAGATCACTCAGATACTTGTGAATCACTCTATTCCCTTTACCGACAGGACTTTTTCCCAGGTTATGAGGGGGTTTATTTTTCATTTTTTCTTTATTCACCTTTCTGTGGATATGCCGAAGAAAATCTAGCAGAGTAGACAAGTGTGACTACCCTTAGTCATACTTGTTACAGTTTGGCTTTTATTTTATGCAACACCTGGAATGGAGCTAAGTCTTCATGAGACATTTCTCCCATGCTTTCAATGAGACACTGACATTTTTCTGTTTCCAGTTTATACTTGAGGACTAGCTAAATTGTTCTAGTGGCTTCTTGCTTAACCACTCCTCTTTTAATAACCCCATATTTGTCACTTTATCATTATTTCCTTAAAAAAGAAGTAGGGCCATACCCTCATGATCCTTTTCTGTGAGCAGTGATGCAAACAGTTTAGTTTCTCTGTAGTGTACTCTTCTTCCTGAACTGTCTCTTATATTGTTTGATAATGATAATAAAATGCATAATGCAAGTATTTCAGTATCCTCACAAGCATCCTTTGTCTCATACATTCTCATACATGAAAAACTTA
Organism: Strigops habroptila; assembly: GCF_004027225.2. Classification (NCBI taxonomy): domain Eukaryota; kingdom Metazoa; phylum Chordata; class Aves; order Psittaciformes; family Psittacidae; genus Strigops; species Strigops habroptila. The sequence goes on from NC_044278.2 coordinate 53,934,182, forward strand.
TTTTCCCATATTTTGGTAGCTTTAGCTATATCTGAATCTATCTTAACATTCTTTATATTTTTTCATGAAAGAGGTAAGTCACTTAACAGAGTGAGAGAGATGTGATGATTGTGATTGCACCCAACTACATAAAAACCCACTGTTTTAAACACACACAGTGCCTTCTTTCATTTAGTTAGTTACTTTTTTGAGTCAGCTTAGATTGCCCCTCTTTTGGGCATATGTTGGAAACTGTGTAGGAGCAGTAGCTTCAGAAAAACACCAGAGAAAAGAAAATTTGCCCCTGTGATCTTTTGTGGTAATAAAGATTATTAACCAGGAAGGACAGGATCTCACCTCTGGGCCTTGAACACAAAATAATTTTTACTTTTATTCAGTACTTCTTGAATAGAAAATGCACAAACCGCTCTTGACCCTTCAGCCCAATGGGTAATTTGTAAATGATTAGATAATTTGTAAATAATTAGATAATTTGTAAAGGATTAGATATTACAAATTAGATAATTAGTAAAGGATTTCTAATTATCCTTTACAAATTAGATAATTTGTAAAGGATTGTAACTAACATATTTGCTATTAGAAATTAATAAAAGCTGATTTTGAAAATGCTGTCAATTGTGGGATGGCATTTGTCTCACCTAAGTTTACCCAAGTGCTGTGTAGATATGCCAACAGGGCATTCCATGCTTCCTTAAGAGTGCCTGGAAAGATACAGCTATTTAGGCCACAGTTTATTCAGCCTAGCCTAGAAGAAGATGAATGAAGGCTTCACTATGTTTATTTCTTGCCAGTCACTGAACAGATAGGCAAGGGTGACCAGCCCAGAGGGATCCCTCTTGGACTAAGCTATCTACAGTGGTCAGGCGAATCCAAAAGGATTCATTCCTTTCTCCTCTTACATCATCTGGAATCCACAGGTAAGTACTAAGCAGAAATGCTGCCACTGATATTTTCTCTCCGAAAATTGCAAATTTATTTTTGAAAATGCTTTTTAGTCCTCTTTCTTAGAACTGTGACAGTATCGTGTGCTTCTCTTTAGGAAAACAGTTGCAGTAGAAGAACAGTACTGTTTTCCCCACAGATTGTCCAAATTTCCTTTCACATCTCAAACAATTCCTGTGCAGATTACTGATTGAAATCTTAAGGAAACTTTAAGTATTTCTGTGTAGAGTTGCTTTCTTTCTGCATTGTAGTTTATAAACTTAAAATTAACTTCTGCTAGACTCTGTGCAACAGCACAGGCCACTCAGTTACCTCTTAAAGAATTCTGAACCCTGACACATGTCTACAGGAGATGGTCGTGTTAAGAGTTTGGAAATATCAGCAAGGTCGAAATCCTACTGCAGTGGCTATTCTCATCCAGGTTGATTAGAGAGTTCATTAGGTGAGAATAAAAACTGTCCAATAACCTGCTGATTATAAGTAGCGTATAACCATGTAGCTTATTATGTCTCAGTACTGCTATGATTTTTATAATCAATGAAAAGGAAGGTATGTAATTGAAAAAACCTAAACCTTACACATTGTTATTATATAATGATTTTTTGCTATGGGAAATGTCTGTGTTGGGTATACTACTTAACACTAGACCTCTAAGGTTTATTTCCCAGCTTTGACTCTGAAACACTTTGAAAGTTATTTTTGTAAGGGGGAATGTGTGCAATGGAATTACTGCTTACATGTTGGATGTGCTTACATTCCTGCAGCATTTTCAGAGAACTGTGCATATGCGAAATCTTCTACTTCAGTATTAAAATTGTGATAAGAGAAAGACACCGACATACTTCCATTCTACTGGTGTCTAAATGCAGTACATAGAAGATTCACTCTGCGTAGTGATTTTGCTTTATGGATGTGGAAAGCTAAAATCTGAACATTTCCGGTTCGATTGAGTTTTCAAGAGAAAGTGGCATAGGCACCCTTCAATGCTGTAATGCAGGTCTTAACAAGCAAAACACTGCTATATGGATGAGGCCAGTAATACTGGAAACTTTTAATTTTAGAATATTTTTATATAATTATTTTCAGACCATAGGAAAAACACACCATCGAAATACTGGCTAAGACATTCATCAGCCAAAACTTGCATTTGCAGGTAAAGTCTATCTACCCCTCACATTTATTTTACAGCTTTAAAACTAACACAAATAACAAAACGCAGTGTTTCTTTGTCTAGCTTCTTTGAAGTAAAATAAAACAAACAAACAAACAAACAAACAAACAAAAATTAAAAAGAAATAACCCCAGACCCCAAGCAAAACCCAGAAAAGAAAATAGAAAAGAAAACCAGACAAAGACAAAAGCAAACCTACCTTCTCCTTGAAAACCCGTTTCCCTGTGGCTGTTACAGTAATGGCGCACAAAACGGACGGAAGCTGTGAATGTGGTTTGGGAGTGTATTTTTGTGTGCTTTGGCAATGTGATTTCATTCAGTTCTTCTGAACTGCTCATGTAACAGGGTATAAAAACCCGCCTACCTCTTCCTCATTTTCCTTACCCTGTACTTCTGCAATGTAACAGGGAAAAGTGTGGTAACAGCCATTGTTTTTCACCATGGAGACAAATAGGTGAGAATAGAAGGACACCCTCATTATCACTTCATTCACGTATTTTGCACTAATTTCTGTCACATATTTTTCATATAGGAGTGTGTACTAGGCAGAACCTCAAATGAAGGTGAATATATGTATCTACCTTCCAGTTCAGGTATAGATCAGGTATCATCATTTCAAGCCATGACACTGTTCTCTGCTTACTGCTTGGGGTCACAGCCTCACACAGGAAAATAGGCCTAGTGCTCTGGAATTCTTAACAGCTGTTCCTAGCTTTGCACTAGCCAGCCTCATTTCCTGTAGATGGGTAACAAACCAACACCACCAGCCTTCACAACTTTTTCACTTGACATGTGTAATCATTTTTCTGGGCTGAGTGAATTCAATGCACAGACCAGGACAAGTTCCTACGCATGCGCAAATGCCCTGAGTGTACCAAATCAACACTATGCCACTTGTCTGTGCTGGTGCCCTGGTCCTAGGTAAGTTGCAATGCCTCTTGCCCTCTGGCTGCAGAGTCTGAATGTCCACTTTCCAACTGCATTGAACAATGTGAGCACACACAGAGTGTGGTGCTAATACAGTCAGTTGTGAACTGCCCAGTCACAGACACCCACAACTGCCCTTGTTAGCAGGCTCTGAAATGAGTAAGCCCAAGGCTTTTTTGCCATTTTGACTGCTCTTGGCACTGAAGAGCGTGCCTGTGTCCTGAAAGGTGTTTGTCTAGCAAAGCAACTCTCTGTGAACTGAGAAACATAGCACCTGCTTTTTCATGTACTCCATAGCACAGTCTGATTACAGAACCCTCTGTTTTTCTCACCTTTCAATAATTTGAACAGGAAAATTAAATTATTAGACAACAGCATTTAAACATGATTGATTACTTATAATGTTCACTGAGTATACTAGTTTCACTATACATATCTGTTATGTCTCACTGAAAGAGGAGTGTTAAATCTGATCAAATCTGTCCTGCTTTTGTCTGTTTGTATCTTGTACAGCTTAATTCCCATCAGCCTTTGTTCTTGTTGCTCTTCTGGGCAAAGGAGGAATCGGGGAGGTCGGTGTGCGTGTCTTGAGATGTTTCCTCTTCTTCAGGTCTCAATTCCTCAATTTTATTTGTAGGGTAGACAACAGGACACTAGCATGTTCCCTGCTAAGAAACTTAATTTCAGGACCCACAGAAGTAAGGCCTTTTGTTCTCTTTCTCACTTTCTGTTGTAGACATGTCTATAAAATTGGAGTGAATTAAGTTTTTGGGACAGATTTGTATCAGCGATCTTGAAACCTCATTTTCTATAAGGTATGTACAACCTGCCCAACTAGATGACAATAATACTGTGTAAATTCAAAGATAAACAACTGATTCTTATAAGCATCTGTAAGTTGCACAGAATGAAACAGGTCTTCTGAGGAAAGGGTGTAAGTATGCAATCACACTGATGTCAAAGCTTTTCAATATGGCAGGAAATAGTAGTTGTTGTGTAGTGGACACAGTCTATAACCTTGCTACTATTATATTCTAGTTTAATAAATGAAAATTTCTCAGAACATTTAACACTGTTAGACAGATGAATTGTCCAGGAAAACAACTGTAATAGTTCAGTGATTTCTTGTATTTTTGGGTTATGATGTTCTTTAGTCCATTGGCAGGATTGCTGGTTTCCAAAGTGACAGTTAATTCTACACCTTGTCCTTGAGCCTGTTAAGGGCAAATTGCCTAGGAAAAAAAGGGGAAGTTAGAGAAATTGAAAGATTTAGAAAAGGCAGAGCAGAAAAGAGTTTGAATCCCATCAGCGGTACATACGAACTCCTAGACGATCAAACACTTGATATACACTCTGTACATGCCAACAAGGAGATAAAATATGGGACCTGATCTAGAACCATAGGTATCACTAGGTAATTTATCATTATATCAACACACGAGCTTTCAGGTTAAGCCACTCATTAAAACAGCCAAGTGGGACCATGCAGTATAAAATTAGGGATGTTTTCTTTGTCAGCAATGACAGAAGAAGAACTCGTCCTTCTATTTGATTCAGACCATATTATTTAATTTAGCTCCAAGATGTGGTACCTGGTGAACTTGCCCTGGAAGGGGCTGCCTGGGGCAGTTGTGGAGTCTCCCTCTCTGGAGACATTCAAAACCTGCCTGGATATGTTCCTGTATAACCTGCTCTAGGTGGCCCTGCCATGGCAAGGTGATTGGACCAGATGATCTCCAGAGATCATCAATGCTAACGATTCTGTGATTCTGTGAAGTTGTACTCACTACATCTTCCTTGAAACAGTATATGAATTGTTTGCAACTAAAACCCCAAAATCGTGACCTAACCTTAGGAAACAAGTGAAATTGCCAAAATAGAAAGAAAAGGTCGTTCCTGATGAGAGTTCTGGGTAAGGTACAAACTGGCACATCTTTCAGACCAACTGTCAGGTCTTATGAAAACAAGATTTTCAGCTCGCTTCCTCTTTCACCGTTCTATAATGTACAGAAAGATAACCATCAAGTTGTGAAGTTTGCCTTTATATTACTACATTCAGGTAGAACAAAAGCTAATTGATGACCTTATGACTAGTGTGAATTCTCCATTTGGCCTCCAAGGAAATCTTATTACTTATGACATCTTGACTAGAGAAAAGTCGGTCAATCCAACTCTGCCTCTTTAGCACTTCTGGCAAGATGCCAAGTTGGCATCAGATGAGCTGTAACACTTTGTAAGACAAGTGCTCTCATGACAATCCAGCATGCACGTTACGCATGCTCTGCTTACTGATGAGATAAAGAAAAAAACCAAGCATCAAGTGGTAGTCTACTGATGCAAGGCAGAGCACCAATTTTATTACCTTTCTCTTTTGTATCAGCATTTCTACATCCTAAGTGTGTGTGTGGGAAGGACATGCTTTGGCGAGTAAGTACCTGGAATAGCTTCCCTGAAAACCTCTGCAATGGTCCACAGAATAATGGTCTTTCTCAGTAGATGTAGCTACTACAGGTATGTTGCATGTTACTAGTGTTTCTCCCCCAAGCTGAGGAATGGCATAAGATAAACTCACCTGTGATTTTCACCTTGAGCTCAGCATGCGGAATTGGTTGTGCCTGTCTGTCAGCGACCGTCTGTGAATGCTGGCCTATTTGCTTATTTCAGGGAAGAACTAGTTTTCAAGCTCTATTTAGGCTCACAATTCATTTCTAAATGAAATGCTGGAAATGTCTCCTTGGAAAGCTCCCAAGGAGAGAAAACATTTTAAAATGTACTCATCCACCACCCATTGTTTGTAAGCTGCCCTGGCTGGTGTACTTTCCCTGCAATAACGAGTGGCAAAAAGGTCAAAGTTCACTGTAAAGCTCCACTTTAAAAGGACAGGTTGGTTGGCAAAACAGATCAAAAGGTTTAGATAGGTGGATGATGTTTATGCTCTTATCATGATCAACAGCAGATGAAGTAATGCAGTATGAGTGAGGGCAGTCAGCAGTTTCTTCTAAGTTAAGAGGTATTGCATTTTCTTTATTCCATTCCTTCTAAAAAGAACCAGTTTGCATAAAAGACTCTGCAAAGAACTTTTAATTAGAGGCTTGTGGGAACAGATGCAAGAAGATATGCAGAATTCCTGTGAAAAAGTAGCAATGGAAAAAAATCAAAACCAAAAGAAAACAAATGCTCCACTTCACTTTCAAAAGCGTGAAGAATCAATCAGCAAACTGATTTCTGTGAGACTTAAAGTGAATCCCCCCAAAGATAACTTCAAGTGTGCGTTTGTCTTCCAGTGAAAGGTTACCCCTGAAAAACAATGCAATATTGATAGTGATGAAGTTGATATTAGGAGGATTTTATGGTTTAGTTTTTGTTTTTCCTTCAGTGACATCTTCATGTTAGAACGGAAGGTGATTGCATAAAAAATTTCACAGGATAAACATACCAAGAAAAGTTAGTGTTGTAACTTCAAATAGATATCAAGAGATTCTCTTTGAACCTCATAGAATGAAACTGCTGAGAAAGCCAAGGCATGTCACTAAGAAGATGTAGAATTCACTTAGTCTTTCAAAGTTGATGCTGCTTCTTGCTGAATTCCCTTCAGCAAGAAAAACACCTTCATGGAGAAAATGAGGGCTGAAGTACACACATTCCAGAGCATATGGAGCAATACTGGCACTAATCTGAGAAAAGCTATGTTGTATGTTTATTTATAGTTCTTAAAAGAACACTTGCATCAAGCATGCCCATAAACAGCAGGTAAGTAGGAGAAATCCACGATTACACCAAAAGTTTATTTCGACAAATTGCATTATGGCAATATCTGGGAGGTTGAGAGACCTTGTGGTTTACTAACCAATGCATTGTCGTGGTTTAAGCCCGGCCAGTAACTCAGAACCACGCAGCCTCTCGCTCGCTCTCCCCACTTCTTCCTCCCCCCTCTCCTGGAGGGATGGGGAGGAGAATCGGAAGAATGTAACTCCCACGGGTTGAGATAAGAACAGTCCAGTAACTAAGGTATAATACAAAACCACTAATGCTGCCACCAATAACAATAATGATAAGGGAAATAACAAGGGGAGAGGATACAATTGCTCACCACCCGCCGATCGATACCCAGCCCAACCCAAGCAGCGATCTGGGCCTTCCGGGTAACTCCCCCCCGGTTTAAATACTGGGTATGATGTGCCATGGTATGGAATACCCCTTTGGCCAGTTTGGGTCAGGTGTCCTGTCTCTGCTTCCTCCCGGCTTCCCCTCCTCCCTGGCAAAGCATGAGACTGAGAAAGTCCTTGGTCAGAGCAAACATTATTTAGCAACAACTAAAACCATCAGTGTTATCAGCATTGTTCCCAGGCTGAAAGTTAAAAACACAGCACTGCACCAGCTACTAAGAAGGAGAAAAATGACTGCTATAGCTGAACCCAGGACATGCATTTATCCAGTACAGTTATTTTCTTAAAACAGGAAATGGGAGAGAAGAAAAACTTAGTTGTGCTGATTGCAGCTCTGTAGAGGAATTGAAAAGTCCTACTAGAGGATAAAGATAGTGCTGAGACGTCTGTGTCTACTTAACTTCTGTAATTCTTGAAACTGGGCTCTGCAGATTCTCAGAACAGAATTATTCTTGGAACCCTGAGTTCAGCACTGGAGAAGCTGGGTCATGATGTAACTGTTATAATGAATTGGGATACAGGAAGCTGCGTTGGTATAAAAGCCTTAATTTATTGTCAAGTGAATTTCCTTTATTATGAAATGGATTGAAAAATTTAAAGCCTTCAATATTTATACACAGTAAACAATAAATATGCTATCAATTTCAGTATAGGCAATCTAACTAACTATATGGAATGTATGAATGAATGAAAATTCACAAAATGGCCAAGCTCACCTCTGCAGAGAATTTGAGGTACTACATATGCATCCCTGTCTTGTCAATCAGAGCCTCAAAATCAGTGTTTGACCTAGACATGGATGTTTTTACCAAACCATTCAATTTGATGGTGGAGTTCACCTTAGCTGCTGTGTAGTCTGAAGGATGATTTGATGCATGACCAAACTATGCTTCAAATCTGACAAGCAGAGTTTATACCCCTCCAAGAAACAGGGCTAAGAATACGTCGACTAAATTTGTTTCAGATCTGCAGATATCACCAGGTCTCCTCAAACTACAGTCTGTTGGTTTGGTCCAAACCCCTCCTTTTCCCTTATTTGTGACATACAGTAAAAACTACTTGTTTTTCTAATGAAAACACTATGAGATTGTAGCAAGGAGATCTGTTTAAACCTTTTACTCCTTCTGTCTTGCACTTTAGAAGGAAAGGGGAAATTGCAGTCAACTGCAGCTGATGATAGGCTGACCTCACATGGTAAGGAAAGTGTAAACAGAAGTTTGCTAAGTGTCAATTTGTTTGTAACAATGCAGAGCTCCAGACACACAACATATGTCAGTATAGGGCTATCCAGTAGGTACTCTAGATAGTCCTATCATGGGTATTACAGTACTTGGAAGCTGAAATACAACTCAGCTCCTCACACTGTCGCGGTGACTAGTCCCTATGTTTTCAGTTTACAAGAAGAAGTATTTTTTCACTCTATTTGCTTTACTTTTGTCATTTAGCTTGCTTGTCTCTGATCCTAGGCTACCATCATGTGGCCAGTATGAGAATCTTCTCAGGTAACAGAAACAAAGACTGATTACTCAGCCTGGAAACCAGCAAGGTACTGCCTGCATACAAGATGAAGGCAATGTGTAGCCCTCAGAGGGCTTAAATTTGCTTCTTGATTGCAGTCAGTCATCCCTCACATAGACACTCTGCCCTTTGGTTTATGTCTGTTTTGTTCTGCTTTAATTCTTCCCCACCCATACACTGACAAAACAGTCAGAAAGAAAAGGTGCAAATTTTTTTTGTAAGTAGCAGCACTGGCCCATTCCATGCATTAAACTCTAAGATACAGGTTAATATATGCTGGGCATTTCTACTGACACATTCTAAACTTACAGTTTTAAATCATCCTGATGTAAATCTTTTGATATAGTCCCCCATGACATTCTTGCCTCTAGAATGCGGAGCTATCAGTTTGAGACATGGACTGTTAGATGGCTATGGGATTGGCTGGATGGGTGTACCCAAACACAGTAGTCAATGCCTCAATGTCCTAGTGGAAACCAGTAATGAGTGGTGTCTTTGAAGGGTCTGTACTGGGACCAGTATTGTTTAACATCTTCATCAATGGCATAGATAGTGGGATTGAGTGTGCACTCAGCAAGTTGTTGGATGACAGCAAGCTGAGTGATGCAGTTGATTGGCTAGAGAAAAGGGATGCCATCCAGAGCTCGACAGGCTTGAGGAGCTGGCCCTTGCAAACCTCTTGAAGCTCGACAAGGTCAAGTGCAGGGTCCTGCATCTGGGTTGGGGTAGTCCCAAGTATAAATACAGGCTGGGAGAAGAAGGGATTGAGAGCAGCCCTGCAGCGAAGGACTTGAGGATATTGGTGGACATGACTCAGCAGTGTGCACTTGCAGCCCAGAAAGCCAACCGTATCTTGGGATGCATCAAAAGGAGCATGTTCTTCACTGAAAAGACATTTCTTCATTTCAGAATTCCTCTGCCTTTTAAGCTGCAATGACAATCATCTGGTTGTTACCAAAAAGATGATATTCATCAGTCTGAAATTGTGGCTATACAGCCATTGCATAAATACTTTCATTTCTTTCCCATGCACTCACTATTATACTCTGACTCACAGAGAACTGTGCTCAGGTTCTTCAGTCTTTTCCAGTCTAGGCTATGTATTGTGTAAGAAAATAATAAGGAAGTAAATAAAAGATGTTCTTCCTCTGTATTTCTGCATTTCTTAGTAACTGTGGGCTTATCACATTCTAATCTTTACTTTCTAGTAAAGTTTTGCATTAAGGCGATTTTCTTCTAAGAAGTACCTCATTCATGAGGTTTTGTTCAAGCTTGAGAGATATTCTATCTGAGCTAGTTCAGCTGTGTTCTACTGTTGATTCACTGGAGCTGGTTGGAATAGTACACAGGACAGCCCCTGGTATCCTTTCACAGAGGCCACCCCTGCAGTCCTGGCAACACCTATCACCACATCTGGCCACCTACACCTAACTTATGTTAAAATAAGTTTTTAGCGCTTTGCTTTCTCTTCCTATAATAAACAGAATAGTGAATTTAAACTGAGCTAGAGCTCAACAGCACTTTTTCTGAGACATCACCCGTATACAGACATTTGCACCATCAAAATAGTTAGAGGTCAGAGTGTGCAGGGACATTTCTTGCTCCTTTACTGAAATACTATGCTGGTCAGAAATAATGACCCAGTCAAGACAGGTCACTAGCAATTTTAGGAGAAGATGAACTATTGAATAGTCTTCATGCAATGTACCTAAAAGAGGCTTTGGTTTAAGTATAAGGCTATTATCCCAAATCTGAGATCCTAGTAGATATCTACAGGTCAGTTGTTACTAGAAAAGTAGTTCCAGACCCGCAGTGTAGGATTCATCCCTAATGTTAACCGTGTAAAAATCATATCCAAGTCTGATCCAGAGTCTCAGCCAAGAGGCCAACACTGAATCATCCAGGGGATAATTCATTTGCTCAGCCTTATGGGATGGATTAAACCTGTAATAGGCACCTAAATCATGACAAGTTCACTAATCCTTATTCTTTTTGAGCAGAACTCAAGGTTGCAAGCCCAATCTTAAGGATCTTTGACAGATACCTAAGTAATGACAGCTGAATCTTATCCTCCTGATGTAGAGAGAGATTTTTGCACAGTGCCACAAATGGCTCCTCTGCTAATACCTGTACTGGTAGTTTCAGTGGTGAGGTTACCTACTACAAACTAGCCAGCTCTAAAATGTTTGCACAGTGTTTACTCTATCTTCCTCTTATGTTTTTCCAGCTATTGGAACACTTACAGTGATTCTTCAGAAATAGCCTTTGTTAAACTGAGGAACTCCTTAAAAGGAAGAAAAACATTTAGGCACATATACTTGTCAGAAAAAATGAAATGAAAGTGGCTAAATTAATATAGCTCGGCCTAACGCGGGGTGCAGAGTGATGAGAAGCCTGACTCAGCCAGGCACCCTTTGAATCCTCTTGCGTCAAGAGAACTGGTACTCCTTGCGTGATCAAATGCAATACTAAGGGTTGGAAAAGGAAGTAGCAGCAAGGACTGATCAGAGATCTGACTAATTTACTAGTTAGCTGATCTGGTTGCATATGGGGAGGTGAGTAAGCTGATCTGTGGGAAAAGGGCAAGCAACATTGGACTGAGTGCAGGAGAGGATTTGGAAATGTTAGGCAAGCTACAACTTTAAGACATCATCTCAGAATGAGAAGCATATCTCACTGGGCCTCTCCAACACATTAGATGGGGAATTAAGTAAACTTCACAGTTGGAAACAGCACTGCAGAGGGCTGTATCCTCTCATCCTCATCAGAAAAGTGCATGTCCTTCTTGTGGGACTGAAGGAGTGAATCATGGAGGAACCACAACATCTGTGAACCTCTGTCAAAGGTAGGTCCTAACAGCATTCCTTTTTTAAAGTTCAGGCAAGGTTAATTCACTTCTCTCACATTCTTCCCAGAGGCAGAAAACCTCGCCTTCCTCTTCTGTCGAGGAAGTCAGAGCTGTACTACAGCAGCCCCGCTCCGACTGACAGATTTTAACTCAGCTTCTCCTCCACATCCACAAGTTTGTAGCTGATCAATTATATATAGAGAGTATTCTCTTGTCAATGCTTGAATATCTGATCAGGAATATTAGCATAAATTAGCAATCAGATGCCAATATATATGCTCTTAAGTGTTAGAAATTTTCTCTGTTTTAAGCTATATTTCATGAGTTCCATTGAAAGAAGGCTCATAATTATAAAATATAGTTTATATTTTATAATACAGCAGGGTCTTGTCCTAGAAATATTAATGATGCATATCTATCGTTTTCAAGCTAAAAGATAGGTCATTTGTTCAAGCCTTATTCTTTTAGGCTGCTTGCCATAACAATTATGGTGATTCATCACTGATCTGACCTTCACCCCAGAGGGAATTTGTGTGCATAATGAGATATCAGCTACTGATCAGTGTTCTGAATCTTTCTATGTAGTTCACAAAATTTGAAATGGAAATGTCAGAATAGTAACAATTCTTAGGTATTTCAGCTATTTCTGGTGTAATTTGGAAAACTTGTACAATGTTTCCATGCCTCAGTTCCTCACCCAGAAAAGATTAGGGATCTGTTCTTTCCCAACTTTCCCTCCCCTTTCTCTCCCTCATTAAAAGTAGCGCATATCCTAAGGTAGGTGTTAAATGGGTCTCATTTAGTCTAATATATTTGTAATCACAATGTTATCAGTACTACCATTATAATTCAAACTTTCCACTGATTCCTCATGATTAGCTGAGAACAAGCATGCTTACAGAGTATTGCACTCCTTTATAGGGCTCATTCCCACCCCTGATGTAAAGTCGGCATATACTACAGTGTACCCCAAACCTGCACACTGCTCTCTTAAATATCTGCATGTAGGAATTGACTGTAATTTATATTAACATTTACAGATGTATTAAAACAGAGAAACTAGAATGAAGGCATTGTATCTGAAATTTACTTTCAGCATCGACAGATGGCTGTTTGTTGTAGCTGATAATTTTTGGAAAACAAAGAGACATCTTCTCCAAGAAATTACATTCTTTGGTAAGCCTTGTATTGATACATATACACATGCATCTACCTAGTTTGAAAAGTGTTACAAAAGTAATCTAGAACAAAAGAAACATTACATTTTGAGACTTCAGATGCAGAGTAGAAGGCCACATGGACAATTGCGATCACTATTATGTGAAACAGAAACATGAAATCAACTTCAAAACAGGACTAAGAAACCCAAATGACAGTAATTTAGTCACTGCAAGAGAAAACTGCGATGTCAAAATTCCCTTCTGTTAAGCAGCACGTATCATTTTCAGGACATTACCTTACTGATATCCTTCAAGCCTGCCTCACTACCCCTTTGCAGTGAAAGATTTTCATTTTCACATCAGTGCAAAGCAAAAGATGAGATTTTCTGTAAACAGAGGTGGAGCAAAAGAGCACCCCAAATATCCCCAGCATGTGATTACAAACATGAGTTATGCTAACACAACAAACTAGACTTCAAGGGAATGAGAGAAGGGAAAAACCATGTCCTTTAGTCACATACATGGGACTTCACTGGAAATAGCTCAACACAGGGTTCAGATGACTACAAAAGAAAGGGCTGCTACGTACTAAGTATTGCTTAGGGTGCTGGTTTTGTGGATTGTTAGCAGTAATTTCTTTTTGCAAGCAGCTAAATCCTGGGTGAAGTACTGCACAATGCTTTGGCTTTATGGATAATTTTAATTATATGACATGCAATTTTGATCAGCCCAAATCCATATGTGGTTCCAATGCAGCACTTTGATGAACCAGAATGATTGTTCAGTTCAAGATTCTACTAAGGATGGAAAGGAGTGTTGAATTCCTCCCATTCTTGCATTTCTGAATAAAGCAACAATGTGTGGAAAAAAAAAAAGTGTAAAAAGAAAAAAACAAAACCAAAACACCCCAAACAACCAAACAAGCCGTCAAAATCCCCTTCCTGAGGTGTAATTTTCTTCCTTCTTTAATTATTTTAGATTATAAGAAAATCCAGAAAACATACCCCCAGATAATCAATGTCTTTTCTCTGAAGTCAACAATGATAGTATGTTATTGGTGTAAGAAAATGGGAAGAAACATGATACAATGACTAATCTGCTACCATCAATTCAATGTACAAACCACACTTCAAACAAGTAGAATGTACATGTTTTGCTAATAAACAGAAGACAAAATGGGAAAATATGTTTTCTACATTTTAAAAATGAAGTCCCGGGCTTGTAGTCATATCTGCTACTTATTACCATTGGATTTGAGATTCTAAGTCCCAGTCTTCTCACTTAAATTCTTACATATAGTCAAGGTTCTCAAGAAGCATTTGCCTCCTTTTATCGAGTTTATAACTAGAAAAGCATGGATTTTGTACACTGCCAGTGTAAGCTCATGTCTGATGTACTCCAGAACAAGGGATAGGTTGGATTCAAGATATCAGAGCTAAAGGCTGTTGGTTTGGCCTTACACTGTATAATTGCATTATCTAGTGTTAACAATAAAATAACATATGGACCTTAATATATTCTTTTCTATTCCAAAGCCAAGATTAATTTACTGAATCTATGTATAAGGGAGTATGTATAAACCAGTCACATTAATCACAGCATAAAATGTTATTAAAAAAAAAGAGGTATGTATGTGGTGTACACCCAAGATGCAAAGCAGCAGTTTTTAAGGCTTTAATAAGTAAGAAGCTGAAAGATTCCACTGGGCTTTTGTATGACATAATTCTGGCTGTGGGGTTCTTTTTTGTTGTTTCTAAGTTTTTTTTAAACATGTATTTTTTAACATACATACTGAAAGAACAAAAATATTTCCATACTTAACTGCAACAACCTCTGTTTGGGATGAGGGTGAAGACCCTTAAACCTCTACCACTTCACCTAACAAGCCATCAGAGCAAGGGGGATGTATGGGATGTGTTTCTCTGCTGTGTGCCCAGTAGCTAAAGATGGGGAAAAGCAAAGCAGAAGAGCCAGCTTCTATGCTCTGGAGGTGATTGCACCAGTTAGTAAATAAAAGAAAATATATTCCTTGATCTCTTCAGCCCTTTGTAGCAGTGCTTGTAAAATGAGATGTTTAAGAGGATAACACCCTGCTCAGATTTGGCAATTTTTTTAAAAGGCAGTAAATAATGCATTCTAGACACCTTAGGTTAATTTTTGGCACCAAAATCTGATTCTCAGTGAATAACCATTTTAATGCGAACAAAGAGTCATAACTTTCCAAACCATATTCCCAGAAAAAAAAACAAACAACAGTTTTATTAATTGTTCCCCCTCTGAATTCAACTTATTGTAGAAAGTTGGAATGCAACATATCAGCTTCATGAATAAAGTGGTAAATTAACTCAAACCCACTCATTATCAAGGCAGCCAAACCCCCAGAAGGCCACTCATAACATGCCTGCATGGCTTGCAATTATATATGTGATAACTGCAAAGTAACTTCATTTTCAAAATGAACCATGTAAAAGTAGGACAATTTCAAAGGCTAGGCTAAGCAAATCTTCAGATATGAAGAGTAAACCAGACAGTTATAGCTATGCAAAATATAAAATTTATTTGTTCTTTTTCCTCCATCAGTTCTGTGACTTTTTGTTATCTAACTTGTGTTTTCTTGGGTTTGTCTGTTTGTTTGTTTTTTAATTTGGTGTAGTGAAAAATGCTTATTAGCCCCTGAAAAAGCAGAACAATGGCAAGTAGCGTATGCTCTTTCTGGGATTTTAATTTCATAGACACCATTTGCACTATGTGACAATTTCTTCTATAATCTGACTTTTTCTTAAAAGACAAAAGTTTATTACAATATGTAAAAAATTTAGAAATCTTTTTCATATGCAAAGAGAATAAATAGTAACAGCTCTGACGACTGAATTAGTCATCCAAGGTGGATGCCTCCTTCAAGGTATTTTGAAGGACCTGTGTAAGGTTCCAGTTAGTGTTTGTGTATTCAGAGGTGTGTTCGGTCCCACAGCAGGAAGTGGCACTGGAAACTGGCCTTTCTGAGGGGGTGTCTTGCAAAAAAAGGAAGTTTCTTGAATCAATTTCTCATTATGGTCTTAAATCAAGACATTCACCAGTGCTGATCTCTCCTACCTCGCAATCCGAACAACGCATAGGTATCCAGGATTTAACAGGCATTAAGATGAAGGTATGTTTTGTAGAAAGAAAGTAAATGGTGCTGCTGTTTTGACTCTTCAGCTGTGCAGACCTTTTAAAATGTGTTTGACGTATACTGTTTATTTCATAATCCCTTAATCAGTTTTTACATTGTCTGCTATCAAATATGGGAGCTTTGAAAAATATGAATTGACAGCCCTTAATGAAGTATAAGTTTCAGGTAGTCTTAATCAGACAATCAGTCCTAGTGATTCCCCTTAGCTATGACTGTGCATTAGAGCCATGAATAAAAGATTTCATTGCTTAATTATTGAATTTACCCTCTAAATTAGGTGCAATATATTTTTAAAGATTATTTGATTTTTCTTTTTTTTTTAATTTTCTTTTTTTGGTCAATTTTATTAATTTTTCAAAGAAAATATTAAAAAATTCTGTTTCTCAAAATGTTAACTTTTGTATTTAGGAATATATAACACTTAGTCCGACAAACTTTTCAAAAATTACTTTATTCAGACACAAGGACCATGAACATATCTACATTTCAGGAAACTCTCAGATCTCCTGAATTTTTAAAACTAAATGATTCATTTTCCTCACACTCCAAGTGGTAGCTCTTAAGTTTCGTGAAGATTGGTTTAGCTACTTTCATTTTTCTTGCCTGACTATCTACTTCCCAGATTCACCAGGTGAGTTTTGTGCAAACCTTTACAATCTCTGCACCTGTAGTGGCAGATGGGCTGGCAGCTTTCCCCTTGTTACCTCTCCCTTCTCCCACTCCAGCAATCACTATGGTAAACCAGACACAGTAGCAGCAGCCAGCAGGCACTGGATGTAGTTACAGTTCAGCAATTAAAGCAATTGGACAAACAAAGCGCAACAACAACAGCAACAAAGTAAAATATAAGTGTAGTACTGGTTTTAAATATTAAGAACACTTCCCTACTTAAAAAAAAAAATGTATTTTTTGACAGCGCACTGTTTGAAAATCTTTGGTTTTTTCCTTTATGGTTATTTTTTAGATTCTTTTGATTACGGACATAATTTCTATCCAATTAGTTTAACTGGACTGCCTATAAGTATATTTGGCTAGTGTGCACCTCTCCAGAGACAAAAGGACCAGAGAGCCTTTTATTAAAAAATATTGCCAGGCAATTAATTTTATCTTGCATCTCATAGACTGAATGTCAGCACTATACGCTAACATGAAGCTCTTCGTGGCACAGAAGAAGAAACATTAGAAACACACAGTCCTGTCTGAGTACATCTGAGAAGTCTTTCTGCTCATCTTGGCTGGCATAAATGGAAATACACATTCTTTGACAAGTTGTGAATTGAAGGTCTTTTATGTATGGATGGCTTTTCATTCCCTCCTGGTCACCTTGGGTGTCCTTATTTGCAGTGCTTTTCTGTGGATCAATTCATTGCATACAAACATAAGGCATATTCTATGGGGTCAGCCCAGCAGTCCATCTGCTGTTCTGCCTGCAGCAGTGCCAGTAGGAGGTGTTACGCAGATATAATCCATCAATCTGTCCATCTTTTGCAACCTACTTTCCATGTACTCCAGCATCTATAGTTGCTTAATTAGGGATGTTAGAGGGTACATCCATCTCTAATACTTTTTAGTAGTTTTTCATGTACCTGCTTTCTACAAACTTGCCTAGTACTATTTACAGCCTTCTGACACTCCCATTCCAGTGCTTGTGAGAGCAAGGTGCAGGAGTTCATTGCACACTGAGAAATGCTTCTCAGTGCTGTGCAAAAGGCACTCCCAGGAACAAGTCATGTCCAGGAAACAGCAATTATCTCTTCTGAAATGTCTTGCTTTGACTCAAGTTGGTTGTTTTTTTCTAAGTTTGTTCAGATTTTAAAAATCTTCCTTCTCTGCCCCTGTGCTTCCTCTCTCCAACTGAATTTATTTATATTACCTCACAGATGATTTCCATTTTTGTTTCTAACACCAAAAGTTGCTGTTTCTTTAAGATTTATTTTTATTTTTTTATTTTGGGCCTACAAGGATGCTGGGGAGGGGCTCTTCATTAGGGACTGTAGTGATAGGACAAGGGGTAATGGCTTCAAACTTAAACAGGGGAAGTTTAAGTTAGATATAAAGAAGTTCTTTACAGTGAGGATGGTGAGGCACTGGAATGGGTTGCCCAAGGAAGTTGTGAATGCTCCATCCCTGGCAGTGTTCAAGGCCAGGTTGGATGGAGCCTTGGACAACATGGTTTAGTGCGATGTGTCCCTGCCCATGGCAGGGGGGTTGGAACTAGATGATCTTAAGGTCCTTTCCAACCCTAACTGTTCTATGATTTTATGATTCTATGATTCTGTTTTATTCCTTTTCCTGTATCAAGTCCCCTTTTGACTTGAGTTTTCCACAAATATTTTAACTTGCTTAGTGTTTTCCAACCTCATTTCTCCCTTTTTCCTAATTTAAATAAAGTACGTACTTGTTCCTAGAATTACTTTTGATTACTCTATCTCATAGGAACTGATGAGCCCTTTACAGCCGCTACATGTTGAATTATAAACCCTTGAAAGCACCTTGTTTTCAATTTATATTTTCCCTGACTTTTTCTCTTGCCACACACCTCACCATTAATGGCACAGTTCACACCTTCCCTCTCCAGGCAATTAGAGCTGGCTTCTTTCCCAGGTGCATCATGCAGGAAAATTTACTCACTTTTTGGGTGTGGCATGCATACTACAGCTGCTGCTGCTGCTGCTACAGCTGAGATCAGTACCAGAATGAACCAGGTGGGAGAATCTCTGTCTTAAAGCATTTTGTTATGATTTTTCTTAGCGCTTCATAAGCAATGACAACATACATTAAATGACCTCTTGTTCACTGCATTGTGCCAAAATAGCACTATAAATTAATCCGTGTGTATTTGTATAAGCGTACGTGTATGCGTATTTTTTTTTCCAGGAAATCTCATTGTGGATTCTTTGGATGTGCTGAACGTTCATACATTTTCATCTGCATGACCAGTGCCACTTGTTAATCAACATATTCTGAACATTTTGATATGGCATCAGGTGTCCTTTTGCTGATCCCTGGATAACATACATAGAGTGTGTCTGAGAACTTAGTATTGAAAACAATCAGAGCCAAGATAAATTAGTTAGTTGTGAGTGAAAGACCCTGAACACAGAGGCATATTAATTCTGTGAAGAACTCAGAAGTCTCAGAAGTTGTTTTACAGTGAAGCAACTTTTGAATGAACATTCAGCCATCAGAGAAACAGCAACTATGTCTTTCTAAAACCAGCTTTGATCAGTGCAGAATATGTTTGCTCACTGTATCCCAAATTTAGCAAACACCTGAAATACCTGATATGTTGTTGATACTTGCTTTCGCAAATGGCAGGATTCATCTCAGGCAGTTTTGGTTCATAATCTCTTAAAGCAGATACCTAAACCAGGTAACATGAATCACAACCTGGAAGTGACAGTCGTTCTACTGCCACTAGGGGCTGGATACACATTTCTGTGGTCGTGACTTGCAAGCTAAGCAGTACATTCAAAACTAGCTCAGTGTGGCACACATGTCCTTTTTGGCCCTCGCACCCAGTTAAAGAGTGGGTTTAAATACAAATATCCCAGGAATCGAAGGCACCAACCAACAAGACCTGTTAAATATATGTCATTTTATATTTACTTCTTATACTTTGGACATCACTTAGGTGTTTAAATGACTGTTTCATATTATTTCACAGGTGCAAAATGAAAACATCATGTTCTAACTGCTTTTTCAACCAAACTTGGAACTATAGAGTCTCAGTTTCTGCAGATTCTGTGGCCCGAAGTGTTTCCTATGGCACATGTTACAGTCATTTCCATCATGTTGATAATAAGTTTTTTCCAGTGTAAGACACTGTTTTCCACTAGCCTGGCAAGTAAACAACGAGACGCAGAAGGTAAGTAAAGTATCAAGTAACAGTTCATCCTACACTAGCCATCCCAGATATCTGAACTTGTTATCAAAGCACTTTCTATAGCTCATAAATAGAAATGGAGACCTCTGCTAGGAGAGGTGTCCAAGACAGTTAAAAGTGAATCACCTCACATTTTGAGAGCTGCAGATAGATAAATATGAATCTCATTGCTGAAGTCAGTCATATTCAACAGACCTGAGAAAACAGCTGCTCCATGTAAGAACAGAGCTCCTGTGAGAGCTACTGGGTGTGCAAGCCTTGCTGAGAGTCAAATCCTTTGCATATACAGTGGTGGGCCCTTTCTTCCTCTATGCAATATCATTGTGATTGCAGATGCATCTGAGCTACATAATGTTGTGTGGATTTCCAAGCATGAGCCAGGAGTCATTCTGTCCTGGAACAATAACCTGACAAAAGAAGAAACTGAGAAGTATACTGTGAAGTATATTTTGAGTTATAAATTCTTCAATACCACTCACGAGAAGGAAGTAAGTTGTTCAATGGTTATACATAGTTTGAAGTGAAATCATGTATTATTTCATTCAGTAGATGAATTTGCATAATTTCCTTTTCAATACTTAGTACTATCTACTTTCATGCAATTCCTTCTTCCTTCTCTTAGGAAAGACTGCAAGACAAGAAAAAGAGAATAAATCTTAATTTACATTCTGGTTTTAATGCTAAAGTTAAAACACAACTTTTTGCAAAAGAAACAGATGATATAATTAAGGAGAGTGGCTGGACAGAATTTACTTACAAGGCACCTCCAGGTCAGCTATTTCCTACATGTTGTTAAGACATCATGATAGTGTCCTATCATGTTGAAGAAATATAATTTCTGAAAGCTTATTATTCTACTTTTATTTTTTGGTATGTATTAGTTAAAAATATGACACATAATTCCTTGGAATATTGCAGAATTATTTCCTTTATTAGACAAGTTCAGATTCAGAAAACTCCAGCTCTGGAGTTTTTTTTTCCATTTTCCCTAGCAACTCATGTCTTGAAGATTGCCTTCTGTATCACCCAGTTTCAGGAAATCTTGAAAGAGCAGAGCTTTTCATCTACTTCTTTGGGCTAATTTTTTCATTAAGTGGGTTAGTAAGGCTTCTATGGGTAGTAGCAGGTGTACTGCTGTTGTCCAAAAAGAAGAAAGATCTATTTGTTCTCACCTACCACTTATTCACACTTCTAGAAACAAGGCTATATAATGTGTTTGTAAGGGCCATCATGGTATTGTGTAAAATAAATATCACTCTTTTTGCTTCTTTTTTTCTGTTGCAGTGTATATTCAGAATTTTTCATGCATCATATATAACATTTCTTTTTTCAATTGCACCTGGTGTATTAAAGCAGAAGCTCCTGAAGGTATCCAGATCTTTTTTTCATACAGGTAAGGGTTGTGTTCAAAATAAGTATGAAACCATATTTTTGTACCTAAGTAAGTCCTTGATTTACAAGACTCATATTTCCTTCTCACAGACACGTAGGAAAAGATTTTGATTGCCAGCAATATATAAAAAATGCAAGGAAGAAAAATATTGGGTGCCATATGAAAGAAATATATTTCCAGCCATCAAGAAAAATTAATTTAAACATAACTGTAAGAGATCTGAGGAAGAATTCAAGGCTGCTGTCTTATTACAAAGCTTTCACACCTCAGGCAATAGGTAAGTATTTCCTATTATTGCCTATTATAAAAAGTTCATTTATTGATTATTTCATTAGTCTGGAAGGGAAAGAAACCCTCTTCCTGTCTCCCCAGCTTGTCTTTCCTGAAAAGCCTGTATCTTTCCATTCTAACACTCTCCAGTTATAGACAAAGATCACTGCTCAAAGAGACAAGGGAAGAAGGGGAAGGGAAAACAAAATCTAAAATGGAAACCCCAGTGTGGCATACACCACCTGTGGAAAGACACAGCTTCATGCAGCCACAGCCACTGGAGCAAGAACAATGACTTCATGGACTAGCAATGCTGTCACTCACCCTCTCTGTCTCTCTCTGTCCTTTCCTCTGGCACTACATATCAGACATGTCAGCCCCAGACTCACTGATCCTGTCAACAGAGACTTGCTGTACACTTCTGCTTCTGCTGGGAGGGTTTTTTCAGAAAATTCCAGTTGCGGTTCCTCCCTGCAATGCAGTGGAAGCCAGAGAGGGCTCAGGCTGTTAGAGTACTCCAGCACAACACCTGTGATCAGTGCCCTAACACTCACCATGTTAGAAAACAACTGTAGACTTGCTTCTCTAAACCAAAAACTAAAATACTGGGAACCCAAATGTCATTTGCTTCCAAGCCTATACCTTGTCCCTCTTTAAAAAACCCCATTGCCATTGAACTCCTTGCACTTCTATGTTCATGACGAACACAGTGACAGGAGGGGGATTTTTGTTTACTTGATTACATCTCCTAAGCACATCTTTCTTCCTCTGTAGCAAGTACTTGCTTGCTCGTTTACAAGAGAGAAAGATTTCTTAAGCATCTGTGGCAAGTGTCATATATCAAACATACATATTGCCAGGAGCTTGTATCCCTTCAGTAACCCCCCAGTGAGAGATTAAATTAATTTTTCTTCTGAAGTTATTCTTCCAGGTTTATGGGCAGACTTGGAGTATCCCACAAGACACACGTATCCTACATGGCAGGGAGCCTGTAGCAGCTCGGAGGTCTCCTTGATACCCACACAGACTCTGGAGGGTGAACTCACAGAGCCTGCTTCTCCTGTCCACCCTTACTACCTTCTCTAGAAAGATACATGGAATCATAGAATCAACTAGGTTGGAAAAGACCTTTAAGCTCTTCAAGCCCCACCTTTACCCCTTTACCACTGCCAAGGCCACCACTAAACCATGTTGCTGAGGGTCTCATCTACATGTTTTTAGAACACTTCCAGGGATGGTGATTCCACCACTGCCCTGGGCATGAAACAAACCCCCATATTTTTCTTTATTTTGGCTCAGGAATGAGTGCTACTTAGTGAGCAACACTTTTAAAGAAAATGTGTCACTGAATGCCGCCTTTGAGTGTGATAAACTCCAAAATAGTCAGCTGAGTATTTTAAGGACTAACACACTGTATTTGTTTTGCATAAGCATAAATATCAGAAAGAGCATGAAGTACAGAAGGTCTCTCTGTGCTCTTTTTTTCAGAGAAACTGAACCCGCCTATCAACATCTCAGTTTCCCTTGAAAACAGAAGTATTCAAATTCACTGGAAACCCCCGCCTACAATCGGTTCTGCAAGTAGCAAGTGTTTTTTGTATGAAGTGAAAATAACAGATCGTAAGGTAATAATTTTTTTTTTAAGTGTTACATTTTATCTGCATAACTGCCATAACAATTAGGCAGCACTTGAATTTAACAGAGTTAAAAGTCAAAAAAACTTTAAAGATATCCCAAGGTCTTTCATGAATAATCCAACTTTTCTTGTCTTTCTGGTCAACATGGAAAATCAACACGTTTTCTGAAGTTTTTCAAAGTCATGCTTGCATTGAAGTGCATTGGTTGTTTTTTTACTTTTCATCTTGAATTTGAATCCTACATTAGTATTGCATAGATTATTGACTTTTTTGTTATAGAAAATGGAGTATTGATAAAAAGAAAAGTTTAGGAGCTGGTTTGATAATAGTTTTTTAGGGAAAAAAAAGACACGTTATTGTAGTTGTTTCTACATATATCACTAAAAGAATCACACCTGGTTTTTGCATACATTATACATATTTTAAAATCTTTATGGTGTATGAGCATCTTCTCTTAGTTTTAACAGCAAGAAATAGAACAGTGTTATGGTTTAGGTTATGCCATATGGTGACTAAATGACACCTGACATTACTTAGTGGCATTTTTAAATTACCTGTAAGAGCTGAAAATTTTTCATGCAGATTCTTATTTGAACCCCAAGAGTACAAATCTAAGCACTTAATTCAGAATATGGTAAGTATGAAATCCAGATGTTTATTGGAATGTGAATTTCCTAAAGATTCAGAAACCTAATTACTCAGGTTTATATGGCAGTTTTCATTCAAGCTGTCTTTGAAGCTGTGTTTGTTTAAGAACCTAAATCTCTTCTAACACACAGTCTGCTAACTGCAGTCAGTGCACAGTACTCTAACACTTTACCTAAAGTGGCTACAAACATTTAAAAGACAATTAAACTCTGAAAGAGCATATAAATAAATTGATATGTATCTACCCTTTGTTAGACATGGTAGAAAGGTGAAGTGCAATGAGAAAGACACATTATTTATCACATAAAGTTATCTATCTTTATAAATTACAGCAGGGTTTATTAATTCAGATACAGTGCTAATAGTGCTAGCCAGCTTCCAGAACAGAGCTGGCTTTTCCCATGTTCCCTTGTTGCAACACATGGAAAAAGAGCTCAAGGTCTATACATGGACATGCAAAGCTTCCCAGTCCTCTTTGGGTTTTTGCAGCAAACAGATGGATAGCCTTCTTCTAGGCCACCTCTGCAGATAATTATCATTCCCTAAACCATTCCTAAATCTAATACTTAAAAATCCATGCTAGAGACATCTGGGGACTTGTCTATTCACAAAGCTCCTAAGTGCTAAAGGCAGTGAGCAGAGGGATTAAGGGAGGTTCATGCTGGATCTTTGGTATCCTGTTCGTATAAGGGTACCTGCTAAGTGAGGGAGCTTTAAAGTAGATTTGAGGAGAATCAGTATCAAAGCTGATAATGATTAAAATAGTAATTATCTATCCCAGAAGCAGAAAAGGAAGGGGGCAACGTTAAGGAAGAAAACTGCGGCAGTATTACAGAGCAATATTACAGGAAACACAGGAGGGGGAAGCATGAAACAAGCTTGAGATTTTGTTTCCTGATCAAAGCAAGGTCTTAATCTCTGTCACAGAAACTTAATGAGTTGAGCTATTAGGGTATCCATAAGAAGACTTGTAGGCATTTGTTGCAGAACAGGTAAGAGTATAATGATTAAGATTTATTTATTTATTTGCTTGTTTGTTTATATATTTATTTATTTATTCTGAATACCCGAAGCGATGACTTGCTGAATACTTACCAGTACAAATAAAAATACTGTACAAATTGATAAAGCTTAAAAGTAGGGAGTTAAATCTGCAGGTAACTGGAAGATAGGAAGGGTTGGAAAATACAGTGGGAAACAAGATTAGAATTCAAAATGTTGGATAAGTCTGAAATCCACAAGCCAAAATTCAGTAATAAGGAAAATCCTATGATTAGGAAGTAGAGGTCAGATGTGTCAACACAAAATAAAGAATTAACGTGTAGGCAACAATGCAGAAGAAAAAATGTCTGTGGATTACACTGAGCCACCGAGTCTATCATTCCACGTGTTATTACACAAAGGTCAAATTACTCAAATTTATATGACAGACATGTCACATGTAAGATGTAGGTTGTGACTAATTTGACCTTCTAGCTACGGAGTTTCATCTGAAGTTTCAAACTGGGCTTTGGGCATCACCACAACATATAAACATGCTAGGAAAAAGGTTCAGAGAACATCAGTGGGAGTTCTAGGAATAGAAGACTGAGGGACGTGTTCTAGAGTAAAGGAGTGTAACTTGTGCTAACAGTCTCCTGGTAAATAAAAGAATATAGGGATCATACTTATCCATGCCAATCTATGAGTAGGATAAAACATGACTGGTTAAATTCAAAGCAAGGAAAATGTAGGCTAGAAGTTAGGAAAAGTGTCCTAATAACAAGGAAGGCCTAACACAGAAACAGGTTTCTGAGGCTGCTTGGGGATGGCTCTGTATAGAGTTATGGACAATAGATTAGACATCTTCCACGAATGCTTTGGGCAGATGTAACTGAAAGTTGCTGCACAAGAAGGTGGCCTACATAACTTCATAAGAAGTCTTTGAGTCTTGCAGTTTGGAAATTTCCTATGATGACATAAGCTTATTACTGGCTCATTAGAAAGAGATTTTCAGACACAGCTCTTGGTTAGCACTCAACCATTGCAGTAATTTCCAGTTTGCTTTTGAAATCCCAAGGATTTTCCTCCATTTTTACTTACTTTTGAAAAACTTAGCATGTGAACTTTTGGACCTATGTTTGGCGCCAGCTCAGGAAAGGCCTTAAGGAGCATGAAGGAAGAGAAAGAAATGGCATAATACACAGGATCAAATCCACACTACACCAGTCAGAATGAGGAGACTACAACATCACTTTTTCTTAAAGTTGGACTTTTGGTACTACCTCACCATGATTTCCTAACACCAAAGATGCAAAGCTTCTGGGCTCCTCTGTGTCTGAGATGCATACTTTCTAATTCTCTGCAACTTCCTAACATTATTCTTAATTTTTACAAGCAGGAGTTTTCTGCTTTCTTTTTTGTCCCTTCTTAAATTCTTAGCATTTTTTATTTACAGAAGTTGGCTTCAGTTTTCAAAAGTGATGAATGATTCAGAGATCCCTCTGTTTTAATCTCTGACACTCCTTGTGTGGGCTTGATCTTTTGAAGTGACGTGCTTTCTTTTATAGGCACAATTAAAGATGTTTGAAGGTAGTCACAAAAATAGTGAATATTCCTCACAAACAGTCAGCTGAAAAATGCAAGATTTTATTCTACCAGACAAGTAAGTATAGCACACTACTCACACGAAAATCTTGAAACTTGCAGTTTCATAGTTACTGTATTTGCCCTACATTTGGTGTGATAAAAAATGAAAGGGGAATGTGTTTTCAAATTCTTACTGTCCTACTATAGCTGATACTTCCTTCCATCTTATCAGTTCCAGTCTTTCCTTCATTTTTCAGTCCTGAGTTTTAACACATGGCAGGTAAAAGTCAGATTGTGTCTGGACGTGAATACCTGTTCTGAAAATCTCTTCCTACTAGATTAGAGATGTAAATAATAGTATTTGACATCCCTGGATTTGTATCTGTCTGAATTACAATGTAAAATCACCTAAAATAATCCCCTAAACCTATCTTGAAAGATTGAAAATGTCACTGGAGAGAAATACGAGTATCCGTTTCATAAGCCAGCAAGAAAATGTGCAGCACAAGTGAGGGTAAAGAAAGAGAAATGCATAAGAAACAAGATTTGGAGTGAATGGAGTGAACCAGTGTTTATTGATGATGGTAAGTTATCATGTATTTATTATTCATAACCCTTATCATTAGATATGTTATGATCCATACCATTCAACATATTTACTTAATCATTGCACCTGTTCTTCTCCTTGCTGTATTATTGTATCATAGAAGTACCTAGAGGTCCATGTCATGCACCAGGCTCACATGGCTCTAGGTACTGTAGGGAAAGGCAGTCCTTTGTCTAATGACTTGTACTTCCTTGGTCCCAAGGCAGTCTTGCACATGGCTGTTCTCCTGAGGTAAATTACATCTGACTCTTG
This sequence comes from Strigops habroptila, assembly GCF_004027225.2. Lineage (NCBI taxonomy): Eukaryota > Metazoa > Chordata > Aves > Psittaciformes > Psittacidae > Strigops > Strigops habroptila. The sequence goes on from NC_044278.2 coordinate 53,961,347, forward strand.
GCAACCTTTAGAAAACAATAATGGTCAGCAGGTGAAAAGCTCTGAACACCGCTCTGACTGCCCTGCAAGGGACAGCCCAAGCATCCCTACAAATGCTTTCACCTGGAGTTAGTAAGCCAAGAAATTCACAAAAGTCATAATATTCACCAAATCACTTAGTCCTTAAGGACTAAGTCTAACATCTCTTTTACTACATCAGGGGAGTAATTTCTTATCTGAAGAGGTAGGAAATGGTTTAGCTCTCATTTAAGTAAATGTATATGCTCTGGCACCTACAGCTCACTTCAGCGCAAACAAAACAAGAGCCTTGGAATACTTTTCCTTCACCTGCTATGACTCGATTTCAACATTCATGTACTAACAAGGGAAACTTGTGCTTTTTGTGATGACAAAAAAGCCTCCACATGCAGCAGCTTCCTGATGTCAGGCGATGTCAGGCTAGGTAAAGGGGAAGTAGTATAATGGAGTGGTGTTATATTTATGGAGAGAAACTGATGCATAGATTTGCCTCTGCAGGTTGACATGCAATACTAATAATAATAAAAAAAAAGAGTACAATACTATTGGTAGTGAAACAGAACAAGATAAACATATTTACTTAATGCAACAGACTGTATTTTGGAATATTTCTTTTTGATCTTGAGCTTCAAGTACATATTTATCTGAAGACACAGGAAATACAAGGCCAGACATTACTGTTTTTGCAATGGATTGAAAGTAAATTCAGTTACCGGGTTTATAGGACGTTGGCTGCCTACTCTACCATATGCTTCACTGCACCCCAATGGTCTGCTCAGCTGCCACCTATGTTGGCCCAGATTCATTCATCTAATTTCAAAAGCATTTAACTTGTGAAATGCTTGGAGAGAGAAACCTAGTTGTTTCACATGTCCACTGTGGTGAAGGAGAGAACATGTTTCAGGCCATCAGAGACTTAGATTGTCCTTGAGGGATGATGCTTCTCACTGAAGGTAGGAAGAGCCCAGGATGATAGCATGGCCAGCAGACGGGTCTGCCTGGTGTGACATGTAGGCAGTGGAGGGGAGGAAAATTAGAAGGGCTTTTACTGGTGGGGGAACGTAGATTTACTTGCTCCCTGCCAGCCTCTCACCACAAGAAGGAAATGAAGTTAAACAGTCACCCATCCTGGTTCCAGCCTAGAAAACCTTGTTCTCAGCAGCTGTAACTGTCCTTCAACTGTTTTCTACACCACTGCTTTCCCAGCTTCCGTTACAGCTGTTGTAGAGGTTGAACAATCACAGCATGTTTCGTCCCCTTCAGAAAAGCTTACGGTGGACAAGACCACCATTGCATACAAGCTGTAACATCCACATGTGTTCAGTGCTGAGTGTCGATTTACCCCTGGAGTACACTGCATATATGCACAAGTTCATGTGACACAGCCATCTCCCTTCTTTCTTCCTGTGCTCAAAGACAATCAGTGACTTTTATAAAATGAAGCTATATTACATAGAGGAGTCACATCCTTGGGAAAACCTCTTTAAATATCTCCTTTGATGTCTAGAGAAAGTTTTCTGCCAATTTTGTTTTGCATTCCATTGAAACTATATTCTTTGCTGCTAATTTGGAACATATATAAGTGGACATTATGAAATGTATTTTAATATTGCCTAGATTTAAAAAACCCCTGGTATTAGTAGTGTCATTCATGGTAACTACGTGAAAGTCACATACCTAATTTCATAGACACAATGAACTGAAAGAATTGAATCTTTTTGTGGAATAATGTGAAAGGAAAAAACATTCGATATTTTTATTTTGGAATTTGTCAATTCTTCTGATGAAAGTCTTGAAGGGGTGTGCAGTGATCTGCTTTTTGTTTGCTTCTACATGACATTCCAGTGTTTCATCTACGATATGTGCTACATTTCTTTAAGAATGCATTTTGAAGAGACACTTCAGCCTCCAATTAAAAAAGCTGAAACATCAAAATGAAATAACATAATTCAAAACATAACTAAAATATTTGTTCTGAAATGTTCCTTTGACATGAAAAGAATTTGTTAATTTTCTCGTGGGAAACATTCACTTTCCATTGGAATCAGCATATGCCCTTGAAAAAAAACCACAATTTAAACTGATCTCTTCAGTATAGAAACTTTCTGCTAAAAAAGAAATGTTTAGTCAGCTTTATTCATTTATAGAAACTTGAAATAATTGGTCTAATTTTTAGAGCTGCTGAGCATTCATAGATCGCTTTGAAGTTAATAGTAGTTCAGAGGTGTTCTGCATTTTTGCAAACCAAGCCACTTGTTTTGATTTCAAAGTACTGTTATCTGCGGCTGAGTTTAAGCATTTATATCTGAAAAAAAGCCCCCTCCCCCAAAATGGTCTACCTAAAAGAATTTACATGCTGCTGCTGCTTCCTCCTTTCCAAAATGCATGAAGTAAGAAAGCAAGAGAAGAAAACCTCTTTGTGGTTCAGCTGATGCAAAGACAACTGCTTCCTCTTCTCCTGGGTGTGTACGTGACATGGGGTTAGCAGAATGATGAAGAACAATTACCTCAGACAAAAGGTTTTCTACTACACACTCCAGAGATTGTTCAGAATATGTTTTCTGAGCCTTAATCTCAAAAGACAAGAAGGGGAAAACTCCCTTTTGATCTTAAAGTGAATAAAGCATAGTTTTTTATTTTAGCAGACCTTAAAGGCTATTCTTATTGCCCAGAAGTTTGAGAGTATTTTCTTGGTTTCATATGAAATTTGTGGAAATTCATAATATCCTTGGTTTAAACTACAGATGAGTTCAAACTAGGAACTTTTGTTCAATTCTTTTGTTCTTTGAATTTTATCTAGGTTGATCCTAAAACCACTGTTTAACTGGCCTTAGACTGTTAACATTTTAAGAGTTGTTCCTGCCAGTTTTTCTTTGAAGTATTCAGTTCAAAGTAATCCAAGCTCATGTAGTTATAAAGCTAGGTACTGAACAAACAAACAAAATTGCCAAAAATACCTGTTTAAGTAAGCTGAAGACACTGATATTTTGGTATTTTGAGTATTTTGGAGGAAGGAATGCAGGGTACAGAGCTGTAGTATTTGTTGAACAATATAAATATGTGTTACTGGCTTTTCTTTAGGACTATGCCTAGCAGCATTAAAAAAGGTAAATATAATGAAAACCAAATGTTGTTTCTTGGGTCAAAGAGAATATTTTGTTTGACAAAAAGCTTTTATTTTCATTTTGCCTGAAACCAGTTACAGCTGTGAAGGGGTGTTAGTGGAGGATCATGGTGCATGGAAGCGGGAGGTGGCAACAGCAAGAATCCAGAAGCAGCTGGGGCAGCAGCAGAAGTGTCAATCGCATATAGAGAGAGGAATCAGGGCTGGATGGAAGTACCCAGTGGAAGGACAGGCCATGGCCAGCATATGAGAACAGAAATCTGGGGAAAGGAGAGGATCGAGTCTCCTGGAGCACAGGAAGCAAGGGAAAGTGCTGGATGAAAACAGCAGCAAGGCTGAGGGCTAAAAGGAGGAAGGAACAGTGCTAAAGTCAGAAGTCCCCGTTTCACCTAAAAAAGCTCCAGGAAATGTTTCTTTAAATTGATGGCAGTTCAGGAATAGCACAATAATTACCAGTCAACACATAATTAATTAATTTATGAACTACCCTTCCTCACATTATTAACATTACTTTTCCCTCTTCTTTTTAAGAAAAGACAGTGGATGTCATGCTGCTAAGCCTCACATCATTTTGTCTCCTGATTTTCCTTGGAGGTTTGCTGATATGTGCATGTAGAAGGTAGTGTACATTTCTGGAAGGAAGTATAAATTTCTGGTGGAAGAGAGGTCATTGCGAGGGTAAACAAACTATAAAATGGATTAAAGTTAACCACAGACCTTCTCAGATCAATTATGTTTACACGAAGCATGTAATTGTGCATTTCCCACTGCTGTTCTGACAAAAGAGTTCTAGGTGTTAAGACATAGTGTAAGATACTGAACCCTATTGCTGTTATCTCACAGCTCCCATCACAGTCCTTGGAGCTCCAGTCTCACACCCTACTCTCAGATGCCTTTCTGTGCGTTTCTATAAACGACATTTTTTCATCCCACTTGACTGCTGCCTCTCTACCCTCCATGTGGCTTTACCCCGTGTTTTTGCATGTCCTGCATTCTGGGCCACCAACATTAATCACGCCAAAGATGAACTGCATTTGCCCTGTTGACCAATTTTATTTCATAATCCATGAGAATTACCTACAGCAGTATTTTACTGTAAGATGGACAGTTTACAAGAAAGAAATAAAAAAAGGAAGTCAGACTGATGGAGGGAATTTGCTTTGCTGTACTATTAGAACAGCAAAGTAATAGTAATGGTCCTACACCCACCAACAATTAATGCAGTCTGCTTCCTCCATGTCACTACTTTTCTGCCTGGTGATACAGCTTCCCTATTGACATGGCAGAGAAGGCTTTCTTGAACTGAAAATTAAACTTGTTCAGGATAGGATGATAAATCAAGATGTCTTAATATTTGGAAGGCGCAGTATGGCATGGCCTCTGTTAAAAGTAAATTGCTTATTTAATTAATGACTCAATATTATTTCTGATTAAGATAAAAGAAGTACTCATGTGCTCTATCTTTCAGTAAACAAAGACTCAAGGAACTATAGATCTGAAAGAATTAATATTAAAATACAGAATAAAACGTTTCCCCTGTGGCAAACAAAATGTGATTAAAAGTCATCTGCATCTAAGCATAAAACAGTATTCTGGTCAAATAATGAGGAGTGACTCTGGCCTCAAGAGAGGAATTCAGCTGATAGATACCTTTGGTGTAAAATTTATATAGTATTCAAACCAAACAGATAATCCTTTGTGCTGAAACAAAAAGTTTTCACAGTTCCGTGCAAACACCACTCACTCTCAAACCTTAATTCTGCTAGACTTCAGCAAAGGAGTTAAAAGATGTTTTTGATCCTATGCCTGCTCACTGTCATCTGATGTTTTTTTCTTCGATTATCACACATTATAAGTAATATTTTTAACAATGAAAAGCACATATAGGAGTGATTTTTTTACCTATAGAAATAGTAGTAGCATGCAACAAGCTCTCACTTTGCTTGGAAAACATGTGCTTGTGCATATCCATATGGTTCTTTTAGACCTCTAACAGGCTAAAAAACAGTTAGGCTGAAGAAGACTGGGAAAAATGTTGAGCAAAATGTCTGCAGTGAAATAAAATAGGGTAGAATGGCTTTAGAAATGGCAGATACCTGTCTATTGGTGTATCTATTACAAAGCAATATTGACTGAGCTGTTCTTCAGACAATTAATAGTCTCATGTCTGTATCACTCTCTTGTAGGTATCAATGCCTGGAAGTTATAACCATGCCTGTTCCACATCCTTCAGATAATATCAAAACTTGGTTAGCTGCAGATGACACTCACCACCAGGTAGTAGGTAACACATATGGTATTATTGCACATATGGTGCAACGTTACGTTTGGAGCAGCAGGCTATTTCCAAGAAACACTTGGGAAAAGGCATGCACCATGATTGCAGTGAAAGAGGACAGAAAGCTTGTGGAGGTTACAGGACAATGATCTTGTAAGAGAGGGTGGAGCAAATCCTTAGGGGAGTATAATCTCTAGTGTGCCTTAAAGTGCCCGTAAAAGTTAGACTGTGACTTTGACATAAAACTCAAGTACATAGTCATGTAATCCTAGATGGTGGCAAGCAACAAAATTAAGCCTCAGAACAACCAGGCAAATTTGCCTGTGAGCAACTTTTAGATTGAGACAGTAACCCATATGATCACTGTACTCTAGTTACATGACAGCATAAGTAATCTGTACTAATCCCTGATACACCGAATAAGTAGCATGCTTGTAACAATATTCAGAATTTGTAATACCATTGAATACAGATGTTGTGCATAATGCAATTTTTATCCAACAGAATCAAATGTCAATGCAAAGGGAGATGCACTCAGACGCTACTATAGGAATACCAGAAGTGGATGGAGATGAGAACATTTAACAACAGAAATGTTCGAAGGAATCTGGATTAGAAGACCAGTAGGGACAGTACACTTTATCTGCATGCAAAAGTTACCTTTGTAAGAGGTGGAGAATATTCTGTCAGATTGAAGAATGGCAATGGCTGATATTGGAGTTTGTCTGAGCCCAGTAATTTGAAGTATTTTGTGCTCTGATGTTATGCAACTCAAAAAGAGTTTTGGATCACAAAGGCAAAGCAGTATCTTGCAGTTTGTCTCTAACTACTTGCTACTGATCTTCAGCCCTGTAAAATTACAGCACCTCATACAGTATGATGTAATATAGAGGTCCACTTGGGTTAAAATGGAATTAGTGTTTCATAATGCTGCAATAACTTCCAAATATTGCCTGATAGATCGATGCCTTTGAAGACCGGCTGTTCAAACAAATTTCATACTAGATATTTAACATCTGGTTGAAGTGATTTTGAGAAATGGTGGAAACAATGAATGTTTCTGGAAACAGCAGGAGAAGCTCACAAGGGTTCTTTAAAGCTCAAAACAAAACCCACTTTCTGAGGCATTGCTTTGTGTAAGCAGACATCAACCAGAAAGAAGAGTTGTGTGAAGACATAAGGTCTTTTAATGTGATGGACTTATTCCTTTGCAGTTAGCAAAAGGAGAAAACTTTAGACAAGGTAAAGAAAACAGGTTTTGGCTGTATTTTTATTGCTTTAGTAAGTACAACTCCGAGGAGTTAAAAGCTGAGAACTTACCAAAATTTGCTATTTATTTTTCCTTGTCTTTCCTTTGCCATTTCCATGAGGCGGTGAGCCATGCCAGTTCATTTTGAGGTACACAACCAGGGCAGACTATTTTAACTTTTAGTTTAGACGGTATTTATTTGGCTACAAAATAAGGAATATAAGGCCTTAAATTAACAAGGAATATGTTTTTGTAGATTTTTTTTAATAGGTGGGAGGTACAAATAAATGATGGACCTAATTGTCTGGAAGGTTTGGAAACTACCTAAAAAATTCTTGCTTTCATTAATGGTAAAATTTCTCCATTTTTAAGATAATATTGGTTGAAGGAAGAATTTGATTACACTTGAAATAACATCTTTTGTATTATTGCAAAGGACAATATAAAACTTTTGTTTGTGTTTTTGAAACATTCAGTTTACAAGGTACGCTTCTGTGCAGAGTTTTGATTTACCTGAATATGCTTTTTTTGGTATAATGTCTCCCTCACCACTGTGGAGAAGACTGCACTCTTTCTCCTTCAACATTAGGAATGGTTGGTAACGTCTCAAGAGCCCAGGCTGGAAATTCCTGAACAACAAAAGGATTATCATTGACTTTGTTTGCCATAAGATCAAGTTCATGACCTCAGGAAAAAACAATCAACTGTTCTAGGTAGTGTTACCTTTACTGTTGCACTGTATGTTTTACAGAAGCTTAGGGTGGCCTTACCTTTGAACACTGGTGCTCTTCCCTCCATACCTGTCAGCCTGATGCCTACGCAAATCAGCAGGGAGAAGGTGAATGGTAGGTATCAGGTACTGAATCATGTTTCAGTAATGACAACTCCTGTAATGTCTCCTTCTCTGTCTTGAGTGCAGATGGGAAAACCCACAATCAACTCATTTTTCTCTTGGATGGTCAGATGCTATCTCTGTGGGTAGACAAGGCAGTTTTCCCATCAGCCATAGTACAGATCTGTTGTCTCAAGAAGGGGGTAAAGAATTAGTAGTTCAGTTAAAAATCATTACAAGAAGCATATAGAAAACAAGTGTCATGAACTTTCAGATTCCTTTCTTTGTGAGGATACAAAAGTGATATAATGAAACAATCAGAACATGTCTGAGCTAAGTGAGGTAGAGAAGTACCACACATTGGCCAAATACATCTGGAATCCAGACTTCATTGAAATCAGTGAATATTATATTGTTCCTTAAAGTATATTTTATATACACATATTTTATATAGTTTTGTCTTGCAGTGCTTGAAGCCCAAAACCAGTGTCAGAACCTATAGATTAAAGTAATTTTATTAATTTACCTGAAAATAGAATAACTCTTTTAGATTAAAATTGCTTCACTTACAAGAAGCTTCATTTTTAGTCAATACACATAGTTTGCTCCCATGCATATGGCAACCAACAGAGGTACACCATATAAAAAGAAATAGTATGTCTGGAAAATTAATCCTAAACTGCAAATTTGATATTAAAAAAATCAGTATCTGGACTCATCTGAGAAACACTTGACCAATTTGTTTATAAAATGCTCTAAATTTTCCTTAAAATAAGAATATTATTATAAACCTATCTTAGATCTGTTCTCCAATAGTGGATTTATGTGCAATATATATGTAAAGAAATATAATTATCCAAAAGCAAAATTGTATCATCCTCAGTATAGCAATAACATTTAAGCATATACATAATATTCAGCAGGTTTGCAAATGACAACAAGCTGAGTGGTGTGGTCAACATGCTGGAGGGAAGGAACACCATCCAGAGGACCTGGACAAGCTCAAGAAGTGAGTCCATGTGAACCTCATGAGGCTTAACAAGGTCAAGTGTAAGGCTCTGCACCTGGGTCAAGGCAATCTCCAGTATCAATACAGGCTGGGGGATGAATGGATTAAGAGTAGCCCTGAGGAGAAAGAGTTGGGAATATTAATGGATGAAAATCTGGATATGGGCTGGCACTGTGCACTCACAATCCAGAAAGCTGATTGTATCCCAGGCTGCATCACAAGAAGCGTGACCAGCATATTGAAGGAAGTGATTCTCCCTCTCTACTCTGCTCTCATCAGACCCCACCTGGAGTATTGTGTTTAGCTCTGGGGTCTTCAGCACAGGAAAGATGAAACTGCTGGAGTGAGTCCAGAGGAGGCCACAAAGATGATCAGAGGGCTGGAGCACCTCTCCTATGAAGAAAGGCTGAGAGAGCTGGGTTTGTTCAGCCTGGAGAAGAGAAGACTCTGGGGAGACCTTCTAGGAGCCTCCCAGTACCTAAAGGTGGTTTATTAGAAAGACGGAGGGAGGCTTTTTAACAGGGCCTATAGTGATAGGACAAGGGGTGGTGGTCTTGAACTAAAAGAAGGTAGATTTAGACTAGATACAAAGAAGAAATTTTTTATGATGGGGGAGTGAAGCTCTGGAACAGTTTTCCTAGAGATGTGGTAGATTCCCCATCCCTAGGAATATTCAAGGTCAGGCTGGACAGGGCTCTAAACAACTCAATCTAGTTGAAGATGTCCCTGCTTTTTGCAGGTGAGTTTGGACTTGACGACCTTTAAAGGTCCCTTCCAACCCAAACTGTTCTATGATTTTATAAAAGTCTTAAACAAGTCATCTGGCTTGCTCCTGTGAATTAAGCACTTGCTTTCACCGTACCTGTGAATGGAGCTCCTGTGTATAAGATTGCACCTTCTGGTACTGAAGTGGTACAACCTGATGAGACTCTGGGCAGTGCATTGCACATAGATTGCTCTTCTCCACTTACGCATGTGCAGAGGGCTCTGGAATCAAAAGACCTAGCTATATTTATACTTTCAACTCCAAGTACCCACTTCTGCCAAGTACATATAGCACACAAGGATTTAAGGCTAGGAGTATTATTCAATGTTTATGTTTCTTCCTGATCGTCAGTTACTATGTAAATATCAGACATACCTTACTGTAGCTTCTGAAGCCCCTACTTTGAAAGGATGATAATTACAAGAGGACAAAGGGAATTAGCAAAGCAACTCTCAGACTTGGGATTCTGCACTAAGACTGGTCAGGTTGTCCATTGCTGCCACCTACCGTACAATCTAACTACTTTTAAAGAGAAATGTTCGTCAAGTTTTCGAAATGATTTAACTCAGGGCAGGTCTAATGCTTTAACTGCATTGATATATTTAAAGAAGTCACCCTTCTCTCTATCTTGAAGACCTGGCATTTATTAGAGACAAGATCCATCTCCCCTAATTTTAGCTTCCTCAAGGTTAGGTGTCTAATCAAACAGAGCTGGCCGGGGCCTTGAGATAGTGCAAGAAGACTGCCAGCAAGTATGTCCTTCCAAACTAGCACAGGTGTCAAGACAGGATGACTCTCCCCTTTGGAGATGCCTATCTCTTTCTTGTTAAACCCTAGCTAATCAGACTCAGATTAGATGCCCACATTTGCAAAACATGCTTTTCATGACCGAGTTATTCTGCCCTCCTTACCCAGGTGAAAGGAGATACTTTGACTGAAGAACAGCTTGGCAGGTGTAGCCTTTGTGTTTGGGAGATTTACCAGTGCAGTTAAAGTCACAGATCATATCTAGTCATGTTTCAGACGAACATTATCAAGCCAGAAACTGCAGTTTTGGTTAGAAACAGCCTTGATCAAGAGCAAGGGCAGAGAATGTTGGGCCACACTATTTAGACTGAAGTCTGAGTTTACAATATTATTCTTCTCGCTATCAAGTGGAAAGGCTGGAGGATGCACCCACTTAGCTTACACATAACTGTATACCATTGTAAGTTTCACCAAAGTGAAATGTGTCAAACAGATAAAGAAAGATCATGTGAGTGTGTGTGTATGCATGTGGAAGGAACATGGTCAAGGAAATGCTGTCTGTACGGAAAAAGGCACCAATGTTTCTCAGGGCCAAGTGTTTGGTGCATGTTGTATTGTTAGGATATTGCCTATAAAACTCTATTTCATGTTATCTGCTGCTATTTGAATAGACAATGCTAGCTGACTGGTACAACTTGATGTACTTCTACCTAAAGAAACCAGATGGCTCCTACAAAGTCACTCTAAAGATAAAGGTGTCATTGAGAAGATAGAAATACTTTGGTGGCTGGTGCAGCACGTTGTTGCACTAAGAGCTGTATTACTACATCTCATCAGAATATGCACATCAGCATATTTTCACTAATCTCAGATGAAATCCGGATCACAGCTTTCAGTGCTAATTGCATATAAAGCCCATCACCATGTTTCTGATTCTTCTGAATCAGGTCAGGTGATCAAACCCCTAACTATTGCACAAATAACTAGAAAATATGATTTTGACATTTAGTTCAGGAAAACATTTGGAGTGACATAGACCCAGTGAAGTGCCAACACCTTTGAGTGAAAAATGCTATAGCTTTACTCAGCTTTCCTATTCTAATCCTCTAATTTTGTAAAATATTCTAAAAAATAGTCATATTTATCTAGCTGCAGTAAACCCAAAACATGTAAACATTAAAAATATAGGTATAATACACAGGCGAAGAAAGACATTAATGAAGAAGGAAAGAAGAGATGGAAGTGGAGGGAAAGAATTAAAAGAATTAATATTCAATACCATAAAGCAATACCATTATGTTTTCATTACCTCAAAATACTAGTTAGCTATTTTGCATTCATATAGATGAAAAATAATTGTATTTTAAAGCTTGTTTGGGCTTCTGGCTGTCAATTGGGTTTTTTGACCGACAGCGAGAATGAGAAATGTGGTGATTATGTAAATATTCTAAACCACAACAGCTAATAGACACTAACTTCATACTTGATTTTGTGCAAAAGGCTATTATGTGGGGAAAAATTTTACCAATTTCTAAGTTATAGGGCTGCTTGCCACAGGATGTTGAAAATGTTCAAAAGGAAACTGGATAAACAAGCATGAAAAAATATCTATCAATCAAAGACTTGCTAAATACAAATTCAACTCTTCTGACTCATGTAGTCTTCCACTTATAAATTACAAGACACAGGGAGAATACATCTGCCTTTTCCTACTTTCTCCCATGGCACCTGCTACTGTTGCTATTAGACAAAAAATAGGTCACTGGTCTAGGTCAGCCTGGATCAGTGATCCAGTTGACCAGTTTGATTGATCAACTATGTCCGTATTTTAGAGCAGTCAGAGGAATGACTGAGGCATCATATTTGTTCCACAGTTGAGGGATTAATGAGTTCATTGCTGATGTTGGAACCAAGTGTATGACCTCTGTCTTCAGGAGAACAGCAAGGCATGCTGCTCAGCTAACACTTAAACGTAGAAAACCTCAAAACTAGGTGGCTTCATAACATCACCCAGTCCATCTTCATTGCGTTATTGTGGGAAAGTTATTTGCCTGGACTTCCAGTGAGAGTATGGCGAGGGGCTTTTTCAACTTACATAGTTTCAGTAGCATCTTGAATCCAAGGGTATTTTTTGTAGAAAAAAATGATAAAAAAAAACCAACCCAAAACAAAGCACACAGGGTGGGAAAGCGTTTATCCCTGATCCCTTTTGGACATTTAATAAAAAGAAACAGTGATGCATATAGCATGGACTGCTCCAATATCTGGCAATGATAGGAAGAGATAAACATAGGCAAAATTGTGCCCATCTTCAGCAGGCTGAGGAGAATTTATGGTAACATATGTTCATTATATTGCAAATGTAGTCAGCTTTGACGCATTGTAGACCTGGCCTACTTAACTGATGAGTCTGTGAAGTATGAGGTATTTAGGATTATATAAAAAGTGTAAATTATTTGCGTCCTTACCTCTCTCAATTTATTTCTTCATGAAAACCAATAAAGAATAAAATGACAGAATACCTGTCCCATATGTAGCATATATTTTGGATTTCTTTAGATCGAAGACTGTGTGTGTTAAAGGGAAAGGCTGTGGCTGGTGGAAGGTTAGACCTGGTAATTAAGAGGCTTTAAGGTAACCTGTTTGGAGAATTTGTTTTCTTCATCTCCTGCCATATTCCTAGCACAGGGACATGCACTAAAAGTAGAAAGTGGGGCGCTGCTGGGCTTTATGGGAGCACAGAGGTGCCAGGGCCACTCCACTCGTGTGTGATAGGTCGCTTCTCTCCCAGCTTTACAGCTATGGGTCAGTTGTATCAGCATAAGAAGGTTTGGGGTAGAGGCAGCACACTTAAAACCATTAACTTAGTGAAAATGTGGTGATTATCAGGCCATGGTGATTATTGATTCAGTAATCCAGTATATCCTGTGATCTTTTTAAATGCTAATTTCTAGGAAACCTCAGCCCTCAAATTGCACCATTGCTTATGGGGTGGTACTTTGAAACAACTAGGAGCTATTCTTACTAAAAATAATCCTTTTTGGTTGTTTTTATGTACATTTTTTTAAATGTGAGTGGATTTTAAACACTAGGTGTCAGTCAGTCACTTCACAAAAGCAAACTCAAGCCATAGCACATTTATCTTTGGCAGAAAAACTTTTAAATGAGAGCATGTACAATACTGTACATGTTAAATAATAAGTGCACTAATGCAAAAGCCAGGTTAGGCAATTATTCCATAAGACTGTTTAGTATCAACAATGATCCCAGAGCTAGGGAATGTCAAGAAAATCCTTTTGTAGAAAGACCCCTGCACACTCTGTGGTGAGTATTCACACTCTTTCTGTAAAATCCTTGTTAGTCTGTTGTCTATGCTACAGGTGACTGGTAAATTCCTCTGGCAAACCACCCATGCTACTCTGCTACTCTAGCTTCTGGAGCATTTGTAAAAATATTACGTTTCAAATAAAAGAACACCCATTGACTGGGTTGAAAACCAGGTGTTCAAGTAACACTTTTCTGCATTTCTTCCTGGCTAAGTTAGGACCCTTGGCAAGAGATTGTGCTACTGCATTTCAAGAAGTTATGGGCCCCTCCTTTTTTTCTGACCTTTGCAGATTGCTCTCCACAGGGCATCAATGGCATACAGAAACTTATGCCAGCAGCCAACCTGCCAAGCTGTTATGACCACAACCACAGTGCTTGCACTCACATTAGAGTTCACAATTGCTCCTTTTGCCAGTTCTTCATCAAAGAGACCTTTTGCTTGGTGGTGTACTGCAGCAAAAGTCACTGGACTTCTTGGCCCTCAGGCAGCTCTGCACTGAGGATCTTCATTTTTGTGCATCTGGCTTTTAGTGACCTGGTGCCACAAGAGATGCAAATACCCAAGCTGTCTTCATAGAACAATGATATACAAGAGGAGCTGTTTGCTTGAGCACTGCTGCGTGACTACAGCCATGCTGCCTCAGGACCAAAACTCACATATCCTCACTGAGCTCCCAGCCTGGATATGTAGGGTGGTATCCTGCTGCTTCTCTGCTGAGTGACTTGGGCACACAGATTTCCCTTTGCATTGCATCATGGACATGTCTCAAATGTGCACAGCTCGACTAGATGTCAGGGCACATACATCCTCTAGGTCATCTAACTAGTGTCTGAAATTTGGCTTTGTAGTTACAGAGTTTTTAATTATTCTTTTCAGCTACATTTTGATTCAGAAATGTCAATAATCCTCAAAAAGTCTGTTACCCATTCTTGAAACACGTTCAGATTTTCTTTCTTTCCTGGAACCATACATGTGTATCATTTCAAACTGTCAGCTACTTTTAAGACAATGCCACTGCGTAGCTCAAATGGAAACTTACTCTGGAATGTATGAAGAAATGTATTTTACAATTCCAATCTCTACTCTTTTACACGTACATTTAAAATTACTGCATCTCTGCTGTGAGACTCTGAGGAGAAATGGCTTTTGTGGGGACATCCTGACCCCACAATATACAATTTTTGTCATCCAGCCTGAGAGATCCCAGGATGACAGACTTATTCTACTCTCAACTATCTGACCCTGGGTTATTAAAGGTTTGGTTAGTGCACCTCTGTCCATGTGTCAGTTCACAGGATGAAGGACCACGGAGGACACGTTGTCAGAGGAGGCAGGTAACAGATTTCATGCTGAAGGAATAGAGCTGGATTTTTCACAGTTCTGTACTTCGTGAGGCAGAACACAGCCATGTGCAGGGCTGCCCCCTGAGAGCAGTTGAATTTCCACCCACTCTTCACTCATCCTGCCTGAGCATAGGTCACTGCAGAAGGCGAGGGGACTGGAGAACCAGCCCCTTTGATGTCTAGACAAACACTACATTTGAGTCTTTTTTATATTATTTAGTTTGTTTGATCTCACATCAGAGCTTTAGTACTTTTTTTCCTGATGATGGTAAGAAACAGCAATGAATTAGTTCCTCATCTACGTACCTGTATTCCTGCTGTGATCTCTTGTCCATCCTTTCTTGTTCCCCTTCTTTCAGGGTAGTTTTGCACCTGCACATCATCGTGATGGCCATGACAGCCTCTCAAATCAATAAAAACTGGACATATTTCTATGGCAAGCCTTCTACCAAGACAAAGGCTGCCTTGTGTGGAGCAATATGCAAACACCTATATCCAGATTCATCCCACTTAAGTGAGGTGCCTGTGTTTGAAAACCAGAACCCCTCTGTATCTCATGAAGAAAGAGAGACACCTCTAAGGGATGGTTCATTCCACCTATGGCTGCCTGTTTCCTTCTACTTTTCTCCCTGGACTTGCAAGAGCTCCCTCTTACTATCCCTCTTACTGCAAGAACTCTATTTCAGTGCACAAAGTTAGTTAAAAAGAAATATGGGGGAAAAAAATAACTATATCAAAGATGTAACAGCATGTTCCTAAGACCTGTCATCATAAGGGGCCTTGTGCCGACCATATATATACCTGGTAATTTGAAAGTCCTGCTATCTTCATAATTCTTCTTTTGAGCAGATGCAAGACTCATAACCGTCACTGAGAACATCCTCATGATTGTCTGAAATAGCTGTTTACGACTCTGTCTAAAGTCAGTTCAGAACTGGAGCTCGGAACATGAAGCATGTGATACTAAGCTAATTTGATCTGTGAGATACAGCCATAAGCAAAAAATTATATCTTTCCAAATTATCATGTGGGTCTTTTGTTCCAAACTGGCTATATGAAGCTGAATTTGGTGTTTTAATGCTGAAGTAAAACAAATGAGCAGTGTAACAAATGTACTCTGCGTCCTTTGCCTATAGGGATCCTTTCATTGCTATGAATGTTGCATGAGTTGTCCTGACACAGACTATGCCCTCTCCCTTGATAACTACTTCTTTAAAGTTTGTGAACACTGAATATTTATTGGTCTTTTACCTTTGGTTGAACTCTGGCTAAAGCTGGCTAGCAGGATTAAAAGGAAAAAAAGAAGAGGTGACAGAGACATAGGTCCATATACACACACAGCATGATCAGTCCAACCTCATTTACCTAATAAATCAGGCTCAAAGTTCTTGAAGACACTCTACAACTCAGAAAAGTGAAATTATCAAAATAGTAACATAGCATGCATAAGATCTGACCTTTAATAGGATTAGATACATTTCTTGAACTTGATTAAATTAGTCTCACACATACTTAGAAATTTTCAGCTAATGAGCTGATTGGTATGGTTCGTACTTAACAACTTTGAAGACTAAATTCTGGTTTTGTAATCAACATAGAAAAAAAGAATTCACAGACTTAAAATGCTGGGGGGTTTTCCTCTATAAAAGAAAATCTTTCTTAAGTAAAGCTGAGTGAAACAGCTCTCTAAAAAAACCCACAATTGCATGTGAAAGAATGACATTATTTGTCAAAGAAACCAAGTTAGATAAACACTGAGTTGTTTGGAAATAATATGGGTATATTGAAGGTCTGATTTAAAAAGCATACAACTCATTATTGTGGTTGCACACATCCTAAAGATGTGTTCAGCTTGCTCTGCCATTAAAATGCTACATTTGCACTTGTGGTGAATGCAAATCAAACTACCACATAAACTTTATAAGGGCACACCAATCTCGCTCCCAAAGAAATTAACAGCAAAGTTCTCACTGAGTATATGGAATTTCTTTATTCCACTGAAACCCTGAGAAGTGCATACAAGTTTTGCACAAATTCTGCCTGTTCAGCACAGCAAGGTAGAGGGTGATTTCAGAGCCCAGTGTCATCCACAGAAGAAGGGAGAGGTCAATTCCACCTGAGTCTCATGTCAGAATGAAGATATATTTTCTTTGGCTTAAAAAGAAAGTATAATTGTGCAAACAGGAAATATTTCACAACAAATTTGAAGCTCCTGAAGCAAATGTTATTTCAATATTATTACAAAAATCACATAGGCAACAAGATTAAAATACATTAGTTTTGGTTGACTGGCTGGGATTGATTGTCTGGGGGTTTATTTTGTTCCTGTTTTGTTTCTTTTTT
The DNA here is from genome assembly GCF_004027225.2 of Strigops habroptila. Taxonomy (NCBI): domain Eukaryota; kingdom Metazoa; phylum Chordata; class Aves; order Psittaciformes; family Psittacidae; genus Strigops; species Strigops habroptila. The sequence goes on from NC_044278.2 coordinate 53,978,384, forward strand.
TTTGCCAAAGCCAGATGATACTTGATATAAAGCAGCAATTTGATCTCTTGGATCATAACACAAACATCCTGTCAAGACAAACAGATGGTCTATCTAGTTTTTTTCTCTGTAGTGTGTGGGTGTGCTTTTTATCTATTTATTTATTGCTTTCAAGAATGTTCAGAATTAATAAGCAGGTAAGCAAGAGCAAGCCAATAAATATTGTAATGACATTGTAAAAATTCAGGGTGTATCAGAGGCTCAAAAACTGCATGTCTGGTGGTTCAACTTAAAAAGAATACAATAAATCTAGAAAGCAAAAGACAAGAGGGGTGAAAGGTGTGAAATAGCTTGCATGAAGTAACATACATTGTTAAGGTGTGAAAATCTTTGCCAAGGAGTACTGTGGATGCTGATGGCCAACATGGGTTCACAGGATGATTAAAAAAATCTAATACAGTAACCCTTGCTTCATCAAGAACTATCAAGCACACTCGTGTGTCTCAGGAAGACCCTGAGCTGAAGACAGCCAGACATGGGGAGGCTGTATGCTACACTTGTCCCATTCTTACATCGTCCACTTGCAGTATGCCAGCTGGAGGAGTGCTTGGGTTGGCAGTCCCAGATTCCTTCCTCACTTGCCCTGGGACCTCGTCCTTCTTCTAGACCAGATATGAAAGGGCTAAGGGGCTGCCCTGTATGCCTGGGAAGGGGGGCTTTTGGAAGACCAAGCTGTGTTCTCCCTCAGATGGAATACAGAGAAGGTTTAAAGCTGAGCTCCTACAAGGGGAAGAAAACATATAGGTTTTGAATTGTAGATAAGCTCATCATCTTTGATAGGGGTATGAGCAGGTGTGGCCCATATCTTCTTCCTGGAATTTGTTCCCTAAAAGGCTATAGAAAGTTGGTGAAGAAGGTTAAAGTATAACCTGGCACAGTAACAATGTTCTACAGAACAGCCACCCATGATTTTGGGCAGGGGCACGCGACCTTCTGCAGGCTTTTTTTAATGGCCATACTGATAGGGTTATTACCTCTGGGTTGTGGATACAGGTATAGCACTGGCTGCGGCAGCTCATATCTCTGCATGAGGACACGTGCCATGCAGATGTGTGTCACCTACAACTTGTGTGCATGTTTCGATTCCCTCCTCCATCTTTTTCATCGCCCTCCCAGGTAAAGAAAAACGCTTGTCCAAAGATGCTGCCTGAGCATGGATGTGGAGCAGAAAGAACCCATTTCGTTCAAACCAAAGTTTTAAACTTGCTTAGTGTGTTCTGCTATCTGTTTTGCTGTTTGATAAAGGAGACAATGAAATTGGAGATAAGAGAAAAAAGAAAAAAGGTCTATCTTGATCTGTTTGTTTTTTCCCGGTAAGTACTGTTTATTAATGTCACTAAAACTTGCTTCTCTTGCTTAATGTGATGACTTCAGCAGAAATTATTAGTTGCTTTTGTTATCATCTCTACTAATCTAAATTTCTTCATCCCTAACTGAAGTTAGTATTTCAACACAGAACTTGGAGAGAGCTTAAGCCTGGCTAACATTTAATTTGCTTCCCATAGCGAGAGGGATGGCAGGGATGGGCTGCAGCCTGGGCTGGCTCTGCTGGGGCAGCTGCCAGCCCACACACAGCTCCCCTTGCAGCACAAGGTGAGCTTCGTCCTTCAGTGAAAGAATGAGGAAAATCTTGTCTTTCATAGTTTCACAGTTAATAAATGATGCGGAGTGAAAACTTCCATTACTTAGGCTTTCACTGAAGGCAGCAATTTACACCAGTGGAAAGAAAGATAAAACCAAGGCATTCTTTAATAGCATTGTTTTCCACTCATGCAGAAGAGCGATGAGTCAATGTTGGCACTACAAGGCACTGCAAATACGGGCTGACCCTTCCTTATCTGTGAGTGAAGTCATGTCAGTTTGGTCCTCTTGCCACATAAGTGAACCAAGAAAGCTTCTGCTCTGAAACTCAGTTAAAACAACATAAATGGGTTTATATGGGAGAGAGGCAGTGCAAAGGAGAAGCAGTGGAGGTGGGAAGTTTGTATTTATTGCTTCTAAATCACTTAAAGATAGAATTTGCTCCTATTAGAAGTGCTTTTCATCAGCAATGCAGATTGATAGAGATGTGACATACCAACTTCTTGTGAGTATATGATCCCAGGAAGCCTTTTTTACTTAATGTCTCCAAGACTAGTTTTTGTGACTACTCCATATCACTGAAGCACCTTCTATTGTAAGCATGTAACTGAGATTGGGCGAAGGGTTGGCTTAAACATTATTTCACTGCAGTGATCCATGGATTGCTGAAATTCTCTGTAGCTGAATGGATTTCAGAAAAGAAAAGCATGGAATATAACTATCTAGCTATAAAATGTCAACGTAGCATAAAACCGACTTTGCTTACATTCATATGCACAGGGGCGTTATCATACCCAAACACCAAATCAAAGGAGAAAATTTTTAGGGAAAACAGATGCAACTTTTCAGCGTGATTTTCCATTGCAGTACCACATTTTAAACTGAAATAAAGATAAAAGGTCATCTTGAAAAGATGTTTTTTAACAAAAGCAGAATCTTCCTTTCCAGCCTCAAAACAATATGATCTTCACATAAGCCCTCCCAGCCTCTACTTGCCCTTTTCAGATCACCTTCTAAAAATACTAAGAAAAAAAAAGACCCTAAATACATGTTCTTCCCCTTTAGATCTAATTTGATAAAAACTGCCACCCTGCATTCCATGGTCATGGCCATCACAAAGCTAATACTATTTCAAGAAATGAGCTCAACTTAACTCAAAACATGTGTTTGCCTGTACAACAGCATTTTAGAAAACTTTGCTTATATTTCTCCATCCTCAACTTTTCTATGGTTTGTTTGTTTGAAAACATTTGAAATTCAATTACATTTACTGTAATTCTGAGAAGGGCCCCTGCTTCCTGTTGAAAACAACTCACAGAGAAAACAAAATGGGGGCTGTCAAGAGAAAAAACAAGCTGCTGGTAGTGCAAGAGGCTGTTTGTAGAGACTGGCTTTACCCTTCTTCCTTTAAGCAGATTTACCTATTTGAGAATATTATCTTGTTCATACCTCACTTCCAGTTAGTCTTATACAGAAGGGCCCTCTCAGCAGTCAATAGTAACTGCAGCTGGATCATATGGTAAGAAAGCAAGAAGCCGTCCTGGCTGAAGAGTCCCTGCCCAGCTCCAAAATAACTGATATTTGTGGGGAAAACAAAAAAAAAGACAATAATTCAAACTCTACCTAGAGACAGTGACTTAAGATATCACCCTGTTTTGAGTATTTTTGTATGATGAAAGAATTAAGGACCACCCACTGTAGGAGAAGATCAGGTTTAAGACCATCTAAGGAACCTGAAGGCGCACAAGTCCATGGAACCTGATGAAATCCATCTGCGAGTCCTGAGGCAACTGGCAGATAAAGTGGCTAAGCCATTATCCATCATATTTGAGAAGTCATGGCAGTCTGGTAAAGTTACCACTCACTGACTGGAAAAGCAGAACTCTCCCCTCTTCCCCCCATTTTTAAAAAGGGAAAAAAGGAAGATCCAGGGAACTACAGGCCAATCAGTCTCACTTCTGTGCCTGGCAAGATCATGGAAAAGATCCATCTGGAAACTATGCAAGGACACATGGACTCTAAGGAGGTGATTAATGACAGCCAACACGGCTTCACTAAGGACAAATGGAGCCTGACATACTTGGTGGCCTTCTACAATGCGGTTACAACATTGGTAGATAGGGAAGAGCAACCAACATCATCTACTTGGACTTGTGCAAAGCATTTGACACTCTCCTGCGCAACATCCTTGCCTCTAAACTGGAAAGATATAGATCTGAAAGGTGGACCATTTGGTGGATAAGGAATTAGCTGGATGGTCACACTCAGAGTGGGAATATTCAGGGTAATTAGTCATTGATAGGCACAAGAATATTATGTTATTAGCTCAGATAGCAAAAGATGAACAACATGAACCACATTCCCTGGTGCAAAATCCCCTTCCCTCATGGCAGAGGATTACCAGATCTCCAGAGCCTAGAACCGCATCTCCATTCCTTTTATTGTAGGATCATCTACAGAGTATATAATTTAGTCTCTTGACTCTCACCTCCACACCTGAGCAGCATTCCCCTTGAGACCTGCTTTAAAGCTTAAGTACTACAAGCTTTTGCTTTTCAAATTTCCAGAAATACAGGTAAACTGGGGCCTGAGGGGACCGAATCATCTTTAGCTAGTTGTATGATGGGCAGCCTTTTGGTCATTGCAAGGGAGCATCATTAAATGTTCATTTATCTGCCTGCTTTCTTTGCAACTACAAAGCCTTCCACAGTTGCAAAAAGCCCAACTTGTCCCCAGACCATTATATCCCATTCACGTATACTCGACTAACCTATGATAGGCAGGATAGAAAGCTCTCACAAAGTGTCTGGGACTGTCTGTTTCTGTTGAATATTGAGACAGCATCATTTTTAGGGAGACCCCAAAATTTCAGATGGATGAACATGACATGGGAATTCTTAACAAGGCATGGTTGGTAGTTTCCTCTGTACCAGAAATTTATCTCTAATCAAGATGGGAAAGAAAACAAAGAAATGGAATCTTATTAAATAAAATATGTGAAAAAAAGAAGAAATAATTAAAACAACAGACACAAAATAGAAATATAGAATTCCATTGTAGACTTAAAAAAACCCATATAGTATTACTATCACTTTTTATGACAATGGAAAGAAAAAATATGCGTAAGAAAAAGTCTGGTGTTCAATTTTCATCACATTTTTCATCTTATGAAGAAGTTGAATTTCGCTATCATGGGCTGAAACAAACAGGCAAATAGTTCAGGTTACAGTTGGTTGGTTTGTTCTTGTTCAAAACTTAAACCAGAAGAATGAATGAGTGAAGTTAACTTCCTTTGCAATTTTATGTTCATAAACTTTTACATATATGGGTTCACTTGAGAACAGATGAAAGAAGCTGTAAAATACCACAAGACTGGCATGAATCAACATAATTCCTCATGAACTGGTACAATGTAAAAGAGAAGTCTGGGGTTTGTGAAACCTCAAGACACTGAAAAATGTAAGTTTCACTAAGCACTGCAATTTTGCTACTTTATTTTTTTTTTAATAGTACTTTTTAACAATTTAGAACTAGTTAAAATATATGACTATACATAAATACACAGCACTAACCAGAGCTCTTCATCAAGTAAGAGACGCATGTTTACGTGTAATCCTCGCATTTTTTCAATGAAGGCAGCACTGATGGGTAAACATAGATGCCTAAAACTTCTCCAACCAAAACCCAGTCTGGAAAAGCTGCCAAATGACAAAAAAAACCCCAGTATACTGTATTATTCAGTTATCAGAGTGGTAATTTGCAAGCATTCCGAATATTTACCTGAAATCAGATCTTTCACATTTAAAACAATTCTGTCTTTGAGAAAAATATACCAAAGCAAAATGTTGTCAAAAAAGACAAAGAACATTTTTAGATTTCTTTTGTAATTTTTCTACAAAAAAATGTAAGAAAAATGGCAGTTACCCACAGAAAGAAATAATTTCTGTCATACTCCCATGTTTTACAGGAACATTTTAATATCAAAAAAGCTTTGTTAAGTCTATGCGGGAATATGCAGTGACACAAGGTTTGTCAGGAAAGACATTGTCTTTTATGAAAACAACTCAAAACCTGGGAAAAACACAGAGAATCTGCACACAAACGTTTTACAAATCTGAAGTGGGTGCAGCAATCCTAAGGCTGCACAAAGGCTGGAAACAATTGCTAGGGTTTAACGTAAATGCATTCATCAGAAAGTTTTAGTGGAGATCTACCAGAAAAAGAAGTGATAAGGTCTTAAATCTTGTCATAAAGGGAGGGAATTGATGTCAAATACTAACTTGAATGAATAAACCAAATTGACCACTGAAGAAATTCAGAATGGATAACTACTCTTTTCTGAAATCATGGTAAGTCAGAGTGACTTGTTGTTTCCTTTAATTTGCATACAGATGAAATTATGTTTTTAGCTAATCAGACCCAATGTGTTTTCCTTGGGGTATGCAGGAGGGGAGAGGAGGGGAAAGTGGCTTAGGGGAGTTGTTTTGTTTTGCTTTGTTTTCTTTGGTTTTGTTTTGCTTTGTTTTCTTTTGTTTTCTTTTGTTTTTAAAGAGAGAACTAAATAGTTTCCACATCTTTGGGAGCACACCGGAGTTCTAAATATAATTATGCAACATGAATCTCAAGTGCTGAAAAGTGGAGTGTGTACTGTTAACACCCGAGACAGAAAGGAGGACAGCTTAGGTGATATATTTCAGAACTCCTCTGCTGAGATTTCCATGGAGGCTAAAGGATTGATCCCAAATCCTTCCATCTTGTTAGATATATCAGCAACCTGGTCCAGTGGAAGGTGTCCTTGCTCATGGCAGGAAAGTTGGAACTAGATGATATTTAAGGTCCCTTCCAACCCTAACCATTCTAGGATTCTATGATTCTATATTCCAGGGAGTTAGTTTTTGCTAACATATTCTCTTGGTTTTACAAACAAGAAAAATATAAACTTCAAATAGCCCAAATAATTCAGCTCTAATAAGGACCTCCAGGCAATTTCCTAAATACATGACTTATCCTTCTCTCTTGCACACACTGCCTCACAAATGCAAGCAGTTCAATTAAAAGGAATGATACATTCTCAGCGGGAAAAAAACAAATTTGTGAGATTGAGTCTGGAAGAATCCTGACAGTTCTGTGGCTTTCATTTGAGAGTTCTTTAAAGAGCACTAAATTATTGATTTTATCATAGTTATAAATATTTATAATTTATCTAGTTTAGAATTTGAAACAATTATAAAATAACTATTTTATAAAATATGAAATATACATAGGTTATAAAGTTATAAAATAAGTTGTTCTGGATCTTCTTTCTATATTGACATCTCTGTTTAAGATTTATCAATGCCTGATTAGCAGTGGGACTACAGACAAAGCCAGAACCAGGAATAATTAAATATAAGCTTTTGCTTTTCAAATTGACAAACGCATGTTGCTACTTCGTTTGCAGCAGATGTTATAACAGAATTGAAGTTTTACATATTTATGCCATTTTGAGAATTAGAAATATAACAGATGAGTCCATCCAGACCAGCTAATGGTCAAGATACTGGTTGATCCAGGATTTATCACAACTCTGTGGGTGATGTTGTGGAATTGGCTGACAGCACTTCTCAGATCAGGCACTAAAACACAACCTGGCAGTACAAGGCTGCCAAGCATCCAAAGGCAGAAAATACCAGGCATTGCTCTGGCTAAAATTTAAGTTTCAGTGTGTTGGCTGTCCTCTCCCGCCTTTGCTCTACAACATGTGAGATTGCTTAATCTGTCAGTGGGCAACTGAAGTTTAGTAGAAAATTAAGAGCTCTCCACAGATAACGCTGTTTCCTCAAATTTGCAGGCAAAACTTGAAGAGTGCCAAAGTAATCAAAATGACCATTCCTATGCTTAGCTAGGCATGTGTCTGATTTTACTGAGTTTATTTAATTTTCTAAATCACTTTGGGGCATAAGCTGGTATAAATGCAAGAAATTCATATAATGAAACTAGAATTTTATGCCTAGGAAAAATGCCAAGATTCATAACTGTTCCCCCAGCTAAATTCTACTTTGCCTGATTTTGTGAATTAAGTGGTGGTAATTATGTGCCTAATATGCATTCCTAGTTAACATGCTTGTCTCTATAAATTCAGTAATTGCTTATTCAAACAAGGCAACAGGCATGTAACACATAATTGGCATGCACAATTACCTCATTTGCATCAGCAGTCACTGTAATTTCATGTCACACCGATTATACATGAAATCATGACTGTAGTTTGGAAGACATTTGAAACCCAAATGCAAAACAGAGACACAACATAAGTTTCTAAATCAATAATCTTTTCCTCTCACCTTTAAAAATATTTTACTTCCATGGTCCTATTCTTCATTTTTGTTCATTTACTTGTGTTTGTTTACTTATATTCACTTTCCTTAGCTCACTGTCCTGTAATCAGCTATGTAGAAGATTATGAACAAGTAATCCCGTGAGAGGGATAGAGCTCCTGTGTCCACCTGTGTCAGCTAAATGGTGCTTACATCCTTCCATGTATGTTCAAAGAGGCCTAACATTTTCAATAAGCAAAGGCTGAAGCATTTTCTCATTTATTAAAACCTCTTTGATACCCATCAGAGTCCAAACCTGCTTCCATTTAACTTGCCAAATGCTAGAGGCTGTTGCTCACAACTGAAGACATGATTTCTCTTGATCCCTGCAATGACAGCTCTCACACCAGCCTACTCCTATAGAAAAGCCTCTGCTCCTCCTTGGACAGCCTCAAGCAATGCTTCAGAGAGGTGGTCAGTTGCTAGGTTGCCTTGTCTGCTCATTTTAAGAATCACAGCAGACTTGCGTACTTGCTGCTAGTCATATTGAAATCACCCTTCATTAAATGCAGGTCAAGCTAAAGTGGAAATATGCCTGTTCTGGAGGGTACATTCAAAATAGCTGATACTTATTAAAGAACTGGAAGAAGTGAAAAAAATAAACAGTACGATTCTTCTAGAGTAAGCACAAAACTTAAAGGCCTTGTTTTTCTCTCTTTTCAGATGAGAGGCTGCAGGTGTCACCTTGGCCTGCAAGATCTCTGCTCCCTGCTTGCTGCTTATTGCAGATAACAATCTTTGAAGCAAACCCTTGACTGATAATAATCACAAACTTTTACAGCTAATCTACAACTCTTCTCAGGGTCCTCCAAAGTTTCAGTATGATTCAGTTCCCCTTCCCAAAGTTATACCAAAAAAAACTACCTATGTTCCAAGCCATGGAAAATTAAGGACTATTGCTATCTGTACCAAATGTTACTTGTGCAGTGCAAGTGCTAATTGCATGAAAGGATCTGTTAGTATTTCATTGACCCAATGAGGAGTACAAATACACTGAGATGTATTTTTCTCTTGGTAGCAACATCAGCATAACGAGATTCTTTTTCCTGCATGTTTCCTCTTCACGGTCCCATTCTCTCATATTCTGATTCCTGCACTGCCCTGTAGCTGACCTAAATTCTATGTTGATTTTAATCTTAATTTAAATTAACTCAATACCTGACTTCAAGGTCAAGGAAACACTGTCCAAAATATCTTTGATGTTATCAGATTTCGTGCAAGATTTAAACTCCAGAGCATTAAAATATATTCGAAGAATAACCGTAGACTGGAATATTTTTAGGATAGTGTCAACAACAATGGTGGAATATGGAAGTTTTCAGGAGCAGCAAGTTCAGTTGGTTCGCGAGAGATTTAATCTGTTATGAAAATGAGAATGAACTGTTTAGTGCATCACAAGTCCACAAGGCTCAGTTCCAAGTACCAGCTTTGCAGATCTTCCTGTGATTAAATTTAAGCATGTTAGAGGTGAAAAATGCTGATTCTTAGTCAAACTCCATGTGGAAGAAGAAATATAGTGATTTGAGAAATTAAATAAAAATTCTCAAAAAGATAGTACCAACAGAGATCAGTTCCACTTCTGAAAATAAAATCTGTTCCTGGAAGTCCTTGCTCAGTAGTTTCAGAAGAATGAAATTGTTAGCATGCTGTAATTTTTGGACAGATTATTTTTGTGAAGAAAAAACAATAAAAGCCAATGCAATAAACTGCCTGATGAATGAAATGAGTGGTACCTGCATCTTTCAAAACAAATACCCGAGACAAGGATTAAAATGCTTTCCAAAGATAAGAATCTGCAGTCACCTTGGTACATTCAGAGATTATTGACTACTCAGTCTAGCATTATTTTGTACAGCTTAGTTAATTATTTTTTTTTTTATAGTATGCTTGGTTCCAGATACCACAAAAGTTTACTATTAACGGTTGAGCACAGACAGTAAGTGTGGAAAGCATTTAGCCTGTTTCAACACACCCTCCACTGGCAAGCTGCTGAAACACCAACACAATTTTATATTAGCAGTGGGTAAAACCTCACGGGGTTTGGTTTTCTAAGTCAGTGCATGTTGTAACTGGAACCCAATTTCTTGAAATAAACTGCTAGCTGGAAGGTTATAAGCACTGATTTTGCTTATGCAGTAGCTCACACCATTGCCACCATAGAAGATACAGCAAGAATAAAACCCCCAAAATACTGTAAGCAACAAAACAGCTATATCATTAATCTAATTTGACTCAGAATGTCAAATTTGTCACTGAGCAGCAGAAAAATCCAACAATCCAACAACTGCATTTCGTCATTTCATGCATCATTCGTGCATGAAAGCAACTACATTCGTAAGAAGTTAAAAGTAGTACAGAAAAAATAATTCTTAACGTTCTTATCTTAGTTTTTGTATCTTCTATGCAATTGTTTAGATGCTTCTCCGGAAGAGCTCTTAAACTGAATTCTTATCTCCCCCCCAATCAGTGTCTGCAGCAGTGGAGGGAGGAGGTGGAGGGAAACCATCTGGAAATTCCAGGGTGCATTTCATGGAGTTTCCTGGCCATTTGGGACTCACCAGTATGCACAGGAGCCTGCAACACCTTCAGAGAACATCAGCATGAAATCAACACCTGCCCAATGGTCATCTCATGCCCTTCTTCTTTGTGCCCTAGTAATGATGTGCATATTGCAGGCAAAATCCTCTTGGCTCTCAACACACCTTCCTAGCAGGCTCATCCTTCACATAGCACTCTTGGGGTGAGTATCTATTCTCTACAAACACAGAAGCAAATCAAGACTGAATCTTGCTCTTTCCCTCCCTTCCCCTTGCTAATATCTTAACTTTAATTGAAGTTACGTTACACATGAACTCACTAAATGAGAACTGAATGCTGTTAAGGGCCCCAGAAGCTGAAACGGTGGCAATGATAATTATGAATCTCTGCAATAAATAGGTCATCGCAAAATTTCCTTATGTGTTGGACATGAAAATTTATTTTCAGAAACAGTGATATTTCTCTCATTACTTGGAAGGCAGACCAGGATTTCAGTAGTGCAGCCCCAGCTGGAGAGTAACTTATGGAAGAGGCTACGATGCAGCCTCAAGATGGTTATTTAACTAAAGGTCTTCTTCATTCTTAGTGTCCTGGGTTCAGCTATAGCAGTCATTTTTCTCCTTCTTAGTAGCTAGTGCAGTGCTGTGTTTTTTAACTTTCAGCCTGGGAACAACGCTGATAACACCAATGTTTTTAGTTGTTGCTAAGTAATGTTTATTCCAACCAAGGACTTTCTCAGTCTCATGCTTTGCCAGGGAGGAGGGGAAGCCAGGAGGAAGCAGAGACAGGACACCTGACCCAAACTGGCCAAAGGGGTATTCCATACCACAGCACGTCACGCCCAGTATATAAACCGGGGGGAGTTACCCGGAAGGCCCAGATCACTGCTCGGGTCGGGCTGGGTATCGGTCAGCGGGTGGTGAGCAATTGTATCCTCTCCCCTTGTTATTTCACTAATCATTATTATCATTGGTGGTAGCAGTAGTGGTTTTGTATTATACCTTAGTTACTGGACTGTTCCTATCTCAACCCATGGGAGTTACATTCTTTCGATTCTCTTCCCCATCCCTCCGGGAGCAGGGGTAGGAAGAAGAGGGGAGACTGAGCGAGCGGCTGCGTGGTTCCGAGTTACGGGCTGGGCTCAAACCACGACACTTAGAAATTCTGCAATTTCTAAGAGGTGTTTCACCACTTTTCCTTGCATGGTTTTTTGGATGCATTCCAAATTAGTTTGAGCTCTGAAAGTTGAAATAATGCCCTGATATATTGCTGGTGTGGTCTCCTGCCTGCTGCAAGCAGCACATAAGGACTCGGGGAGAAATGAGATACACAGGATAAAATAGCTTTTCGGTGGGAGATGGAAAGATTACTGGTTTTGCATTGGCTCCATTACTTGTTCTTTCTTTTTAGCAGTAGAAATACCAGTGACTAGTTTGAGGATGCTTATTTTCTCCTTTGTTTTTTTGTTGCATATTTTTGGTTGTTTGGTTGGGGTTTTTTTGTTTTGTTTTGTTTACTCACTTTAGTAAAACATGTTTTCTTCCAGGTTGAAAATGAGTATGTAGGTTTCCTCTTCTTCCATGTAATGTGCCATAATTTCCTACCTATTATTGCTGATGTATTCTTTAATAAGTCAGACCTTTGTCCCATATAGAATCATAGAATGGGTTGGGTTAGGAGGGACTTTAAAGGTCATCTAGTTTCGCATATGTTTTCAGGTTTAATTCCTCTCAGCTGCTTTACCATTTTAGGAAATGGGAATAAAGCCCCTTGCCTACAATTCAAGACTGTTCCAGGATGATAGGAGCTCTGCATTTTACCAGGAAAAAGAAAGAGAAGCTGTGTTGGATATTTTGCAAAGGAATGTACCAGAGGATTGGAAACTTCAAAAATAGGTCAAAAAATTCAATGATGGGGGATGAAAGAAGCAGACTTCTTCAAAGAAGAGTAACTGAAAGTAACAGAATTGATCTTTCCTATCATTGCTGGACTGTAATTCTGTAATTGCATAATTACACAGTTTTTATTATTAATGTATATTATTAGAATCTTAAGGATCTTACTCTTACAGAATCTTAAGGATTATGTAATCAAAAGATCATCACAAATGCACTTGTACACAACTACTCCTCCACCTTCCATAGATAGTTTAGATCACATGGTAAAATTTGCTTTCCCATCTTTTCAGTTTAGATGTGGGAGTAGGGCAATACTTCGACTTTCAATTGAAGGGCCCCACATGTGATGTTAACATAAGTAGATAGGAAGAGAGACAGAGAATAGAAGTCTAAGTGACTGTCAGGTTTCCATTTGATGTAAAACGCTCAAAAAATTAAGCATGTCCCAAAAAGAGAAATGGGTTCAGTTGCATCCCTGACTTTATAATTCTGTTATTCTCTTTCCCAGAAAATAAAAGCATAATACTAAGAACAAAAATGTAGTATGTATTACAAATGCTTTTAAGGATACATATGGCAAGGATGAAATTTAACAAAGTGATATGGTAAAAAATTTAACATGCACTAGTGAGTGGAATAATGAAAAGACTTTTTCTACATGAAACAGGTAAACCCTTCTAATATGCAAATTATTGTATACTACCCATTGAAAACGTTTTCTTTTATTTATAACATTTCAGTACTTTATATTTTAAACTGTTCATTCTTAATTTTATGTTATGTTGGGCGCTTGCTTGTGTCTGATGTTTTTAAACAATGCTTAACTTCAGCCAAAATATTTGGTTTTGGGTTTTTTTCCTTTTTTTTTTTTTTCATTTGTAGGTCCACATCTGACTTTGGTCAAACACTGGAACGAACTTCCTAGTGAGGTGGTTGATGCTCAAGTCTGTTGGTGTTTAAGAGGCATTTGGACAACGACATTAATATGCTTCAACTTGTAGTCAGTCCTGAACTGGTCAGGCCATTGGACTAGATGATCCTAGTAGGTCCTTTCCAACTGAAATATCTGAAATATTATATTTCTATTACTATTCTATTCCTATCCTGTTCTGTTCTATTCTGGTTTTTTAATGACTAATGTTTTTGCTGGCATTGAAATATTTCTGTTGGCACATTTATTTGCAATGGCCAAGCATGCTTATTCTTTTTTGTAAGGCCTTGAAATTTATATGGGGGCTGTTAATATCAGTAACAGATCTTATCAAAGTGAAGAACTTCCAATGTGTAGACAAATGCCCTACACAGGATGTGACTATCCTTATCTGTAGCATGCAGATTCATTCAGCATTTACCTTCCGTATTCTTTGGCACATCAAGCAGGGTCCAAGACATAAAAGACTCCTTCATGATCCAGGTGTGATCCATTCAAAAAGCAGTTTCTTTCTGCTCTCTGCTCTCACCTTTGTGTGGTTAAGTTGTATGCAGTATGCAGACAAAATGAGTTGAATAAAGGTTTAGCTTATACATCACTCTTTATTCTGACTTAAGGATACTTCGCCTTGAAACTCTAATAATAACCTTTTGAAATAACTTTGTGTGAGACAGCTTTACCTACTGATGTAGTACACATGGAGTCTGGTTTAATGTTACCCTTCCCTTGGCACAGGTATTGTCACTGGTGGCTGTTGGGTACCGGGCAAGTATAGAAGAGTGCTGAATGAGAATGGCACTGGTACAAATGACTGCAGATAAGGTTTTCACATACTGCTCTCTGCAGTATTTTTATTAAGTTCACAGTTTTGAATGCTTGCCTATTGTGGTTACTACTAGCTAACAGGCAATGCTTGAGAATGAATGAAAACTCAGAGTTTCCAGTAAGTTCAGAAAATTTGTATTGGGCAGATTGCAATGATATCATGCAAACAAGTGCAAATCAACAGGAAACTTTCAGTCCTCTTTAGTGATAGAACTCTGTAATGCAGTCATGTATGTGATCTGTAATTAAGCTTACTTGCAACTTCAAGCTAGAAAGGCAATGTTCTTGCATACACACGCAAGTTAATCATTGCTTCATCTAGAACAACCCCTACTTTCTCACTCTGGGGCAAATTCCTGCAAAGTGAAAATCAGCCTGTCAATTTAAGATATAGACAGATTGCTTGGGTGTAACTGTTGCAGATGTGTCCAGAGAAAGAAATAGGTGTTTGTTGAGCTTTAGACACTGAATATGCCCACATTGCCAGTTGAGGATTTATGGGATAAAATTGATTGGTTTATTGTACGTAAGAGTCAGAACTCTCGATATATGTTTTGTAGACAGCCTTCCCACAGACTTGGTAACAGACTGCACAAACAGCCCCGCAAAATAGCAGAGATTATCTCTTTTTTGCAGCGATGATCCCTTGTAATTTTTAGCATTAACAGGAAGTGATTTTAGTGTGCTTGGACTGAGTGGGATAAAGGGAACAATGACTCATTTTTAGAAAATAGCGAGTCCCATCACTCCATGACAAATCAGCTTAGTCAACTTGAGTCAGTGCAGCCTGTTGTTCTGACAGGAGAACCTGATTCACTTTTGTAATATGCTGCAAAGTACAAGTATAAGGACCTCTACAGTACTTTTGGGGCCTATATTCGACCCATGGGCAAAGCTTAGAGGATTAATTCTCAAGGGTCCCTAGCATCCTTAAATTCATGCTTTTGTGTAGTCACTTCAAAAAGTGTCACTTGTTGGTCTTTCCTTGTATGACCATAGCTTGGCCTGTCCCAGACTTCTTTATGAATGACAGGATAACGATGGAGGGAAAAAACCAAGCAAAGATGGCAGGAGGTCTGCATGGTTGAGCAAGGAGCTCCTTTCTGCAATCAGATATGAAAAGGAAGTATATAAGACATGAAAGCAGGAGCAGATGACCTAGCAGTATAGAGCTGGTTTTTGATCTCGCAGGAACAGGGTTAGAAAAGTCAAGGCCAACCTGGAGTTGAGTCTGTTAAGGGAAGTGAAGGGCAGTAAGAAAGGATCTACACGAACACCAACAGTAAAAGGAAGACTAAGGAATAACATTGCTGAATGAGGCAGGGGACTTTGTAACAAATGACAGAAAATGCTGAGATACTCAATACTTTCTTCGCTTCAGTCTTTACTAGCAACACCAGCTTCCAGAAATCCCAGGTGCCTGAGACAAGAAGGAAAGTCTGGAGCAAAGAATACTTACCCTTAGCAGAGGAGGACCCCATTAGTCTACACTTTAACAAACTGGACAAACATAAATCCATTGGGCGGCATAGAATGCATCCATGAGTGCTGACAGAGGTGGCAGATGTGAGAGATTCCTAGGAACTGGAAGAAAACAAACATCACTCCTATCTTCAAAAAGGAAAAGAAGGAGTATCAGGGAACTACAGGCTGATCAGCCTCACCTCAATCCCTGGGAAGATGATGGAGCAACCGAACCTGGAAACTATTTCCAAATACATGAAATAATGCTCAGCCAGCCTGTGGGGCTGTTTGTGGGGTCTGTTACCAAGGTTGTGAGTAAATAACATTAAATGAAAGTTACTCAAGTTGATTGTTTAGGTTTTGAGAAAACGTAAAAATAAACTGAGACAATTTACTTTGCTGAACTATGTTGTGATCAAAGACCTGTTTTACACTGCTGATGAAATAATAGGAAGGGGAATAGAGAGGAAGGAAGATAAGTCAGTAAGAGTGCTAGAGGTTGCAGCTGGCATGTGAAGCCTCCTCTGACACCTGCTGTCATGGGTGGAGGAGTTGGCAGAGGGCCAAGGGCTGTTTGTGTGGTTTGATCCAAAGTGCAAATCAAGTCAAAAGGGCTTATTTTGATTTATGTGCGTTACTTGCACTGTCCTCATCCTCTGGGTATCATATTAAGAGTATTTTCTACTTGCAGGCAAACCCACAAGCCCTGGCTGCTAATTTTCATAGAATCACAGAATGGTTTGGGTTGGAAGGGACCTTACAGGTCATCTAGTTCCAATCCCCTGCCGTGGGCAGGGACACCTTCCACTAGACCAAGTTGCTCAAAGCCCTATCCAACCCACCATTAAGTGGCCTTGAACACTGCTAGGGATATGGCAGCCACAGCTTCTCTGGGCAATCTGTGCCAGTGTCTCACCACCCTCACAGTGAAGAGCTTCTTCCCAATATTTAATCTAAAACTACCCTCCTTCACGTTAAAGCCATTCCCCCTTGTCCTATGACTACATGCCCTTGTAAAAAGCCCCTCTCTAGGTTTCTTGTAGGCCCCCTTTAGGTACTGGAAGATGCTCTCCCCTGAGCCTTCTTTTCTCCAGGCTGAACAAGCCCAACTCTTTCAGCCTGCCTTCATAGGAGAGGTGCTCCAGCATCCTGGTAATCTTCATGGCCTCCTCTGGACTCGCTCAAGCAGGTCCACATCCCTCTTGTGTTGGGAGCCCCAGTGCCTAATGCACTGCTCCAGGTATTCAACTCACCCTCACTCTTTGCATTCCCTGTTCCTGCACAAAATTATAATATTAAGATGGATCTTGTTTTCTCAGGCCAAACATTGCAATACTCCACTGCATTTGAGCCCTGTAAAGGGGGCACACAGTGGCAATGCTCTGCCCCTGTCCTCATGGGAGCAATCACCCAGAGGTTGTGGACAAGTTAATCATTTACATTCCTATAGGCAAACAGGCAGAAAAAGACCTGGAGGAAAAGAGTTCCTGTGGTTCACCGGCGGCTTTTCAGTTCATGGACTGGGATCATCCATATTTGAAAAACTCAAAATAGGTAATAAGAGTTGGCTTCCAGAAGGGAGAACCTGAGGCAAGTGTTTGGGCCAGTGTCTGCCTGCACAGGGGGAGGTCGGAAGCACCCAGGCCTTATGTCCCTCAAATGCCAAATCTGATGTTTCTCACAGCAGCAGCAAAAATAGCTCAAGAGTGCATCAGCTTTGTGCAAGCAGTTTGTTTGACCCAGTTGTTGCTTTTCATTCCCCAGGACCTCAGCCCTAGGTTTTGTTTCAAAAGTAGTAAAACAAGTAATTTTGTTTGACTTTAAAAGGCCCTCAGTATCTTAAAAGGACAAGTATCTTAAAGGGAGAGACAATTACTCAAGGTACCAAAATACCTCGTAGGAAGAAATGGTCAGTGAAAATGCACTTCTGTCACTTGAGAATTAGGCCTTGTTTTATATGCAATGTCTCAAAATCAGAACAATTATAAACCAGAAGGTATTTTAGATACCTTTTCTTTGCATGTTGTCTCCCCACACCCTTTTCCTCCAAAGAATGAACTGTCTTAAGAGGCCTGCAGTCCAGGATGTTTTACCTGTATAAAAAGCAGACCAGGACAAACTTAGTCCTATCACACTCAAGATACAGGTTCTGGAAGGAAAGACAAGACACATGTTCTGTATTTTTAACTCAAATGGGGACATGTGGGAGTTACCATGTCCTGAGGAACCAGAGTATTTTGGAGGTCTGCCTTCATTTGTTTGTATATCTCACTGGCTTCTGCAATTCTGACTGTGGAAACAGTGGGCGATTTCAGCTTTCCGTTAACTATCACCTACAACCTAGTTTAGTATTTCAGTTCTGTGGTGTTTGTTACTTTAGTTCCAGGAATTAATGCCCTTCCCCCCCCCGAAGGAACTCAATCAAAGCAGGAGCTAGACAGCTACAGTATGTGTCAGACTGTCATGCTGGGGTTTCCAAGAATCACCGAGATTTGAATAGAAGGTCTTCCTGGGACATGCAATGGGTAAGCCAGTGAAAGGAGCCAGCCCAAGAAAAGTGAACAGCCAGATCAAAACTGGTATCACAAAACCTGGTTGGAGACTTTGATGATGTGACAAAGCTGATACTGGTCTCATCTGGCAAAGAGTACTGTTGGGCCGGTGAGCATGTTAGGGAAGGCTCTGAGAGGAATGAAGATAAGCCTAAACAGAAATCATGGCAGCACATCTGGGTGTATTCTCAACTGTAATCCAGCTCCCTACCTAGTAGCATGTGCGGCAGACAAACTTCTACTCTCCCCGCCTAAGAAACTAGAGACAAAAAGTAGTCCAGGAGGTGGGGTCTCCAAAAGGCAGTATTGTGTGTGTGCCTAGGTGACTTTGAATGCAGCATGATTGAGTCATTCATCTGCCCAAGCATGCCTTTGCGTAAGAAGGTTCCTGTACTTTTTCTAATGCATGAAAAACCTTGAGGCCACCTAGGAAACAGAGAGAGGAGTTGAGGTCTACCATGTATATTGTTACCTGTTGATTTCATGGAGCAGCTTATGTTGTGTGATGATTAATGAAGGGAGAAGCTGGATTTGAAGGGAGTTGGTGTGCTTGCCTGTTTCATGTGTCTCTAGAAAAGTAAACTGTATACCTTTACCAGGATGTTAAAGGAGAAGCTAGTAAGCCCAGAGAGCACTTTTTCACTCAGGACTATCTTCCTGAACTCTTGCTGGATAAGAACAACAAGCTAGAGCCACACTGACTTGTCAGTTCAGATTAGGACCATCCTTGTGAAGTGAATCTCCAAGTTGTCCCCATGCTTCTCTTCACATGGTGGAGCCCTGGGTTCCCCTTGGGTGAGCCTAGACCACAATATGTGCTCCGGGAGGGAATCTAGCAGACTCTGTTAACAGGCATTCAGCCCATGGGGCTGGGCTGGTGCTAGTCTAGGGAAGACTCCCCGTTGTCCCCATGTGCATGAGTCTGCTGCACCAACTGCTTCACCTCACTGTTTTACTGCTTCTGCTTGCTGCACTACTAGCATAGCCCAGTTTACTTCAGACCTACAGATTCTAGGTCTTTTAGACATGATAATTTTGATTAATGCAAGATTTTAAGCTCTGCTGTTTCTGAAATAGGTTTCGTCTCAGGCAAAACACTGTTCTATTTCCCACTTCCTATGTATAATTTTAGGTATATGGACATATATAGGTATAGTGTATGTGTGTGTATATATATGTACTTCTATAGATATACAAATAATATTATGTATATGGATATATTTAGAAGCTACATCAGCATATATGTGCTCAGGTAACACAGGAGTACTTCATCCTAGTGCTACCTCTTGTATAATAGCCCCCCTACCCCTAGCAGTTATCTCTCTCTGTCACAAAAAGACCTTCAACTTCTGCCTCTGATTTAGGGACAGGAGTAGCTCAAGCCAGCTTAAGTGCACCAGGCATGTGGAGTGGCAGTACAAACATCCGCTAGTAGGAACAACTTCTGATCTGTAAGTGGGGAGGCAGGCTGTTTGTACCTCTTCTACCCTTAGTCACTGGGTACTTTGAGGTCAGTGCTTCATCCATGATATGATGTGGTCACAGCTATGTACAGCTGCCTGGTCCTCATCTGGATCAGGGCTCCTCTCACCACTGATTGATACAGATGTGAAAAGATAGAGCAAGGTGCTGACAAGAGAGATACTCATATTCTGAGAATTATTTTTTTTTTAACATAGTATGTAAAAGGTGTGCATTATGAAGTCCTGCACTTCTGATTTGTTTATAGCTAGACATATGTCATTGTTTTGTTTCCTGCAGTCATTTCCTCCAGTTCCCTCCAGCCTCTGGTATAAAGTGATCAAATAGCAAAGTCCAGAGATTACGATTACTCATCTCTTCACAGTCTGTTGTATAATTCCAACCATGAGACTCATCTTTCAAGCATGTTCAATGATCTGCACACTGGTCAACTTGGTGGCTTCTCAGTCACAATCCCCTGGTAAGTTCAAATCCCCAGATATTTATTTAAGAAATTGATACATTAGTTTTAGCAATATTTCTGTGTGTACTTTACCTCATGTGTTACAATATTAAGTAATTTTTTTGGGGTGCAAAGAATCCACCAAACAGAAATTAATATCCAGCAGAGATAGATGAAAGCAGATTCTTAAAAAATCCTGATAACAATGACGATAATAACAAATTTCTATGAAAGTTTTCTAACTAAAAATCAAGGCAGAATATGCTAAGCTTGTGTCTGTTCTTTAAGCAAGACTACTTACTGTCAAAGGCACAGGTTATAACAGACTAGACTGTGTCCAAAAAAGACTAGCCTTCACATTGAACAAAACACATACAACAGACTCCAGGTAAGACTTCAGTGCTTAGTATTCTGGAAGAATGAACACAATGGGAAAATATCCAGCAATATCTTGTGCTTAAGAAAGCATCAAGACAAAAATATAATGAAACAGCAAAATTAATAAAAACATTAAACACCTAAATATTTCATATGTTTGTCTGCAATGCCACTTACAGTTTGCCAAAGATAAATGGATTATTACAGAAATCAAACATACAGCCCACCACATATACCAATAATCTAATCTTCACTCATGTTAATTTATTACAAGTTCCCTGTCACTCATTTTATAAAGAGATAGAAGTACTTTAAAGTTAAGGTCTCATCTTATCAACTTATAATCAACTCTCTGTTCTGCTCTATGTACAGTAAGTACCATTTTTGGCAAAGCAGCACCACCTGATTCTCCAGTGTTAATTGCTCCTGTGAGTCACTGGCTTTCCTGTGACGGGACATGACTCTTCCCTGTCCTGAGATGGCAACCACCTACAGCCATGTTGTACAGGTGGCATGACTTTGTGGAAGAAAAGTTGAAAATTAGAGTTTTGATGCTTGTTAGATGCAAAGTGGTGTCATACCTAGCAATGGCCACCGATCACCTGAAAAAACCCCACACTTAGTTTGATGGGTTATAAGAATTGTGTTGTAAGAATTATGCCTTGTCTCAAAATGTCTATAAAAAACTCTATCATCTTGCTGGTTTGTTCCTTTTCTTGAAAAGAGGTTTTCTATTCAGTCTGTCCTGTGCATTTAGGTCAACAGTCTTGTGTGCAAAGAGTTACTCTTTGACCTACATGTGTTCCTATTAATAAAATGAAACTGTTCTGATAGATCAGTAGTATTAAGGGTAACCAAAGACTGTAGGCTCAGATCTAGGTCTTGCTTTCCAGTAGTTTCTATACAGTGCGCTGCGATATGTGGAAGTTCAACATGTGGTTACTTATCAGGTTTCATCAGTGTTAGGAAATCAAAAGTGGTTTTTCTTCTTTGTTATGCTTCAATGAGGTTGCAACTGTTCCAGTACATGCATGTTCCATTCTGTTATCTTTGCAGATTAACATTCTGCCCCTCCTTTTTCTCTTTTTTGTTCTGTTCCATGACATTTGGCCTTTTTACTATGTTCCCTTTCAATAGTATTTTTTCTCAGTAATTAATAAACTGTGAAAAGTGGCTTGGAGATGGAATGTACTTGCTCATATTCTTGCTCATGGTTGTGTCTGCATAATTTTTTGCTCAAGGAAAATTATTTTTTTCTCCTGTAAAAGTACTTTCTCCACACACCATAGTGGTACTTTCCACACCTCTCTGTCCGGAGAAGAGCCCAGCAGTGTTTGTGAGGTTAAAATCTTTTGTGGAGCCCTACCAATACCTGTTTGGTTTTGCCAAAGATGTGGACTTGGATAATTCTTTCTGAAGCTCATGCTTCAGAGCACTGGTATGTGTGCTACAGCACTGCAACATACTGCACACCTAGCCAAACCAGCAGGCCATCCTCAGACACAAAGTTGCTGCCACCCCTCTTTAGCCCAGGGACTGCCTATTCATAATATTTTTGACCTTTCCAGCTATCCATTATCATAATACAATGAATAATGATAAATGTGTTAGTTTGGTCTATTGTGTACCTCTAGGATCATGAATAGAAGAATGCTTTAAATAATTACAATTACCGCGGAACTGCTGGCACATTAACAGTTGACAACCAGTTAACACCCATGGTGTTACAGGTGGAATAATAAAAATTTCATTATGTTTCTCTCTATCACTTTCCATTAAGCAAATATATGAATGATTCTGACTCCAGAACTATAGGTGCATAGATACTTTTAAACAAAAAAAAAAAAGGAAAGGAAAGGAAAGGAAAGGAAAGGAAAGGAAAGGAAAGGAAAGGAAAGGAAAGGAAAGGAAAGGAAAGGAAAGGAAAGGAAAGGAAAGGAAAGGAAAGGAAGGGAAAGGAAGGGAAAGGAAAGGAAAGGAAAGGAAAGGAAAGGAAAGGAAAGGAAGGGAAAGGAAAGGAAAGGAAAGGAAAGGAAAGGAAAGGAAAGGAAAGGAAAGGAAAGGAAAGGAAAGGAAAGGAAAGGAAAGGAAAGGAAAGGAAAGGAAAGGAAAGGAAAGGAAAGGAAAGGAAAGGAAAGGAAAGGAAAGGAAAGGAAAGGAAAGGAAAGGAAAAGAAGCTAACCACCTTTCAGTTGAAGGCAAAAAAAAAAGATCATCAGAAACAAATACCTTATTTCAGATAACCTGTACATATCCTCAGAGGACTTGATGCCAATTGAATCCAAACTTTTAAAATCTCACTTGGGCTATGCATCTTTCCATGTAAAAATGTGAATTGTGCAACACATACTTGCTATAATTTGAAAGGTTGCATGCAAAGGTTTACTGAACATTTATACAAAACACAACTCATACTACATTCAAAAAGGCTACAAAACACATGAAATTAGAAAGCACAATAGCAAACTGTTCTGACTTGAGCTCTAGAAACACAGTCTTTAGTAATAAAAGATTGGTAAAGCCTTTTCTGTCCTACATAGTTAGTTAATTATGTTAAAAATTTATTTCACATGAAGTTCTTAAAAACTAGAGCACAGAAGAGAATATGTATATAGTTTATTACAATCTCTGTTCTATTTCTATTAAGTGGTTCTAGTTATTATTAAAGTATTTCATAATGTATTAGCTTTCATTTTAGTACATAAATAACTGTGGTTGCTAGAGTTTATATTTAAATGTTACAACCACAGAGTTTCAATTCATAATATGTAAGGTTCTGATCCTAGAAAAATTTATATGTTGTTAAGCTGATATGCTCTGAGTAATCCTGCTAGAGTCAAGTGGACTACTCATAGTGTGCAAAGTTAAGCCCATTAATAAATCACTGCAGGACTGGAGCCAAACTGGTATTCTTCCCTGTCATCCAAAAAACATACATTGCCAAACCCAAGATTTACTATGCATCTCTGAATTGCAGCCTCTAATAAGTAGTACAAAACCATCATACTGTAGCTGAAAAAAGAGAATAACGAGTGTTGTCCAAGGTCCAGAATGAAGTTGTGACTTTTGTTTCCTTCCAACAGGCCAGTCAGATCAGACCCTCAGGTTTTATTGGAATGTCTACTCCTTAGTGTGTGGAAATTCCGTGTGGTCCCTCTGGATTCCTTATTATTCACCTCTAGAGCCAAACTCTGATTTGTTGCAAGTTTGAAGAGATCAAGCACCTCGTTAAAGGAACTTTGTGGGATTCTGGGTTTTGATGCTTGTGTCCTTTTTGCATTGGAATTGAAGGAGGATGTCACACCCTGAGAAAGGACTTCAAGATTTGGCCTATACAGAGAGGGAAGTGAGAGTTACCACTTTACCAAAATCTCTACTTTCTCTGCTGGCAGTGTCAGAGTTGTGGGATACATAGTCATAGTCTCAAGGAGCTTCCCAAGCACCCAGAACCTACCTGAGAGGCAAATTCAGTCTAAATATTGACACCATAGTTTTTCTCAGGTATAAAAAATAGAAAGAAAGAAAGAAATCATGAGCAAATTCTGTGTGCTCCCTCTCATAATTAATGAACTGGTGTTATCTGTGTTAATTCCACCAGTTTACCTATAAACACAGTTTAACCAAATAAAAAAAAAAAAAATTATTTCTACTGCCCAGTGAGAGAAAGTTAATTCAGAAAGACTAAGAAGTACAATATTATTTTACCACTCTGAACTTGGAGGAATAAAACATAAACCACAAATGATTGCAGTATTTTGCTCTTGGAGGTATTTAAAACACGTTTCATCTCCTTTCTTCTCTTTTTTAGTGGTGTTGCCTATCTAGGTTATAAACTCTCTTTTTCCTTTTCCTCCTTTTTTTTCTGTACCTGTACAGCCCTCCTGACCAAATTGACTGAACACCTCAGAGCGATTAAGGCACTTTTTCATGGTAAATTCTGCAAGATCCTCCCAAACCTTTATCAATCATTTGACATCTGCAAGCACCTACTTTTCACCAGTAAAGTTACCTCTTTTCTTTACAATTCCCTTCAGACTTCAGGTACTAGCAGCTCTACAGTACTGAGCAACCTGAGACCAGTCTCGTAATGTAAACCCAACCCATACCAATTGCTTAAGACTAGAAATTGATGCAAGTGGATCTTTCACATCCTGGGCCAACTGCTGCAACCTCACAGCTGGAGAACAATAAGTAAAACACTGTGTGCGGAGCCCACCCTCCAAATAATGGAAAATTCACTGCTGTGTTTTTCAGTGGGGCTGCCCACGTGCCTAAGTCCAAGTGAGAGTATTGAGTTGTCACCCTTTGCCTGGTAAGGGTTCTGACACAGCCTGGATTAGTTGGCTATGACTAAGATAGGTGTCCTGGGTTCAGCTATAGCAGTCATTTTTCTCCTTCTTAGTAGCTGGTGCAGTGCTGTGTTTTTTAACTTTCAGCCTGGGAACAACGCTGATAACACCAATGTTTTTAGTTGTTGCTAAGTAATGTTTATTCCAACCAAGGACTTTCTCAGTCTCATGCTTTGCCAGGGAGGAGGGGAAGCCGGGAGGAAGCAGAGACAGGACACCTGACCCAAACTAGCCAAAGCGGTATTCCATACCGTGGCACGTCATGCCCAGTATATAAACCGGGGGAAGTTACCCGGAAGGTCTAGATCACTGCTCGGGTCGGGCTGGGTATCGGTCAGCGGGTGGTGAGCAATTGTATCTTCTCCCCTTGTTATTTCACTAATCATTATTATCGTTGGTGGTAGCAGTAGTAGTTTTGTATTATACCTTAGTTACTGGGCTGTTCTTAACCCATGGGAGTTACATTCTTTTGATTCTCCTCCCCATCCCTCTGGGAGTGGGGGGAGGAAGAAGTGGGGGAGTGAGCGAGCGGCTGCGTGGTTCCAAGTTACCAGCTGGGCTCAAACCACGACAATAGGACTCTCAGATACCCACTCTTTGTTCTGTCCTACTGGCAAGACTGCGTGCCTCTCTGTTTAGCACATAGGCTATTTGAAGTCTATTTGTCAAGCACAGGCAGATGTGTGCATAGCTCTATGCAGAGATGTTAAGCCACCTTCTGAGACTAAACTGAAGAAATTTGTTTGTGTTTGACTTAAAAATTGATTAAAAAACATGCCGTACAAACAGTATTTTGCCATCTGTCATTGTGCCAAACTATTGTGCACATAGAAACAGCAGTGTAGATTGATCTCCAAATTAATTATCCTTGAAAATATAGGATTAAGAAAGCAAGTACTCTTCCTGGTTTTATTTTCATAATTGAAGCATGGACATTAGCAGTTCTTTTTCAAAGCAATAATATCTGCAATCAGATAAATTATCAAAAGGTGGAAAGTACCTTCCTTGTTGCTTCTAAAGGGAATTGAAAGGATTCATTTATACTCATATAAATTATCTGACGACAGTACAGTTCTCCATTCACTAACATTTATGGTTTTTTTATAATGTTAATTTTATTTAAAGGTGGAGAATATGTAATTATACACTCAGGTATGCATTAAATATGTTTAACTATCTTTATAGAAAATCTAAGTCCAAGTAGTTATATGGATTTCAGCTACACTAAGAATAACACTATATAATGTACAGCACAGCTGTGCTAGAATTTAGCCCATAAAAATTAAAATGTGTTAGTTCAGTGGCAGACCAAGAATCCATTTTTAGGTATTTTGCTACCATATTTCTTGGTGGCTCTAGTTAAAGACAAGATCATCACTTACTTACATCTGCTGAGGGTACTTCCAAAGGGCTTGAGGAGTTAGGAAACAGAGGTTAGATAGGCTCTTGTAACAGAGGTAGAACCATTTTATGATAGTTTTTGAGGTTTGGAAGTTCTGGTTTTGCTTCAGTGTGTAATAATACTGACTATTCTTCAGAAAAGCACGAGAGTTTCTATTTGAGAAAATAGTATAGAACAAGTCTGCAGGCGTCAGTTAGTTAGGAGATAAAGGAGTTAGTTTCAAGTCCTTCTCTTGAGTAACAGCAGAATCTTTTTTACCAGAGCTGCATGAATCAGGGATAGCAGAGACCTGCAGCTACATCTACCCAGTGTCTCTTGGATTTCTGTCATAACTGCCTCTTGAGTGATTTTGACAAAACAACGTTACAACAAAATTACACCTATACAAAAATATTTTGACTAAAATTTTCCACTTTAAAAGTCCAGAGTGGCTTAAAATGTAGACAGCAATGAAAGCTATTTTTCTGCTAGGCAGAAATAGTCAAGCAAAAGTTTTTAGTGGTAGACACTTCATATTTGGAGACAGCAGTCTGCAAATTCTGCCCTCAAGTGATTTTTTTCCTGATACTCAAGACATATTTTCTTCATTTTTGTTCATTCAAATACATATCATTTCACATCTTATAGAATGCAAAATAAATATTTTGTCCTTCTCCTTGATATAGCATGGATTTCTAATCCTTCTGACCTCTTAATTTCTCCATTTTTCAATGTCAGATTTGTCTTCCATGCCTGACTGTGGAATCCTGATTAACACAGAATTAAAATACCCACGTCTATAGCAAGAGTTATAACAAGGAGATAGTCAGTAGAGGAAATAATACCTGCATGCATTCAGAGGACATGAAATGATCTTGCTTGTCTGTAAGGTGGAACTGGGAGAACCACGTAGATGCAGTACAACTACTTGTGCTGATCTGTTTTGGGTTCCTATGGGTCTTGACCTGGTCTTGACCTGCAGTGTTAGTCCCTGGTTTCTTACAGTAAACATTTGACAGTTTACACAGAGGCTCCCTGTGGCATTAGTTCCCAAATAGTTTTCCTTAGTAGGAAAAGCTTAGCAGGTATTATGGGGGAAAGTTGCCTTCAAGGCATAATCCCTATGCATACCTGTATCCAGGTAACTAGCCTATAATTTTTGGTCCAGGAACTGACCATAGGGTGCTCTCTGGTACTGCTGTGTGTGGTGGCTTGACCCTGGCTGGATGCCAAGTGCCCACTAAAGCTACTCTATCACTGCCCTCCTCAGCTTGATAGAGGAGAGAAAATATCACTTAAGGCTCATGGGTCGAGGTAAGGACAGGGAGAGATCACTCACCAGTCACCGCCATGGGCAAAACAGACCCGACTTGGAGAAATTAGTTTAATTTATTACCAATCAATGCAGAATAGAGTAATGAGAAATAAAGCCAAATCTTAGAACACTTTCTCCCACCCCTCCCTTGTTCCTGGGCTTTATTCTTCCAAATCCTCTCCCTCCTTCCCACCAGCAGCACCAGGGGAGAGGGGATGGGGGTTGTGGTCAGTTCATCACACATCATTGTCCACAATCATCTCTGCTGCACCTTCCTATATAGGGAAGAAATCCTCACACTTTTCATCTGCTCCAGTGTGGGGTCCTTCGCATGGCAGACAGTCCTTCATGAACTTCTCCAACGTGAGTCCTTCCCAAGAGCTGCAGTTCTTCATGAACTGCTTCAGTGTGGGTCCCTTCCATGGGTGCAGTCCTTCAGGAACAGACTCCTCCAGTGTCAGTCCCACACAGGCCACCAGTCCTGCAGCAAATCTGCTCCAGCATGGGCTCCTCTCTCCATGGGGCCACAGGTCCTGCCAGGAACCTGCTCCAGAGCAGGCTTCCCATGGAGTCATAGCCTTTTTCGGGCATCCCCCTGCTCCAGTGTGGGGTCCTCCACAGGCTGCAGGTGGAATCTAGTCCACTGTGGACCTCCATGGCTGCAAGGGACAGCCTGCCTCACCATGAGCTGCACCATGGGCTGCACCACAGGCTGCAGTGGAATCTCTGCTCCGGTGTCTGGAACACCTCCTGCCCTCCTTCTGCACTGACCTGGGTGTCTGCAGGGCTTTTCACACATTGTCACTCCTCTTTCCAGGTACAACTGCTCCTGTGCACTAATTCTTTTCCCGGTTCTTACATACGTTATTCTAGAGGTGCTACCAGCGTCACTAATGGGCTCAGCCTTGGCCAGAGACAGGCCCATCTTGAAGCTGGCTGGCATTGGCTCTATTGGACATACGGGAAGCTTCTGGCAGCTTCTCACAGAAACCGCCCATGTAGTCCCCCTGCTACCAAAACTTGGCCATGCAAACACAATAAAATAAAATAAAATGTGTGTGCTTTCATTTTGCTATTTTGAAATTCTAATTTCAATGTCTCTAGGTTATTTTACTCTCCTTCCTTGCAATTTAGATATTCTTACATCTTCTTATTTTATAATCATCTGAGTCTATTGCATACATATCTTTGAAATACTTTTTGCCTATCAATGTCAAGGGATGCTTCTCATACAGAGAATATGATTTCAGCATCTGAAATCGTATGCTGAAATCAGATGCTGAAATCATATTCTCTGTCAATGTCATGGGTAGGTTGGAAAGATGCCATCAGCACCACAATAATCAACTTCAATAATGAGAAGATGCAGATCACATGGGCATCAAGAGAACTGTTTCCTGGAATGAATGTGTCATTTTCTTATACGTGAGTATTGATAATGCCTGTTCTCTTCTTAAAGTATTTACTTTAATAGGCTGAAACATCTAAGTCCATTTGAGTCTTCTGTGAACTGTACCTGAAAATCTTTTAACATTTGTTAATCATCCAGCATAAAACCTGTTTATCTCCCCAACCTGCTACAAAACTGTACAAATCGATAAGCCTGCTGAATAGTCAGTCACAGCAGATACTATATGAAAGATTTGACCCTCTCCTATCATTGAGCTAAATGCTAATGCTAATTACACTATTGAAAGTGTTTTTCCACATAAGGGCGTATTTTCCCTGTTAACTGACGGCATTAATGACTAACAGAAATTTAATGTTTTTGTTAAAGACAGTCATAGAGCTTGACATTCCCTTTTGTTTCTGGGTGGTATATGTGACAGAACTTTTAACAGTACAATCTTGGAAACAGGTTCATGAAAGCGTCTGTTTGAGCAAGTCATTCTTTTGTTAGAAAATGAAAGAAACTTGATTATTTTAAATTGCATAGAAACACAGGTATGGAAAGTCAGTGAGGTTTGGGGAATGGATTCCCTCACACCACTATGAAATTTGCTGCTTCAAGGAACTCCATATGCAGACTTCCCTTGATAGGAGCATTAGTAAAAGAAAGAAAGAAAAGAAAGAAAGGAAAAAGAAAGAAAACCAAAAAGGACTTAACTTGTGTTAACTGGTAAGAATGTTGCACTCATCAATATTATTTCATTCATAGATTTGATGAAAACAAGCACAAAGTTTGGAAGCCATGTCCCACATATTTATTGGATCAAGATTATAATTCTGGATGTCTTTTTAAGACAGAAGGACCCACCCTTGCCATCTCTATCAGGAATAGCAATGGAAGTGAAGAGCTTTTTTCTAAAAGACTAAAATCTGATTTTTATAGTAAGTGTGTAAAATCACAACTACTTTTGTAATCCAAGTGTCTTCACTTATTCTCTAGCTGTCCTTAGTTTGAGAAGAGATCAGTTATATTGGTGTACAAAACGTTATTAGTGTGTGTAGCAAAATAACTATAGTTATTTCATATTGATTTTCATCCGTTGGGGTCACTGGTAGTTACACAGGCCTGTATGCAGCTGCAACTGAGATGATACAGTCAGATTTGCCCCAACACACTGTTTCAAAATCAGACTGGAAATACTAAAATATATGGGTGTGATTAGCTTAGTGCAGGCCTACTTAGTATTCACATCAGGAAAACAAATAAAATTAGATAGTTTCTTGTCCTAGTGCTGGCTGTGTGATCTTATATTTTCAACTTTTCATTCTTTTTTCATCTTCCATGCAATGCAAGGCAGCAAACTACTTCTTATCGAAGAGGCTGTCATAAAACCATCATCAGATGTCAACAGAAATTAGTTGAGTTGCTGTGGTAGAGTCTGACAGCATAAAAGAGACATTCTCCTACTAGTAGAGAGAAGATGTTCCTGTTTTTATTAAATTCCTCCTGCCCCCAAATACGTATTTCACATCTAGTGTGAGATTAGTTTATCAAAATCTTGTTGAATTTCACATAGTTACAGCATTTAGAATGGAAGGATTTTTTTCTGATAAAAATAATGCAGAAAATATACAATGCAGAATTATCTGGGAAAAAAGATCCAAATACATTATCAGCATTTATTAATAATGTTTTAGTAAAAGGGATGAAACAAAAACCTGTCATGGCATCTAACTTTGAGAATATTTTTTTATCTCATAATTTTGCCAATATCTGCTAAATTATGGAAAGCTGCAGCCTGATTCTCAAATTTTGGCTATTAAACATGCATTGATAGAAAAATTAATTTCAAAACGGTTAGGTAACAAACCACAAATATCAAGGCTAAGGCTTAAGTCTTTAAATTAGGAAGGCAGAATTGTCATAATACAAAAAGGAAACTAGCAGGATTGAGAGAGCAGGTAACACTCTTCTCACCCCTTTATTTTCTGCTACTGAAGATGACCAGCTACACAGATCAAACCATTGCATGCTCTTCGGCCCATCTGAAAATAGTGAGGGGTAGATTCAGTTGTGCACAAATAAGCACACAGTGCTTTCTGCAGATGCCCCACTGTATCCCACATAGCCTCCAGCAGCTGCACAAGTGCGTCCTGTAGGTTTTATGGTACTGAATTTGTCAGTCCTTTTCCAGTGAAGAAGCCTCTTTCTTCCTCTTGAATACAGGGAGTATGAGGAGACTCTAGTTCTTCCTTATGTACTTGCAGTAGATTCCTGACATGAGATAATATCTACCTTTGAATGTGGCACCTTGAATTGTGAGCAGTGTCACCATGTCAAACTCTGTTTTGATGTTTAATAATCAGGTCAGCTACAAAAGTGCGTCCTGCAAGAAGAAAGACCACCTTCTTTGCTTAGTACTCAGGGAAACACTGAGACAAAGAGTAACTATAATTATAACTGCAAAATACTTCTTTTTAGGAGACTATAGCAAAATTCATTTCTCTCTTCTTAGTAAAGCCCAATCGACCAGAAAATGTGACCTTCTTCTGGAAAGAGGACACTGTTACTGTAAGCTGTAATAAACCAGAGAGAGCTGTGAAGTGCTTGAGACTTGAGCTTCAATACAAAAGCAAATTTGACAAACAGTGGCAAGTGAGTTGGATATGACATTTTTAGTCAACATTGGAAGGGAAGTAACATCTCCAGAGAATTTAAAATAGAGTTGTTTTCAAATTGTTCTCCCATCCTATACTTTGAAATATTACTAGTAGCAGAAAACAGTTGGATTTTTAGGAACCTGGATTGCTGTCATGCCAGAAATAATTTATTTTGTGAGTTATATCTAGTTGCTACCCGAAGAGCTGAGGAAAATCTAAGGAAAAATCATACATTCAGAATAGAAGAGTTTTTGGAAGAAAAACAGAATGCAGAGTAGAGAAAAGAAGAGAGAAGAAAAAAAACCTCAACAAATAGAATGAAAGAAAAGCGAAGACAGAATTTTTATTTATTCTAAAGTTAGCTGTTAAGTATTTCAAATATTATTTAACTGACTTAAGCCTTTCCATTCTCAAATATAACTTGTAAATATTTTGTGAAGTGTCTTTGCATATTGTAAATATGCAACTGTAACATAGTGCACTAAGTAATGATTGTTGACCTCCAACTCAATATCAGACAATAAGGAAGGGATATGAATAGTGAAGTCAGTCAAGGAACAGAATTTCTCAAAACTCTGAGAAGTTAAAATTCAGTTCTGAGGTTTTGGGTTGGCCTACCCTTTATCCTAGTTGTGACCATGACTGGGTATAGTATTCTGAAGCACCATCTTGAAAACCAGAAATAACAATGATACGCCTTCCTTCTCAGTCCAGAACTTCTAAGTGTTGCAGTGTTGGAGAGCAAGGCTTTGATCCAAGGAAATGCTACTCTTTCCGGGTCAGACTGAAGAGACTAGTACCCTACTGCAACGTAGTTAATTACAGCAGTGACTGGGAAGCTGAAACATTTTGGATGAATGGCACGTTATTAGGTAACAGCTGTGCTACATTCATATATTGTCTAAGTACAAATGCGGAAGGGGTGACTGCAGGTTGGGGTGCTGGGAACATGCAGCAAATTAATGTTGCATGGTTGTGCTCCATCTTTTGTTATCGAAGAAAGTTCATGTGAATGTCTAATTGCCCACATTTAAATCATGTCCATTTTGATCCTGGTGGCCCATAACGCTATCAATTTAAGCCATAATCAGCAAAGTTGAGTATCATTATTTGTGTTACAATAGTGCCTAGGGCCCACCAATGACAGAGATGTGATGCATGGTGTGTGTAGGGGGGTGTCCACATAAAATGTGTAAACATCAAACCTGAACCCTGAAAAAGCCCTTGAAGCCCCAATTTGAAGGCAATTTGTTTTGAAAGTACATCCAGTTGAACTACAGGACCATGGGAGTCTGATGCTCATATCTGCATCCCAGCACATTCGTATCATATCAGCTAAGCACAAAATGTCACCCACTAGGCTTTATCAAAACTACCAGATGTCCAGTGTACCCAGATCTGAGCTCTCACATATGCAGCACGCTATTAGCTCACCTGAAGAAAATCTATACACACAAAGCTGGGATGAAATCCTGCAGCTTAAGTATATGTAGCCTGTGCACTAGTAGTAGGTACAGTGCTGACCTCCAGAGAAGTATCCTTCACCATGCGAATGGTGAACCTGCAAGCATGTCCTCCGGCATGGTGGCAAATGCAAGCCAGAAATCAGAAGATGATGTCTCCCTGTGCACCTTCTGAGAGGCACACACACAAAAGCCCTACCTGGACCGTTCAACCAGTGGCTGCCAGCAGGTAACTGCAAGGAAGGGTAGCGCAAAGAAGGCAGACTAATTGTTCAGTCACTCTGGGTGCCTCTGGATCTGAAGTGACATTGGCACAGACCCTCCACTGGGTCTTCCTTCTAGAGGAAGCTCTGAACAAAGCTGGTTTCAAGAAATTTCATAGACTCTGAATACCTTACTTGGGGATCACAACTTTTTTTGTGGCTTTCTGGCAAGCTGAACAAAGTAGGCAGATGGAACAGGCTGGACAGTTGCTTTTGGCTAGTAGGCAAAATACTAGTTTTTATAGTAGTTATGTGGAGAGCAGAAGGTCAGTAGTAGGAGGTAGAGTTTTGAGGTGGCATTACAGAAACTTCAGGATAAACACAGAGAATGCTAAAAAGTGCACAAATGTGTTAATTTTATATACCTGTGTATTAGATGATATCCTGCTATCAGTTACTTTCTGGGTATTGGCACTTGTGGTTTGCTGGCTTTCTGTTTGCTAAGATAGATAGGGGAGATGTTGTTTGTTTGTTTGGTTTATCTTGGAAAATAAGACTTTAAGGTTACGTGTAAAATCTCACTTGCAGCATTGGTGATTGTGAATAGGTGTATGCAATATAGATCTTAGCACAAAGCTGCTGTATCACTATCAATGCAATGTGATGAAGATGAGAAGAAACATTCGATTCATTCATAACACATCTACTCCTTGCCTGTAAGCCTGCTCCTTTGTTCTAAACCAGGTCAATTTAGATAAATAAAACCACAATTTTCTTTTGTTGCAAGATTTGGCAAATGATGGCTTTTCAGTTTCAATTGAACAATTTAACTTGTCTTGCTTCTGAAAACCTTTTATTTCTGTTTTGTTTTGTTTTAAGGACAGTCAATATTCTAGCATGATTAGAAACACTGTTAAAGAAAAAATAACTTTTTCACATACTCTTTTTGTGATTATTCTTAGATTCATGTAATGATGATATAAAATCTCCGTCAAACACATTAATTGTGTTAAGTTGTTTGCTGGCGGTACTTCTAATGATGCTTATCCTCTTGATTCTTCTGTGTAAATGGCAGAGGTAAATATAATTTTATTGGTTACAACTAAATAACCATGTCATAACAACAGAGCTATCATTCAGGATTAAGTCTCTTAGCACTCAAAATTCTTATCTGATAGATAATGCATCCTGGCCTTCCAAAACCCGAGCACTTAAATTTTCAAAAACTGGGTGACTGTTAGAAGACAATGTTTCAGAACAAAATTCTGTCTCTTCCATTTAATTTCTTCTCTTTTTTAGAAATCTCATTAAATCCTGAGAAGCCGATTAATTTGGTTATTTCTTATGAACTGACATTCTTTTGTACAACTCTCATAAGACTCAATGTCTGTCGTAGGCTGAAGTAAGCTTCAATGCATTCGACTTTAATAAGACTGTATCAATATTTGGATTTACAGTTGGATGACTGTGTTCAGGTTTAGAATCTACACTTAAAAAAAAACCCCGAACCAAAACAATCACCCACCAAACAACAAAAAACCCTGCAAGGGCCCCAGATTTGGCCTTTTTGAGAGAAAAGAAAACCAAAAACAAAGGCCAAAAATCCCCTATCTTCAGAGTTGAAAATATGTTGGACCCTGGTAAACTCTTCAAATCATAAATTGAGTTTTTTCTCCTATAATTCTATGTTTCATGTTTATGTTTGTGTTCACTAAGTCAGCCAATGCAGTTCGCTGCTGCATCAAGTTCATATCTAGGGGAATGTGGCCAGGGAACGTGAAGCACTGACTACTGCATGGAGCAGAATGGCACTTGCTGGCTAGTTGGAAGTTTGTATATAGATCAGATTTTACTAGGATGGGGTTGGTTGAAAATCTAGCAGAACAAACACTCTTAGCCTCATGGTTTTATCATACTGTTATAACTGCTTTTTGAGTCTAAAACACATTGGAAAGAAAACAAGCCTAGAGTATTGTCATATAAAACATATTTGTGGCTACAGAAATGTGCTAAAGTAGATTTTTGTATGAATGACTACCCTATAACAAAAAGTCGATTTGTATTTTACTTTCCTCTTTGCAGGCTTCAGAAGTCAGTCATGCCTTCTATACCAGATCCAAAATACATATTCGATGATCTCTTCAGTGACCATAATGGAAACTTCCAGGTAAACATTGCCATCCTAGCAAGGCTGTAATCTCTACATTGTTGAGAATAATTTAAAAGTAGCTACTGATACTTGCTCCACACAGATATAATCACACTCTCTGACCAAAGAGAAAAGCCCTTCCCCTCATGTGACATCACCAAAAGGATCCAGAGAGCAAATAGCAGAGCTCATACAATCAGTGTAGTTCTGCTTTATGTTTGTGAAGTG
This sequence comes from Strigops habroptila, assembly GCF_004027225.2. Taxonomy (NCBI): domain Eukaryota; kingdom Metazoa; phylum Chordata; class Aves; order Psittaciformes; family Psittacidae; genus Strigops; species Strigops habroptila. The sequence goes on from NC_044278.2 coordinate 54,014,008, forward strand.
CTGTGAGACTTAATGCTGAACCAGTTTTGGCACTCATGCCTTTGGAGGCGTGAATAAGAAGCATCCTCTCTTAGCCACAGAGGTGTATGGATGCTAAACCTTTAGACACAAAAAAGATGTCAAATGTATGGACCGCAGTTTTTGCTTTAACTTTCTTGCTGTTCTTGAGTTCATTGCATGGCATATGTGATATATTTTTCTGTATTAATTGGTCTGTCTTTTTCTTAATTACTATTAACTTTCCTCTGAGTGGAGACAGGTCAAATATTTACATTTTTAAACCCAATGACAATATCGAAGAGCAGTAATAACGATTCAGTGCAAAATGAAACTTTCTATATATAAGATAGCTTTAAACTGAGACTGAAGAAGAAAGAATGAAATGCAAATTAATACTGAAGTTTTAATACAGAAATGCTATGTTGCTTAAATCTCCATGTAAACTCAATCTTAACTCAGATGAAGTCAGGACGTGGGTCAAAGAATGCATGAGTCCATCAAGGAGGGAACACTGGGTATTTTACACATTTGAGGTTTCTTAAAGGCCCTGATTAAATATGAAGTTGTATTTAATGCAGTCTTGATAACAAGTAGGAGTTTATATGCATTTGTGGAATCCTGTTTGCTTTCCTGTTATTCTGCTTTTCTTCCATCCTGCTATATTGTCTATATTGCTTCCTTTTAATCTTCTCTATTATGGCTTATCCTGTAAAGATGCCATAACTAAAGGAAAATCAGTGTTTGTACAGCCAGATTTTTTTTGATTGATATCTCAGTCCCTGCCAACATCAACATTTTCATTTTTCTAGGAATGGATAGATAAAACTGATCATGCCGTGGTGCAAACCAAGCTGGAATATGAAGAGCCAGAGTGCATCACTGAAGCAGAAAGCCCACAGGATGACCAGAAGAACAGTGACAAACAGGGACCTCGAGAAAAAATCTTCACTTTTTCAGGAGCAGCTGAAAATAATGACCACAAAGAAGCTCATATTGCCTGTCTGATGCCAATGTCCAACACTATAGCTTCTTTTGCTGGCTTCCAGATTTTAATGAATGATGACATGTATGTGACATTATAAAATCTGCATAATGCAGAAATTATTAAGAAATTATATGAAAGATCCTGATGAGCTTAGAGGTGTGGCTCAATAGAAAAGGTTGTCATGAGTAGATTCACATCAAGAAAGACTGTGTTATCTGGTTTCACATCTGCACTTTCCCAACACTTAAGATCATTTGGTCAGGCTCAGTGTTTGAAATAAACTCCTAATAATTTACAGAGTTAAGGTTTTTTGTTCTAACTGAGGTTTCTCTCTAAAAGTAAACAGAGCCACATTTTCTTGTGATGGACAGGAGAGAACAGGAGCTCCTCTGTAATACATGTTCACAGAGCTGAGACTCAGTCCTTGTGCTTATGGAATATGTAGAGCAATGCAAACTTAACTGTTATTCTTTCCCAGTGATAGAGAAAATAAAGGGATTTTCCTGCTAATGGTCTCTGTCTCATGAAGACTGGACCATAACCTGCCCATTTGCACAGTGATAGGATACAGTGATAGGATTGCAGTGATAGGATACTCCTTAGACTAGAAGTGCTTGCTTTTGTAAGCTGCTTCTCCCACTGTGATCTTTGCGCTGCACTGCAGGCATCAAAGGTTTTATAAAGAGGAAGAATAAGCCCCATGTCTAAGAAGATAAGGATGAAGATGAACCGTACTGAGTCACATTTTATCCTGCAAGTAGGCAGTTTATTCCACAACAGCAGGGTTTCACAGGCCTCCTCTGAGGTAAGGACCCCAGTATCTTATAGTCTTTGTATGACTAAGCAACTTCTTCTAGAAAGCTAAAGTTCATTTTGATCAATATTTATGTTTAAGTGAGTTGCATTTATTTAAAACTGGGTTTTAGTGCAATCAGCAGCTGTAGACCCAAATTAGCATTTCTCATTCATATTCCATATACCGGCCTTTTGTTCTCAAACTATGTTTTGAAGTTTTCTAAAAATACTATCTTTTGAAATATGCTTAATGTTAAATTTAAAATGAGATATACTAATCAATTACATCTTAGAAAAAAATCTTGACTAGTCTGAGTTTCCCTCTATCATTTAGGTTACATGATAATTGAACACAAATTGTGTAAAAAAGTTTAAGTGCTAAAAGCATCTATGATATGGCTAAGGTCTTGTAGATGTGCTGTGATTATATGTGAATTAGCCCCAGTTAGTTACCTGTCATTTACCTATTTATCAGTCAATCATTAAATTACTTTATCAGTTGATTAAGCTTTGCCAATTGCATACTTTCATTGACTAATTTTCAGTGTAACTTGGAAATTGCATGTATCAGAAAATTATACTGATTAGCATATTTTTAATTCCATCTTTAAAACACTTCAACTCCAGAACTCTTTGAGAATAGTGAACAGTAATATGGATCATTAGGTCTCAAAATCTGTTTCTAGGTGACCCAGTGTTCTGTACTAGATAAAATCCAGAAATTTTCTGGCCAATATCTATGAAACTTAGCTGGAAGCATAGATCAAGCAAATTCCCTAAGTTTCTCTTGACATTCCCCCTGATTTGGTTGTTCATTAACAAAATTAACATGCTAACAAAGGATTTCCAATAATCCTGAAAATGTCTCTGCCTTTTCCTACCTAGAACAGGTGCGTTCAAGTTTTTTGGGGTCTTTTTTACAGCTCAGATTTCTGGAAATATTTTATAAAGATAACCATGCAAAGTTTTGATAGCATTGTAAGAATGCAATGGATTTTAAACTACTTTAAGCTGCATACAATTTGATGAGCAGAATTTAGCTTAGCTCTTCTCATCTGGTATAAATTGACATTACTGCATGAAAACCAAGTAAGTTGCAGTGATTTGCAACAAACGAGAACCTGTTCCAGTAATGGTTCAAACAACAGTGGTAAGTAAAACCGAGAATGCATTGCTTAGTTACTTCATGTTTGAACCATGCATATATATGGTTGTCTACAGAGCTAGCTAAATACCTTAATTAAACCACTTTCTGCTGAGCAAATAATCTGCTGTCTGAACTCAAAATGTTTTACCATATTTTCCTGAAATTTTACTGTGGAAAAAAAATAAAAAAGAAGAAAGTCATGTTGAAGTGTGTTGTGTAAGCAACGTTATTGAACTGAAATGGTACAGTTATTTAAGTTTTTAGTACAAACTATTATTATATCTTGTATTATATTTTATAAAGGTTCTTTTTGTGAATGTATACAACCATATTCACATTTTATATAACCGACTAGAAATAAAACAAATACAAACCCCACATAACTCAAATATTTATTTTAAAAACATCCCCTTATGAAGAAAATAAAACACTGGGAATTGTTAAAATGCAAATCAAAGCATTTTTTCCTCAGAAACTTCCATTCTTGACGAATTCTAGAAAAATGTCTACAGAATGATGAAGAGCACAATTTAAGCAGAAGAATTGCCGAGGTAAGTATCTCCAGAGAGGACGCCTTTAACACCGGAGCGGGGGGAAGCACAGCGTCCCGGAGCCTCAGTTCGGAGCGGCAAGAGCGACCGAGGGAGCCTCAAGTCCCCGACAGGGCTTGCCCAGGAGCCGGCAGCTCAGCTGACGCGAGCAGCTGACTCACAGGGGGCGGCGCCAGGAGTGACGGCACCAGCCCTCAGTGGGGAAAAACGCACCCCAGGGAGCGCGCGGAACAGGGCGGGCGAACAGGGCGTGGCACGTCAGTCAGGGCGTGCGGGCAGCGAGCGGGATGGTGGGCCCTCGCCTCAGGAGCAGGGCCCGCTCTGGGAGCTCTGCCCCGGCGGTGGCCAGCGTAGGCACCCAGACACAGCCGGTGAGAGGGGGGGCTGCGGCGCAGACCTCGGAGTGTAGAAAGTGCCTCGGCCTTTGAGGCGAGGGTGCACAATGGGCAGGGCTGCACTCGGTGTGCCTTGGTGGAGGTCCTCCTGCAGCAGGTGGCTGAGCTGCGGGAGGCTGTTGGAGAGCTAAAAGATGCCAGGGAAGCTGAGAGGAAGCTGGGCTGCTTGCTCCAGGCCCAAACTGTGCAGGGGCCGCAAACGTCTGGCATTGCTCATATAGGAAAGGAGGGCAGCAACCCAGGAAGCTGGGAATTAGTCACGAGAAAAACGAACAAAAAAAGGAGGAAGAGGGCAATTAACGACAAGGGGCTTCCTCCTAAATCTGATGTCCCCACCCAGAACCGCTTCGCGGTTCTGCAGGGGGCTAATGAGAAAGCACCCACCACACCTAATGAGCATCCTGCTGAGGCACCAGTGAAGAGGATCGCTACTGGTGCCTCCAGGAAAAAGCGGCGGGTCATAGTAGTAGGGGACTCTACTTTGAAAGGCACAGAGGCACCCATCTGCCGGCCTGACCCAGTCTCGAGGGAGGTGTGTTGCCTGCCGGGGGCTCGGATCAGGGATGTTGCTGAGAGGCTGCCTGCTCTAGTAAGTCCTGCTGACTATTACCCCCTTCTAGTGGTCCATGTGGGTGCTAGAGATATAGAGAGTAGTAGCCTGGAGAACATTAAGAAGGACTACAGAGCCCTGGGAGAGGTGGTTAGGGGCTCTGGAGCTCAGATAGTTTTTTCATCAATTCTCCGGGACAAAGGGGAGGACCTTAAAAAAGCTAGGAGCATTTGGCAGGTTAATAAATGGTTAGAATGGTGGTGCCATAGTCAGGGGTTTGGCTATTTAGAACATGGGGTTCCATTTGGGAGGCCAGGTTTACTGGAGGCTGTTGGAGCTGGTCTGACAAAGAAGGGGAAGAGCTGTTTTGGTAGGAGACTTGCCAGGCTGGTCAAGAAAGCTTTAAACTAGATGTGTTGGGGGAGGGGAGCATTGATCCATCCCAACCCTCCTGGTCAGTTGCCAGCACCTGTAATAAGTGCTTGGAGCGATGCAGAGATGTTTCAGCTGCTCCAGCCATTGAGTTGGCTGCATTTGGAGCTCGGCTAAGGTGTCTCTATACAAACGCCCGTAGTATGGGGAACAAGCAAGAGGAATTAGAGATGTGTGCAAGGCTACGGGAATATGATGTCATTGGTATCACAGAAACATGGTGGGATGGCTCCTGTGACTGGAGTGTTGGAATGGAAGGTTACAGGCTCTTTAGAAAAGACAGGCCAGGCAGACGGGCAGGGGGTGTTGCTATCTATGTCAGTGAAAGGCTAGAGAATATGGAACTCTGTCTGGGGATGGGTGATGAGGTAACAGAGTGTTTGTGGGTCAGGATCAAAGGCAGAACAGCTATGGGGGACATTACGGTGGGGATCTGTTACAGGCCGCCTGATCAAGAGGACTCTGTGGATGAAGTGCTCTACAGACAGATAGGAGCAGCCTCACGCTCGCAGACCTTTGTCCTCATGGGGGACTTCAACCATCCTGACATCTGTTGGAGGGACGGTGCGGCCCGGCACAAGCAATCCAGGAGGTTCCTCGATTGTGTGGAAGACAACTTCCTCTTTCAAGCAATAGAGGAGCCGACAAGGAGAGGTGCCATGCTTGACCTCATGCTCACCAACAGGGAGGGACTGGTTGGAAATGTGATGCTCCAGGGCAGCCTTGGCTGTAGCGATCACGAGATGATTGAGTTTGAGATCCTCAGGACAGTGAGAAGAGCATGCAGCAAGCTCACTGCCCTGGACTTCAAGAAAGCAGACTTTGGCCTCTTCAGGAACCTCCTTAGTAAGGTTCCATGGGATATAGTCATAGAGGGCAATGGGGCCCAAGACTGCTGGTTGATATTCAAGGATCACCTGCTACGTGCTCAAGAGTGTTGCATCCTGACTAGAAGAAAGTGCAGCAGGAGGGCCAGGAGACCTCCATGGATGGACAAGGAGCTGCTGAGGAAACTTAGAGGGAAAAAAGAAGCTATAGAAGGTGGAAGCGAGGACAGGCAGCAAATGCAGGGACTGTGAGAATGAAGACCTTAGGCCCACTGTAGGAGAGGATCAGGTTCGAGACCATCTTAAGAACCTGAACGTGCACAAGTCCATGGGACCTGATGAAATCCATCCACGGGTCCTGAAGGAGCTGGCGAATGAAGTTGCTAAACCACTGTCCACCATATTTGAAAAATTGTGGCAGTCAGGTGAAGTTCCTGATGACTGGAAGAAGGGTAATATAACCCCCATTTTCAAGAAGGGGAAGGTGGAAGACCCGCGGAACTACAGACCAGTCAGCCTCACCTCTGTGCCTGGCAAAATGTTGGAACAGTTTCTCCTGGAAAACATGCTAAGGCACATGAAAAACAACAAGGTGGTTGGTGACAGCCAGCATGGCTTCACTAAGGGGAAATCCTGCCTGACCAATTTGGTGGCCTTCTTTGATGGAGCCACAGAACTGATGGACAGGGGCAGAGCAGTTGACGTCGTCTACCTGGACTTGTGCAAAGCGTTCGACACTGTCCCGCACGACATCCTTGTCTCTAAATTGGAGAGAGATCAATTTGATAGCTGGATCACTCGGTGCATAGAGAACTGGCTCGATGGCCGCACGCAAAGAGTTGTGGTAAATGGCTCGATGTCCAGTTGGAGACCTGTAACGAGTGGTGCCCCTCAGGGATCGATGTTGGGACCAGTCCTGTTCAACATCTTTGTCGGCGACATGGACAGTGGGATCGAGTGCGCCCTCAGCAAGTTTGCTGACGACACCAAGCTGTGTGGTTTGGTTGATACGCTGGGGGGAAGGGATGCCATCCAGAGGGACCTTGACACGCTTGTGAGGTGGGCCAATGCCAACCTTATGAAGTTTAACCAAGCCAAGTATAAGGTCCTACAGCTGGGTCGGGGCAATCCCAGGCACTGCTACAGGTTGGGTGGAGAAGAGATTCAGAGCAGCCCTGTGGAGAAGGATTTGGGGGTGTTGGTTGATGAGAAGCTTAACATGAGCCGGCTTCAGTGTGCGCTTGCAGCCCAGAAAGCCAACTGTATCCTGGGCTGCATCAAAAGAAGCGTGACCAGCAGGTCAAAGGAGGTAATCCTGCCCCTCTACTCTGCTCTTGTGAGACCTCACTTGGAGTACTGCGTGCAGTTCTGGTGTCCTCAACATAAAAAGGACATGGAGCTGTTGGAGCGAGTCCAGAGGAGGGCCACGAGGATGATAAGAGGGCTGGAGCACCTCCCGTATGAAGACAGGCTGAGAGAGTTGGGGCTGTTCAGCTTGGAGAAGAGAAGGCTGCGTGGAGACCTCATAGCAGCCTTCCAGTATCTGAAGGGGGTCTACAAGGATGCTGGGGAGGGACTCTTCCTTAGGGACTGTAGTGGTAGGACAAGGGGTAATGGCTTCAAACTTAAACAGGCGAAGTTTAGATTAGATATAAGGAAGAAGTTCTTTACAGTGAGGGTGATGAAGCACTGGAATGGGTTGCCCAAGGAAGTTGTGAATGCTCCATCCCTGGCGGTGTTCAAGGCCAGGTTGGACAGAGCCTTGGACCACATAGTTTAGTGCAAGGTGTCCCTGCCCATCGCAGGGGGTTGGAACTAGATGATCTTAAGGTCCTTTCCAACCCTTACGGTTCTATGATTCTAAGTGTCCTCGCCCAAATTCTGATGATGATTGTGTCAAACATTGTACAAGAAGACACATATCAAAGCAGCAAAACTCATTGCTTGTAGGTTTAGGGGAAGCTGGGGGAACTCTAGCATGTCCCTGATCTCTGCTCTCCTGGCAATGTTGTAGCCCATTTCTGATGAGATGCAGAGCCCACTGGCCCTCAGCTATACCAGGCAACGCTTTCCCGGAAAGGATACCTGATGCCTATGGCATCCTCTGCCCCATCTCCTGGCATGAACACCTGAGAGTCAGCACTCCTGGGCCCACTGCGGCTTCAGGCTGAACCACTGTTCAGTGGAAGATCAATGAGAAGATCAGAGTATGAAAATATGAACCCACAAAAAACACATCTGAAAGGTGGAACAAAATTTCATGATGAAAATAAAATTGTATGCTTTCTACGCCAAATCTAAGAGGGTTTAGATGTATCTGACACTTCAGAGAGGAATATTAGCAAGCTAGATAAGTTTGAGAACACAGTTTTCTTTCAGTTACGCTGCATAACCAATCACCCCATCTTCATATCAGGGTTGGTTTCTCCTTTAGGACATATTGACCCAAATAATGACTGTATCTTATACAGGCTATAGACTTGCAAGGATACCGGCTTGGACCCAAGCCATTCAGGAGAGGCAGCTGCCGCCAACAAAAATCTTAATTTTCTAAGATTGTGACAAAATGCTGCATATTACCTTCCTGTTCAAATAAGAGGCACTTCCATTACATTATGAAATAAAGCTTTTTCATGTGTCTTTGCCTGTTGACCTAATGTTCATTTGACAGGAGAGTGCTGGGCAGCTCTGTAGCGAAACTCAAGAGCCTTTGCGCAACGTGGTTTACTGAACAGAATAGCAGATTGGTTTTCTGCTTTCAACTACTGCCACAAACAGTGACAAGTCAGAAAGAGAGTAACCTGAGGCTTCCCTATTCACCCATCTGCCATTTTTCATCATTTTGTCATAATTTTCTGTTCTGTCCATCCTCTCCTCTCCTCTCCTCTCCTCTCCTCTCCTCTCCTCTCCTCTCCTCTCCTCTCCTCTCCTCTCCTCTCCTCTCCTCTCCTCTCCTCTCCTCTCCTCTCCTCTCCTCTCCTCTCCTCTCCTCTCCTCTCCTCTCCTCTCCTCTCCTCTCCTCTCCTCTCCTCTCCTCTCCTCTCCTCTCCTCTCCTCTCCTCTCCTCTCCTCTCTTCTCCTCTCCTCTCATCTCCTCTCCTCTCCCATTCAGAGCGGTTTTCTACAAATGAGCAAATTAAACAGCCAGACAGGAAAAGGCTTGTGCAACTCCCCACAGTGAGAAGAAGGGTACACAGCAAGTTTTGCATCTTCCTTCTTATTTGTTCAAAAGTTGTCAGTTCTTCAAAGACATGAATTTCTCAGGTGCTACAACTTGTTCCTAATTGTATCCCACAGAAAGGGAAATATTGTATGTCTATTATATTGTAGTCCAGACTACTAGAACTGTATTTTCTCAATAGCATAACAGACTTTATATTTATCCCTCATCTGATATATGTGCTAACTATACCAGTACTGAACCAATTTACATTGATAGATGGAACATCTATATTGTTTGCTTTGCTTTTGATATCTGATTTTCAGCGAGAGGAAGAATAGTAGGATATCGTGGGTTTTTTTAAACAAGTAGCAGGATGTATTGAAGCCAGTCTAGCAACTTCTGCTTTCCTTTTTTTTTTTTCTTACATTAGTGTTTTTCAATTTATTTGGAAATATGTTTTGCACAATTATGAGAAGCTTAATTTTGAGCAGAAAATGGTTGCTTCTTTTGCAATGAACCTAGAATTTTCTTACAAAATTTTCTTATAAAAGCTTTCTTATAAAAGCTTTCAGAACCATCCCTGCTTTTTTTTTTTTTTTTTGGTGGCTTACAGTTTTAGCCACTAAACTCACCCATGCAAAATATAGTCTATTTGCTTTTCCCTTTTTCTGAAAATTACATGAACTGTGAAGATGGCAATGGAGGGTCACACTCACTGAAAGCTTGGAACACTGGACTAGATACAATCACATTTTTTGGAAAAGCCGTGCAGGTCTAAGCTTGCCAAAATAACAAGGGCAAACAGCATTTTCCACAGGAAAAGAAAACATGACCTTAATTGACCTTTCATCACTGAGTATCTAAGTAGACATCTATCACTGACTAATCTAGTTGCCGAAAAAACAGTATTATGCAATAGGAGAAAAAATGTAATAATAACTCATCCTCTCCTGGAGATTTCTTGTAATCCTTATGATTTACGAACTGGATTAGTGTCATCTGTAGGGCCTGCTCCTGCTCAGTTTCTTGTAGGCAGCTGCTGGCACAAGGTTTTGTGGATGGGAAATGGCAGGTGTAGACTCACCCTGAGCAATAACTGGTCCCTGTGTGTACCCACGCTTGCCATGTGGCAAACTTGGAGAGGAGCCTCAAACTTGCAACACAAAAATGAGCAGATGTTTGGGGTTTCTGTCTCCTCCTCACCTAAGTGAAGCAGGGCCAGCAGAGCAGGTGGAGGCAGAGCCTGGCTTCCCCCCATGCCCCGCAGCCCTGCTGGGGATGCTCTATCATGGCCTGCAGATGGAGGAGCCTGTGTCTCTTTCTTAGTGAAATACCACCACTTCTCTCTCAAATCAAACCCCCTGACATTAGTGATTGGATTGATGTCCACCTGCTCCATAGCTGGAGTTTCTGGTTTCCTAGTCTGAAGGATAAGTGTGAGAAAGAAACAATAGGCACCATATTAAAAAAAGTCTCACAGTATCTATCTAGTCAGGCTGAAAATGTTAGCAGAAGAGGGACCAAAGGAGTATCTTTATCTTTCTGAATGAGATTATATTTATACAGAATAGAAGAGGAACAAATATTCTCTCATGGCTGTATTTGATTTTCTTCCTCTCTGTTTTCCTTGTATCATAGAATCACAGAATGGTTTGGGTTGGAAAGGACCTTAAGATCACCTAGTTCCAACCTTTCTGCCATGGGCAGGGGTGTCTCACACTAGACCAGGTTGCTCAAAGCCTCATCCAGTCTGGCCTTGAACACTGCCAGGGATGGAGCATTAGCAACTGCTGGGCAGTTAACTGGGCAGCCTGTTCCAGTGCATCACCACCCTCACAGGGAAGAACTTCTTCCCTGTATCTAACCCGAACTTCCCCATCCCCCCTTGTCCAGTCGCTACAGTCTGTGATGAAGAGTCCCTTTCTGGCAAACTTGTAGGCCCCCTTCCGATACTAAGGCTGCTATGAGGTCTTCAAGGATCACCATTTTTTGATAAATGCTTTCCTGCTCTATATTGCTCTTTAAAAGACTTCAGTTAAAAAGTAGCATCTATGACTGTGATCTTGAAAGGATATTAAAGGGAAGAATATAGTAAGTTTCAACTTTTTAATAAAAAACCCCAAGATGGGTTAATAAGTTTTTGGCAATAGGTCTTGTAAGGTTGAGAGACAGAATGAGCTATGTCCTAACATTAGCTTTCTACACTGCTAGGTAATTGTATAAATAAGTGCAAAAATTTCGGCACAATTCCCTTAAAGGATGAAATACCCCTAATACACTTGCAGAGGCTCCCATATCCATACAAGGCATGTGATTTACTTAGAAAACGTCCCTAGTATACCTCTTATCTGGAGAAGATCTTAAAGTTGTCAGTAGTAAGGAGGAGAGAAATATGTACTACATACACTGCTGTCTCACAGTACAAACAGCTCTGCTTTGTCCAGTAACTTTTAGTGTGATGAAGTCCATGGTAAAAAGGATCAACCCTGCTTTTGGTGGGCATCTGCCATCTCTGGGCTGCAGAGCCATACCAGAGGGGTACAGCTTTTATGCCTCTGAGCCAGCCAGCCTGGAACAGATTTGGTTTTGTGAAAGAGCCAAGCTTTCAAAAGAAGACTGAGAACAGCATACACAAACACACCATGGTTTTTAATGAGTATGAGGTCCTTTGTAGTAAAAAGAAGAGTAGTAAGAGCCTGATTTCTACACATCCTATGAGTTCTCTAACTGTTGAGCTACGAGGTTAAACAGGGAGAGGGTGAGAGAGGGTCACTCCCCCTCCCTGGTAAGATGAAGGGAAAATTTCAATTTTGCATGCACAAGGAGGCCTAAATTTTAAAGCTATGTTCGGTCAATGATAACAGTAAATAATGCTTCTCATCTGAAATTCTTGAAGGGTGGATTTTCAAATGTTGATTTAATTTAACTCACATGCATTTAGAGGCAGTGGGACATCACGTCCACTTACCAGGTCACACAGGCGTTGCCCAGCATCTCTTGGATATCCATGCAAAACGCAGACGAGGACAGCAGAACCAGGCACACCGGTCTGCTACACAAACAATCACATTTCCAGTGCATTAAATTGTCATAGACCAGATGAAACCAATAGATACAGACAAAAGCCTGCCTCTACTTTACAGTAAATTTTGCCATGAGCAATGATGTTACCACTAGAAAATGGATGTTTGGGGTTTTCTCTCTCTTTAGGTAACCAAGACCTTAATCTTCATTTCCATCCAAAAGATCTTTCATCCAGAAGTTGTGAAGCTCAATCACCTTACTGTGGGCCTACTAATACCTGCTCCAAGTCTGAGTATGTTATCTTTGTGTACTGAGTTTTCCCAGGGCTTTTTACATAATAACCAAGGAGAGAACACCCTAAACAGCCTGGTTTCAGGTTTGTGTATGAGTCAGTAGAAAGGCACAATACAGAAAAGTCACTGGAAACAGATGGTTTTGTTTCCTATTATATTCTGCAGATGTTGTTCATAACAAAACTAAAGCTGAGTTGGGGGGCTTTTTGTGCAATTTTCCCCCCATTCCTCCCAAAATATTTGAACTTCAGTACAAAGAGCAGCAGTAAACAAAGGGTCTAGCAGATGGTTGAGACTGGAGTTATCGCTCATGGTATCTCAAAGCGTGCAAATGTCTCATGTCTCTCGCATGCTATTTTGCGGAAGGTGTTAGATGGCAATCAACAACACAGAAGATTTGAATACCCAGGTATTGGAGAAGATCTTCACATTAGGATAATCTCAGTGAGTTACCACCCCCTAGACTGAAACAGGTAGATTAATATGATGTAGATTAAAAAAAGAAGAGGTAAAAGAGACAGTCAGAAGAGAGTCTTCCTCTTAATTTTGTTAAACCCACAATGGTGAAGTTATTCCACAGCTTGGGTTGAAATCAGTCAAATTAGGGTTGTTTTCACAGTTCACATCCTAGCTGAGGTGCTACTTCTGTTTCCATGGGACTCAGTGGGAGAATCGTCCCCAGCAGTGAACTCAAGGGAATGAGGAGAAAGTGGAAGCATGTGTCATAGCTTTTGGAGACAAAGCTCAGACAACTGAATGATGTGTTTCAACAGTATGATCTTACCTTAAATGTTATATATCAGTTTTTTATAGCACCATTTGGTTTTATGTGAAAGCGTATTTAAAGAAACCAAGCAAAATATCTTGCAACATACCCATAAAGCTACCTCAGTATTAATGGGCTCTGTTGTATGTCAAGGAGGAATTTGGCAGCATTTCCCCGTATTCTGCATGGCAGTTGGCAGAATGTGATATCTGTTGAATGCTGAAAGAAAATCCAGTTGGTGTTTGTTCCGTTGCAAGATATTTTGATGTGACTCTTTGAAGCTAAGAAACCAAAGGAGCTGAAAGACAGAGAACTTACACAACCTTTTGTTCCAGTGCTGCTTACGCAGCAATAGGGAAATTCATAGAAAAATTAAATGACTCTTTTAAGAAAAGGAATCTGACTTGAAAGACACTTTTGAAAGTGGTGACTAAAAGTCTTGCTTGTATAAGCTTCTATGTGATTCTGTACTGCAATTACATTAACTGTATCACAGAGCCAGAAAATATAGAACCACTGCAATATAGGCATTTTCCTTTAGCTGTTAAAATTTAAATTTTATTCCAGACTTCCAGGTATGTTTAGGAATGTAGTGATATAACCCTAGCCAGCAACGGAGTACCATGCGGCTGCTTGCCTTCTCCCACTCCCCCAGTAGGATGGGGGGGAGAATCAGAAAAAAAAGGTAAATCTCATGGGTTGAGATAAGAGCAGTATAATAATTCAAATAAAATAAAATACTAATATAATGTTAGTATTGGTATTAGTATTAGTAATAATAATAAAATTATAATGAAAAGGGAGACAACAAAAAACAAAAGAGAAATAAAACCCAAGAAAGACAAGTCATGCACAATACAATTTGCTCACCACCTGCCAACAGATGCTCAGCCAGTCCCCTAGCAGCGATTGGTCCCTCAGAATGGTTGAGTTTGCAAAGCATCTCTGGAGGTCACCTACTCCGACTACCTGCTCAGAGCAGGGTCAGCCACAGCTGGTTGCTGAGGATCATGTCCAGTCAGATTTTGAGTATCTCCATGGAAGGAGGTTCCACAACCACTCTGGGCAACCTTTTGTTGTGTTTGACCAGCCTCATGGTAAAAATTGCTTTCTTGTGTTCATGTTGAATTCCATCTTTTTTGGTTTGTTCCCATTGCCTCTTGTCCAGTCAGTCACAGGCAGCAGTGAGCAGACCCTGACTGTCTTTTTTACTGCCCCCATATGGGTATTTATACACATAGATAAGATTGCCCTTGAGCCTTCTCCTCTCCAGGCTGCACAGTCACAGCTCTCTTTTAGCCTTTCCCAGCTTAAAAGATGCTCCTGTCCCTTAATAATTTTTGTGGCCTTGCACTAGAGTCACTCCAGTATGACTTTGTAACTCTTTTACTCAGGACCCTGTGCTGGACCCAGGACTCCGGATGCGCCTCACCAGTGCTAAGCAGAGGGGAAGGATCACCTACCTCTAGGTGCTGGCAAGGCTTTGCCTAATGCAGCCTAGGATGTCATGAGCCTTCTTTGTAGCAAGGATCTGTTGCTGGCTCATGGTCACCTTGTTTACCAGCTTTGCTTTCCCTGCCAAACTGCTTTCCAGCTGGTCAGCCCCAAGCCTACTCTGGTGCCTGGGGTTATTGTTCCTCAGGAGCAGCACTTTGCATTTCTCTTTGCTGAACTTCATGAAGTTCTTCCACCTTGTTTCTCCAGCCTTTCAAGATCACTGTCTAAAGATAAGCAAATTATTTTGCACATGTGACACTTCTGTGTAAATGTAAAATGCAAGGTTCATCTGCATTTTTGACCTGCACTAGTGTAAGAAATGGTACATTGTGGAAGGTGGCAGTCACTATGACAATAACATAATAAATTACTCTTTATCATGTTTAGTAAAGTAATATTTAAGAGAATACTGAGTGTGGGACACTGTTATACTAGAAACCATGCTATGAGTGCACAGAAATAAAGGCAGCATCTACAGAAAGTAAAAAGCTGAAATAAAAAAGAAACAGGGAGGTAGGTGAGCAAGGACGGAACAGCACACATGCTGTTGTAAACTTAGCTTTCGAACGGTAGAAAACAAACCTTTTGATGCCTTCATGTGATTTTACTGTCATGGCTCTAATAGAAGCAAGAGTTGAAGATGAAATACAAATTCATCTGACGCCATTCACGCATTCTGTCAGCATTTACATAGGCCTTTGCAGCATGGTCTTTGAAGACAAGGAAGAAACTTTGCAAACAAAGTCAGCCTCAAGGGCAAAATGTTTTAGCAAATCTAATAAAAATATGTTCTCTAAGATACAGATAAGCTATTGCACCACACACATCAATGTAGAAAGCATCTTTGTAGTATCAGATGTATTTCTGTCCTTGTAGTACTCTGACAATAGTCAACTGCCTCTGGGTATTTTGGAAAAATATCATTATCACAACATCCTATGTTATTTTACATAGAATTTCAGTTTATTGCTTCAGTACATTAACTTTTTAAGTGCAAGAAGCCTTATGGGCTCTGATGGACTAGATAACATAAGCATGCATAGCACAGCAAGGATGGCTATAAGAAGTGCTAGACGGCTAAAGACAAAGAATAACCTTGCTGGTCAGAAGAACTGACACTGAAAGTTACAAAGTTTGATGAAAATAAGGAGGTAGTTTGATTTCTGCAGATTTTCAGTGAATACTGCAGATTGCTTAAAACACCAATTCAGTAACCAACTTGCACATCACATATTCTCAAAATTGAATATTGTTTTCTCTCTGGTTACATGATGAGAAGCAGTCTGTATTGCTTCCAACAAACCCAACCTGAAAAAAAATCACTCAAGACACTTTCCCTCAGAATATCCTCCAAACAGGTGGTTCTCCCTGGTGCAACAATACCACATCAAGTGCAACAAAATCTTCAGGGATAAAATCTTTCATGCAGCTTATGTTTACCGTCCAGTGGAACATGTACACAAGAGTACTGTCTTTCAATTTCTGCCTAGCTGAATACTACATGCAATCTACATAATCATGTAAAACAAGATTTTAAGTACAAAAAATATCACGCTTTCTCTAGACAAATGCTGAAAAAAAAATCTTTCAAGTGTTTAAAAATAAGAAAAAATGAGCTCTCTGTTTTGACTAGTGTTACTTCTAACTTTCTCAAAAAGCAACAACTGTGTTTGCTTGCTGTTTTTCCACTATAATATATTCCAGTGTAGTATTTTTTCTTCTGGATATCTAGTGTTTATTTTCTTTTTTAAAGTATCCAGTAAAGCTGTCTTACTGATATCATCATAGTATCTTGAAATATACTGGTTAGTTTAAGAAATCAAAAAAGCACATAAAACTAAATTCACGCTGCCTATTCTAAATTCGGATCAAAGCATGAGGGTTAACAGGGTACCCCTTCAGCCTACTTGGAAGATTTTGCACCTATCTGTGTAAAGTATATGCTAGTAACAGCAGAACAGGCTAGCAATTTTTTTGGTTATTTGTTTCACTATAATAATTTATATATTCTTGTTTGTTTTTAAACACTGGAGTTTGAATGTAGTTTTCTATACACTGTGGTGAAGCGTATGGTTCACATACCCCTAGGGACATTTATTAGTCTCACAGGATCCCGCACAATGAGCACCCAGCTTTCTTGCCATCATCTGAACACACGTTTAAAAAAATCTGATTCAGAAAAACTACATGAAGATCCTCCGGGATTCTCTTCTGATATTGGTGACCCCATACACAATCAAGGGAGAGACAGGCAGCTTCCTGAATAAGTAGTGACAAAAGGTAGCAACTGACGCTTGAATTAGACCCTACTGTTTCTTCCCTGAAAAGGTTAAAGGCTGGGCAAATACAACAAACTCAGCTTTTCTTCTGAGCTAATATTGTAACTTTTAGCTGTAGAGAGATGTGAGCCAGCATTTAAACCTCAGAGGATGCATAAACCTCCAGAATCAAGTCAATTATAGACAAAAGAAGTTTCTTCTTAATGTTAGCTGAGCAGTGCAGCTCTGATTGAGCACCAAGCTGCAGGTATCTAAACGTAAGTATCTGAATGCAGGGACTGGATTTGATTGTACACACATAGGTATTTGGCATCACCTGAGATGCCCACGGTATTGTGTCTGGTCTCCAGATCTCATACCAGACTTCACAGTTCTTCAGCAAGGAGGAAATAATCTGCCTAAAGTCTAATAATAAATGTCAGTAACAGCTCATGAGCTGCAGTAAAATGGTTCTTTGAGTAGTACTTTTCCCCTTGATGTCTAGGAGCAGTGTCCTAGACAAACACTGCGACATCTTGAGCAATGTCTCCAAAAGCAAACTGGTATGAAAGCATGGCATTTAGCTTGTTGAGTTGACCAAGTGTTACTGTCTTACGTCCACTCAAGCAAATCATCTAGTGTCTCCCTATGGAAGTGACAGGTATCTCTAGAGAGCAGTTCATCCCGTCTACCTAAGTCAGTTTGGATAACTTTTGGGGGTTCCTGTTTCTCTCCATTGATGAGGGTGCAGCTAAGACAACCAGCTATGACCAGTCCACTAACTTTCACATGGGTGAGTTTGAAAGAGAATGTCCAAGAATACAACTGCCACCATGGTTATTGTGTTTTGCTTTTTATATAGGAGGGACTAGAACCCTACGTAATCACATTAAATGCATTTTGAAAATGGTCCCATATAAACTAAGAGATTATCAGGTGCTTTTAAGAAGTCCATATAATGCACGTCAATAGCCATTGTATAACTCTTTCAAAAAAGACATTCCTGTATACAACAGCTACTCATGAAAAAGCTTTCAAAACATGTCTACACTCATAGGCAAAACAGCAAAGAAAGCTTATGGAAATGTTCAGTTTCCACAAGTCTGTCATCAGGTTTGTCCATTAGAAAAAAATCTTCTTCCCAACAGTCACATGAAAGAATTTCCTAAGTAATCATTCACACATAGTGTATGATTTGCCTCCATCCCATCTTCGAAGCATCCCTTGGTGGTCCATTTATAGGTATGAGGTAGTCTTTTTCTCCTCTCCCCACATGAAAGCCAGTCCTGAATCTCAACCAATAGCTTCCATGTGAACATGGGATCTGCCCAGGGGGTACTAGCAGAAATCCAAAACAAGCTTTGATGTTCCAATAAGATAATATGAGACCACACGGACAATTGCCCCTATAAAATATTAAATGCAGATTCTTTTGATCTCAAGAAATGAGATACTATTATAATTTAATACAATTCTCTGAAAGATGAAAATAAATAATATTAAATGAAAACATACCAAATATGAATATTTTTAATGTGGGTAGAAACATTCCACATTATTTTTACTTGTATTCTTTTGAGGCAAGACTTTTCTGGTCTGGGTTATTCAAAAAATAGTTTTAGCTGAATAATTTTTACTTTCAAAGCTTTTATAACCATTCAGAAATTTTTGAAAGCTGAATATCTACTTTTATAGGTCTATCTCCATATTTGGCCACCTAAAACCAGGTCCATGACATCAGAGCTGGAATATCTTTCAAGCTTATTAAAAACGTTGCTGGCCAAAACCAAGACCAGTGAGTCTATAAAAGATTCAGCATAACTTGTGTGATGGATCTCACCCTTACCAAAGCATATACTGGCTATACGTGACATATTCATACACTGATTATGACTTCACTTACATTATCATGGTGCTGTGACAGAGAAACCAACATAGTTTAATCTGCTCAGGGCCTGGAGCATTTTGCCAAACCCAGTTTTAAACATAAGAATCGAGAACATGCCACCAATGGACAATCTTCACAGAGTACTTATTTAAGCAAATATGTGTCACTGATGTTATTCCACGGTCTGCGGTAACTATACAAAATATGGTTGAAAATTCTTCTTTAGTTTCTAATGGTGCTCTGGTAATGTTTAGAGTGGGTTTATAGTGCAGGAGATAAAACGTTAGCTAAAATTCACATGACTACACAGTTTAAAATGTACTAGCTGTTTATAGCTTGGCAAACTTCAACTATAGAGCTGAAACTCCCCATGCCATAGGACTGCTGAAGGAAGGTTTTGTTTCCATATGCTTTTTGGTTTTAAGGTTTTTTGAGCAACAAAGGTTACTTTATTGATCAGCATAAATGGTGCTGAGAATGGTGCTGCATAAAATATTATTTAGATCACATTACAAACAAAATAGGAAAATAGACAAATGTGCTTTGAAAATGTTCTGGCTCCTCCAAAATTTGGTATAAAGATCATATTCAAATAATGACTGTGCCTTTTAATGTGTAAATTTGCCCACATCTGGCCAAGTTGTAAACTTGTGAAAAATCATATACCTCCTACCTCTCTGGTACACACTTTGCGATGTCTTGCCAGTCTCACAACTAAATGGGATGTTGCTTGACCATGTGGCTGTCACTCTTTGGGCAGCTTCATCCCAAGCACAACAAAACATGGTCTGCCAGCACCAGTCATGGATGCTACACGTTCCTACTCTGAGCCCACACCACATTTTTCCATCCCTGTGGCATGCTTCAGGAGAGCTGCACTTAGAAGTGGAGTAGAAAATGAAGAGAGGGGTGGGAGGGTGGGATGGAAGAGTGAGAGGTAGAGGTCTGAAAGAAATGTGGTGAAAAAGAAAGTGTCAGAAGCTGAACGGAGCTGAACACAGCTGAGAGATGGAAAATTCATCCCCGAGAGATGGAAAGTCATTAAGAAGGAGTAGATAATGAGAGTGAGCAAGAAGTGGTGAAAAAATTAAGAAAGGCAGACTTGGAGCTAGGGAAGAGCAGGAACAGAGACCTTTGAGACCGTTGGGTCCAACCATTAAGCTAGTACTGCCAAGTCCACCACTAAACCATATCCTTATGTACCACATAGGCAAGTCTTTTAAATACTTCCAGGGATGGTGACTCCACCACTTCCCTGGGCAACCTATTCCAGTGCTTGATATTTTTCCTAATATCCAATCTAAACCTTCCTTGGAACACTTTGAGTCCATTTCCTCTTGTCCTATGGTTGGGAAAAGAGACCAACACCTAATCCACTACAACCTCCTTTCAGTTATATAGTACATGTGTCCAGGAAGAGGGGAAGAATGCCACAGCTTTCCTACTGCTGTTCCAATGCTTCCACACCCTTTAACAATCCCACCTGTGTAAAATCAGCAGCTTTCAAATCTCAACATTTCTGCTTTATTATGTGGCCCTAAACTCACTGGTCAAATATATGCCTCCACCCCCCTCTAGTGGGAGGTCCACACAGTGTTTCCTCCTTTTTCCAGTTTCCACCATACGTTGAAGAATAAAGGGCTGCTCTGCACACGCCAATTCTGCTTCAGTGAGTTTGCCTGTGTGAGGACACATGCATACTTGGGCACTGTCCAATTTTTTTTTCCCCAGATCCTCTGGGTTCAAATTAATTAGTTTAAAGCCACAAGGCTACGTTGAAATAATCTTTAAATCGCAAAATTGCCCAGTATTCCAACCTTAGAAAATGTCCAAACAAAGTTAAGTTTAATTCATCACTATATGAATATATGTTATGCCTGAGGATTGAAATTAAAGATCATAAGACTCCCACTTCATTAAAAATATAGGATGAACAGTGCTCAGATGCGAATCAGTTTTGTGTCATGACTGAAAATCACTTGATGCTTTGGAGATGGGCACTGTATGAGGCAGATGAACAAAAAGGATTGTGATAAAAGTCACTGAATGTTCCTGGAAAACAAGATTCCATCCTGACTTTGTCAGAGATTTTCTTTGAAAATCATATAAATTCTCTATTCTCAAATTTTGTACCTGGAAATTGTGATTCTGCAAAGTGGCTTTTTAAGAATTGCCAAGCTCTTGCAGCAATCACAAAGATAAATGGGAGCACTACTCTGAGCATACATACCGCTCTGAGAAATATACTGTGAGAAATCAGACCTTAGGCATCTCAAATTATCATCACCCCAAATTAGCCAACATTTTTGACAATTCCCTATCTGTGAAATGGGGAGAATGATACCACAGGGACATTATGAAGATAAATTCATTAATTTCTGTTAATAAGTAGGATACTGTGAAAAAAAAGCACCAGGGAAAAGCCCATTAGGAAATGAATAATTAAGTATTCAGTGAGAGGTTTGGATGGTGTGCAGATAATTAGGCATAGGGACATATATTAAATGATGAGAAGAAAAAGAAATATTGCATGGTTGCTTATTTTGTGAGCACAATTTGCCTTGTGCACTGAATGAGGCAGGAGTCCTGTGGGTAGACATGGCTGTGTAATTAAAGACTGCATCATAATGCATGGGCACAGGCCACTTTAATTCTTTTATTTCTCTCTTAGCGCTGTGACTTTATAGTGGTAACATTTCTTTACTGAGTATATGGTAGGGTGATAAACATAGTTAGAATATGAAATAAATTGCTTAATGTTACAGCTGGGAAGTTGCTACCTCCCATGTTGAGGAGTTCTGGGGTTTCCTTAATTTCTTTATCCTGTATAGTCTGGTAAGTCTGTGGAAGAACCAGAAGGTCTACCACTTTGGACACCACTGAAAATGCTATGATCTTTCATGAACATTAATTCTTGCATGAGTATTGTTTGCATTGTGAGTGAAATAAAGCATTGGCCAGCCTGTATATAACTCTGGACTCCAAGAAATCCTTATATTCCACAGAAGCTGTGCCAGGGCAACAGAGCTGACATGCAGAAAGTGCCGCTGCAGGCATTGTGCATACCCTACAGGAAACAAAGGTGAAGAGTTCTTTAAGGATGGAGTTTGTATGAGCCTTATTTTCATAAGCATGTGCACGCCAACCTCTTAAGTTCTAAAGAGGTGATTTCTAGGGTTTTATAGCCTGAGCATACATGAATTAAATTTCTTCTTTCCTCAAGGAAAACAATAAATATTTCTTAGGTATAATAACATTTTCTCTAGAATTTCAAGCTATTTTCACATACTAGAAGAGGGTTCTGTTTTCTTTTAAAATATTTGAAAAAGTATTTTACAGCAATTCTTACGCTGAACCATCTCTGTCAGACTTCCCTGAAATTTCTGACTGAAGGGGTGTGAAATAGACAGTGAGAAAAAATTTAGCAGGGTTCAAAGAGGCTGAAAGCACAAGCTTCCAAGGAAAGGTAGTAGAAGCCTGCAATTGTGTTACTGCCAGTGCCACCTGCGATACGACTGTTGTGAAACCTCACAGAAGCTTTCAGATATGTTGTGTAATGAACACCTTCCCAGTAAGTATGCATTGTCTGCCAGCATCTCAGTAGTTGATTGCTTTGCCAAGCTGTGTTATGATTACATCTCTCTGCTAGGTTAACTGTTTTTCAAAATCTGCCTTAAAGTTGTCAAGCAACTTGGTTCAAAGCTCAATATAATCAGGAAAAAGAAGTTAAAATTGGCTTCACTGCAGATAGTATCAGTTGGCATGGATCTTTTCAACCAGAGGGGCTGAAGGAGCTCATCAGCCATTCCTGCATCAAGCTGGTAGTGTCTGGGTGGCATCTGGCTATTTACTTTCACAGTAGTTGGAAGAGACACAACTAAGCTCAGAAGGTCATCTTACCTTCTTCTGAATAAGGGCCATATTAGGTTGCCAGACAAATCATAATGTTCCTTAGCTGAATAAAAATTTCAGGTAGAAGAGGGTCATTGTGCAAGTGGGTTAACAGTAGATTTTCAGCCCCAAATGCTGTGGAAAAATAGTTGTATTTTTTTGTTTGTTTGGGTTTTTTTGTCACTTCTGAGATGCTGCCTGCTGTCAACCTGCAGAATAATCTCTCCAAAATGTAGTGAGGACAAATTTGCTAATATGACTAAGCATCTAAACATAGGTAGACACCTCCTGGGTGTAACAAAAGTCCTTTAGAGAGTGAAGCTGGTTAAACACTTCTGAAAGTCCTCCTTGAAGTCTACTCACATCTTTATGTGCCTGAAGAAATTGGGAAATCCAGTTGTTAAAAATTCCTCATATATATGATCTTCTGGAATTGTTTATACCTGAATTCCTCACAGTGCTGAAAATGCAACTGGTTTCTCTGCTAACCTAATATAGTCCTTCTTAGAAAAATTATTTGGCATGAGTTCTGTTTTCTCTTGAGAGGAAATGAATATTCTTTTGTCTACAAATGAATGTGTGTATGAATGTATGTTTAAATGTGTATGTGTATACACATTATTTATAAAAAACTTAATTTCATCTAATAACTCATTGTTTACTCATCAAGCTTAATACACATCATGCAGTCCATGCTGAAGAACAGCCTTTATAACTTTGGGTATTAGTAGCCAAGTTAAGTACCTCTGGCAGTTTGGACGGCATTAGAATTCATCAAAATAAATCCAAGATTATATAAGCCTGACAAAGACCAGTGTTGGCTGAGATGTGGAAAAGTTACAACATTGAATGACAGACATGCTGATTTTCCAAGTAAATGAAATTTTTTTTAATTGAGCTTCCTGATTAAGCAAGTTAGCACCAAAGCGAATTGCCAAGTAGCATACAGGGGAAGACTCTGTTTTGGTTTTATTTTTGTTATTCCTTTATATTTGGTAAAATAGGGACTTCTGCTTTGTATGAGGTTTCACCCTGTAAACAAGCCCATCTAACAATTCTCAGCTGAGAGGCGTATTTCCCTTGAATGGTCTCCATTTTTAAAGTGACATGGTGTAAGTGATTATTTTGCTCTTTGTCAGGAGGCTGTATAGAGATGGTCATTGGTGCTTGGTCATAAAATGCTAATTCTGCAAGCAACAAATAAGACAAAACTTTTACTGTGTGTACAAGGCCACATAATTAGCTGAATTGCTGCATTAAGTGTAACCAAATCACAGGAACAGGCTAAACCCCATGGTTGTGATGTGACTAAAAAATCTAACTAAAGAAGGGGTCTTTTCAGGAAAAAATAGGCTCCGATGCTACTAATATTACTTAGGCTCAGATTGGCATCTCCAATCTCAGTAAAAACCACTATTGCAGAGGAGGGAAGGAGGATGAAATTGGTTTCTATTACTTTAGGGTGAAGGAAATTGAGTTAGCAATCCTAATGGATATAGTTGTCAGCATGGTAACCCAAATTTGATGAGGGAGGATGCCTGAGATCCTGCCTTGCTTACAAACATGGTAAGTTATGCTGCCTCTTATAGATAAGAACCAGTGGTAGCTTTCTATTGCTGTCCATGAAGAACGAGCCAGAGATTTGTGTAAAGCAAATACGGCCTTGTAGCCTCCTCTGCCCTTGCTTGTGCAGCTCTTTGCGTGCTAGACCAGCGTTCACAAAGGATCACTGGAGGTGAGCTGTGCCATCTAGGAGAGATAGAGTGGTACCTGCTGCAGAGGAAAAATGGGGCATTTAAGTCTCAGTAGCGAACCAGGAGCTTAACATTTCTACATCAACCCTTCTAGCTGTTCAAACTAGCCCTTCTGAATTTTTATTTCAGTATTATCTTTTTCTATTAAATTGACACCACCTGAAGCTTGGTCAGCTACTCTCTTTGGTTTAGAGTGAGTTTCTCAGTGCTCTGAACATTGTGTTGTTGCTTAGAAATAAGTTTTCATTTCCTACAAGCACCAACTCATGATTTTATTACAACTGTGAATACTGATAGTCATCAAGCATTGCATTTATACTTAAATAAGTGCAGAAGACATGGTTTTAATGCCTTTTGTATATTTCTGAAGAGGGGAGAGGTACGTCATTCCTAGATAAGGAACTAATGAAATTAAAATTTTAGTAGTTGTATTCTAATATTGAAATGTTAATAATGAGTGCGTTTTTCTCAGAAGTATACAATTAATAAAAAAGAAGGCTATATTAAAGGCATTGGTTCTTCAGCTGAAACAGAAGATATACAAATTCAGAAAATATCTATTTTCTCAAATTTAATATTAACCCAAAACTCACCTTTTTTTCTCTTCCATATCATTTGCTCTTTCATGTTTCTCTTCAAAATTTGGAGAATAGAAATTGCCTTTCGTGCTGGCTTGGAGCTATTTAGCAACATGGAACATTAGGAAAAGGTTGTTCACTGGGAGACGGGTTGGTCATTGGAACAGGCTCTCCAGGAAAGTGCCTATGGCACCAAACTTGTCAGAGACCAAGTTCACCTGGACAGCACTCTTAGTCCCATGGTTTAGTTTTAGGTAGTCCTGTGAGGAGCAGAGAGTTGGACTCCATCATCCTTATGAGTGGGTCCCTTCCAACTTGAAATGTTCTATGATCCTATGATTCTATGAACATGCATGAATTCCACAAGGATACCAAAAATATATACTGTTTCCAGCACAAAGGAAGTGGAAAAGTGCTTGATATCCTCTTAGAGGCCAGCAAGTCATAAAACAGTGTACTCCTATTTGAGACTGCCTTATGGCAGAGTCAGACAGCAACTACACAGTGAAATGGAGGACACTCACCTCACCGCTATTGCATAGTCACAAGTCTGGTAAGGAACACAGTCGGGAATCGTGCATGTATCTCTTGGAAAGAGCTTAATGATCTTTTTTATTCAGGCAATCAAGAAACAGCAGCAAGTAAACCTACAAATACACCAGATAACTAGACAACCACCAAAGGCTGAAGTTATTATAATTTTACGGAAGAAACCATTGATGATAAGTTTTCTGAAGTTCAAATCATCTCCACTATCTAGGGAAAATTTTTATCATCCAATATTAGTATTAATATTCAAAGTATCTGATTTGGGATTTAGGTTTACTGAATCCGTAGTATGTCTTGTCCATCCTACAACAAACATTCAATATTTCTAAATATCTGAGCCTCTTTTGCCTCTTCTTTACAATTTGCCTTGACAGAATCATTCCTTTAATATCATGATATCCCATATTTTCCTGGCTAACAGGAGAAAAGGATGAAAATTTCCTTAAACATTTAAGCAGCATCTTTACCAGAGGTTATTCACTAGAATCATAGCTGATTTTGTTTGTTCATTTGTTTTCTATTCTACACAAAGCAAATTTTCTTACACGAGTGCTTAGACCTGTGAGTATATCACAATCCACTACAATGATATATTTTCTCCACCACACTCATACTTCTGCACATAACCACCAGAGACAGAAAAAAGGAGCTTCTTTCTCTACAGCTATTCAAAAAAATAGCATTGCTGATGGGCAATGCATTGATCCTAACTAGAGACAGCTTCTATTTGTATTATTTTCTCTGTGTAAAACAGGTGGAAAAATACATAGTTTTACTCCAGTTCCATCTTATTATCTTTCCTAAGGTCTTCTTCCAAAGTCATCTTCTGCTTAAATCTCTCTATTCTCTCCTTTTTCTTTATTCTTTTATTTAAAGAATAACATTTTTCATCTTAAACTGAAATTAAAAAATTAGTTATTCTTTTAATTCAAATTATTTTTCTTCACAGACAGCATAGTCCTGAAAGATACACTTTCAGTTTTTCTAAACTTGTTCATTAATTTTACAGCTTCAGACCCTGACAGATATCCTGCTTGTTTGAAAGGGAAAGAATTTGTTCCATAAACCATCCACTTTCTCAGAAATTTACAAAATTTTGTCATCATATTTCTTTTCAGGTTCCTAATAAGAATGTCGTGTATAACACAGTTCTCCAGAAAGTCTGTATTTTCTATTTGTAACTGAAGCAGGTAGAAAACATGAAGACAACCTCTTCCCCCGGACTCCAGCTTTCAAAATTTGAGATTCACAAAATTGTTCAAATAATATGCTGTCTCTTTTGAACTATATACTAGTGTCTTACTATATTTAATTAAAACGATTGCCAGACCAGGCATTTTCTCTGAAACCCTCTTGTTACAGATCTGCCTGTCTTTTTCTTTGTCACATTTTTTGTTTCAACCATATCTGAAAGTTTGTTCTATTTTACTAATTTGCAGGAAGTCCAAGTTCTTCTCACTTCAAGTAATTTCTTTTCAATGTTGGACTCTGTAAACTTATTCTAATTCCAGGATTCTGACAGATATTGTCTCTTTTTAGTTCTTGTTCTTTTTTTTTTTTTTTTTAAGATGGGAAACTTCAGTAATAAAGATTTCCCTCATTACTGCTTGCCAGAAGCCCACAACATTTTTAAATCTATTTCATCTTTAGCATTTACTCTTAGAAATTTCTAAGGGGTGCCTGTATAATTCTTGTACTTTTATGAGTACTGTACTCATAAAAGTACAAAAACTCTACAGGAGCACAAAATATAATTCTGCTCAGTCTCTGTCTCTACTGTTTGTTTTTTGATTACCAGCATATTAACACTGAGTAAAAGTGATGATGGCAGCTAGTCACTAAGGAGAATTTGGGAAGGAGGTTATTCATATACTCTGTATTGTGTCAGTGAACAGTATGAGTGAGTTGTGATTTCAGAGTTCTTAATTTTCCAAATACTATTCAGATCTCATGTTTCTAATACTTCACTAGCTTTTCGCGTCACTTCCTTTGTCCAGTTCTCAACTCCCTTGATGTACAAGGGGCAGTTTTTGGTGTTTCAGCATTCCTCTGATCCCTGAATTTATTAAGATATCTTAAAAACAATAAAAAGAAAATAAGTGATTCTGCCTATGGCTCATAGGAAAACTATTAGTTTTCATTCCTCTTTAGATGACCTTTAAACTGCCTTCTCATCCTTCAGACTATGTCCTAAAACAAAAGTGACTTTTAGCTAATAAAGTGTCTTTCATTTTCTCAGTGAGCTCTTGTAGAGAACAATGTGCTGTGTGTGTATGTTTTTCATAGTAATTTGTTATCCCGAGCTTACAGATGGGTTTCTTTTACAGTATATTACCTTGTATACCTACCTGTTTTGTTTGTAAAACCTTCTTTTCTTGACAGGGCCATTTGGACCTTTAATTTTTATAGATACAATTTTTATTGACTCACAAATCCACAGTTTATCAGCTCATATTCTCTTAACCTTTTTGTTTCTACAATGTAATTCCCACCCTGCCAGACTAAGACCTTTCAATCCAGTGTTAAGCTGTAATACTGAGTCTACAACTAATTTTTTACAATGACGAGATAATAAATGTTCTGGTTATTTCTCAGTCTTCTGATATGTATGGGTTACTTTTTTAATCTTCTTTCACCACTTTATACAACCTACCTCTAAATTTAACTTTCTTAACGATAGTCCCAACAGCCATGTCTTCCCGCTTTATTCATCTGCCTTTGCTGCTTCCTCGGCTCAAATGCTCATCCATGTGGATCCCCAGATAATCCTGTCTACAACCTTATTTTCCTTTACCCCTAAACATGGAAACTCACCCTCACCCTGTGAGAGCAAGGAACACCCATTTCTTCTTCTCCTTCAGGGTGAAGTCCCACCTGGAGTGTTTGAGTCTGCCACTAGGGTGAAGATGCAGCATTGTATTAAGATTTTGATGTTTGGGCAGAACTGGAAGAGGGATTGCTCCTTTTTCAGGTCATCCTCCTCCTTTCCTATGTTAATCTCTACCTATCTCTCTCTCTCCTTTCTTCCTGGGTTTAGAATTGTACTTTTCGATATCCACTTTCTTCATATTTCTGCTATCAGCAGTAGTACTTTTACTGTTTTACATAGTATTGTTCAGCTATATCCAAATTCCCTCAAACAACCACAGCTTCATGATTTTTATTTACCACTTTTCCTTTCCTTACTCTGAGATGCCTTGTTTGTTTTAGACTAGAAAAAATCTGCTTCTCTAAAATGGTTAAGTTTCTGGTTTTCTGTCAAATTTGGCTCATTGGTTTTCAGACCATTTTCACTAACTTCAGTTTCTGTAGGGCTGTATTCCTTTCTTTTCTCTGCTTTTTGATACGTTTCTGTTCTTGATATGTAAAATACATTACAGTGTGAACTTCGTTGAAACAAAAGTGTCTTCTGACTTTCACTTATTATTTTAAGATGGGTAGTAGTCTTATTCAGTTCTTTTATTTTTCACTAGTAGGCTATAATCATGAAACACCTGTGTCTTGTGTTTTCCCGGACTAAGACTTCCTAGGTCTTTTCAGAACCTGTTATTTTGAGCAAACTTACTATCGTGTTCTTGGGATTGTCCAAAAGGAACTGTGGAAGGAGGCAGTTTGGAGACCCCTGTGAGCACCAGCCTTAACATTGTTTTTGTTTTCAGATGCAGAAGATAGCAGATCATTACTTAGAGGAGTTATCAGAACATCTCTTTCCTTTGTGCCTTGTGGGAAAGATCTAATATTTAGATGATTTCTTCCTTTATGTCCTAAACCCGCTTTTTTTTCCAGATCCATACCTAATTACAGTTCTGCATTTTTTTTAGTCAGTATCTGTAGATTACTGATTCTATTCCCGGTTCCTTTTAACTGATTTCAAACCTATCAAATTTTGATTGCACTGGCAATTTAGGTATCAGATTACTGAGGTGAAGCCAGAGAGGTAAGGCTAGTGCATTTTCTCTGGGCTATCCATCTTAAAGGATTGCAGGTTGTGCATTTTAATTCAGCTTTCAGTCACAATGTATTTGCTCAAGTGGTATGAAATCAAAGAATAATATTTTTGGCACTATTTTTCATTCTGGTAAATCAGTAAGTAAAGTTTTTAGAAACTGTCTTATTCATTATACTCGCCATGATTTTATTTAACACTCAGCAACAAATCAGAGAGAAAGGATAGAAGGAGAGCACAAGGGAGAAAACACATCTTGTTTTATAAATTATAAGACATGCAAATAAATATCCTGACAACTGAATAGAGTTCTAGTTTGACCAAATGCATTCAGTACAATCAAACAGAAAAAATATTTCACAAAAATGCCCTGGAAATGGATGTGTTCATTAACAACTCCAAAATTGCTTGGTGGCATATGAGAAATACCTACAACTGTCTCATCCAAATTCCAGGTTTTCCAGGTTGACTATTTAAAATTTCAGCCAGTACAGCATTTTCTGCCTCTCCCATTCTTTCTGCACAAATGGAAAATATTTCTCTTTCCCTCAGCTCCCAGCCCAAGGTAGAATTCATCTGACTTAATGAAGAGCTCTTTGCCTCTCCTACTAAGCTCCTTGTAAAGCTGATGGAGGGAAACAGGAATTTCTAGGACAAGATTTGTCACCTAATGGTGACAAATGGAGATAAGTATAGTCAGGCAGGTGAATGTTGAATAATGAAATCCATATCTCTATTAATTGTAAGGAAAGAATAAGATGTCCAGAGCAGATATAAATAATATATATAATGCAGTATATATATTCTTTATTTCTTGCATTATATAAATATAATGCAAGAAGAATTCCTCAAGTATGTCTGTCTCAGCTATACTTATTTCCACATTAATAACATTAATTACTTGTACATGTGCGTGTTCCTGAAACTGAAAAAGATCATTACAATCACATAATCTGATTTCCTGCATAACCCAGACCTGGTATTTTACACAACAATCCTTTCACTGAGCCAAATAACTTGTGAGCCAATGAAAAAAAGTCCATCTTTTCCTTACCTGCCCTCTTCTTCCTCTAAGACCAAACTCTTAGACTTAAATTTAGTGTATAAGCAACGTTAAAAAAAAATCTATTTTTTAGAGTCTAGGGAATTCCCATAACAACATTAGTAGGTTTGCTTTCTGCCCACAGTGTGCCCCTTACCCAAAATTGTGTACTGTCTACTTTATGGCCCTCTTTGTAAAACAACCTAGCCCAATACTCAATGCCCTGAAAATCACTTTGTATTTTCAAACTTAGAGGGAAAGTAAGATTGTTCAGGGTTTAGAGTTACTCTATTTTGGGTATTTTATATATATTTCACTATATTGTGGAACTGTTTTTGTTTTTGTCTTTTTATTGTGGTGCTAAATTTGGCATTAGGTTTTAATAACTGTGCAGTGGTTTGAGACCATGCTGAAAGGTATTTTATCAATTTAAGTTACTATTCTATTATTACTTTGCCCCAAGGCTCACCTCATTTTCAGCAAAGCCCACTCATTTTCTGTGGAGTCATCACTTTTTCACTCTATTCATTCACCCTCCCCTTTTCCCAGCCTTTCTTGTTGAGAAGGGCCAAATGGACAGCTCTCTCTAAAGCATAGCTCCGTCTGGTAGGATTATTCTGCATTGTAACTTTTCTGGTACCACCCTCCTCAGAAGCCATAAGTGCCATATATTACATCTGCGTGTACCCTGTCTCTAGGAAATTGGAATATACGAGACACATGAAGGTCCACAGTTGGGATTTTATGTTGGGTTCAAAAGTACCCAGAATATTCATCCAGACTTTGAAGTGTTTCATCCCTGCTTTCTTGACTCTTGCAGCTACCAAAGCTAGACTTGAGGAAGGTGGGAGAGTGTTTATCCTAGCAGCAAGGGATTAATTTCTTACGTGTTATTTGTGTTAAGGGATAGAAAATCACACTAACCACAAATCTCTTGTTTTCATGGGAGAGGAGATGTTTTTGGGTCCTTGCTTTGAAGCTTTAAGCTGAACTCTCTTAAAGTTCATCCCTGGGCCTATGAATTGTGAGCTCTGCTATGGTCAGTAAGGATATAGCTCTTTGGAGTAAAAGCGAAACTTTTGGAAACAGGGAAAGTGTTTTGGCCCTGACAGCATGGGGCATATATGGCCCCGTGATATCATTCTGAATGAAAGCTAAAGTCAGTCTCATATTGTCAGTCTGTCTTCAGCTAACATGTACTGAAGGGCAAATAGAAGACATTGACAAAGATCAGAGGTAAGGGTACAGAGGGTAAGAATTCCTTCTAACGAAGTATGTAAGCTTTTAAAGATCATGGACAAGAGGAACCACAGAAACAGAAGCTGAGAAAGAGAGTTCAAGTCGTTACAGGAAGCAAATAGTGTGCCATGGCTCCAGTGGACTGTCAGAGACTTTTAATATTCAGGTCATCTGACAACAATGGTCCATTTGCAAATGCCTTTTGAATGTGGGTAAGAGTCTCACCACCTTTTGGCTCTATCAATAGTAGTGTGATTTGAGAGACTCATACCTCACCTTCAGATGATGTGTCTGGATCCTGCCTACATTCCAATGCTGGTCAAGGGGCAGGGTGTCAGGAGGCAGTGTGTCATACCATTAGCTTTCTTTGTAGCAAGGGCTCATTAGTGGCTCATGTTCAACTTGGTGCCCACCAGGATCCCCAAGTGCTTTCCTGCAAAGCTGCTTTCCAGCTGTGCAGCCTCCAGCATGTACTGGTGCCTGGGGTTGTTCCTCCCCACAGGTGCAGAACTTGGCTTCCACTTGTTGCATTTCATGAGGTTCCTGTCAGCCTATTTCTCCAGCCCATTGTGGTCCCTCTGAGTGGCACCACAACCGTCTGGTATATCAGCCACTCCTCCCAGTTTTGTGCCACCAGCAGTCTTGCTGAGGGCATGCTGTCCCATCTTCTAGATCATTAATGAAGACAATAAACAAGACTGAACCCAGTGTGGACCCCTGGGGTACACTGCTAGTAACTGGCCTCCATCTAGACCTCATGTCACTGATCACCACCATCTGGGTTTGGCCATTCGGACAGCTTTCAATCCATATCACTGCTCATCCAGCTTACACTTCATCAGCTTCTCGATGAAGATGTTATAGGAGACAGTGTTGAAAGCCTTACTGAAGTCAAGGTAAACAATATCTACTGTTCTCTCTACCAAGGAGAGAGAAAGGACTTTCAGAAAGTCTTTATCTAAGTCTCTGATGGAAACCAATCCATCAAATAAGCTGTCTTATGGAGTGGAATAAAAAAAGAAAAAAAGTGATTCATAAATTGTCCATTATTGCTTCCAGGAGAATAGTTCTGCTGACACTTCTTTACAGAGAGAGGGAGAAAGGTAGACTCTTCCAAGGTAGGCTATTTATAGATGGTAAGTGGGACACTTAGATTGGGTTACTTACCTTCTATGAGTGCTTTTCTGTCCACAACAGCTACAAAGACAGCCTAAAGTAAAGTTATGTATTTGGACCTCAGCTAATTTCCTAAAGCTAGATTGGCTGAAACCAGGCTAAAATTAAAAGTGCATTTTTCACCACTGCATACCTTAGCATTTCGCTGGCTCAGTATGTTTGAGTAGAACTGTTTAACATAATTGCTAGTCATTTGGGTAGGATGCTAAGTACTGAGATGGTAATATTTGCAGATGATGCAATTACTTAAATGACCAGCTCTGAATTATCTGTCACTAGCCTTTCTTGAAACAAAATATGAACTCTGTAGATCGCTGATCTGACTTGGCATTTCCTGTACAGCGTACTCCCTGCCTGATGCATATACTACTATTGACTAAAATCCATAAAGAACACAAGCAACAGCAACAGAAATTTCTCCAGCGGATTTCATGCATCGCTTTCTTTCAGAATCAAAGTTCTGCTGAACAGAAGACAGAAGTCTGGTGTAATTTGGGGCATTTAGGGTTTAAGAAAAGAAGAATATGGTTGTATTATGAACCTGACTTCTGGTCAAGAGGTTTTGTGTTTTGGTTTTGGTTTTTTTTTTTTTTTATTTCCCCAAGAGGAAGCTTTTGAAAATTTCTTGGTCTTTGTTGGAACATTGAGGTGGGCCGATCCCAACCTTATGAAGTTTAACCAAGCCAAGTGTAAGGTCCTACAGCTGGGTCGGGGCAATCCCAGGCACTGCTACAGGTTGGATGGAGAAGAGATTCAGAGCAGCCCTGCAGAAAAGGACTTGGGGGTGTTGGTTGACGAAAAGCTTAACGTGAGCTGGCAGTGTGCACTTGCAGCCCAGAAAGCCAACCGTACCCTGGGCTGCATCAAAAGAAGCATGACCATCAAGTCGAAGGAGGTGATCCTGCCCCTCGACTCTGCTCTTGTGAGACCTCACTTGGAGTACTGCGTGCAGTTCTGGTGTCCTCAACATAAAAAGGACATGGAGCTGTTGGAGCGAGTCCAGAGGAGGGCCACGAGGATGATAAGAGGGCTGGAGCACCTCCCGTATGAAGACAGGCTGAGAGAGTTGGGGCTGTTCAGCTTGGAGAAGAGAAGGCTGCGTGGAGACCTCATAGCAGCCTTCCAGTATCTGAAGGGGGCCTACAGGGATGCTGGGGAGGGACTCTTCCTTAGGGACTGTAGTGGTAGGACAAGGGGTAATGGATTCAAACTTAAAACAGGCGAAGTTTAGATTAGATATAAGGAAGAAGTTCTTTACAGTGAGGGTGGTGAAGCACTGGAATGGGTTGCCCAGGGGGGTTGTGGATGCTCCATCCCTGGAGGTGTTCAAGGCCAGGTTGGACAGAGCCTTGGACCACGTGGTTTAGTGCAAGGTGTCCCTGCCCATGGCAGGGGGCTTGGAACTAGATGATCTTAAGGTCCTTTCCAACCCTTACGATTCTATGATTCTATGATTGTTCTACAGCAAAATCCCTTAGATGCATTCTCTCAGCCAAGAAATCTTTAGTCCCAGGTTTCACACATTTTGCTCTGGATTCCTGTCTCAGAGAAAGAAAGGAAAAGAGGCTCAACCACTAAATTTAACTCAGGTAGAAAGATGCCAATATCTTTCTTGCAGTATCTCAACATCTGTGTGCCCAGTGCCAATAAGAAAACAGAAATGAAAAGGCACACAGACAGCATTCTCGGAAATGTTCTTTTTCTTGAAAATGGTTCTTCTCCCCACTTTCCTGAAAGTTTAACAATTCATGAGTTTATGAAGGAGCTCTTAATTTATCCACACCAGTTTTCAACTCTTAAAACAAAATTAGCTGGCAAGTCAAGAGCTATGCAAACACTGGACATTTTTTCTTTGCTGCAAGTCCAAAATACAGTGGGATGAGAACTAAGAGAATACCTCTTACTTATTCTCTGCAGCTTAAAGACAGCTCTATCTTTGGCATGGAACAAGCCTGCAGTAACTTTAATAACAATGCAAGACACAGTGTTGTAATCCAGGTTCATAAGTTTCTTTTTCTTTGCCTTCAACAAAACCACCACTTAAATCAAACTCTCCTTAAGAAATGCTGATCTGCAGAATATTACCAGATGGGTCTCCTGCCTTCTGAAGAAAGGGGGAAATGAGAGAGCCTCATGTTTAACGGCATATGAAAGAAGAAATACAATGTGTAAACTTTCCACTGACGGATATAATAGTGTTCTCACTTTTAAAGAAAAACAGTACTTCCTAGCAGGAGGCCTGCAAGAAATTTAACAATTACTCAAGATTTAGTTGTACAGCGTGGCATTTTCAAACATGTGCAGAGTCTGTTATTTTTTGTAATTAAATTAATTTAAATAATAAATAATGTAATTAAAATACATTCGGACTGTGCAATCCCTAGGGCTGGAACTGTGTGCAGAGAAGTGATGCATATTCAATGTGAAGTTTAATGAGTAAGTAAATGCAGAATCCTGGAAACCTGGTAATGCGCAATATAGCTTTGGCACCCTCCCCCTTCTCCCCCATTTCTTTTCAGAGCAAAAGAGAGCCCAATTTACCGAATCAGGCTTTAAATCATTCACAAGTCTCTTTTCCTAAAAAGGAAACATTGCTAGTGTTTAGGGGTTTTTTAACACAACATGTGGTTACCCAAATGTTTCCCTACAATAGTCCTAGTGAAAAGTGATAGGAAATTGACTCTGTAACCCTGTAATAGCAATGTTTACTTTACCCTCATCGGAATTTTACAGACTATAGGAAATCATCACTTGTCTCTTCGTTACAAGGCTGCGCTGATTAAAAACTCCTGCTGAGATTTTCTGAAAAGACTAATGCTATCAGAGCTTTGCTTTTAGGGATCATCACCATTCTCGATTTTCTGACAATAGATGCTGAGCATTTTCTGTACATCAGTCTTTGTTAAGCTCTGCAACAAAAACTGTGAGTTCCCAATCCCTCTCCCTAAATCACTGAAGACTTTAAATTTTGGCGTTACCGGTAAGATAAATGTTTTTATCTCTATGATTCAGACTGCTGATCTCACACACGACTTGGCTCCTCAGGCATGGTTTTCCCCAAGACTAGATCAGGCACAGCTTACAACTCTGCCTTTGGGTAAGGGGCAGAGCTCATCTCGAAGGCACAGCAGTAAGTGGGGCTACAAGATGCAAGGACCTACAATGCCTAAGCAGGGGTGCTGCAAGGTATATTCCTCCCAGGTGAAAGTGTTTGTTTCTTTGTGAAAAGACAGCAGGAGCCTTATGTGTGGTGTCTTGCCTTCTCTGGTGGCAGGGTTGGGATGGCAAAGCTCATGTGAGTTTGAGGAGTCTGCCTGAGCCAGGCTGCCATCACCCCTATCTGTAGTGGGACAGTACCCATGATTAAATGTCAGCTTAAAGGAGCTCTAATATTCTGTGCACTTTGGTGGGCTGCAAAAAACTTACAGTCATCCTTCTGACTTTCATGATTTCACAGCCATCTAATATTTAACATTTTAATTTGGGTTTTGTGTGTGTCATTTTTTCCCCCTTAAAGCCCCAGTTCTTACAGCCAGGTAATCACAAGGAGAAGCTGAGTTTCTCCTAAAAGCTGTCTGCCAGGGTGATTGACGAAAATTTAAAACACAGAATTGTAAAGATTGAAAAAATGGATGAAAATAAAGAAGAAATTCTTACATCTTTGTTGTTGTCTTAAGCGCTGATGATCGGAAGGCCTGTCTAATGGTTTCAGGAGGTCTGAGTCAGGGGTTTGAAATCATTAGCAATATTGATGCCTCTGAGAAGTGAATGCTTAATACTGTCTTTCTTGTGGCTGGCCAAAATTACTGTTCAGACCGCTACTTTGCTTACAGACAAAAGAGCCTTTATTTCAAGTGGTAAAGGTCAAGAGTTTGGTGCTGAAGACCCAGGAAAATATCCTGACAGATGAATATGGTGTACACATGTGTATGTGGCCACTTTCTGTTATATTTAGCTATTATCAGTATTTACATACCAGAGTAATTCAAGGTTTGAAATAAGTGATCACAGAGCAGCCAAGGGACAGCCCCCCCGAGTGTTTTAAAAACTCCATTAACAGGGATAGGCTGCATGCATGTGTCTTTTTCCATCCCCGCCATGCCAAATATTTCAAACTTTAAACTTAAGAAGTACATAATAAATGAAAGTAGTAACAGGTTTAAAGTTCTTGTGACTGTTCAGAGTGAGCAGGATTCTGTGGCTGTTTCCAGTTTTGGGCAGGACACACAAAAGTGTTTCAAGTTCTAACAGTGACTGAGCTCTCCATAAGCTTTGGGTACTTACGCTGGAGCTGGGTATGTAATGCTTTTCTATTTTACATGCACAACAGTGAGACCCCGTCCCTAAATATTTCACTCAGTGTTGAATTTATTCCAAAGTTCTCAGTGTATATTTGATGAAAACTAATATAACGTACATCTGTAGATGACAGAAGGATATTATCACCATTTAATGAAACGTAGCCACTCGTATCCCACAGCGCTCTTTCTCTACTGGGGACATGGAAGGATTTCGAAGTGATCAGAAGGTGGCAGCAGATCTCTGTTTCAGTTCTGAGGTGATTTCAGCCTCAGTAGCAGCTCAGAAAGAAGGAAAAGAAGGACAGAAGGAACGAATAAAGTTTAAAATTAACTTACTGAGGAAAATAAGATATCTCAATTTTAATGCCAAAAGTAGCTATGAGAAGACTGCTTCTCACCTCTGCTGATCACATTGCAGTAACTCAATAGCGGGTCCCTCACCAAATGCCTTAAAGATTCAGCAGAGAGGGGAAAGCATCCTCGTGAAGCTGGGAGCGCAGTGTGAATGGCAGCCTGGGAAGTGGCCAGCCAGTGGTTTGCCTCACTGAATGCGTGAGCAAGGGCAAAAGTGGCCTTGGCTCTTATACTGAACACATCAGTATTGTAGTCTTTACTCACACTGAACAAATGCAAGTATACAAGCCTGATGCATCTGTAGCTGAGCCAATGTGTTGCATAATGCAGGTCTCATTCCTTTCAAGAGCGGACCCTGCCATGCCTTTCCATCTCCTCTGGGAGCGGTGCCTGGGCAGATGTAGAAGGAGGGCCTCTTTTATTCAAAGGAAAAATCTGCTCCTTCTTTCCATGGACTGTGCTGGGGAAGTCTCCAGGTTGATCACGATGGATCCTATTCAGAGAGATCCTTCCCTCCACGCAGGGCTTTCCAGGAATTGCCCAGGCCAAAGCAGAGCCACTGCAGGAGGCAGTCCCGCTGAGAGCAGGTGCCCATGGCAGCCCATCATGCTTCCCTTGGGTGCTCGGCTGCTGAAGAGTTTCCTGCAGCCTTCTTATTTCTCCTAAGAAGGCAGAGATTCACATGATTAAACTTCCACAGAATCCTGATGGCTGTCCTTGCAGAGTGACCCCCAAGAAATCCCAACTAATAACAGGGACAAAGAAAGAGGAGTCATTGCTTTGCCTGCCCATGTACTGCCTTCTCCTGTCTGTGCTGCATTGCTCCTTTCCAGCAAACTTTTTTTCCCTCTTTGATCTGTGGATGCTGCTTACACATTACAACTGCTCCAGTCTATATGCCACTGACACAGAAGGTTCACTGTTAGAAAGGAAAAGAATTTGAAGGGGAAGGAGGGAACTGCTTAGTAACAGCACTAAAAAGGTCATAATTAATGATTTGGCTGTAAAGGTGAGAAGCTGAAGCCCAACATTTACTAAATAGTTTATTGTTAAAAAGGGAAACTTCATCTGTGGTAATACTTTTAAGCAGGTGAGGTGGAGCTTACCAATGAAAGGGAAGCTTTCTTTTTCTAGATTAGTCTTAGGTGTCAAAACACATTTTAAATGATTTAGTTCCACTGCTGCAACGCAGACAGTTTTGTTTGTTTGGGGACTGTCTCTGATTGTTTTACTTAGTTTCTTTGGAAATAAACCAAAGCACTGGGTTTGACTCACGGACCCTTAAATCCAAAAGGGAGTGGTATGAGCATCTCATCTGACCCGAGGCACAATATAAGCCACATTCTTTTGCTGCATCCAGTCCAGTGACATGGGTGGTTAGGTTGGAATACATCTGTTAGGGAAATAACTGGGTTTGCCTTTAGGATTGCATGTGGGGTACTGAAGTAGTCCAAATGATTA
The DNA here is from genome assembly GCF_004027225.2 of Strigops habroptila. Taxonomy (NCBI): domain Eukaryota; kingdom Metazoa; phylum Chordata; class Aves; order Psittaciformes; family Psittacidae; genus Strigops; species Strigops habroptila. The sequence continues at coordinate 54,052,870 of NC_044278.2, forward strand.
TTTACCAGTAAGTTAAAAGTTGTACCTTATTTCCAATTCAGATGTTCCTAACTGATACATGAAAGGCAGCAGCTACTGAGTCACAAGGACAGGCAATAAACTGGTATTGATATGTGAAAGCATGGGATACCTAGGGTAGGAAAGGCAAAAGCTTGCCCATCCATCTGTCAAGATGTTGCCCATTACAGTGCACCATGCACAGGCTTTTCTTTTGTGTCTAATGTTTGCCTCCTACAGAAATGTATCCACCGCCACAAAATCCTTGAGTACTTTGTCAGTATTCAGAACTTCATTACATATATTTAACTGGACAACGTTAAATAAATAAAATATAATGGACAAGGGCAAAGCACATCAGCAAGTTAATAGTTGTCTTTTCCTTGACCTGCTTCTCCTGTTAAGGAACCCCACCCCTTCCTCTTATCTCCTCTGATTTTCAGTGGATACCGTGGAGTTCAGTGCTGTCAGTGAGCTTATGCCCATGACTCCTCATTCACATAAATAAAAGCAGACATTAGCCTTTAGCTTTTAAATCTTTTCATTCCATTTAATTACAATGTTAATTTTTATGATGGTTATTTTAATTTACTGTAAGTATAATTAAAAATAGAATATACCTAGTAGCAATTATTATAAACATTGTGTTGCATCCTTCCTAGGACAGGGAGACAGTTCAGAAAGACTTTTTCTAGCAGATCCTTTTAAAACATCATCTCAGTTGAAACAAAGGAAAACACACAAAAAGCCCAACCACTGGCATGAAAGAAAGAGAAAAAAAAAGACAAGCAATTCTTAGCAAAGGTTTCAAAGGGCAATGCTCGTTGGTGGGGCTTCACCAGATTAGTATTACAGAACCTTTCAGAATAACTTACAGGAAGAAGCTCATTTTTCAGGAAGGGGTTGTCACTAGCAGAAACAGTGCCAGTATTGTAAAAAGAGGTGGTTTTGGAAAGGAGATTGGAATCTAATCATTCAGATCCTTGAGATAAAAAGAATAAAGGGAAGAGATTTGGAATAGTCTTGTGCCAAACTAGTCAACAGATGGCTCAGGGTCAGGACTCAGCCTGTAAGGACATTTTTCTGGCTTGGGGAACCCTAGCCAGTCAGCAGTTGGCCTGTTCCTATATCATGTTGTAGGAGGGAGAAGGTGAAGATCTGGGTTTGGGCTGGTTGGTTGGAGCAGCACTTTAGCAACATGTCTATATCTGTGCGGCCCCATAGCACCTGACTGGGAATAAAAATAGCTTTTAGGATATGAAAATTGGCTATCCATGCTTTAAAGGATGAAAGAAACCCCAAACAGGTGTGAGGGGCAGATGCTGTGTGACATTGAGTGTACCTCTACCGATTCAAACTGAAACTGATGTGAACTGAAGATGCCTTGCCTCTCTGGGGATTAAAACTGAGGTAAGAATAAGGGCCACTTGTTTCCTACTGTCTTTTTCCGAGTTCTTTTATAGGACAAAAGGATGTTGATTTCCCTTGCATTGTAATTATGAAATGAAAGCATTTCATTTAAAGAAAACCCTTATTTCTGAACTGCAACAACCTGAGCTGATTGCTGCTATTATTTATAGACTTATTCATACTTAAATATTTGCTTACTAAGTTTGACTAAACTCTGCTTGGCTGCTTTTGCGATTTCGGGTTGTACCTTTTACAAGTGACAAGGATATATTATTACATTCATAGAACCTCAGAATAACTAATATAAACACGAGCCACAAAGTACAAGACGACGTTCAAATTAGGGATGACAAAAAGATATTACACTTTACACTGGTGGAAACAACTTGTAGGTCAGTTTTCTGTCTGTTCATGTAATGTTATCTTTACACATGAATGGTTGCATTGACTCCAGTCACATTTTTCCTGATTTAGACTTGTGCTAGAGAATAACTACAGTCAAAACTACCAAATCTACGGTGTATCGACATCAGTGAAGATAACTGCCTTTGGTGTATTTAGAAGGTAAGAAGTAGTCCAGAAATTCCAAAACATCTACACTACTAATCTGAAGCATTGTAGACTGAAAATAGCACTGCTAAACCCAGACAATGAACAATACAAGCTCTGAGCCTTTAAATATTAGGAAGTATTAATATCAAATATCCTCTCTTAATAGGATGACTTACAGTAATAATTTTTTTAAGTGCTGGTGGCCCATCAAAAGTTCAAAGGTAATTTACCTAGAAACTGAGAAAGCACTAAGAAGTCCTGATTAACTCTTCCAAGCTATATTGCTTGGGCTATAATCCCATGCTGCACTGTCAACTGAGAAAAGGCAGAGTGATTTCTCCAAAGGGCCCAGCTGAGGAATCCATTTCCTAATGATGTAGTTCATCCTAACCTGAATGCACCCACCTTCAAAACACACTGCGATGACCATTTTTTCTGAAGCACATTTTCTGGAGAAGAGAGACCATCTGGAACAACAGGGTAGGAAGAATTTTATTATGGCTTTTCAGCTACTGTTTGTATCTCAGGATTAGGTTGTTTAGAAGTGAACCACTGTTGATACGGCATGACACGAAAGTCAGTTACTCTTGTTAAGGTAGGATGTACACCAGCACAGTGAAGACTAGACCCATGATAAAAACCCTAAGAAACTAAGAATGTCATAGTACATCAGATCAAAAGTCCGTTTCATCTAATATCTTCTAAAACGGCATAAAAAAGACAAAATGAATAACAATACTTCCATGAAACTCCTATGGCTGAGGAAACAGTAGAGAGGTTGAGAATGGGAGGAGACAGCAGGTGAATATCCTGGTTTCAATAAAATGGGGACACTGACATCAAGCACAGGGAAGATTCGCCTGTGACCCACTGAGAACTGGTATTTGTGTTCTTACACATAACAATCAGTAGCTCTCCTCATACAAACCCTCGTTGAATCCATGGGACCATCTACAGTATTACTCCCTTATGTAGTAGGCTCAGAAGCTGTCCTAAGGAACCCGAATTTTCCCTGAGCCCTATGGATGATAGAGCTTGGATTGTTTCTGACGTCCACTGGAGATGATGTGAGCTACAGTGAAAAACTTTAAAATATGCTCTTTTATATATCTACTATTTGCTAGTAGGAGCAATATTTAGAGCAGGGGAGGACTGGTGTTACCAAGAATGTTTTACTTCACAGTAAAAAGGAAATATTTTAAGAGTACTTTAGGTGGCAGTGAAGCAGGGACTATTTAGACATGACATCCATATTTATAATGAGTGCACTTTGATCTGTAAACAGTCCTTAAAAATTAAGTAGGGATATTGCTTTTAATAGTGCGCTTGCTAGTCCTGACCTACAGGTGTGCACAAAGAAAGCATGTTTCCTACTGCAGTCAATTGACTTCCCCTGATTTACAGCATTTTCAGTCCCTGCTCCATGTGCTCCAGAGGTTTGAGTTCCATTTTCTACTTGGACCTGACTTGGATTTATTTTATTTTATCCCCCAACTAGTCCAGGCAGCAAGATAAGAATTACTTTCACACGTGACTCTCTGTTTGCATAACACTTGCTTCCACTTAGTAAGAAATACATGCTTATTTCAAGTTACATTTCCTTTGAAAAACAATGGTTTAAAACTGAGGCGTGAAATGTTCCATTGCACTCCTTTTTTAAACCTTTTTTAATGTGGAGCTTCAAGTAAAATCTAAAGGACTGACTCAAGTTTTATACCTACTTCTCTTTGCGTATTCATTTTTTTTCATCAAGTTTATCCTAAATGGTCATTTTTAGAGACACATTTTATTCAGGGTTCTGTAGCTCTATGAGAGGGCCATGCACCACTTCTGTGTGCTATCATTCCCCTGAGGACTTTCCAGATGTCAGTCTCAGTGCTTTAGATGGGTAGGAGGAAGGATGAGAAGGTGGGCCATGCCTCTTAGCCCACAAAAACTCACTAAGTGATAAGGGAACTGATAAGGAAACCATGATGAATTTGTTGTGACATTCACTCTACTTTGGGAAACCTTTCTGAGAGACGCTAGGGACTGAGGAGCTGCTGGCAATGCTGTTTGTCTATGTAATCAGAGAGAACAAAAGATAACGGTAAAGTAAAGAGAATCCACCTCACCAGTTGTCTCCAGCAATGTCTTCTAGACATAATAGGCAACTTCTCCAGCTCCTCACTTCTGTTAAATGCCATTAACATTGACTATTTTGCTCCTGGAAGAAGAATTTATGGGAAATCCCACAAGAGAAACCTGGTAAAATGGTTTAATATAGCACATATTTTTCCAGGAGGAGGTATGAGTGTGTTCTTGTTAAAGAAAATCAAAGAACAAGAATTATTCTGCAGCCACAAAGCCAGCAACCTCTTACCAACAAAGCCACTGGCAGCCCACTGCCTGCAGACGGTCCCTTCTCTAAATCTGGAATCCAAATACAAGAACACCAAAAGCCAAAGCAGTGATTTTGATATTTAAGCTAACTTTTATCAGGTTTCCATTCATGGAAACATAGAATCATAGACTATCATGTTGGAAAGGACCTTAAGGATCATCTAGTCCAATCTTTCTTAGCAAAGCACGACCTAGACAAGATGGCCCAGCACCCTGTCCACCAAATCTTACAAGTTTCTAGTGCTGGGGAATCCATCACTTCGCTGGGGAGATTATTCCAATAGCTGATTGTTCTTATTGTGAAAAATTTTCCCCTTGTGTCCAACCATAACCTCCTGAGAGTAACTTGTGCTCATGACCCCTCGTCTTTTCCGTGTTACTCCTTCTAAAAAGGGTGGCTGCATCTTCTTTGTAGCCACCCTTTAAATACTGGAACATGGTGATAAGGTCTCCCCTGAGCCTTCTTTTCTTCAGGCTGAACGAACCGAGTTCTCTCATCCTTTCCTCATACGGCAGCCTCCCCATCCTTGGACCATCTTTGTAGGTGGGGCCCTCTGCAGCCTGTTCACAACTTTTTTGCATAGCAGGGACCAAAACAGCTCCCGAAGGAGCTGGCGAATGAAGTTGCTAAACCACTGTCCACCATATTTGAAAAATTGTGGCAGTCAGGTGAAGTTCCCGATGACTGGAAGAAGGGTAATATAACCCCTATTTTCAAGAAGGGAAAGGTGGAAGACCCAGGGAACTACAGACCGGTCAGCCTCACCTCTGTGCCTGGCAAAATCTTGGAGCAGTTTCTCCTGGAAAACATGCTAAGGCACATGAAAAACAACAAGGTGGTTGGTGACAGCCAACATGGCTTCACTAAGGGGAAATCCTGCCTGACCAATTTGGTGGCCTTCTTTGATGGAGCCACAGAACTGATGGACAGGGGCAGAGCAGTTGACGTCATCTACCTGGACTTGTGCAAAGCGTTCGACACTGTCCTGCATGACATCCTTGTCTCTAAATTGGAGAGAGATCAATTTGATAGCTGGACCACTCGGTGGATAAAGAACTGGCTCGATGGCTGCATGCAAAGAGTTGTGGTAAATGGCTCGATGTCCAGTTGGAAACCTGTAACGAGTGGTGTCCCTCAGGGATCGATGTTGGGACCAGTCCTGTTCAACATCTTTGTCGGTGACGTGGACAGTGGGATTGAGCGCGCCCTCAGCAAGTTTGCCGACGACACCAAGCTGTGTGGTTCGGTTGATACGCTGGAGGGAAGGGATGCCATCCAGAGGGACCTTGACACGTTTGTGAGGTGGGCCAATGCCAACCTTATGAAGTTTAACCAAGCCAAGTATAAGGTCCTACAGCTGGGTCGGGGCAATCCCAGGCACTGCTACAGGTTGGGCAGAGAAGAGATTCAGAGCAGCCCTGTGGAGAAGGACTTGGGGGTGTTGGTTGATGAGAAGCTTAACATGAGCCGGCTTCAGTGTGCGCTTGCAGCCCAGAAAGCCAACCATATCCTGGGCTGCATCAAAAGAAACGTGACCAGCAGGTTGAAGGAGGTGCCTTCAACTCCTGCCCCTCTACTCTGCTCTTGTGAGACCTCACTTGGAGTACTGTGTACAGTTCTGGTGTCCTCAACATAAAAAGGACATGGAGCTGTTGGAGCGAGTCCAGAGGAGGGCCACGAGGATGGTAAGAGGGCTGGAGCACCTCCCGTATGAAGACAGGCTGAGAGAGTTGGGGCTGTTCAGCCTGGAGAAGAGAAGGCTGCATGGAGACCTCAAAGCAGCCTTCCAGTATCTGAAGGGCGCCTACAAGGATGCTGGGGAGGGACTCTTCCTTAGGGACTGTAGTGGTAGGACAAGGGGTAATGGATTCAAACTTAAACAGGCGAAGTTTAGATTAGATATATGGAAGAAGTTCTTTACAGTGAGGGTGGTGAAGCACCCTGGAATGGGTTGCCCAGGGAGGTTGTGGATGCTCCATCCCTGGAGGTGTTCAAGGCCAGGTTGGACAGAGCCTTGGACCACATGGTTTAGTGCAAGGTGTCCCTGCCCATGGCAGGGGGCTTGGAACTAGATGATCTTAAGGTCCTTTCCAACCCTTACTATTCTATGATTCTATGATTCTAAAACTGAACACGGTATTCTGATGAAGAGAGCTGAGTCAAGTGCGATGATTACTTCTTTACCTCTGCTGGAGATTTCCTTGCTCACAACAATGCAACAGCATCATGTTATGTTTCTTTGCCACAGCAGCACTCTGTACAATCATACTGAGTTTGTTGTCCACTAGGACCCACAGGTCCCTTTCCACAGAGCTGCTCCCCAGCCAAGTAGATCCCAGACTATGCTGCACTCATGGATTGTGTCTACCCAGGTCAAGACCTTACACTTCTCTTTGTTGAATTTAATAAGATTCTTGTTAGCCCACTCTTCCAGCCTACCCAGATCTTCCTGCAGGATGTCTCTCCCTTCCAAAGTGTCCACTTGCCTAATCAGTTTGGTATTGTTGGCAAACTCGGCCAGGGTACACTTAATCCCATCTTCCAGATAGTTTATGAAGATATTAAACATTACTTGACCCAGTATGGATCCCTGGGGGATCATAGTGAGAGGTCATCCGTTTGAAAAGGAGCTATTTATCAGCACTCCCTGGGAGAGGCCAGTCGTCCAGTTCCCCATCCAGTGCACAGACCACTTGTCAACCATTATCAGTTGTTGTCCAGCTGTAATGGAAAGGAGCTTAGTATAGATGCTATATAGATGCTATAGATGCTACAAGGCTTTTCAGAGTGTTTCTAAGCCCTCCGCTCATGAAACCCGCATGAATACAGGTGTAATATTGTTGGTTAGGGCAGTAGTAATTTAAAGCTATCTCAGGTACATCTGCACTACATCCTTGGCACAATATCTGTGTATCCCTACAATGCAACGTTACATGCTGCTCCTTCTGCGTCCTGCATCTCATGGCACTGACATTTCATACTGCCTGTGCTGGGCCTCTGTGCCCTGCACTAACAGATTTTCTCTTGTCTGAGAGTACCGGCACATTTTTTAAATATAAGGTCTCAACAGGATGAACTGCAGCCCGATTCTTCAGTCCTTTGGTTAAAAGAGAAGATGGTCCTGATATCAGTGAAAATCTCACTAATTCAGGTGAGCAGTTGGAACTGGACACATTGTTACTGCAAATAGGCTTACTTTTAAGAGACACAGAACTTGTTTGCTTTGTTTGTCATGCCTAACAGAAGTTGGTGGGAGAGAGTGGAGTGAATATGGCACTTGAAAGTTCATGAGAGAAACCAAATTTTTAAAGCACTTTCACTGGAACAGCATCAGAATCAAGAAATATATAAATAAGTTGCATAAAACAAAAAATGGCAAGCATCTCAGCTTTACTTTTCATAAGAAGTCTTTCAGGAAGTTAAATCAGAATCACAACTATAGGAAATCCCAACCGATTTTTCCTATGAGTAACAAGGATTATTTAGAATGTTACTCTTCTAAATTCAAAAGTGACCATCACCAATTCTTTTTAAGTATTTGGAAATTGTTTTTTCTTGAATTTATCTTTCTTACATATTTACCAAAGCCTACTGAATTTTTCCTGGCATGAACATAGCATTTTTTATATAGGTCTGCCCTGCATTCACACAAGTACAGATATGGCAGTGGGTATGTAGTTTCCTTCTGAAATAGTTAAACTGGTACAAGTCCTAGTGGACTGTTACCCTAGGATGAAGACACTTTCTCTTGATCTCATTACAGCAGTCCAAACCACAGTAGATAAGGCCTCAATATGTGCAGTAAAAATGAGATGCTGACTTTTACAAATCTTCATCAGCCTATTAAGGACAGGCTGCTCGTGACCCTGATTACTTAATTGTACCTTACTGAAGGAAAATATCTCTCTCTTGCTAAAGTCAAGGCCAATGTTCATAAAAGAAAGAACAAATATCTGTAAGCTACAGACTATACCTTGGGGGACATCCCTGAGCCGGGGAAAGGAAAGAAGGAGGATAATGAGCAAAAAAAAACAAAGCAGAAATGCATTTTTTTGTCACTTATCATAGACATCAGAAGAAAAAGAAGTTAGAAACCCTGAAACTTAAAGCAGTAGCTCTAGGCTTGCACTTGCTAATCAGATTGTTTGCTATTCATTTCAATTTTAATGACCTACTAAGGTGTGTTACTACAACTGGCTATTATCCTCTTAATAATGACATTTACAAGACAATACCTGAGTTTAGTGTTCTCAGACTGTAAACAGAAGATTTTTTGTTATGTTTTGCATGGTTTATGTAGGCAAAGCTACATATTTGCATTCCATATCAGCCTGCTCACAACATAGCTTTATCACTTTTTCTCAGATGGGTGCTATTTGCTTCCCTATAGGAACAGATACATACAAAACAGGGACCTAGGAACCCAATAATCAAGCTTATTTAGCTCCCAGAATAAAATCTAGAAGACAGATTGGACAAAACCCACTTAATCCAATGCATGCAGAATTAAGCGTCTTACGTGAATCCAAACAGTCTACTAGAGCTAACTCATAGATGAGATGGAGCTGTGTGAAGGAAAATGGGGTGTGGAGGAAAGAGATTGAGAGAAAGAGAGAGAAGCAAGAGGAAACCTTGGACTCCAGTCTGAACATGAAAAGCTTGTTTCTTTGTGTTTTGTTCAACTATTGCTTGATATAAAGGAGTATTTATGAGTTTTCTTTGAAGCTGTCATTGGATAAAATGCATAAACGGGGCACTCCCAGGAGAAACAGACGTGGACTTTTGAATCCTATCAGACAGACAAAAACTGAATGTGGGCCTCCCATGTCTCTTTCAAATGCTCTTTAGCTATCATCTTGGTGCACAATGAGTGTGCTTAAACCATCTCCTGCTGGAGATGGGGCTCAACCTCGTCCTGCTGGAGGGGTGGTGGGGGCCTCAATTAACTTTCAGTAATTTTTCAATTCACTTTAAATGACTAATACCTTATTTTGGAATATGGTCTCAAGTGTTGTGCACCCTTACTTTTGAACAAAGGAGAAGGAAGCTATGTTGAGAGTCATGAGATTGAGAAGCAAATGGAGAAAGAAAATAAGTATGTTACATAGTAAACACAGAGCTGATTACACAATACACATTTCAGCTCATAAATTGTAGTTTAACCATCTTGTATTAACCATCAAACCATCTAAATACTCCTTCGGACACATTATGTTTGAGATAAAAAACTCATAAATTGCACAGACTACTAAACTGCATCTGTTAGTACCATTTCCAACTGCAGCTAGAAAGGAACAAGTAAAATCATAGGATGCAGGTTTTTTTTCAATACAGTCCATGCACAGCTGTTACTTATTCCCTTGCAGCTTTGACAGAACATCAACTACAGACATTCTGTAGCTTTAGGATGATAAATCAGAAGGGACTATAGAAGAAATGGACATCGGTAAGATGCAGAAAATAACAAATGAGTTCCCCTTTTAACTTTCATGTTGAAATCTGCATTCTCCTCTTCCCCAAAGCTACATAATAAGGACACCAATCACACCTCTGCAAGAGCTTTCAAAGCTTACAAGGTGCTCTTCTGTCTATTCCAAGCCAGCGATGCAGCTACAAATGCTGTAGAACACATGGTTAACTAACAAAGAAAAATTAATGAAATGCAGAAAATTGTGTCTCCTAGCAGAGTATAGAACCACATAAACCAGACACTACAGACTCCTCTCTGACATTTTATCATTTTATGCATAGGATCAATTTGTGTCATAGAAACTTAGGGGTCAAAGTCAAAAAAGGTATGGTTTGCTCACAAAGATTTGTACTCTATCAAGGAAATTGCTGCTGGCAATAAACTTTTTTTTTAATACGATAATGTCTCTCAGTCAGGTAGAATCATTCCACATTTCAAAAATTCTGGTTTTAAGAAGTCCAAAGAGTGCCTCATAGCCCCCACCCTGCCCCAACACACGTTTCCACAATATAAAGGAACGTAGATAGAGTGGTTTTTTCTTCTTCCATCCTCTTTACAATAGCTAAGATGCTCTTCTCTGTCCAAAATAAAACACAGTTCTGTCTTCAGGTGTCTGTGGTCTCAGGTAACTACTCGTATATCTAATTCTTTCTTTTTTTCAGCATTCTGAGACAGTTCTTTTTATCTTGTAATCCATAAACTGAATTAGTATCTTTTCAATAAAAATGACTTCAATATAGTATCAAAATATCATTGAGCAGTGTACAAGAGTAGTATGGAAAACAGCCCCATGACATAATACTTTCTGAATACAGACACACCAAGAATAAACAGTTGTGTGGAGCTTTTTACTATTCACTGTCATTCCTAAGTCTCTCTGTATGTTCCTTCGTCCTATTGAATTACAACATTTTTCCCCACTTGTATCAGTTTTTTTCAAACTGATCTTCAGTTTATTTTGTCCTGTCCAAATGCTTATCTCCCTCTTTATTACTTTTCTATTGTTTGCAACTTCTTTCCAATTTAGCATTAACTGTGAATTTAATTAAACTGTGGTTATTAACATTCATTTTATATGCCTCACTAACAGAATCCCTCTTCTAGTTCTTAATGACACTTAAATAAAACCTAATAGAGATCCCTGTGGTACCTCACTAGACACCTTAACCTAGTTTGATACTTGCTACTTAACTGTTTACCAAGCTCCTTTGAACACTCTTCAAACCACAGAAGAGCATGTATTTTCAAACCAAACTGAATTAAATTTTTAGTCCAATTTTCATGAGACTCTATACTGAATGCTTTAGCTGAATGCAAATAACTTACAAGTCTCACTTTTCCTTTTATCTGTGGAGGCCCTGATTCTTCAACACTTATGATCACACTTAATTTTAAGCATGTGTTCAAAGTAAGTGCAAGTAAACACTACTTGCTGATAAATGAGTCATACATGTGCTTGCAAGCTGCCAGCTTATTTACCTAGCTCAAAAATGGTTATTGTAAATCTGGAGTCTCATTGTACGTCAGCTATTTATCTCCAGAAATATTATCCCTCCAAAGCTCCGCACAAGGATCTATATATCCTGCTGAAATCCTCGGTGACAGAGAAGTCTCAATTTTGCTTAGTAACATGCTTAAGGAAAAAAAAAAATCAGAAACAGTGCAGTAAGAAAGGATATAATGATAAACTCATACCAGTAATACAACATTTTACAAACACTCAGGAAAAAAAAAGTGAGCAAAAGCCTTTTAAAGGCCTTTACAATTATTGCCAGCCCAACTACTGGTTAAAACTGACATTCTTCTATCAGAACATGCAGCTATGTTCTTGCCAATATTACTGTTAAATTTGTCAAAAGTGAGACCAAAACTTCAAAAGAGATATGTCATCATCAGGCTTATAATTTTCTGGAGACTGCTATAAATTTTTTTCTAATTTCTATAGTACTAATTTCTCAGCACTTTCAGATATAGGATCATGAAAAATGCATTTCACTAGAACAGGAATTTAAATTTATAAAATTCCTTTAAATTTAAATTGTGAGAGGAAACTAAAACATCCAGTTTGATTAAAATTAAGATTTTTTTAAAGACAAAATTTAAAAAAAAAACAAAACAAAGAAGAAAAGGAGGTTCAGAGTAGGGATTTATTGTGAAAAAACCTAGAAAATCATCAACCAATTTACAGGTGATTTTGTTTGCAGCCCCTGCCATCTTTCCATTTCAAAAAGCAAAGTCCAAATTATCCTTGTTCTCCAGCAGTGGATCTGACATCTTTTACACTAGAAGTGACTGATGATGAGCCATGTCGTTAACATAGCACCTTTTGTTGCAATAAATGGCTCGTGGCAGGGATGCTGGCTGAGATGACGGATCCCCTTGCATTCTATACAACAGGAAGACTGGTACACAGCTTTTGAAGTTGCCTGTGAATGGAATCCTTATGAAAATGGGTAAAGTAAAATGTTTAAAGGTGGTCAGAGAAATGAAAGAATGAGCACAAAGCACATCTGGTTAGAGACACTTTGAAAATAATGTCCTCAAAACCTTAAGTTCCCTGTGTAAAAATATTGTATGTGTTATACATTTTTATACACATCCCGGACAAATACGTTTAATGGAGGTGAGTAGCCCAGTTAAGACTAAGGGTTCGTTAACCACATATCTTGTGGGGGAAGTTAGGTCTTAATTTGGAGACTGTCAAAGATATTTCCTCACTTAAGGCCTTTACTTAGAGAAAAATAAGGCAATTTAAAGGAGAGAAGTCAATCAGGAAGAAAGAAGTAAAGATGATATTACTTTAAGCGGGATAACAGAAGTTACTTTTTTTCTCTGTTCAAAAGTACCAGTAATATTTCTATTAATCTAGACACATACATAAGTTTACATATATATGTGTGTATCATTTTGCTTACAGTTGGCTATGTTCTTTATAATTAGATAATATATTAAGAATAATATATTATGTTATTTTATTTAAAATTATATAGGTAATGTCCTACATATATAATGTTTATTCATATATAAATATTTGAAATAAATCAACTTCACTCAATTCCAGTGAGCAAAATAAATAAAACAGGTTTTCTTTAAAATAAATAAACACCGAGACCAGAAAAAAATACTTTAAGTGCAAGTAGCAGACTGGGGAACTGAACCCAGAAGTGTTAAGTGATGCCAACAGTTGATTAGATTGCCTCTGAGTATCAAATAATGAGGAAAACTCTTGGGACAGAAACATGAGGAAGGAAACCCTCTAAGAACTTCCTCCCTTAGATCTCTTGCATGTCTACAATCCTGCTCCCATTGGGCATTTCATCAGCTCCTATGTCAGCTCTGCTTAGCCATCTTCAAGAATCTTTAAATTTTATCCTAATACCTTTTGCTTGAGTAACTGTGCTGCTCAGCTGCATTGAGATCAAAATATAAGAGAGTAGGAAAAAAATCACAAAGAAGATCTTTATCAAAACCATAATGAAGAAATCATAATTCTCTCCCATGTAAACTTGGTCACAGACCGCCTATGAGGATTCTGTTTCTGTTGAGGTCAAGCAACTTCTGCCAAATAATGCAGTGGGACAGGACAAGCTAAAGTTTGCATAGGAATAAATGTAAACCGTATTTGTTGTAACAAGAAAACCATAATTTTCTGTTAACTCTTCATTTCTGTCCTTTATCCTATGAGATGGAAATTTTAGTTTATCCTTTGAGAAGCCTATTTTGTGTGGGTATAAAATATGGTCCATAGGACTAGTGGCACATAATACAAAATAAAAAGTTCAGTTGACCTGGACTCCCTCTATAATTTGGGAAACATTCTTCACATGACAGAAAGTGCATTAGTTCAAGTGACTAAGGAATTTTCACTTCTATTAAAGAGCTGTATCTTCTCTACATTGTCCACTTACCTTTTTTTTTTTTCTTGGTTGTATGAGTGAGCAAAAATGAGCAATATTAAACAATAAATAATACTGTTTTAGGAGTACAGATGTTTCTGTGTTTGTTTCATCAGTATAAAAATGATCATTCTTTCCATTCTTAAAAAATATCTGAAGATAGATATGTTTGCTAAAATTGTTTGCTGCTTGTGCATAGAATTACCCATTTAAGTAATTCTGAAAAAAATATTTTAGGGTCTGATCTGGCTTCTGTCGAAATCAATGGGAATCTCATAATATTAGCCTGAGCTTGACCAAATTCTGTATTAAGATATTTTTAGTTCTGTGGTTACATTAAAAGCACTTGAATTTTATCTCAAAATATTATCAGCTTTGTTTTGCCAATTGGAAAGTGGTTCTAGATTAGGGTTTTTTCACTGTAAGTATGAAAATGTGTGCATCATTACACCCTACTTTTTGTTTCATCCTCACTCCATTCTTCTAAGGGAAAATGTGAAGTATTATCTGAACTCTTCATCTTTAAATCTTACTTGTGATATTTCCTATATATCATGCTGGGCTATCAATAGTTGTTCAAGCAGGCACTAATCTACACCAATGAAGACTGCATATGTTACAATCCAATGTCTTTATGTTGTATTTCATTTACTGCACAAACTCAATTATCTGGACAGTTCTATTACAGAATGAGCCCCCAAAGGCCAATTTCCCATGTCTTACACATATTTATAGAACTTGAAAACTTCCTGCATGTTATAATACTAATTAAAATAGTGTTTGATTTTTAAAACAAATCACTCTTTGTTGACGGTATGGCTAATAAACCCATAATTATATAGCTTTCAGAGGCTCCTTTCCCAAAGTATGCTCAAACATCATAGATGATATAAAAGTTTATGCAAAACTCTCTTCTCCCAGCAGATAGGACTGACTGTATGCTTTGAACAGTGACTATGTTGACACATGCCTAATCTTTAAAAGAAGCCTTGCTTAACAGGAAAGAGCTTGTAGCTTTAATAAACTAATTCTACTATATTCCCTGTCCTACATCGCAGAACAGTGACACTTCAGAAACCCAAAAAACAAGCTTTTAATACAAACCTTTGGTAAACAGTTACTTCAAATTCTGGTTATTAAGCCCCCACCAAGTACTATGCTGACCAGAAATAAAATCACTGAACTACTCAGTGTAATACCTTTTTATAAGAACTATCTGTTCTGCATGCATCTTCATTTTTTTACCCTGGTGAAAGCAGGTGAAAAATTTTAGATGACCAAAAAGGGTCTTATTTTCTCCTGAGATCTGGAAAAAACAGTTGCCAATTCTTACCTCATCTAGTGTAGATTTTAGGACCAAATATTAAGAAAGGAGACATTAGGATAAAACATTTCCTTTTGTAGATATATATCATTGACACAGGATTCAAAGTAACAAACTGAGATTACAAACAAATGTAGTCCAAAGCCAACACAGAAAATGCTGCGGTTTTTGTCTCCTGTAAATAATTAACTGGGCAATGGCCTACCAGATTGTCTAAATAGAGTTTTCTCTGGTTCTCCAGATTATATAACAATTTTCACTATCTTCAATGGAAACCTTGCAAAAAACCCGATATGCTCCTTTCAAAACTTTTACAAGTGTTGAATTAACCTCCTCAGAGCTTTTCAGCATGGCTACAATATCAGCTAAGCAGACATGGTAACATCTCTGGCATCTGGAGGATATACGTCCCATCCTCCTAGGCAATTCCCTACCAACTCAATGTGATCCCTCCAGTATCTTTCTACACTGCAGTCTTGTCCTCACCTGTCTCCTTTGAATGTGACACATGGCCTGGAGAGGGCCACCTAAGAAGTCACGAGATCCTTGATCCTTACAGTCTAAATAGCCCAGGACCCGACCTCTCAGTAATGCTCCTGCTTTCAAATCTTCTGCAAGATGAATGCAGAGAAAAGAGGTACACACTACATCAGGGAAAGTCTAGGGATAGCACCTTTTTCTGTCAGTGTTAAACCTTCACTTCACAACAGACAGCATCAGATAAAAGTATTGTTTTCTGTTACTGTGCTGGAGTCCTGTTTCAGTGTCTTTTTGTCAGAGGAATGATCAAGATTCCTGATTTTAATGGCAGTTAAAGAAGCTCTGAATCCAAAAGAGGAGTCCCAAATCACGTTGTTGATGTTCCTTTGAAAGGCTTTGGGTTTTGGTTTTGACTTTTTTTTTTCTTCTTTTTGTAATTTATATAACAAAGGCAGAGGCTGAGATGCTGGATTCTGAGATTCTCTCAAGTACTATCTTTTTATTAAAAAGAGATAAAAAGCAAAAAGTTGTCAGGGAAAGACATAAGGAAAAGAGTAGTTCTTAAACAAAAAATATTTTAAGAACAGCTTATGGGACTTTGAAAGCTTTTGTCTATTACCTTTTTTTTTTCTTCTGTTTTACAATTTATACATTCTTTATTTTAATCTTATTCATCTTTGCTTTACCAGAACATTCAGCAAACTAGCTATGCTCAAAACCTCACAGCATCAATAGGAAGTCAGCAAGCAAATTATGAATACATTATTTTTGCATATTTTAGTGAAAAGTTAATGTACTATAGTACATATGATCTGGGTTTCTTCTACATCACCATTATCCGCAAACACTTTACTTGGGGTCTCTGTCCTTCTTCCGCTAGATTAATTCACCAATATTATGTTTCATGATACCAAAATACTACAATGTACAGCTTACTTGCCTAGGGAAGAGATGAACATGGCTTGCCTTTGCATTGCATTTCTGCTCCAGTTCCCAGTGGCTGCACTGAAGGTCTGGACAAAAGTGCTGCGTGTCAGTACCAGCCATTGTTATTCTAGATAAATAATCCCCCAGCTATTCAAGCGTGATAGAATCCAACTATGGCTGAAAGAGAGATATTTTTAAATCCACCTTCAGTTTGCAATGAATAATGCCATCTAGAGTCAAGCTTGGTCCTGCCATATCTGGCAAAATAAAAACACTAGAAAGCAAACTAAGTAGGAACTACCACGGAAGGAATTCACAGAGCTACTTGCAGTCTAAAGAAGAAGTCTTGGGCTAGGTAGGTCATCTGATTGCATTGTGTGGCTGTTGTTTGGGAGTTGCTTAGGAAAAGTTCTTTAGTATAAGACAAAGCATGCCATCAGCTTGACAGTGTGCAAGATTGCATTTTGGTGCTATGAAATGTTACAGACACTGTTTAATTTATTAGAAAATGTGCACTTTGCTTTCCTCCTGCTTTTCCGACAGTCTTCCTCCCAGTGCCAGGACTGTTGAGCTGTTGTTTCCTGAAGCCCTAACCTCTCTAATGGGGAAAAATGCAAAATACCAGCCAGGAAAACTGATCTTTTATGGTAGAATGAGAATCTCTTGCATTGTCTATCACAGAGGTAGCCAAGCTGTGGCCTTGCATCGCATGCAGCTTTTGTGAAGTTATAGGAAGATCCACCTAAAGAGTTGCGCCATATGATAGGTATCAGGTCATTCAAGTCTTAGATGAATACCTAAAATAAGGATATAGAGATATACATATGTAAATATACAGATAGATATATAGGTATATATCTAGATAGATATATACATATATGGATATGTAGATATCTAGATATGTAGATACACAGATATATAGATACATAGATACATAGATATATAGATATATATGGCCTCCAGAGACCAGTATAATTTCAGTATTAGATATCTTTTCTTCACCATTCCTTCTAAATTCTAAGTTACACTGAGAACCCACAACAAAAAGAAATATACAGTGGCTTGCCAAAACTGTTATGAATTTCTAATATCATTTCTTTCATTCAGAACTTTGATGGGTTTTCCTTTCCTGAATCAGATCAGTAAGATGAAGCACTGTATATTATAATTATAATGCAATTTTGCTTTTTATGACTTCACTTTACTACCGCATTTATTTATACTGCAGTAGTGATAAGACATTACAGTCAGGAGTAGGATCCCAATGTGCTAAAGCTACATAAACACATAGGAAGAGACAGATACCACCTGATGGCCATGGCAGGGGGGTTGAAACTAGATGAGCTTTAGGTCCCTTCCAACTCAAATCATTCTATGATATTATGATTGTATGAAAACTAATAATGGATAGGAAAAATAGACCTAGAAATTGTCTAAGGCCAAGTAACAAGGTAAAAATCAGAACCAGCCTGCAAGATGCCACCGGTTGATGCTGCCTCAGAAGAAAGCAATGGCTGCCAATTCAGACATCCTAGTTATTGCTGTGCAACCTGCAGACTGCTGCCTTATAAAAGTTTTGCTAAAAAATTGCCCCCAGACACTGCACAAAGTGCTCTGAATGGATCTGATGCTTATTGGAGAGAGTACACCTTCTACTTCATTTACCTCTAGGCTGAGAAAGAAGAATATAATTGAACATGCTTCCCTCTTTAGTGCAATTTGTTCACGAACATTGTTACACTGAGAGCAAGTGGGTAAAAAAAGCACTCCTTCCTCAACCAGGGAAAAAATATGTGCACATTCTTACATAGCCTGTGTTCAGGAAATCATTCACAAACCTTCAAAGGCATTGATGGGGGAAGGGAGGAGGCTGGAATGGCATTCCTTGGGTAAAAGCACATGAAAGTCTGGTCAGATTAGTGTAATATATTACGCAAATGTGACACAAAAATGTTCATGGATTACACTTCCTTCACTGTATCATATTAGCACCTCATCATCCCAGCCTACCACAAACAGATGCTAACAAGATATGAGAAGAGAGCTAGAATATGTTGAGGTTTCTGTCTCACATTAGTAGTGTGTGCAATGTACTGTGATTCTGCTTGCCAGCATGTGATGCACGAATTACTAATACATAATCTATGCAAAAAAAATAAAATCCCGAAACAAAACAAGACATTACTATGAAAAGTGTGTTTGCAATGTGCTGCAAAAAGAAGACTTACGCTCTGTGTAGGGAAAATCTATCACATCCCCAGCAAGGTCACCAAGCTACAGAGTTGCATGTTAAAAGTCCCTAACTGGTACTCACTAGAAATGCACTGTTCCCTTTCAGTGAGTTTCTTAAGATACTTTTGAGAAGGTCCTAAGCCATTGATTTACTCAAATTGTATTATCTTAGCAGGGTTCATATGGTTTTTATTTGACTGCATCTTTTCTTTGAAAGTAAAAGATGGCCTTGGTGTTGAATCTAGGATAGAGAAAAGCGTCAGTCTTGTGCCAGTCCAAAGCCTCTGGGAGATCTCGACTCAGCAGGCTTTCTTCCTCACATTCAGCCCTACAATATATTAAATGCGATGATATTACACATACGTAGCAGACTTATTATACTGGCTAATTAACTTTTAAAGTGTCAGAAGATTATACAGTTGCATATGCTCACATTTGATGGTAAAACCTACTTATGCCCCATACAGCCTCACTTGCCATGCAGAGGCGAAATTAGAGAAAAACGCATGTGCCTATTTGAAGATGCCTTTGTTTTTTTATGAGCAACAGATGAAATTTGCAGCTGCTGAAAAAACAGCCTTCCAGATTGCCATCTCGAGTGCTTTACTGCACATGAATATGAGGGAAATTATTATTATTAATAATAATAATAATGAAATATATACTACATAAACTGGGTTAAGCTCTGTGCATCAAAAATTTATTTTTGTCTTGTTTTAATATATTTACATGGGGGAAATAAATACAACAGATAAAATCTCTTTGGCTTTCTCTCTTGCAACAGTAATTATGCCAGGCCCTCAGTGCAGTAAGGTTACGATTATACAACCCTGTTTCTGGTTTCCTCTAGACATATGTGCAGTATATACATTGCACATAAATTGGCTCAAGCTAATTATTTTTAAATAACATGTATGCTTTTAAAAATAGCAAGCAAAAATGGAACTGCCTAAATCTATTGTGGGTCATGTTTTGTTTTTCCCCAGGCATTAAAAACCTGTGTCTGATCTTTTCTTGAAAACATTTTTGAGGGGGGCAGGATAGGGGGAAGATTTCCTCCCAGGTTGAAAACCAGATATACTTTGCCCTGTTCTGTATCCATCACAGCCACACCACTCCAGTTTGAACAGAATCTCATCTGTTAGAACTCAAATATGAAGTTGTAACCCAAAAGGATTTTTTTAACCCACATGGTTACAAATAGGGGTTTATAAGGGATGTTTGGACACAAACCTGTTTTTATTATTATGGAAAAAATTGTTTGTCAAACAGCTGAAATATAAGCTTTCCAAAATTGATTATTTGTAATGTGAACCGTAACACATTATTTCATAATGCATAACAAAGATGTGGTGAGAGGAATGCTGTAGCTGCTGGGGGCACCACAGTGAATGTGCATGATGACAGCATTTCAAGTCCTGATAGATACTTTCTTCAGAGACCTCAGAAACACTGGCAACAGCAAAGTCACCACAATCATGTGGAAGAGCTAGGAAAGGGGTAAAACGCTGATGTCTCAGCACCACTGTCACCTATCCACAGGAATATGATGCTCCCTGGTGCTTCAAGGAGTATCTGGACTCCTTTCATTACTTCTGTAATGCCATTACTGAGATGCATCTGCTTTTTTCCTCAGCTAATTTGACTGTTTATAGCATCCTGTAGCAATGAGAGAACTACTAGGAGGTGATGAGCTATGTGACGAAGTTTAAACATCTAACCACTCTGTCTGAGTAGCTTCCTCATGATCAGAGAGCAGGACAGTGGCGGGTGGTGGTGGTGGAGGAGGAGAAGCCAGAAATCCTGATTTCCAGCTCTCTGTTCAATCCCAGAGGTCCAAACGCTTTATACACTCCTTTTTGCAACTGGTTCCTATTTCACATTTAACATATTTTAAAAATAAACAGGAAAAAACAGGTATATTTATAGTTTATTTAATGTTTATGTAATTGAATGGCATAAACATTAAATGGCATAAATATTAAATAAAAAATGAAAGGGTTCATCACCATGATTCATCCTCCATTCTCTCTGTCATCCGAGTGGTGAGCAAGGAGCCCAAGGCATGCTGCCAACTGTGTTCATTCTCAACGGCATTTTCCTACAGAGAGTTGGAAGGGAGGAGTCTGAGTTTTCCTCACATGTTATTTGTTTATTTGACTATCCTTGGTTGACATTGTGTCAGCTGGTTAATGAATGAATCTGGTTTTATGGCTTTTGCACATGTGCCTAGAGGTCACCCTAGGCATATTTTCACAAATTAGAAAAATAAATTAATTAATTAAACTTATTTTCTACTGGGAACCTGTGCACCTGAAATAACAACTATTTTCTCCAATGTATTTAGTTGTGCTCTGCCAGGAGGCATTTGTTTCCCCTTCTTGGCTGAAAAACTGGACTAGCCAGTAGTTTGCAATCAGACATTGTTGAGTAATGAGGACTTTATATACCTTTGTATACACAGCTAGCCACAAGTTACCAGCTACTTCCAAACAACACATTTTAAGTCTCTAACTAAATTAAGCATCCTTTTCCTCTTGCACTGTGCATACATTCTGCAGGTAATGTCCCCCTGCCTGAATTCAGGCCTCCTGTGCAGGTGCAGAAAGAAAGATGCTCACCTCCCAGACAGAGTTTCTTCTGCCATGCTGTTGTCTCACTGGAAGCCCATCAACGGGGCCAGGCAGTTGGGCAACAGTGGCCATCGGTGAAAGGTGTGGAGATTTTATTTTCTGGGGGAGAGGGAGACAGATTAAAGCCCCATCTCCTAGGTTTAGTTTTTATTTAGGAAAAATCCCCACTCCTAGTCAACCTGCTTATCCAGATAAGGGCAGGGGGAGGGGAGGGAGTGGAAAGCAGTGAATATTTACTACAAATCAGAAATGATTTTCATCTTTGTCCTTTCCTTAAATTTTATAAGACTCTCCTTTTGTACTTTCCTCTGTTTGGCTACATCATTCTCAAAGAATCGTGCCCAAGATGATAATGCAGCAAGTACTTTCTCAGGAAGTAAGATAATACCTCCTTTGACTTATATGTGATATTTTTGTATTAGAATTAAATTAACTCCCTCCTCCCTCCTCCCCTTTCTCCCCAGACCCACCCCCACCCCCCCACCCTCGCACAGCCTCATATTTATTTTTTATAACTCTCTGGTCCCTTTTTACAGAAAACTGTATACAAAATCTACATACTTTATAATAAAGCAAATTTCATATTGTTTTCTGCATAATTTTTAAATGAACACCACTATTTTTAAAACTGAGACTTTTGTATATACTGTGTGTATACTCAGCTACATCCAGGATGCAAGAACACAGTGGAAAACTTTCTCCTTACTCCCTCTTTTATTTTTTCCTTTACCGTTCTAATTTGCCATTTGCTTCTTCCTGGGAGATTTAAAATCACAATGCCTTCTCCAAACACGTAGGTCAGTTCGGAAGGGAAGAGGATCTATTGCACATTCCTGAGGTGAACAATCAGCCAGGATGAAACAGGAATCCCAGTACTGACTTTTAAATGATTCTATGAAACCATATGATAATAATATGAATATATGACATCATATTCTATGAAATCATATGAAATCATATGATTAAAAACGATTCTATGAAACCAAAGGCTCATGATTTGGGAAAATGCATTGTCCTAAACATCAGTTCTGCTAGTTAAAAAATTCTAAATATACCTTTGAAAAATTTCAGCCATTCTATATCCTTCTATAATCTCATATTTCTGTATAAAGCAACTTATGAAAAAGAAAAGTTGCATTGAAACACCAGCTAACATAGTAATCTTTCTTATAGATGGAGATGAGGTAACTAAGTGGCTTTTTTGCCTACTTTTCACATTTTCTGGAAATATTTATTATGATTTTTAGCACTACATTTATTTAGTTTCTCTCTGAATAATTGTTCAACAAGAAGATTTGTGAAGCTATAGGTTAGATCCAGATGAAAAATTGCATTTCCTTAATGCTGATGATTGTTTTGTAAAATTCTCTTAAAAGTATACTCCTGTGTGATTTTTCTTGCTTGCTTCCTTCCTTTCAAAATACTTGTAAAAATCTGTAAGTATATTTGTTACTACCAAGGGATTTTTATGATTAATACACATTATTCATATTCCCTAAACACAGATTTGACTAATATGCTCTATACTTGCTGCCATCGCACTTATAAATGTACATGAACTGAATGCAATTTAAAAGAAAAATATTCCTAATCTTTTCAATACAAGAGTGAATAACTGGCAATAACTGCAGTATTTGGTACATTTCATCTCTTTTTCTAAATGCAGAGTTTCTATAGTTTATGATTTTGGCAGTTCTGTTGAGTAATTTTCAAAAATTTTATTCGATCCATGATGTCGTATCATTCATTTGCACTGTGGCATATCTGAACTATGTCATTAGTGATTACAGGTCTGTTATGTGATTCTGCTTTTGTCTTATCACTACATAGCTGTTGAGCTCATGGAAACAAAATTCATTTTCCATTGTATTGAAACACACTAGCTTTTTTTTTTCATGAGCAAACTAGACTGTACAAATGTTCACATAAAGCCAAGGCAATAGGGGGATAAAAGCAGATGAAGACAATTCATTTGAAAATCAAAGCAACACTCACAGAAATATGTTGGCAGGATTCACCCAGCTCTATTTCAGACTTGTTTAAACACTGTATAGAGCAGAAGAAGAATGGGAGTAATGGTTTCTCCTGGAATCAGTTCAATCAATTAATCTGTCTCTTTTTTCCTCCTCGCTCATTTAATTACCACTGCGAAAAAGCAGGGGGAATTAAGTCACAAAGTAACCATTCAGATAACATGATGGATTTAATTGAAGCTGTTGTAAGTGACCAGATCCTGGGATAATGCTGAAACAGCCTTACCCCATTCAGTCGTGCTGCTGCAACTGTGTCTGCACTGCACCGGCTGCTGACTTTGGATGACAGTTTCTGCACAAAGGCCAAATGTTCTTGCCTATGTGGCTAAAACCAGACTTCTCACACAGCCAGTGAAAGTTGCCAGTGGTGGCAGTAGCTGGGTCTCCTGCAGAGGAAGGGGCACCACCATGCAGGGAGGGTGGCCATGGCTAAGGCAGCCTCTCTGGTACTCCTGCAGGAGGCAGGAGGCACTCTCCTCCCAAAACGCACTCCAAGGCTGGCCTCTCCCTGACCAGGCTCATTTTTGGACCAGAACCACTGTCCTCCCTGGGTCCATTGGCGCTTTCCTCCCAACCACCCTGGCAGGAATAGGGGTGAGGGAAAGAGGGGTGCCATGAATGGACACAGTCCTGCTGCATGCAACAGGGCAGGTGCAGCTCTCCCACCACCATCTATCTTGCCTTTCACCGTGGGTGGCAACCCACTCTACCTTTGCTTTGGGTTTTTTTCCTCCTCATAGGATGAAACTCAAGGGTGTTTTTAAACTCGTGAGTTCCAGCACAGCGCAGACCTCCGACGCTCACTTGCACAGCTGATGTGTGCTGCATGAAGCTGAGGGTGAAACTCTTGTTCCCAGGCAGAGGGGCTGTACTGGGTCAGACATCTGCCAGAAGCAATAGCAAGGCAATACCAGGGCAATTCCAGGAACAATATTGGGGGAAGGGGAACCTGACGTGCTTTCCTCCATCCCCTTCATCAAAGCAGAGCAGCTGCAAACCACACCATTGGTTTCCTTACCGTTGCTGCCCTGTGAAAGGCCTTCGGCATTAATTAGAGTCTTGCCCTTTCTCCTCTCCCACTGTATTTTGGTGGGAAGAAGACGTAGGTGAATGCGCGCCAGCCTGGGCGGAGGAGGGAGCGAATGCACTGCCGTTAACTGGCGGATCCCCCGGTAGAGGGCATCAGCCCCCCGCCGAT
Organism: Strigops habroptila; assembly: GCF_004027225.2. Lineage (NCBI taxonomy): Eukaryota > Metazoa > Chordata > Aves > Psittaciformes > Psittacidae > Strigops > Strigops habroptila. The sequence continues at coordinate 54,077,405 of NC_044278.2, forward strand.
CCAGCCTGGGCCGGGGCCGGGAGCGCTCCTCCTCCACCTCCTTACCGCGGGCACCGGCCGGGCGCTTCCATTGCTGCCTGGTCCCAGCTCTGCGAGGGTGGACAGGGGTATATATTCTGTATTAATATCAAAAGGCTTTTACTCTGAGGTTCTTTGCTCTTCTTTCGTTGGGTTTTTTTTTGGGGAGGGGGGGTTTTCGACCGTAAGTACCAAACCCCCTCCTGGTAATCAATTTCCTGAAATTCTTCAAGACTTCATAAGCCGTAACAATGAAAATCATAACCAGCAAGCCTTTTAGTTTCCTTATTGTGTTATTTAAGCAATACGACATGACAGGGTTTGTGATATGCGGGGACATCGCTGTGCCTCGGGTGTGTTGTGTTAGGCAGGAGGCTGAAAATTGAGAGACGAAACCACCTGAAAAGAGAAGCTGTCCTGGGACACCGTGCGTGTTTTAGCTTTATCCAGCAGATTGGTATGAGTAGACTCAGGACAAAAAGAAAGAAGTAAGGAAGAAACACAAAAAGATAAATAATAGCTGTCTTTTCATTACACCAGAAGCAATAAAAGCACATCTCTTATTTAATCTTAATTTAATTTTTCCCCTTACTGGCTTCAAAGTGAAAAATAAGCAATATAAATTAATTAAAATTAATTAATTCTCTAATATCCTAATTTCACTTTTTTTTTAATATCTTACAATTTCATAAAACCTCCTCAGATTTCTAAACTAAACATCTGTAAAACAGTATTTAAATTGTTTAAATCTTTGTTTTCAAGCTTATCTATCTAAAATTTTGGGCTTTTTTCTGCTTTTCACTGGAAAAAACTTTTTAAAAAAAAAACTTTCCTCTTGTCCTTGCTGCAGAATATTTTCCTTAGAAAAAGGTGTTGTTTCATGTTTTTCTATCAGCTATTTCACTATATTTGTTATTGTCTGCTTTCTATCTTTTGTCACTTGATGGTTAGCAATGTGTATCCCATATTTGTCTCTGAAACATTCCTCCTGGTTAAATTGCTAGAGCAACAGTAAAATCACATCAACGTTCTGGAAGAGATACCAAACGAATCGATCCTGTTTGCATCAGCAGAGGTGTGGGGAGTTTTCTTGCACTGCAGGCACATTCTAGGGGAGGAATTCTCTTTTTAGAGAGAATTCACTTTGAAAGACCACTTTTGAAGATGGCAGCACATTGCGCAAGTTACACAAGGTATTGCTACACCAGGGCAAGAGAATCCTTGACTCTTTGTCTGCAAATACCCCCAGATGAATCAGAATTATTTTGCAAAGCTCTGCCTCAATCCCAGTCTCTCAGACTCAAGCCATAACAGACGCAACTCGTACGAAGTTGCACATGTGTGGACGTGTTTGCTAAACAAGGTGCTTGACTTTTGTTTTTGTTTTTTTTTTTAACTATTAAGCTTAAACTCAAGTGGCTTGAGAAAAAAAGAGGCAGAAATTAGGAGTGTGGCACTTTGTACCCAAAATACTCATAGATTTCAGTGAGTTGGATGTGAAAAAAACCCCTCAGAATGAAGCTCCAATAAAAAAGCCAGACTCAAATGCAAAGTAGAGGGGGAAAGAGACAGGTGGGAAAAGGAGTCCTATGGAGAGAAAGGAGGGCAAAGGGAGTAAAGAGAGAGCAGTATACACAGGAAGAAGAAAGAAACAGGAAAAAGAGGTGGAAGACAAAACCAACAAGATAAAGCTAAAAGTGTCATTAAATAGATAAATATGGTTGGATTCTTTTTCATAGAAATGTAGGAGAAAGGTTGGAAAAAGTCAGAAAAAAGAAGTCATGTCAGAAAAGTTTAGCTACGTATCACCTATTCAATGAAGTATCATTAAAAACAAGAGACACCACAAAAACAAGAAGCCACAGTGATATCCAGCAATTTAAAGGCACCCAAAACCAAAGGCTTGGTCTAGTTGATTGGCATAACCTTAATGTTTCAGTGAAAACACCCTGATCATCCACATAATGAAGTGGAGCAGAAAACCAAGTAATTCAGTCTCATAGGGCAGGATAAGATCCTTGTCCCTTACAATAGCTGGAGCTCTTAGTGTGACTTGACATCAACTTGTGAGGGTGTTTGGGTGCTATTTGTAGAGAAATACAAGGATCCTATAATTTTAGATAATTTGTCTCAGCATGCAGGAATAAGGAATTGTTTCTGTTGTGTTGGAGTCAAAATAATACGGAGAGCTGCATTGGAGGCCATCCTGGTACCTATTTATGTCAGTCAAAGACAAAGTACAGTCTGTACTTTTAATTATAGCTGTGCCATTCTTTCTATGATAGATAAAGTTGTGTCAGCACTTGCATTACAGACCCCCTGTTTTAGGGGTAACTCTGCTGTTAAATTTTGCTTTAGGCTTAAACTTGGCATGCAAAGTCTCAGCCTGCAAGCACTTTTTTTTTTTTTCTCTGTATATACAAAAAACCCCACTTTTGGTCACTTTTTATTTTCTAGGGAAGCGAATTTTAACACTCAGTCATTTCTAGCTCTGAAAAAGTTTCATAGTTTGAATTTTACAGGATTGTCCGTTATATGTCATGCTGCATTTTTAAAAATAGAGTTGCTTTTATTCATGTTGGCAAATTGGCTACTGTCCATGAGTACCAACTATTTTTAATCATGTTTTTAAACATATATCCATATTTATATTGTTATGATCCATGCTCCGGACTCTGTAAGGAATAGTAAATGACAGGCCATGCAGGCTTGAGCACAGAGAAAGAACCGCAACAGCTGTTAGTTTGCAGAAACCACACATCTAGGAGTGTAGTCTTCAACTCATTAGCATAATTAATTTTTAATAATGACATTCGTTGCCTGAACAGTAGAGTTTAGGGCTTTCTCCCACCAGTCCTTAGACATAGCTTAGACAGAGCTAGCTTTGTCTAAGTCAGTTTTATCCTATCAGTTGAAACGGGTTCATGTCTTTCACTGCTAACTTGTGAACAAAACTGAGATCTCTCACTGTGTGTGTGGTTATGCCCTGGTACCTACAAGGCTGACCCAGAGGGAACATTGGTTCTGGCAGGTCTGGGATTCCTCCTGAGTCCTGCTTGTTTTACAACATACATCAGCAGGAAGATGATTATGATACCTCAAAATGGCCCATAGAGGGAGATTCTATGATTCTATGTGTCTATGACTCTTCCAGCCTCAACCCACTAAGTGAATTATAAATCATATCTTTGACAAGATTATTCTGCTTCAAAAACACCATACGTGACCAAGGAAGTATGAATTTTAAGCAGATTATGTGGCTTACCTTTGGTGCTGTCACTATGTACTTCTGAAAATTTCTGATCTGTCATAAAGACTGAAGCATGTATTCTAACCTGTAAATCACAGATTATTTTCTAGCAGATTTTAGTACTTTCACTCAAGTCCGTTGGTCCTTTCCAATCCTAACTATTCTATGATTCTATGATATAATTAAGCTCTGTATGATATTCTGGGTTACAAAAGAATCATAGCATAGTTAGGGTTAAGATCCCTTAAGATCACCTAGTTTCAACCTCCCTGCCATGGGCAGGGATGCCTCACCCTGGACCATGTCACCCAAGGCTCTGTCCAACCTGGCCTTGAACACTGCCAGGGATGGAGCATTCATCACTTCTTTGGGCAACCTGTTCCAGTGCCTCACCACTCTCACAGTAAAGAACTTCCTTATATCTAACCTGAACTTCCCCTGTTTAAGCTTAAACCCATTACGCTTTGTCCTCTTACTCCAGTCCCTGATGAAGAGTCCCTTCCTGGTATCCTTGGAGGCCCGCTTCAGATACTGGAAGGCTGCTATGAGGCCTTCACGCAGCCTTCCCTTCTCTTCTCTTCTTCTGAGCAGCCCCAATTTTCTCAGCCTGAATCCATACAGGAGGTGCTCCAGCCCCCTTATTATCCTCGTGGCCCTCCTCTGGACTTGCTCCAACAGCTCCATGTCCTTCTTATGTTGAGGACACCAGAACTGTACACAGTACTACAAGTGAGGTCTCACGAGAGCAGAGTAGAGGGGCAGGATCACCTCCTTCAACCTGCTGGTCACGCTTCCTTTGATGCAGCCCAGGATACAGTTGGCTTTCTGGGTTGCAAGCACACACTGAAGCCGGCTCATGTTTAGTTTCTCATCAACCAACACCCCCAAGTCTTTCTCTGCAGGGCTGCTCTGAATCTCTTCTCTGCCCAACCTGTAGCTGTGCCTGGGATTGCCCCGACCCAGGTGTAGGACCTTGCACTTGGCTTGGTTGAACTTCATGAGGTTGGCATTGGCCCACCTCACAAGCGTGTCAAGGTCCCTCTGGATGGCATCCCTTCCCTTCAGCGTATCAACCGAACCACATAACTTAGTGTTGTCAGCAAACTTGTTGAGGGTGCACTCAATCCCACTGTTCATGTCACCGAAAAGATGTTGAACAGGCTTGGTCCCATCTTTAGAAAGTAGCATCTGTGAGTGCAGAATTTGGCCTGCTCTGCTGAGTGAAAATGAATAAACTTTTAACCATCTGATTTAAGTTCATGTCTGGTCAACAGCACTGATTCTATTCATGTCCTGCCCTTGCCTCCCTTATTTTGATTTGGCTGAATGGCTATTGCCTCTATCTCAAGAGACACAATGTGAAAAAAAAAAAATATGAAATGAAGACCCACTAAATAGCAATATGTGTACAGACTTGTAAATACGATCAGCTTGATCTTTGAGTGCCCATCAAGTCAGAGTTCACACAGACTTCAGAGGGATTCTAGCTTTGTGGCTGCCTGAGAATTTGGTCCTCTGAGCACTGAACCACAGCAATCCTTCCCCACTGAAAGCTAATACATCTCCATTCTAACTGACCACTTCTGCTTTTACTCATGACAGCAGTAGGACTTAACCTGTACAATTTGTTGCTTGCAGTTTTGACATTGCATCAAAAAGTATTTTAAACTGATCCTTTTATGTTCCAGCAAACTAATTATGGCGTATGCCCGTTAGCATTCAAAGAGGATGACATAATCCTTTTGACAAAGGCATCCCTGTTTCTCCATTTTTGTCATGAACTGGCAAACATGGATCTGCAGGAATCCAGGGGAGCACAAACATTTCTTCTCTTTTACCTGACCATAATTCATACTGGAGAAGGAAACATCAGTAAACTCACAAGAGCCCCTAGTACTGACAGCCTGAACTAGAACCTCACTGGATACCCCAGCAGGTAGACAAGAACAGGTGACCAGGTAATTAGTCCTAGCACCCACACGCAGAGCACAGATTCAGAGCATTACACCCCTCTTCTAAATAATATTCCCACTGCCAACAGAAGGAAAAGCAAAATGGAGCTAGGTTTTACCTAGAAGGCGCTCTCCCTCTCTGCTGCAGACAGGAAGGGGAGGGGTCTGGTTATTGTTGCAGATTTTTCCCCCCTCTTTCTCTGGGTCTTTAATCCCAGACTTGGCTTGTTGCGCTTCAAATTGAAATATCCTGAACAGATGTAAAAACACATGTGAGCCACTGCTCACAAGCTGTGCAAAGCTTTGTTTCATCTGCTGATGATGTGAGCCTAAAGGAGATCTTTTTAAAATTTCATCACTATTCAAAAGGATAATTAATACGTACCCCCAGGCTTTGATTATGCTATACCCAGTGTGTACTGCTGGTACAAAAATAATGAGGCTCTCATCAGGCCGAATGAATACTTGCAGCAAACATTCAGTTTCCATAAGAAATTTAAGATTCAGCGGCGGTACCATGTAGGTGGCTTAATCTAATTTTAATTTGTAACACAATACAATAGATAAGATCATTTGTTTGTAACCAGCACAGGCATTTTGTTTACATGAAACCCCAGTCAGCATTCAGCAGATGGTCTTTTTAAAGGCTTAATTGAAGTTTTCTAATCTAACCTTTTTTCCCTCCATTACAAAGGGGAAAATAAGACACACACACAAAAAAAAAAAAAAAGAAAAAAAGAAGGGAAGGGAACTACAAGGAAGCAGAAAAATAGCTGTAAAACCCTTTTTTAGGGAAAGCACAGAAAAGCATTTCTGCCTTCTGTCAGATGGAGGAGGTTCAGTCAGAGCCACAAAGATGCTGAGGTCAGAGTTTTTAGGTGGCTCCGGAGGTGTAAGGATTGGGCCCTTTGCCCCCACTTTTGTTGGTAGTGCAAAGGTTGGCAACAAATCACTGCCTCTGCCGCAGCGGCCATTCTGCCTCTACTAGGCTACTGCAATTAGCTACCTAAGCCTTTCCACAGCTCAGGCATCTCCCTCTCACGCCTGCCTTCTCAGGGGCTCATTATTAGATTATAATTCTCTGTACTTTCTGCGTTCAGCTGTTCTGGTTTCAGTCTCCTTCTGGTCTGTCCCTGCTGCCCTCAATATTACCACACTGACCACAATAAACACTTTTCTGCTCGCTGGCTCCAGGCTGCCTCTGGCAACTTTCCAGTGATGTGCACTGGAATACAACCTTTCCCAAACATTTAAATCCTCCTCACATAGTGTGTGTTCGAAGAGTTTGGCTCGTTGGGCTTTCTAACAAAAAAAATCAAGTGAGGCATTTATTTTCATTTTCACAGGTTTAGGGAGCATACAGAGGGCAGATGCCAAGCTTTGGGTCCTTTGGGAGTGATGTGCTACCACAGTGTTGGTGAAGAGGAGCCACAGTTCTCCCTTGGCTTTGCTGGTGCCACGGCCTTGCCAGCATGGCAGTGAGCTCAGCAGGACAGGCACCACAGGCATGGTAACTCCCTGACTACCTGTGTTGATCTGGTCTGGCTACCAGCACCTCTGCAGTAGGGATGCTATTAATTCCCCCATAGCTCAGTTCCAGAGCTGTACTTGCTGAGTTATAGAAGAGGTAAGAAACTATATCACATAAGAAAGAGAAACGAGTTTTAGTCATAGTAAACAACTTGAGAACAGTGGCTTTGGGCTTTTTTTAAACAGAGAACTATTCACCATTGAGGAATAAACAGGCACTGCACACTTGTGACACCATCATAAAAACTGGTGTGGGCTGGATTGCTACCTAGTGGTTCACAGCCATAAGGGCAGCAATCAAAGCAAAGGTCAATCAAGATAAAAACGAACTAAAATTGGTAATTCCGCTGGCCTAGTTTTCCTTAGGTACGACCCACGCCTACACAGCTGTCCGTGGAGATTCATACCCCACCCCAAGCCAAAAGGAGGCAAGCCATCTTCAACTCAAATGCTGTAACACTGCATAAGAACAGTGAAGGGGTCAAGCTAATAACACTGCACATTATAATGATACAATGACCATCAGTGTAAGTGGAGGACTGTACATGGAGTGATTTATATGCTGAAAGAAAACAAATACCAGTGTTAGGATAAAAATATCCTCCAAGGAGCCCACAAACCAGCTGGGCTCATAAGGTCAGGTTCAGCACTGCATTCATGCAGCTATGTGGTTTTTGGCGGGAGACCGTTTAAGTCCTGCTGACTCAGAATCCACCACATGGAGGAGAGACTAACAGATGTGCCCACACAAAATTTGGAAAAATTCATAGGTTCTCACAGAAACAAGAAACCTCATGGGCTATGGACCTATATTCTAAATCAGTGTTGCTCTAAGTCCATATTCTTTTCCTGTAAAGAATGGGATTGCTGAGGAAGCACTGTTGTTGTTGAAGTAAATTTGACTGGCCTAGTCATTCAGGAAAAAGGCACATATGTCAGCAGTGTTCACACCTGGAAACTGACAGTGTCATTAATTGCGTACTGGGACTGTGCCATGGAATCTCTTCACTCAGTGAAACGGCCGATTAGATCTTGCCTGTGCTTCACCATAGCCATAGGAGATTCTTCTGCAAAAGACACCTGTAACAACTGAAGTGATGGAGAATATCTCTTTAGCTGTCAACCAAGTCTGAGCTGACCTTATATCTTCTTTTTAGGCAGCCCTTATGAATTAAGATTATTAGAAACACTCCGACACATCTCATTCCAGAAGAGAGTGATGACAAACACTAGCACAGATAGGATAACATGGATTATGGGTGCAGCAGAAGGATGAAGAGGGAGACACACACACGCACACAATTATTGCAATGATTTTCAGTTATATAAATGGAAGCCTCTGTACACAGGGTGATTTAGACACTGAAAGAAAATTTATACCAGTTTAGGATTAGGATTTCTCCCTAAGGACAACATAAAATAGGGAGCGTTTCTGAACTACTTTTCTGAAATGAAACGCAGCAGAACCCATTAACCACAAAATATATAACCTGATGGGTCTTTTTCCTAAGAGTATCATTTTGGTATGCTGTATAGGCATTCAAATAGGGACCTCGATGTAAGATGTTCTATTCAAGAACAAAGAAAACATCTTTGGATAGAAAGTTTAGTTTTGTTAATTTCATCATATTTCATTAATTTAACTTTCAAAGACTCTTGGCTGTGCTTTGTTACTATAGCGTTCACTTTAAGCCCCATATTTTCAAGGTAGTGTGAGGAACTTATCCTCATCCTAGTGAGTTACTTAATTTAACCTCTGTGTAAGGTATTTGAAAGCACAGGTACAAATCTAATGTTTACCGTCCCTGTAATCCTACAGGAATGTGGAAAATAAAGGTATGGAATGTAAATGTTTACAGATTGAAAAACGTACATCAGAGGTAACCAGTCCCACATTGCTTTCCACTAGCAGACTAGAGGGGAGGAGCATGAGAAACATGGAAGTGGGCTTCTAAATTCATTTGCATAATATAACTCCCAAAATACAGCTTCTTCTGAGTGCCAGGCCTACCTGGTGAGAATACAGAGATAGCCCCAACAAAATTTGGATTGTGGGTGAAAGGCCATTGCAGTTTCCAAACCAGCCATCAAAATGGAGCACTGTCACAAAATACATCCATGGCAACACTCTGATATAACTTTGGGCATCATGGTTTCTTCTCTACCTTTTCACATGTCTTAAACTCACTGTTTAAGACAAATTATCCGGCCTTCAAACTGTTGTCGCTCCTTTTAGCCTTTTGTATCTCCGGTTAGGCAATACCCCTCTAGAACTGCTGGAGGCACACGGTTCCTTTGAAGATGCTCATTTAAGGGCCTTATTCTGTGAAAATGCCGGGCCTACAGATTAAATCTGTCTGACACATCAAAGAGGCATGTCACCCTAGTTGCTTTATACAAACCATTGGATGAACAATCGGAACTCAGTTGTGTAGTTTTACTTGCAGTATAAAGAACAGCAGTCAGTCATATTCCAGATCTCTTGTGAAGTACAGTATCTGCTGACTAAGAAGCAGTTCATAACCAGTTGGAAAATACATAAATATGACAGATATAAAATCACTATTTCCATTGTCTGTGCACATATATATTGCACATATAAGTCTCTAGATTTAGATTGAAAATCATGTTCCTTAGATAATACATCCTTCTAGTTAAAGGACATCTTCTCTTTTGGGACTCATTTAATAAGGGACTATGGCTTTTTGCATGTGCAAGATTCATCTAATGTAACTTTTTTGGCTGTGAATCTTAGAAAAGTTGGCATTTTTACAGAGTTGCTTTCCCCCAGTTGAACCTGAATGCAAACCCGTTGCGAGGCTGGGATTCTGTAACCTGACATCTGTTCACATTGATTTGTTGGTAGACCTGCACTTGAAGGTATAGCATGTAATGTCCAAACTATTAGAAAAGAGGAAATGTATTCCCCTGTGATTGAATTGAGCTATAATTGTCACAGGAGCTAAAGAATCAGTCTGCAGCATCTGAGGAATTCTGACCTACTAAGCCATTGAACCTATGCAGTTCCTCTCAAGTCATTCAACATTTTTCATGAACATTCAAAAAACAGAAGGACATAAAACAGGGGAGTTATTTTTAAGATTAAGATTTCTATGGGTCAGTTCATTGCAGGATGTTTGTCTCCAAACTAGCATATCTAGCAATTAGTTACTCTAGCTGTCTAATTCATATCCAAATAAGCAGGTAGTGCTGCCACTGAGGACACGGCTGATCTACTGAGGGGATACAAATGATGTGACGCTATCTGCACCATAAGATATTAATTGGATAACAGGTTTGCATTCAGAATGTGCTGGAAACAACAAGCTGATAGAGTTCACAGCTGAAAGTCTCTGGAAACAGAAAGTTGTGAAAAAATACTCCAAACTACCTATGGAAAGACAAAAAACTAAAGAAAGAACTCCATGTGGCTTGTAAGTGGGGAGTAAGACCGCAGCTGAGTACAGATACTTTCCAGCTGATGATGAGACAGTTCCCCAGATCTGAATATTGTTTTGGTTTTCCTATTAAAAGTGTGGATAGGCAAGCAAGCTTTAGTGTGCACACAAACCAGGCATGGGGAGAGCTGCAAACGAAGCCTACATGGAAGAGTTATAGATTTGCTGCTTTTCTAGGTTATACAAGAGAGGACATCCTTCCTGTGTCTACAGAATCCATACACCATCTCTTTTTACTGGCCTCAAGGGATGCTCTGCATGAGGCAACTTGGGTGAGCACTAATAAGGTTACATAGAAGAAAGTTACAATGGCTGGGTTATGTCTTTTTTTCTGACACTTAAATGCTAAATGCCCTTGTCTTGTTAGTATTATCTTGATAATGATCAAATTGTACTGTTCTTATTAATGTCTATTACTTTATATGCACATGAAGATGCTGAAATGCCTACTACAAGACTTTCTGTTGAGATCCCTATGAGACAAAACTCATTAGAGCCACTACTGCCTCCACAGCCACCTTCGGGCCACTTTCAGGCTGCAAGAGGCAGAGTTTTACTATTCTGGAGACCTGAACACACAAGAATCTGAAAGGGACAGCCTTGTTGAGACCAAAGTCACAAAACAGAGACTGCTCTTTTCTAGTAATACACATACATATGGAGAGTAAAACATAGAGTTGAGCTTGGTCTGGAATTTCCAAAAATATTGATAGTTCCCAAAGATGATATAGGGGCTCTTATGCAGAACACGACTCTGAAGCAGTCTTCTAAATACCATGCTATCTACTTAGTCATTGCTCAGTGTTTGTCCCTGAACCAGCACCACCAGACCTATGTGGATGCACAGGTTGTGATGCAGAAATAAAGATGCTTGTATGTCGGTCAACAGACTTTGGAAGGTCACATGAATAATCAACAGGCACTAAGACAGACAACTGTACAGGCAGTATCAGATGTTTTAAATCACACTCCAGGTGTCTGGTCTACCTGCTAAATGCTGTGTGACAGGGTCTTTGGCAATCATAATACCTGGCATTAAGCATACTTTAGTGAGGATCAGAACATGTCACACACAGCTGTCCAGCTAACATTACTGGGTACAGCTGCAGCTAGGCATAAATTCTGCAGCAAAGGGTAGGCAGTGGTGATTGCCCTTGGCAAAAGCACAAGCTTGACTGTGAAAGTCAGAAGTTACTCTTCTGGGCCGTTAGCATGTCTTCTCTGACTCTCTTTTCTGTGTAACTCAGCAATCTAACTTCAGGACATAAGTCATCAGCATGTACTTGCCATAATGAACAAAACATACAAACAGAGGTATCTATCAGGGAAAAAAAAATCCAAACCGATGTTTCTACTTGAAGGAAAGCATTCAAATCACCTTATAGTGCATGCTTCTTGGTCCCTTTGAGTGAAGACAGATATGGTTTCAGGCGTGACATTCAGATACCCACTCTGCAGTTGATCTCATTTGCTTCTTCCAAACAAAAGAACATTTTGCAGTGCTCTCCCTCCTTTACCCCCACAGATTCTTCTACTAAGGTAAATGATCAAATCCAAATCCCGGGTTAATGAGTGCCAATCATAGCTTCAGCCACTTTTTCAGTCTTGGCAACAAGTTCCCCAAGCCTTAGCAAACAATTATCATTCAGCTACTGTAGAAATTGATTCTTGGGTTGACGAGAGCAGTCCTCCCTTGGCTGGTAAGGTCCTGCCATGGGAAGCAATTACTGCAAGATGCCAGCTGACAGACTCATTCCGCGGAAAGTCAGGTTGTCTTGATCCTCAGGCACTCTCTAGGCAAATTGTATCCTTACACTCATCTCAAACCTCTTACGAACTGTTGGCTTCTATCAGGAAAAATGGATTGTTCCCTTTGTTTCTGTGGCATTTGATAGAATACAACTGGACATCCTGCTTGCACAATAAGGAGATTTAATTTTAAAATTCTCACACCAAATTGTTGCAGTATGATAAAGAAAAAGAGAATTATAAACCAATGAAGATTGCTACTTGCCTAGGGAACAATACAGCACAGCTAGTATGACATATTTTGTGTATAAAAAGACCCAAATTCCATTAACAGTGGCCTGTCTTTACCAATCAAAATTTTCTTCTCCCCATTTTCAAATGGTTTGTAGTAACACTTCCGTATCACTTTGACACCTTTCATTTATTAGTTTGTGGATTTTTTAAATCTTTGATATTCCAAGGTGGCAACTGGGAAAAAGAAAAGATTTTCTGCTTAATTAACTTTTGTGACAACATTTGAACAGCAATTGAGATTTTGCCAAACACTGATGAGACAGAGACACATAGCCAATATCAGCTAACAAAAGAAGGTGGCATTTAAAGTCAGCTGAAAGCTGTTAGTCTTGATATCTATCATTAGATGATTGAAATGTAAGACTGGCTAAATAAACAAACAGTAAACCACGCAATCCACTTCAAATAGTGTCAGTGAGAAAGAACACTCTTTTTTGTAAATTCAGAAAATAACTCATGGACTATCATATTTGTTGTTGGTAGTGCCAGCAGCTCATGGAAGGCTTTAAAGACCGCAAACCCTAAAGACACCAAGATATATAAAGAAGACGATAGGAAGGAAAAATGAGATGTAAGGACTTCTTAACCTTGCCTAGATTCTAAGTTTTACCCTGAGGTACCTGGACAAGTACTGGAAGCAGCATGGGTGATGTGAACCTTTAAGGAGATAAAGACAAATACAGTGTAAATGGACATTTGCAGTCATGGATGCCTGAGAAAAGAGGGAACCCACTAAAGCCAGTTTAATAAGTGTTTTGACTGAGAAGTGCCACATCTGCGAAGATAGTCTATGTCTCCAGAGAGTCAAAAAAGTTCAGTTAGAGTAATATTAGTAAATTAATTAGTAAAATTAATCAATATTAATATTGATACTATTGCTATGACTATTAATCCATCTGTTCTGCTAAAATGCTTAGGACTTGACAAGATTTTAAAAATAAATTTAATGACTAAACCTCTGTCTTTGTAGCATCACGTATCCACTGTGTTCAGTAGAGCTAAGCAGGCTTAAAAAAGCTGAGAATCAGGCTAAGCTTTTTTTCAAATTGTGATGAAACATTTGTCAGGATTTTTCCTAATTAATTTTCAGTCTTTTTAGACTTTTTATTCCCCTTGAAAAAACCTTTTATAATATATTTTCACCTTTTCTTTTTGCATTAACTGTATTCCAGATTCACTGAGTGCTGAGCACACTCTTAGAAAGCCTTTTAACCTGGCTGATAAGTTAAAACTTGCTAAATCTCACATGCCCACAGGGTTTCCCACCTTAATTAATTAATAACCCCCTCCTTGTCCTTTTAACTGGGTCATGAATTAATTTTAAAAGTTAATTATGCAATTCTTTCCTCTCCCTTCACTTATGCCTTTCATCCCTTTGTCCATTGGCTATAAACAATGTGAAAATGCAGCCATATAAGCAGGGGTGGATGCTGTAAACTTTGGACTGCTGGGAAAAGAGAAAAAATCCAAACATATCTCATTCCTGTTTTCCCCTTCTCCTTTTTTTGTTTTACTTTCTATAGCAGGCTTTCGTAGGCTTGTGGAGAGCAGTAAATATCACCAATCACTTTAGAAATAAATTAAATTTTGGTGGTTTTTTTTAAGAACGAAAAAGAAGTAACTTCAGATGAAAGCAGGTCTCTGAGGAAACAACGACCATCGGGGGGTGGGGTGTGTCTTTGAAAAGAAAACAAACAACAAATAAAGAAACTCACCCACAAACAAACAAACAAAAAAAGACAAAAGACCCAAACAACCAAAAGCAGCAAATAGCTTTGTTATTCCCTTTAACTGATGTACTCACCACGTTATTTAGAGTGTAGAAAGCATAATAGAAAAGAACTGACTCCTTCGTATAGGTTATGTAGGTACAGAACATATCTGTTTTGGTGTGCTTTTTTCAGCAAATAGAAACAAGGAGGATAACAGTCTACAAAGGCTTTTCATACCCTCCATGAGTGACATATAGAACAAAAAAAAAAAAAAAAACCAAACCAAAAACCTGTTAAATATTATTTATCATCTCTAAAAAAATTCACTCTGAACTTTAACTACCATTGGACCTTAAGAAAAACCTGTTGTTTGGTCTTTGTCACTGCCCACAAGATGAAAATAAACTGTGAGACTGTCAGGCTCCCAAAGCTTCATAAATACACTCTTAAGGATTTGCCTTCAAACAAAAACACACTGAATTATCCTGAGGCAATAGCTGCAATAACTTTTAAAGAATCTAAGATAGGAAAGTACTTCTTAGGTCAGGATGTTCAAGCCTAACCATTATGGTCAGCCAACAAAATAACATGACATGCTGTGTCCAGTATTAATTCTAGTTAATATAATCAGAAAGCTTTACCATCCAGTCTAAGTGTGGGTCTCAGTGTGTTTTACCAACTTATCTAGGTAAGGTGCAGAAACCCCCCTAGGACTTAGCTAACAATATTGTTTCCTCTTTGACATGTGAGGGAGCTGAGACACAGAAAAATGTACCCATTGAGACGATGGTGCAGACAGGAATAGGATCCAACATCTGAATCCCTGTCCACAGCTGTAGCCACCAGATACACTGCAGAATGATTCTTTTTAGCATTACTGCTTCAGGGATTAATATTTCGTACAATCTTCAAAATAAAGGACAAAGGTTGCCATAAGGCTGCACTATTCTGTACAGGAAGTAGTATCTACAGAAACAACACTTGCATCAAATCTAACATGCATAGGGGGGACTATTTTTCTTGGCACTTTTCCCATTAAAGCCATTGCTCACTTCTTCTTTTCCTTCTTCTTCTGGAACAAGTGACAAATTTCAAAGAGTAAGAACATCTTAACTGTGTAAGCAGATAACAGGAAATATGACTATGAATGAATCTGCTCTGAGGATTAGCGGAGGTGAATGCCCATTGAAAATGCATAAGGGTTTCAAATGTTACTCATGTCACTAAGGGGATGCTGCATATTCATTAAGGTATCACAAAGAGCTCATTTCATATTAATGGAGAGGTCATACATCCTTCCAGAGGAATTCCATTGCAGAGCTGCACAAATCAACGTGCTATTATTTTAAGTGTTACCAATTTAAACCTCTCCAAATTCACAAAACAGCCTGAATTTGCAAAATGATATAGTCACTAGTGGAAATGTTAGTGACTTTTTTTCATCTAGAGGTTGTATAGCAAATTCAGTAAGTGTCTTTATATATGGAAACTCAATTAAAACTTCACATTAGGTATTCCCTTTTGGTTCACAGGAAAGCTTTAAACATCATATTATACACACACACATATATATATGGCATCAGTGTTCTGAGGCTACTTTGTTCAACTACAGTACAGGAGCTTGAAAGTTTGGACTTTTTACAAAGTTAACTTTTCTAACTCTTTTAATGTTTATACGACTTCCATTGCACTTTCATAACAGCAAAAGCCAAAAACTTCACAGATATATACCATATAAGGATCTTTATAGCTTAATATTTTGATAATTAGAAGCAGAGAATTATTCAATACATACAAATTTGCATCCAGGTGTTACAAAGTTTCTTGCCCCTGTTTTTAAATTTTGGGATATTAAAGCAGTGCTGGCTACAACACAGATCTAAATTTTTCTTCCCTTTTCAGGATAAAAATACCCCTATACTGTATGTTACTAAACTGTATTACCCCCATTGCTATTTCTAATTACCAATGGAGGTAATTGGAAACTACAAAGGCAGAGTACCTGCCATAAGAAATGGCACTTCACTGAACCATCAGTGCTTTGCATTTGAAGAAGAGCCTGGAGGTCCCTTCTGGTAACAATCCACATGTTACCACAGATGAGCATACATTTGTGTCCGCATGTTTGCCAGGGCAGCGAACTCTTCTGTTCCCAACCATCCACAAGGATCTGTGGTTGTGAAGGGGCTACTGGCTCTCTGAAC
The DNA here is from genome assembly GCF_004027225.2 of Strigops habroptila. NCBI lineage: Eukaryota > Metazoa > Chordata > Aves > Psittaciformes > Psittacidae > Strigops > Strigops habroptila. The sequence continues at coordinate 54,093,572 of NC_044278.2, forward strand.
ACGAATTTTACATTTTCAAAAAGTCAGGCTGGATGTGCCCCTGGAAGAGTTTTTACATCCTAGCCACACCATCCTGCTGCACAATGGCCCTGCTTTGTAGTATATCAGCATGGCTGAGCATTAGTGTAGGCATAGCCAAACCAGTTTTAACCTCTAGGGGAGGGGACAGCACTGCTATATGTGTAAGAGGCTAGAAGCTAACACACATCTCAGCCAAGGAGTGATTTTTCTGCTGGTCTTAGTTTGCTGCAATCCTCCCTGAACTGGTATTGGGGCAGTTGTTGTGACCATGCTGTAGTGTGAAGGGTCCACCTGCCCTGGGTTTCAGGCTCACAAGAAGTCAGATGTTTTGGAAGTCCAGTTGTCTAGGAAAGAAGGGATAAAACAGAGGGATGTGAAGGGAATTGTCCCAAGCCTAAATCCTACAAGCCTAGCAGCTGCCAAGGAAAGTGGCATGAGCATGTCAGTGCCTCACAGCCTTCTCCTGAAGACCTGTTTTGAAGCTGACTAAAGTCAAATCAATACTTCTCTCAGTATCTCTCAGTGGAGGGAAAAAGAAAAGCGAGGAATGCTCTTAATTTAAGAAGAAACAGTCACATGAGTTTTCTCCATGATATTTTTCAGAATTTCCATTTTGTGATGTGTTCTGAAAAATTGGAAATTGTGCTAAATAAAAAAAAAAAACAACCCTAAAGTTGTCCTTGCTAAAATTTCATATGAAAGTTAAAATTTCATGTTTCAGCCAGCTGCAATTTCAAGTAGGTGTTATTGAGTAAAGAAACATTCACAACGCATTTTTATATAAGAGGGAAAAAAACAGTCATGGATTAGTGATGAAGTCTGAGGTCTGCCAGGGTGCTTCAGGTATGTTCCTGTCCAAGACAATTCTTCAGACATTGTTAATTGTGTGTCCCTAAAATGGTCCCTAAAATTTGGTCTGTTTTCACTTTTACTCCATTCTCTCATCCCTTTTCCATATCCCACCACTCCCTTCTCTTCCTCTTTCTCCGTCCATTCTGCCTTCTGCATTTTGCAGCTTGTTGGGAAATGAGACCCTCCCATGCAATGGTTATATAGTAAGGAATATATTTGAATACACATTTAGGAAACATAGTCTATGTTGTGCTGCTATGATACCCAGTTCAAATTGTTTAGATTAATGACAGCTACATGCCTAATTTATTACTGTAATTATTGTGATAATTTAGAGGAGATAAATTGAAATCTATTAGAATTTAATGTAAAAAGCTGTAATTAGTCTGCTTTGGAGAGGGGAGAAAGCCAATGCACATAACTGAAAATCCATTAAGCCAATTATAATGTTACTGAGGCAGAAAATATGCAGCCATCTAAAATATACCCATGACTTTAGCATAACTGTATCCTAAGCATACAAGCCCATGTGTCGGATTCCTTCATTAATTTAATAAACACATCAAGGCAAAAAAAAAGAGAGAATTCCTTAATCATCATAATTAATGCACATAGTTCAGGCTGAGAGTTAGGATGGGGAGATGGGGGAGAATAAAATTTTGTTGCCATTGAGCAATTATCATGTAAATAAAACAGCAGCAGAAGCATTGGAAGGGGTTTACAGGAGAGGAGGGTACACTGCTAATCATGGCATAGGCTTTCTGAGCTATTCCCAGAAGTGCTAAAAGCTGTCCTGATGCAATTAAAAAAATAATAAAAATAATAAAAAAAGAGAAGACAGCAATTGCTATCACCTATTTACTGTCAAATTAATTCAGCTGCTCCTGAGATGCCATCTGTATCAGCAGAGCGAGGGTGTCACTAGCTTTACGATCCATCAGGAGAAGTGAGAGCACTGTTCTGTTTGATGGCTCTGATAATGGAAAGAAGCTAAGCAATTGCAACAGATACATCATAGATTTTCTCATAATTACCTGACCTGTTACACTGTGTCACTCTGCCGCCAAACACACTGGTTTTATGTCAGAAGCTGTATGGGCATTCTTTACTTTGATCATTCTGTATTCTGCAGATGTCAGCATTACTGTATTTTAATTGACTCCGGGGTAGCATTAAAAAGCACCTTCTATTTTGGTTGCTTAGACCTGATGAGACTGACAACCTGGCATTTATGAACATTAGGCCTTCATGGTAACTGTGTCAGGAACTGTGTTTTTCCTATATCCCCTAGGTACGAATAGCAAAATGATGTTAGTAAACCAGTTGAAAAAAGTGTCTATGCAAAGAGCACCTCTGACATTGTCCAGCCATAAAGATGGCAAACCTTTTCATTAAATTAGACTCTGGAGTCAAAAGTGCATGTTGTATCCCAGTGTGCAATTAGGAATTGACCAGTATGTTGAGAGAGGGCTAGAGCTGAAGAGGACTGAAGCTCTGGGTACGTGTTGGTAACCTCAAAACAAGAATTGCTTGACAATTTCCATATTCCCAGCATGCCCCATTTTCCAGGATCATGTTTTCCTCCTTCTATATGAAGAGACATAGCATTTCCACTACTTAGCTTTCTTGCAACATTCACCATAATCCTCAAAAATTTACACTTAAAATGGTAGAAATATTACAGGCTGCTGTAGTGGAACTACTTTTGTTGGGTTTTTTTTGTTGTTGTTGTTTTAAGAAATATTCTTGGTTGAGTAAAAATAAACCAGACTGCATGTGAATTGTCCATATTTCCCACTGGGCTTCACCCAACAATTTATTTCCTAAGAAATCCACAAACTCTACAGGTACCACCAAGGTGTTGAGCCTGCTGCCTGACTCACTGTCACTAGCTGTCAATAATTGCAACAGAAGTGGAAATCTAACTCAGATCCTTAGAGTTCAGTCTTTGCCTCCTTCACTGGTGCTACTTTGGTATATGTTAAACAATCCATTGTGAAACAACTCTTGCTTCACCGTTAACATAGGACAGCATGCCTTTCCCTTACCATTCCCACAGGCATGGATGTTCTTCTTATTCCTTCTCAGGTTCCGATGAACTTAGTTAGAAATTATGCTTACTGTTGAGGTCTTTCCACTCAGACACCAATAGACTTGGGTGGTTGTTCCCCTTCAAGTCCCAGAATTATCACTGTAATACCTCCTTGATGATAAACTAAACTGTATCAGAATACTTATGAGCTGAGATAAACACATCTGCCTTCAGACATTAAAAAGTTATCATATTGTGCATATGTTGATAGATGGGACGTGTAACATCAAGTGATATTATGAGGTACCTAATTAGTATATTTATTTCGAGATTTTGTTTAAAAATGTTTTCCTAAGGCTTTCCATCAAGTCAGTGGTGCTTGTAAAAGTTATAAAAGAGAAATCCCAGTTCAGCTAATATTTACACTATAGCAGGATTACCCTCCAGAAATCTTCAGAAGCACTCATGATTTTCCATTAAATGTAGGCCCTTCTTTTAGGTAGATGTACTCACTAGGGTCCTAAAGTGAATCTGCAAACTAGAAGTCTATAGTAGTCATTTAGGTATCTAAGTCTCCACTGCAACTTTCCTTCAGGTAGCTCTTACACATATCAAGACCATGATGGATTCTGCTTTCAGCATTAGCTTTATGGGTAGTTTCTGAGATGTCATTTATAAACTATTGGTATGCCAATGAACACTCTCAGCTGGTCTAAAGGGCTGACTTTGATGTAGCTACAAGGAAAGTGTTAGTATGAAGCAACAGCCTCTTAGGTTCACAAAGATACAAAACTCTAAATATCTGTAATGGTATTGTTGGTCCATTGGCGTAAAATGGACCAAAATCGGTTTTGTGACCTAGACATCAGAACAAGTAAACAACAAAAGATAAGCTCTCAATTCAGTACTCTAGTAACAAAAGGTATTCCTATCCCACTCTGTAAAGGTAGGGAGGCTGCTTTGCAATTAGGATGAAGCTGTAGTGTGGTCTACCTGTCCTGCAGCCCACAGTTTGGAAAGAATGATAGAAATTCGAAACATCTTCACGTAAGAGCTGCAGGACTGTTTAAAGACTGCATAAAATGTTCAATGTAAGAAAAAAAGAGAAAGGAGAGTTTTAGAAAAATAAGATTGAAAGTTTGATTACAAAGTATAAGAACCTCTACAGGAAAAATTTAACAGCTCCTGTCAGACTCAACAGTCTTAAAAATACAAGTTTTACAACAACCACAGGCTGGTATTTGAAGGCAAAAATATTATGGCAAGTTTTTTTAATATTAAGTGTGATTAACCACTGGAACAACCCAAAGAAATTATGAATAGTGCATCTTTTGAGTCCTAAAAAGCAGCTTTTTTATTTGTGAATTACTGTATTTAACTCATGTTTTTGTCTACTGTGATGAGACTCATTTAAAAGCAAAAGAGAACACATTTCAGGGAACATAGTTCACAGCGGTTACAATATTTCACATAAATTATATAAGAAAGTCTCAACTAGGTCAGACAACCTAATTACATACCTTGTCTCTGGCAGTGAATGATATCAGTTATCTGGGGAAGACAATGAAAAATGGAATGTATGCAATGATGCTTCCTCTCCAGTACAGACTTCCAGAAAACAGCTGACTGAAGCCTGAGATCTTCCTGAGCAAGAACTTGAATTTTTACTGCAAAGCCTTGCAAAAATTTTTTTCTTCTGCTGCTATTTGGAACCCGTGTATGCTTTCACACTATTTTCCACACTATCTGTGACAACAGACTACACACTTAGCAAACTACCCATTAATTTCTTTTGAACTATTCAGCAGTGTATTGATGTCCCCCACTTCAATTATTGGAGGAGATAGTGAAGAACTGCTCCAAATTGACTTTCCTTTCAGATTTTTTCAGATCTCCAGCATTCCTTCACTCGTGCTTTTTTACAGATCTAGATATTGTTTGGACATGTAGCATCTAGTTCTTTTGCTTGTCAACAAAGGATATCCCTGTTATTTTCCTAATATTTTATGTGGTACCAAGAGAGATTTCAGTGGTGGTGAGGCTTCTGATTTCCCCACACATCCTATGGGGAACTGTTCTGAGTTCTGGCAGAACTCATCCCAAGAAGCTGCTGTATATGGTAGAAAGGGAAAGCAGACATGTTGCTGCAATCCTATTGATAACTTTCTACTGTTGGTTACTCCGGATTACAAAAGAAGGAATAACATTAGAAAAAAACAAGACTGCATAATCATATTAGGCCAATTGTTTAATTTCCATCACGCTAAAGCCAATGCCTTTTATATACAGTGTTTGCAGAACTTCTCACAGATATTTAGATGAATTCCTCTACTATTTTTGGATATCATAGTCTTAACAAACTTCTGCAGGGTTTTTTGGTGCTTGGAGTTTTTTTAATTGTTTTTTCGCCACCAATGAAAACTGTAATGTACCCTGTAATATATTCAGTTCCTTCCCATAACTTCTTAAAAGCAATACTGTAAGGATGTGAACAAATGCAGTACATAGAAAAAGCATATATTGTATTATTAGAGTGGCTCTGCCCATAAATTAATGGAAGATTTTACCACTTAGTACAGCCAACGCCAGGATTTTAAAGCAGGCATGCAAAGTTAATTGAGAACAATTCTGAGACAAAGATGGATCCCAAGGTATTTGAAGCCCTGAGGTAACCTGGCCTGAAAATCTGGTGGGAGGGGAAAAGTAATTAGATGTTCCAAGCAAATTGCCCCAGACTTACTGATATTGATTTAAAATCCAGATAATCCTCTGTATGATTTCCAACAGAACTGAGCAACTGCCTTACTTAAAAAAAAAACAAAACACCAAAAAAAAAAACCAAAAAAACCCACCAAAAAAACCACCAACCCCCCCCCCCCCAAAAAAAGATAAAGCAACACTAGTCACTGATTGTATCTACTACACACACCCATCCACTGTTTATACTTTCCTCTGGCAAAATGGTACAGCCAGCTTCACAGACACTATGGGAGTTTCTCCTTCTTTTCAATAGAAGGCTGGCAGGCCTGTAGTAAATTTCCCATTACAGTTTCAGTAAAATTGAGAAACAAAATAACTTCTTGTTCTTGTCTGCCACTGATAGAGAAAGCATCCTAAATGTGTGCCACATGATTTTTTAAATCTTTCAGCTGATCCATGTTGTATTTCTACTTATTAACCTTCTTAAGCAACTTTCCACAGTACATGACAAGGCACCCAAGGCAAATCAATATTACCAAAACCTGAACATTTTTATTTTGAAAGGGTTAATAGACATTCTGAGGAAAAAAAAGTCCATCTGTTTAATGTTCTTCCAGTGATGACAGTCTTGAGGCTTTTTTTGGGCTATTCGATGAGTTTTAAAGCACTCTGAAATGATGACAGATGCTTTACAGGGTGGCTAGATGTGTCAAGAATCACATGAATGGAGCAAACCTGAGGTTCTCTCTGTCTCTGCCAAAGGCCAGTATCAGGGTCTTACAAGTTCTCATCCAAAACTGTTGTTACTAGTGATGATAACCAAATATTCACAGAATCATAGAACGGTTAGGGTTGCAAAGGGCCTTAGGATCATCTAGTTCCAAGTATGCACATCTAGCCACTTTTTTTTAAAATAATTACAAAGAACAGATACAGCAGAGAACTACACAGACTAACTAAATAACAAAGAAAAGCATTCACTTTCATTGGTTTTTAATTGCACACTTTTCCAGTTCACTGAGCATATTTTAAAGGGGCAAGGTCACCAGCAGTGCCTACTCTGGACCATTTGTTTCTCTCTTTTCCTCCTTGGGGGATGCAGTAACACCAAACCCGGCTTGAGAGGAAATGTCAGCTTGTAAGGGGCAGCCCACAGATATCAGATGTGTCTGCTGGGGTGACAGACCTGTTGACAAATGATCTATTAGGAGTCTCCTTTGTTTTAAGAGTGTTTCAAGCTAAGTATTTCCTATATAGGGCTACAAACCTATAGCTCTTTTTATTGTGGAAGTGTTTCACTCACCTGTATACTTTGTTTGGCATTATTTGATTGTTCTGCAGCTGCAGAATATAGCAGATGAGAAACAGCATCACCTATGGCACTTCTGGAAGACAGGGGAAATGTGGGAAGCTATGGAACAAGGAAATTATGTTTAGGTAAATGGCCAAGATCTTTACCTAGTTTTCTGGTTTTGTGGCTGGCTGACCTTACTGGATCACGTAGTGTCTCAGCACTTTCCATTTGGTGCTGAAACATTTTTTTGAAAAACCTTCCTGTAAAGATTTGCTTGAAATTATTTTATAAAAGAAGTTTTTCCTTGCATCATACTGAAAATATACTTTTATTCCAGGGAGGTGGGGAGAGAATTTTTTTATCTGCATGGTTACATGAATCACAAGCTTAAGAGCTTTCCTGAGTATATGATCTATTCAATGCCTCCACAACCCCTAGCAAATTGATCCATGACAGTTCCTATTTCTTTTTATTCCTTTGTAATTCAACAGCATTTGTATTTTAACTGCTGTTTTATACTGTAAAGTCATTTCACATGGGAACACCTCTTTCCTCCTCATTTTTCTTTCATACAATATATAACAGACACGAACTATCACTGAAACTCTCTCAATTCTTTTAAGTTTCCGTGTGAGGGAGAGATACAACTCAACTCATGAGTGACTTTATTGTATTACAGTACTTTGATTTCCTCATATAAAGACTAGTGACTGTCAATGTGAACAGGTCAAATTCAGCAATGATTTTCCTGTAGATCAACAATGGAATCTTAGGAACTCCCATGTGGTGCTGGAGATCAAAGCAGATTACAAATGGTAGCATTTGTATGAATGTTTTGTTTTGGAAAACCCACAAGCCATTTGGAAATGTCTACTGCTGCAAGTCAGGCAAGAACTGTATCATGAAGGAGGTTGATACACTCTGTTCCACACAGTAGCACAGTTGTAGCTAAAATGGAATGGAGAAATTTTACAATGCAGATTTAAAATATTATCTACCAAATAATAGATAGGCAGATTACTCAATGTAATTGCATTGAAAACACAATTACAGACAGATTTCTGGCTGTAAATCCCAGAGATCTTATAAGAACTGAAAAAAAACCTGCATGGCAAACTACCTTGGATCTAGAGCCAGAAATAACTGAGGTCAAAGGTAAAATTCTTGACAGGCTTCAGCAGAGACTGGAACCTGGAGTTTAGTCTGTGGGGGGAAAAATTCGCCACTTGACTTCTCTACAATGTAGTTCATATAATAGTGATTGAGAAATCCAGTCCCCATACCATTTCAGTGGCAATGTTACAGAGATCACTGCCAATTACTGAGTCACTAACTTAATTTAGACCCAAGGTATTACTGGAGAATTAGAGGATAATAAATACTGGAAGTGATGAAGGAAGATGAGAAGTTTTGAGCCAACAAGTCACTCTTTTTAGGGAATCTGGAAAACATATTGCTAGGTCTGGCAAAGAGCAGGCAATTAGCACTGCTCATATCTCAGTAAAAGTGGGGACTTAGCAAGCTTATTTACCCACTGCACTGGCAGAACCTAAAGGATTACTCAAACGGATGGATGTGGGTTAGATGAATACGTCAACCAGACTGAAACCTTCTAGCCAATATGAATGGAAAACCAAGGTTCAAGCCATAGATATGTTTCAACAAAGAGGGATGGCCCATGAACCTCAGACATTTATACAGGAGTCTGTTCTGTTGCTGAGAGCTCACCAGGTCTGGTGTTTTACACAGGCACTTTACACTCTCTGCCCCACAGTGCTCTCACCCAGCTCAGCTCCACATCCAGTGCACAGCCCCAGAAGCAGTGGGGAGGCAGCAAGCCAGGGCCTGGCTGGCAGAGACTTTTTGTGAAGAAAGGAAGGAAAACATTTCAAGGGAAATTAGTCTCCAGGAAATATATCAAAGTTCAGGATGAAAAGATAGGTTACTAAAGTGCTGTTTGTTAGTCTTGTTGGCATCCCTTGCCACTATGCCATGGATCGCACACTCTCTCATCAATGCACAAGAACAGAGCACAGTGAAATCTTGATGGCCTTGCAGAGGACTGCTGGGGAAGAAGGCTGTGGTCACACCACCAGGGAGTGACAGGGCATGAAGGGAGAGGAGAGCACATGGGAAGGATGTGCCCACTCCTGACTCCTGCTCTGTGAAGACTTTGAGGGACCTCCCACCTGGAATGCTTTCCAGAAGTGTGAAGTACATTTATTTGGACACACAAGGTGTTCTGATACCAAGAGAAGGCTATGGGACTTCTTTAATAAAGATGAATATCTGCATTCTCAGGGAATGTACAGACACAGCTTGTACATCCCTAGTAATTATTATAGCTACTGAGCATCTGGAGATTTCATTTTGCTTTTCAGAAAGATTTAGTCAATTAAACAACTGAATAAGCTTTTCCTTGACAAGATTTTTCCTCTGCTAAAATAATGTAACTGTTCATTTTTCATTGAAACGATAAAAATAAATGCATGTTTGTTAATTGTTTTGATAAGAATAATAGACTGAACAAATGGGAAGGTTTGGGGAGGGAAACATGCAGACCTGAAGATTCTTATTAGGGATTACAGATAAAAATATAAAAACACACGTTCACCAGAATGAGGCCACATAAAAATGTATAAACCCACCACAGAAATGAGAATCAAAGAAGAGGCGATGCAGTTGGTAGTGTTCATTTCAGAGAGAGCAACAGATATAACAATACAGAAGTAATATGTGCCTTTGGATTAACAAAGATAATATGCTGAGAAAGAAAGAGCTATGTTACAAGAAATACTTCAGAAACTGTTGAGAAGGTCATTAAACAGAGTGGTGTTTGGCAATGGCCTGTCATCTGAATGATTATGTTCCCTGTAAAAAAAGTTCACCTTTTATTTTACTTACAGTGCATTCACAGCCTTGCTGACGGCTTGGGAGCACTTCTGTCTATATGTGGTACGCATGAATTTTGCTTGATGAAAGATTACAAAATTAGATCATGTGCCAAAATCTTGGCACTTCTGAAGCCAATGGCCAAAAAAATCCCAGTTTCTGGCTAATCTACTTACTGCCTCAACTAGACGTCTATTACAAGTCCTAATCCTTCGTGCAACTGCTTTAAAAAGGACTTCACTCTGAACAAGCAAGAAAAAAATTATCCTGAATGTGATATTAATGCTTTAAATCTGACATTTTTCTCCTTACTTCTCAACTTTCATTGCCTTCACATATTTATACTTTAACCAGAGGTGTAAAACATATCAATAAGCCTGCTTCCTATGATCTGGTAGGTTACCATCTGCTAAAATATGTTAATATATTAAAGAGATCTTCTTGAAAATAAAATAATCTAATTTTAGCATATATGCTCCTCAGTAGCATGACTAAAGAAAAGTAATGTGTGCAATTAAAGCAGTGAGAGTTCAGTCTGCAGTCAAGTGAGATACCGACTCAATTTCACTGTGAAATCTGGAACACTTGGTGTATGTAACCAAGATTTATGAATGACAGGAACAACCAAAGTCTGTCAAATACTTCTCTTCCATTATAGCCACTGAATGGCTATGTGATGGAGCATCAAAGCCCTTCAAATGTATGCTTTTCTTGGTTGTTCTCAGGTTAGGCTCTGTGTGGATTCAACTCTGATGATAAGCCCTTCAAACTGCACAGGCATTTTGATCACGGAAAAGCAAAATTCTGTCTAAGAATCTAAACTGCAGTGAACTAGATCCTCCACAATGTTAGTGAATGAGGTAAGTGTTTCAAAGGCTGTCTGACTCTACTTCAACATCAATTGCCAACTCCATCTAAGAAATTTTTACACAGGAACAGAGAGCAAATATTTTAAACTCCCCCTTTCCCCCTTCTTTTTTTCCTCACAAAGGCATGCCACAATGCCCATTTTTTAATAATAAGGAATGAGTATGCCCAATTGAAGCTCTCGTTTCAATCAAGGCCACAGGCTAAAAACCTAAAAGACAATAGTAGCAGGAGCCTCCTGAGACCTTGGACTGCTGCATTATTCAATCTCCAATATGCAAACCTAAGACATAACAAGAGTTAAAAAGGCTGTGTCAGGAATATCAACCCTGACATTTCTCTTTGTAACTAATTTTGTACAGTTACGTTACTGAACTCCACATAACCAGTTCATTTATACCTTGGAAAAAGAGAGAAAGAAAAACAAACATCATGTGTAATGTTAATGTAAGAGGCAGCAAATTTTGTATCAACAATTCTGCAATAGTATATGAGCATAGATGTGTTTTAATGTGTTACAGGAAACTTGCATAACTAAATCTTTAAAAACTAAGCATGTTACTGTGCAGGTATAGATCCATTTGTCTAGCTTCAGCTTTTCTCTAAGGGCCATTTCCGCAGTACTAAAGTGCTTTACAACAAATTAGTTTATTATCAGACAAACACAGAATCATTTTCTTCCTCCTCTGTAAGTTTTTCTTGCATGTGCATGTATGTACACACAAATCAGAACATATACACAATATATACATAGAACTGCATGTATTTTTATAATTTCTAATGAGAAATGTTTTTAAGATTTTATGCCCCAACATCCTTAAGCTGACTTTTTTAATGTGAGTTTAATGAGTCAAAAAAGTCTATACATTTGTATTTTGGCCATTGTTTTATCTGTGCCTGTAAAGTGATACATTTATAAAAATCGTTTTGGGATCTAGCTTAATTTAATTTGTCTTTTAAATTCAGTCCCTGAATGATTACTGCTTGAACTGAAAGGTGCTGAACAGAAATTGCCTGGTGAGACCCAGTGCAGGAGTCACCCTGTCACACCTTTGACCTTGTGCATGCAGCTGGCATCACACAGATGCTTAAAGACATGGTGAATGTCCTAGCCCAGATTCCATCTGCTATTAAAAATATCTAGGCATGAAAGGCAGTCCAGTTAAGCCTGGTGAAAATGCTGCTGTGCCCTCCAGATGCCAGAGACGATGTACAAAAGGCGGTAAGAAAGCTGTCCATGTACCCTTCATTTTCACACTGTCATAGCTAAGCTCTGCGGCCTTATTTAACACGACTGACAGCATAACCTAGATGGCACAGCTTTTTTGACCAGTTCTGAGCATTGATTGTGCTTTATTTATTCGGTACTTGAGCTATCAAAGGGAAAAAGTGCCCGTGGCAAGCTAGGTTGCAGTAACAATCTGTGCATTTTAAACTGCCTGCATCTTAGTTACTATAACTACTCCCAACTGCCTGATTAAATACAAATGATGTTTCCATATATTAACTGCAAGCTTCTTTCCAATATGTGCTGAACATCATGCTTAAAACGTAGGATTCTGGAATGGAATAACATTTATGGGAGTAATTTCCCAAATGTGTATGATTATCACTTGCAAGGATGTATATGCCAGTTAAAGTCCACAGTACGATGAGAAATCTTTTCCAACCTGCTTAGAATGGAAATAGACAATTAAAATTCCGCTTTTCCATGAAGAAGTCTCTCATATAAATAATCCGTTTGTCACTCAGACATTAATATAGTGTTCAAATTTGAACATTCGGCATGCTATTTATGTATAAACATTACCTATTTTACTGTATCAATACTGTCTTTGGAAAATATAATTTTTAAAATAGAGGATTTAACATTTGAAATTACCTTCAATTTCTGTTCTAATTTTTTTAATCAATTAACTAAATTTTAGTCAATGAATTGCTGACCCTTAATGTATTTGAAAAGAAGAACAAGTAAGCCAGTGAGGTAAATAAAAAATGGGATAAAATTAGGAATGGTAGATCACTCCAAGCAGTTGCCTGCCTCTTCTAAGTGCACTTGTTTGTAAGCAAGAGAAATTTGATAGTTCTGTTAAATCTGAACTTTCATAGCTCATATGATAGGGCATGTGTTAATGGTTAGGAAAACAAGGCAAGGAATAGAAAGCTATCATTCAGAAGATGGAGAAAGAACAGGAAGTGTCGATGTGAAGTGCAGGACTTATTCCAGTCTGAGCTCTAAAACTGATTTCCTAGTGAGCTACCAAACTTTAAATGGCCTACTTTCAACCCCAGCTCATATCATGGATTTTTATGTGGTTTATTCCTTGTCTTTTTCATCACAGAATGAGCAGGATGTAAGAGAGACAGGTGTGAGAGAGGCAAACATACTGGCAGGATGCAGGAAAGAGACATGTTTCGAATGGAGCGAGGGAAGAACTGATGCCTTTGCACATGACATTGGGATTAGCCTAATCCGAAGTAATGTGTACTTTAGGTGTAAAGTACAGACCTTTGAAAAGACACATGGGAACAGGTGCATGGGGGTTCTGCAGATGAAGGGGGGAGCAGGTCTCAGATCAAAACTCTAAGTGGTCTGAAGGAGGACCTGTGTAGTCACCTTCTTCAGCCTATTCTTATAAACTAACACTGCTGACAGCTGTTGCTGAAATCTCCTTCTTCATTGTGGTTTAGGAGTATTACCCTTTGACTTCAGTGCCTGTGATTCACCTCTGGGATGTAGGGAACTGAGGATTTCTTCCGATACTTATTCTTTTGGGAAGCAGGATTGCTGGTCTTCAAAACCACTCCTCAGATTTAGGTACCTCTGAGGGGTTTCCATGGCAAAGACCTACAACCTGCAACTAGGATATTCAGGATGACAATACTTGCCATGCATCCTTTTCAGGAAACTTTTAGAGATAACTTGATGCAGTAAACAAATAAAGTTGGAGGGAGTCTTCCATATCATGGTTAGTGCACTAACATGGAAGAGACAGTGTATCTGTTTCCAAGACCTTATTCCAGCATTATAAGAAAGTTATCCTATATATACACCCTTGAACTAAGAAGAAAATGCTGGCGCTTGAAATTCCTCACCCCTGTGTACAGCATAGAGGACTGAAGGTAGTACTGATTTATGCTTCCAGGCTGCACTTACAGGCAGAGTGGTAGAGAATAGCAACTTTCCTGTCTTCTGACAGATACTATTGATTTCACCACCTGCTGTTAGTTCTTTTAGTCAACAATGAACAAGTGTAGATCAATGCATCTCACGCAAATGCAACCACCTGCATATGACTCATCAACTGGGAGGATTGTTTGATCAAAACAAATAATATAGTGATCCTAAAGGAACAGTGAACTTTCTAAGGTAGAGGGCTAGAAGTATTCTCTTATGTTTGCAAAAGATGAAGCGAGGAGATTACTTATCCATTCCTTCTCCATATAATAAGTCTCCAAGAAAAGGCTGGACCATTACAAGCACTCAGAAGCAAATGATCAGCAAAAAGTAACATATCCATATGTTGGAATAGCCTTTAAGAAATGTGAGCATAGTCTAGGTTTTTATGTCTCAAAGTAACTGTTGTTACAAAAGATGAGGGGAGACTTTTTAACCTTAAAAATATTCCTCAGGCAAGCCTGAAACAAAATGCACTCACAAGGGAAAAAAAAAAAAGGCTATAACTGGTATCTATCATATTTTTATCTATTAAAATATAAGTAGATTAAGTTTTACATTACCTCATATTCTTTCTTCTCAGGTGTGCATGATTCTGAGATGTAGACCATATTGAACATGTCAAAGTCTGCGATTTCTGCTTATTTTTGTTTACTTCTCTTTCTTTTTTTCTCTCTTTTTATTATTTTTTTTTTTCTTTTCCTGGCTCGGCAACAAATGTTGCACCTAACAACTCACATTTAAAAAATACAAGCTGTTCCTGTAATGATCACAACATTTAGAGAGAAGCATTGAATCTGACAGATTTGTGTAAGATATAAGTTTTGTAGTTAAAAGTTTTGTGTTTCTTTATCTTTGTGCTTACAATATAAGTTATATATTTTGTTTGAGTTCTAAAAATATAGCTGTTTTGTACTCAGTGCTTAATGAAAACAGAGTATTATACCATGAAAGGTGACCTGTTGAAGGCAAAGTGCTAATAAGTAGCAGATTGTTCAACATGACCTAAACGGTTTTTTTATTGAAAACGAGATCTACAAAGGTACTTTGTAACATGTTTCATAAGGACTTAATTTTGTCCAGCACTAACAGGGCCATTAAATCTACTTAGAATCTGGATTACAAGAAAACAAGGATATTTCTATTCTCTTTTACCTTGTTCTGAAAGTAAAAATGCATGCCTCTTGCACTCCCTTAATATGTTTTCTAAAGAAACAAAATAAACTTGTTAAAATCTCCTCTCTGAGAGAGAAGAAGGAGAGAAAAAGGCAGGGCCAGGCAGAGGGGCAGAGCTGTGGACCTGGCTTTTTTTTTAACATTGGTTATGGAAGATTGTGCAACTCACAATAAGCCTAATGAGCACTCTCCTAATGCAGCCAAGTCATTTTCTAAGGAGCAGCCGTAGAGTCATATGGTAGTGCGCTGACTCCAGGGATGACTTGCAATAGAGCAGGGAAATAAGACAGCCCTCTTCACTGTCAGGTCCCTGCTCTAACCTCTAGAGCACACTTCATAAATGTTTGAATCTTTAACAAAATCTTCTGGGTGTCTGCTTCCTTCAACACTAACTGCTTTAAAGTATTCATGGGTTATTTGTTTATGACTCTTAAACAAATCTATTAAACACTCTGCATTATTTTTAGTTAATTTTTTTTTCCCCCTTCGTTTTAATAATTGATATTGTTTTGGATACATAAATATGCCCTAAGAGTATTTGTCATTTCCTAATGTTTACAGTGGGGACTTTTTTTTTCTATAAAACTAAAAGATTTTTATTCCATATAGAGTATGCTTTTCTGTTACATGCACATTTCAGAAACAGTCACAGACAATGCATCTGGCAATAGCATCTGGATTTGAAGGAATTGCAGTTAATGCTGCTTGGAAAAACTTGTGCTTTATTTTCATTCATCATGTGGTCACAGAGAACAAGGACACCCCTTATATAAAATATTACAGAATTTGGTTAAGTGATGGATAAAAAATTTCAATAATTACTAGATTAAAACTTTATATCTAATGTTGATAATAGATAGGATGATGCAAAGGAGTCTCTTAGATAAGGAGGTTATTGTATGCAACTCAGAGATTAAACTGGTTTTAATGAAATGCTTAACTTAATGTAATGAGTAGATACAAATCCTGAGCTGCTTTCTGTCTATATTTTGTAAATAGAAATAGTAAGGAAGGGCAACAAAGAGCTCAAACACTCCTACTTGAAACTGTTAGTAAGTCCTGGATGTTATTTTCTATGCTTCTGGTAAGTTCAAGCAAAACCAATAATAAATGAGACAGATAAAGAGAAACGGAGTCTGCTCTAATGTTAGCACTTTTTATCTTTTTGTTAAACAAAACAAAACAACCAAGGTTCCTGAAGTCACTGGAATTATCTTGGAGTGGAGCTGGTGAAAATAGTGTGGATTCACTGAGGAAAAGCTACTTGTAGGCAACTGCCAGCTGATATGGTCACAGATACAAAATCTTGTGTTACTTGCTTCCTTCTCCCTAGAAAATGAAAAAGCACCTTCTACTTCTTATCTCCCTCCTGGAAATGCTTTTTGAGTCCCTTGTGCTTGAACCACTCCCAGCTACAACAAAGTGATGAGAAGCAACATGTGCAGCAGGTCAAACCTGCCAGTTGAATGAGCAAGTAATGCTTGTTATCAGTACTCAGGTTACTTTAAACTCCATGGAAAAACCAATGGACAGCACAAAAGCCCAGCAGAATATCTTCCATCTCTTTGTATTTGAATCAAACTTTTCTTACTGTAGTCAGTGAGCCATATTAGCAATGATTTGTGCAGATCAGTATTTTCCAGACCAGACTCACCAGGTGGCAGTGCTATATACAGTCTGTAACTGCCAGTGGCTTTTAAAGAACTGTCATGTTGCTGCCAGTGGGAAAAGGGACAGCAGAAGGGCAGTCATGCTTAGGAAAAGTGTAAGGAGGAAAAAAACAGGAAAATGGGGTTTGGGTCCCAAAGGGCCAGAAAGGGCAGGAAGCATTTTGTTTATATTCATATGATGGTGACCCTGTGTGGGGCCAAGTGGGAGTCTGCTGGGATGCCTGGGACTAGATCCCAGGGGGAGAATTCAGTTTCGTACATGAGACCCTTCACTCCACCTGATGTCAGTGTCATCTTGCACTGTCCCTGCTCCTGTGGCAGAGGGGTGAGGAAGCAGCAGCTGGTAGCAGTGCAGATTCAACTATTAGACCATCAGATAACTTTCTGTGAGTGCATGGTACCTGGCCTCATGAGCACAAAGGGAGAAAACTTCATAAAATGTGAACAAAATGTAATACTTACCTGTGACCTTTCCTAAACTAGAAACAGGAGAAAATGCATAGATATGGAAGAGTACCTCGAATAATGCAACATACAAGCTGGACATGGCTGATGTCCAATGCATCTCTGAAAAGGCCAAGACGGAAATAAAATCACAAATGCAATAAAAAATGAAAGCAAATTAGATCACCATTTGACTAGCCTGAACAATATGAAGCAACAGAATAAAACTGACAACTGCTTTTATGCATTAGTCACATAAATTTTCTGGAGACAGTAGATGGCTGCATTCTGGAACAACTAGCCTTAAAAACCACAGGAAAAGAGGCTATTTTGAATATAATCTGGAGTGATGCAAGGACCCACTTCAGTGAGAACCTCTGTCATAGTGCCCACAGTACTGAATTTCAGAAAAAGATACTGTATAAAATTGATATAACTGTTTAAACAAACAAGCTAAAAAACTCCTAAAAGCACTGTCCAAAACTAAAGAAGCCTAGGTGCAGCCCAGAGGCTGTTGAAAAATACAGTGCTAGAAGTCAGGTAACAAGTGTGCCACAATTCAGAAAGAAAACAAATCAGTCCAGAAAATTCCTTCAAGCTTTGACTAGAAATTTATGAAGGCTATCATATGGAAAAGCTTTTTTTTTTTTTTTTTTTTTTTTGAATGGAATTCTGGCCCAAAAAAGGAGAACAGGAAAGACCATACACACAGCAAGTTGAAAGTAAATTTAAAAAATGAGAAGGGATGAAAGGAGCATGAAGAGTATGACAAGAAGTTCCCTGAAGGCACCCATGGAATGAACAGGCAAGGAAATTAGTGAGACCATGTGGTCACCAAAGTGTAGAGGGAACACACAGGCCAGGGTAACTCCCATCTGCTAAAGGGCTCTGAAAAGGTCTGAGAGCGGCAGCCCCGTGACTCTGCCTCCACTTCTGCCCACTGAGCACCTGTGCCAATGTTGGCTGTGCTCACCAATGACCTGGAAAGGCAATGCACAGTTAAATCAGCAAGTCTATCTTGGGTAGATAACAGATCCGCAGGTTGTAAGAAACCCCAGGAAAACATCACAAACTGAATGAGTTGTAAAAAAGGTGGCAGATGAGCTTTAATATCAATAAATGCAAGGTAATGCCTCTAGGGAACAGTAATCTAAACCATGCTTCCATGATGCTGAAACCTGAGCTGTAAGTGCCAGCTGTAACGGAGATCCAACTACCAGAAAGAAAACTTGGGAGTCATCCGTGGCTGGTTTTCAAAATCACTGTCTTAACATAGAGTGACGGATGCAAAATAATCTTGGGTATTGTCAGGCCAAAATATCAGTAAAGTATCATTGAGAGAAAGACCTTGTTCCCACAGTGGGAGTGAAGCCAAGCAGCACCAGCAGGCTGAGAAAGGGAGAAGACAAATTCGTGGTCAACAGGTATATAAACAGATACCAGAAGGACTAGACAGGAAAATACCCTCTAATATCCCTAATCTAGTGGTTGCAGAAACTGTCACAGTGTGAAAGAAGAGGTCTGCCATGAAGTGGCCAGGCTCATGTATTAAATGTCTGACTGCTGTTTCTGCAGACAGAGGGCCAAACTGGATGGGCAACCTGTTCTACTCTGTTGGGCATCTTTTCTCTTACGTGCTCATATAAT
The DNA here is from genome assembly GCF_004027225.2 of Strigops habroptila. Lineage (NCBI taxonomy): Eukaryota > Metazoa > Chordata > Aves > Psittaciformes > Psittacidae > Strigops > Strigops habroptila. The sequence continues at coordinate 54,112,345 of NC_044278.2, forward strand.
GTTGGGTTTGGAAAGTGGAAAATGTGTAACTCCAGAATGCATCAAGGAATCTCACATTCTTCATCTCTGTACCTCACCTCAATCCCATTTGTGCTGAGATTGCTGGAAAAAATTATTATATGCCTGTTGATTAACTATCCTTGCTGAAGCACCAGCTCATGCTAACAAGAACACTATAAATACACCTAACCTCTAGCTGGAAATCGCTTAGATTTCTTGTATCAATTGACAGAAAGGTGGTACCATTGGAGTGGAAACATACAAACAAAAACCTTACACTGACATAAACAGGCTTAGTGACCAAAAATACCTGGAGGGTAAGCTCAGGTCATTGGGTTTGGGGCCAGCTTGTGATGGAGTTTTGCAGCTTCAGAGCAGCCTCCATGTAGAAAGCAGAGCTTTTCCCTGCTGTTTTTATAGCTATTCCTAGTTAGCTGCTGTTCCAGCCCTCATCCCTTTACTGGCATTTGCTAGGCTCTGATTATATGCTCAGCTTTGTTCCATTTTCTCTTTGACTACATCTAACCTTTTCTCTTTGTGATCATCTTCTGTGTATATACTCTGATATAGATGGGTATAGTCATGGAGCACAGACACTGGAGGGCTGGCCAGTAGAAGTAGCAGCTTTGCTCTTTACTAACAGAATGACTGTTCCTGAAAGAGGCTTGTGAGGTCTTCCTGGGGTTTTATTTCTAAGCTAGCCTAGGAATGTGAGGCAGCACAGTCGTTTGGCACAGAGGATCTGGCTTGCCTGGGCTTGTTTCAGAGAATGCTGTCACATAGTTCAAGTGAGGTGGTGGCCCTGTGGTGTTAAGTCATATTGCCCTTTCATGTCAGGGCAGCTGGTTCATGTCCTCCTTTCCCCAGTGTTTGTCTGCATGTGTGTCAAGAAGTTACTTGATCCATGCTCTTGCACCAGTCTCTTGAGCTTAACTCCTTGAGAAAATTTGGAAGCATGAAAGCAGTCGATCTTTGTGGGCTGTTTTAAGTCTCTTTCTACCAGGAAATCTCAGTGTTTGCACAGCAAAAATCAGGGGAGAGAGAATGAAAGGAGAACATGAAAGAGGCACAAATTATGTTAACACAAAAGTCACAAGTAAAAAATTACTATGCTATATTAAAAGCACTTCCCCCTACAAGCATTTCTATTTCCTCTTTAACTTTCAAGCCCATCAAACACACGAACACGGAAGGGAAAATGGTTTGTGCAAAGCTCATTTGCTACCAACACCAATAGCTGCAGACACTATAGCACAGCAGCAGACACACTGCCCCACAACTATTGCTGCTCCCATGGCACCAAAATACATGCAGCTCAGACATTGTCAGTAAATTCGTTTCACATTTTCCCAGGCAGCTCTTGAGGCTGGTTTCTGAAAGAGAGCTAACCACCCACTCCCACATGGCAGCACCAGCCCATGGTCCTGGGGTGGTGAGATTGTCCCCGTGCTCTTGCTAAGGTCTCTTCCCCACCCCAATTTTAAGGTGAGCTTTGGGTCTCCCTGCTGCATTTATTTGAGGTAGAATAGACAGCATTTTTAGAGTGATATACTTACTTTGTACTGTCATAAACAGATTTTATGGCAGCAGAATCATTTCCAGCCAAACCTTTGGCAAAACATAAAGAATCCACACTAAGCTCATGACTTCTTCTATGATATCTTAGACATAAAAAGAGAGACTAGATTTTTTTTGTCTTATATTAAGTGCCTTTCTGAGATTCTCATGCATATGCTGTTTTCCAGTGTAACCCTTAAGTATTTCTTAGCCTCAATCCATTTACTGTGTCTTTAAACTGCCTGCTCTGGCATCTCTAATAACACGTTTTCTGGCCCATAAGAGATAGATTGTACTTTGTCTTTTTTCTTTGTATCTTTCCACACTGGTTTTTTCCAGAGTAAAGCATGTTCAGGAAATTATAAGCTACTTTGAAAGTGCGTTTACAGCTTGACTAGAAGAGTAACGGAGTGAAGGAATTTCATTTTGAGTATCTTCTCTGAGCTGATGTTGGTTTGGGGGTGGAAAAGTTAGTGAGGAGGAGAAATGGACAGAAAAAGAGCAAAAGAAAAGGGTGCTATGAAACAGTTTATTCATATAGCTTAAATCTTGCCATTTAGCTGGTACAGCTGGCTTGTGGCTCACAGAAATACTGCTGTATCTTCTGAGAAAATGCTCCTTAGAAAAGATTCCATTTTATTGTTTTATACAATTTTATATACATTTTATTGTTTTATATACATTTATATACATTTTATTGTTCTTAACCATTCTGAGTAGACAGCTGTGGCTTCACTATTTTTACTAGTGTGCTGGAGAAGTTGTTAATTCTTATTTCCAGGGCCTGCCACTCAGACTATGTCAGGTGGGAGGGTAGCCTTTTACTGTTGATACCCTTCTCACATTTCCTACTCTTCTGAGTACTCCTGTTACTTGTCTCTGTATCCAGTCAGATGTGGATATGCATCCCAATTTGCAAAAGGAGTTTTTTAGTGTAACTTTTAATATAACTATGTTCTGCTTCATTCTTCAACTTGGATGAATGTGAACCTATTTAAGCCTCCATATCTGAAACTCTTCCAAATACAAGCAGATACGCGAGTATGCGTAGTTAAATTTGTGAAATTAGACACACCCTGACTACAGCCTAACACAAAGGAACCTGTTTTGGTTTAGATTTGAATTATATTAATATCTTCTTTTTTTTCTTCTCTATGGAAATTCTTTTTTTTTATGTATATATATATATTCTAACTGAATGCAGCATGAAGAAGTGACTAAGATTTCCTTTTATTCACAGAGTAAAAGCTTCATGACAACTGCCTCTGTGAGACTTACACTCTAGGTAATTGCAGTCCAAACCTCAGAACTACAGACTGGTTCCACTACTGATGTTGAACCTCTCTCAATAAAGAACTTGAATCTAAGTACTTCTTGTCCCCATGTTTAAATGATATGGATCATGTTTAAAAGTAAATTCAATGCGTAAATTGGTAAAATTCTGTCTCAATATTCTAAAACCAAGTTTATTTTAAAAGTGAAACTCTATTAGTAATTAATATTGATGCCGTTTGATCTCAGAAAATCCTCTGAGTCTAGGGCAATTCAAAGTGCACAGCACATAAAGTTAGGCATGCATGCTGAAGCTCTAAAAATAAAACAGAGGAGGCAGAAACATGAAAAATTGTCAAGAAGTCTGAAAGAATTCACACACCTATATATGTTCCTTTTGAAAAAGAAGTTATAGGAAATACTGAGCTTGGATTCCAGAGGGACAGAGAAGATACAAGGTGGGAAGAGCAGGAATATAACAAAAATGTGGGTGCCTTCTACAAGAAATATTTTTTATTTGAAAAGCAGCAAGGAAAAGAACTCAGTGGGTAAACTTTGCCAAAAATTAGAGCATTTCTCTGGCTGATAGAGCACCAGAGCAATATAAAATGGAATAAAAGTTGATGAATCACTGTCATTTCTATTGCTAAAAAAGCAATACAAGATCCTTCAATGTCAACATTAGATATGAAATGTGTTCCTTGCCGTATTAAATTGCATTTTATTGAAACACCTAAGGTAAATTTTAACTCTTGACTACTCAGAGCATTCCCTTTTATGCTCTATGGCATGAAGCATAACCTTTCTGGTAACAAAAAGGTTCACAGGAGACCACAGACCCATTACAGGCAACCTTGCGGGATATAGCATGCTCAATGAGGGTCACACTCCTCCCTCACTGGGGAACAATGAGTGGCTTTTCATGCAAGGGGAAACAAATAGCAAGGTGATAAGAAAAGGCCAGGGGAGAAGAATGAGATTGCTGGTGATGAGCACTGGAGCAAGGTCCAAATGAAAGTTGGATGGTCTGTGCTTTGGCGTCCAGGAGTGCGGGAAACAGGGAGCACACATAGAAAATTGAAGGGCAAAATCACAGAATGGGGTTTTTTTTTTGCCTTTTATTCTTACTTAGGAGTTTATTACAGGAGCTCTTGAGGATACCCCAAAAGACGTGTGAGGCTGAAAAGATACCAAGGAAGCAATGTTTGCTAAAAGTAGGATTAGTGTTGTGCCTGACAAGAGTTGTAATTTATTGGTGGGTGCAAGATATATGTTGGAGCTGATAAGGAGTTGTACATTGTTTTATTGGGAACTTGAGCTGCTTTGCAGCACTAAAAGAGAGGAGACCATAAAACTAACCAGCTGGAAGGCCAGGTCTTCCACGTATACATCCCTAGAGACTAGGTCCTTAGAGGCGTTCCAGCATGGTGAGCTTTAGCATAGAGTATTATTACCTAATATAAAAATAGTCTGAGCATCATAAAATACTTTTTCTAAGATTCTCAGAAAAAAAACCAAAAAAAACCCCAAGTCATTAAAAAGGAATTTTCAAAGGTTTAGATATTTTCAAAATACGATGATTTTAAATATCTGTTCTTACTGTGATCAGAAATACAAATAGATAATACCACTGTCATGCTGATGTTTCATGTTAGTTAATCTGTTAGGGGCAGATTTAAAATCCGCTGAAAGTGATAATACAAATTCTACCTGGCCTGATAGGTCCTTAGCAATTCCTTATACTTCTCATTACCTTTCTTTCCATGCTCAAGGATTCATTTTTATACCCTTTTTAGTTTCTTTACCCACAGAATACATTTATTTTTCCACCTATTAACAGTGCTTGTTTACTGGTTTTTTCTACGACTATGGCTTTTTTAAAGACATACAATGATGAATTGTCTTTGCAAGAGACCCCTCCACTGCCCTGATGTTCATTACAGAATCCACATACACATCACCCTCCAATCTACACCATCTTATTTGCCTGAAAGTAATATAATTACATTTATATGCCATCTACTTCATCTGTGTTTCGTGCTAGTTAAATCACTTTCTTATGCATTTGTTTCATGCATTCACCACAAATTGATATGTATAACCTATGCATATATTCATCTCGTCAAGTATTCATGTACTGGGTTCCTGTGTTCATTATTGACAGAAATTATTCATCCTAACGAATCCATGGGAACACCAGAAAGAGCATATTACACAAAAATAACTTAAATTATACAGAATGTCCTAGGAAATGTGTGTGTGTGTGTGTAAAACTAGCTCAGATTAAAAAAGAAGCAAACCTAAAATAAGACTTGTTCATGTTGGCTGGATGTGTGGCTTTATAGAGCCCTTTTTTCTCTCCAGCAGTGTGATTTCTCTCCAGGACCCATGTGTCAAGTGTACAATTCTTTCAGAAAAATAAGCAAACATCACTTTGCATAGTGATTATGTAGCGGTTGGAGACCTCCCAAATCAGAAAGGGGATATCTCTGACCATTAACCCCCTTTATCTCTCCAGGTGTATTGAATAATTAAAAAAAGTAATGCTAGTAAAAGTATGACTGATAATGAACCTGTTTGGGGTGGTCTTTGGGAGCAGTGGTTGTGGATTGGTTGAGGTGTTTTAAGAAGGATTGAGTGTTCAGGTTCAGAGTATATCACCAGGCGGTTTCACCCAGTTAAAATGAGTCAGTCTTTGCTGCTGACTGGCTATCATTACAGCAGCAGTACCCAGGATTCACACTATATTATAGTGGAGCACACACCTGGGAACTGGTATGCATGAAGATGGAAGGGACTGCGCTGTGGTCACCCTTCTTAGGCTGGTCAGCTTTGCAGGACAGTGCAACATGGTCTGCAGGCAAGTCTTACAACTTTCAGCATATGTAGGATGTGTGGAGCATAATGCTTCTGATATTAAGACAAGATGAAGAGAAGCAAGATGCCATGCTAAAATTTCCTTGCATTATTCTCATGCGCAAGAACAGGAACACCTACCCTCTGTGGTCCAACTATCCTCTCAATTAATTCATAAGCTTCTTAAGGAAGGGCTACCTAGACATACAATATTCTATAAAATGGGAGTTTGACACTCGAGTGGATTGGCCATGTATTGCTGATTGCCTCTTTTTACTGCTTTGATCCCAAGATCTTAAAGTACTTTATAAATATTAATGAATAAAGACTCAGAAATATTCAGTCATTGTGTCTAAGCTGTTGCTCATCTCACAGATGGGGGCAAATATATTAAGGCTACAATTTATTCCACCTTGCTTTACATTTCTGTATATGAGTGAGTTATTGCAGTTCTCCTTCATATTCAGGGGAGGAAATGAGAATTTTTAAGGTGTGACTCATTTAATCTGTGTTATACATTTATTTATAAGGAAAGAAATGTTGCTCTGGAAGTATCTGTTTCCCTCCATCAACTATGAAGGGACTCTTAAGGTGACTCATTCAGATTTAGACGTCTGCATTGTATGATTGTGTTTGCTAAGAGAGTGACCGTGGCTTAGTTTTAGCTGTGCCCAACTCTTCTAATTTCCACTACCATGCTTTGACTACATGCTTTGACCACAACAAATACTACATCTATTACAGAAAGCTCTCTTGTATTGTGTTCGATAGCATCTGATATGAAAAATAATAAGATGGTAAATTTTCTGTCAGTATTGAAAAACTAAGAGGTTACTGGTAAATTTAAAGGATATTAAACCAGCATCACGCCATGGAAAACTACCATTAATTGTCATTATTGAAAAGTGCAGGATTTTATCAACTGTCACTATATTATTGGGGAAAATGTTATAAAAAAAATCCCTCATAATTTTTTTAATCTTGGCTAATTAGAGTAGTCACATATATACCTATGTCATGGTTTAAACCCAGCTGGTAACTCAGTATCATGCAGTCACTTGCTCACTCCCCGCTCCTTCCCCAGGTGGGATGAGGAGGAGAATCAAAAGAATGTAAACCCCACGGGATGAGGTAAGAACAGTTTAGTAACTAAAAAGTAAAATATAGTGATAATAGAAAGAATAGCAACAATAATGATGATGAGAAAAATAGTAAGAAACAACGAGACAAGGAAGTACAAAGTTAAATATAATCTTTTGTAAACAAGAAAATTCAGTTTTAAGTAACTTTAAGCTTGGAGGCTTTGTACATAACAACAAAACTTTCCAAACCTAAAAAGCCCAACCAAAAGAACATAATAAGGATCATTGTATAAGATAAATCATTGTAGCTGACATAGTTTTAGAACCTTTTGACCTTTGTATAAAATTTATTGTAAGCAAAATAAGGGCTGCAGATAAAGAGTGTCTGAAACTAGCAGATGTTCAGGATGTGCTGTAGCTACGTTAACTGATAAGTAGAAGGATGAGAAGAAATCACTCACTTATGTCAGCAGTGTTACCGAACTAATTAAACTGGCGTAAGCACTTATCTACTGCGCAGACCTCAAAGACTACCAGAACAAGAATTCAAGGAAAAGATAAGGTGATGAAGAGGAGGATGATGAAGAAATGACCACTAAAGATCTCAAAGACCACTACCATAATAAAGTGCGCATGCGAGAAAAATGTTCTAGGAATGTGATGTCATGTATAAACAACTTCATGAATATGTATACAATATAATGAATATGTATGACTAATGACAATATAATCACGGTTTGATTGATGCTCAGACAGAACATGCTAGGAGGAGCTATCCCCTGTGTTCTCTGGCGCTGCAATAAAGAATACCTGCTTGTCAACTTAAAACTTTGTTGATGAGTTTTTAACGAGTTCTACGAATCAAACAAAAAAAGAAATGAAATCTCAGAAAACACAAGTGATGCACAGTATAATTGTTCACCACCCTCTGACTGATACCCAGCCCAATCCGAGCAGCGATCAGTCCCTCCTGGCCAACTCTCCCCAGTTTATATACTGGGCATGACATGCTGTGGTATGGAATACCTCTTTGGCTACCCCTTTTGGTCAGGTGTCCTGCCTCTGCTCCCTCCTGGCTTCTTGTGCCCCTCCTCACTGGCAGAGCATGAGGGACTGAAAAGTCCTTGATCAGGGTAAGCATTACTTAGCAACGACTAAAACACTGGTGTGTTATCAGCATTGTTCTCAGACTAAAGCCAAAACACAGCACTGCACCAGCTACTAGGGAAAAAAATAACTGTTAGAGTTGAAACAACAGCAACCTAAAATTTTGCAAAGTAGTTTAAAAACATTACAAAATATAAAATTTAAATTAACACTAGAAAATAAGTTAGCTGTAACCAATCAAGATCATATCAATAGTTGAGTATTTTAGTATTTCATGGCATTGCTGCACAGGAGTGAGTATAATGATGTTCCTAAAAGATCCTTACCAATGTTAGTGCTATTCAGTATTTTCTTAAGGATCTGAGAGAAAATGTAACCACTACAGTTAAGACTGACAGGCTAGGAAGAAAGAACAAGAACACAAATTAGAAGATTGGTTTGAATTGCTTCATAAGATAAGAAGCATTCAAGCAAAACGTAACAGTCCAATCAAATATACAAATATACAAAAATACTCCTTACTAGAAACAGGTTGTACTTCACTTTTCATAACACTAAAGGGTGCCTACTTTTCACTAGAAAGACAATGTATGTCAAAAAGATTTAGGAATCTTAATGGAGAAACAAGCCAGGATGAGGTTCCTTTGTTTTACTCTTGTAAAAGAGTCAAATTGAACCTTGGACCAGTGGGTAGGAACAGGATGCAATGTGCTTATGTGCACTATAGTGTCTGGGGAGAATTATTTCTTCCTATAAATATATTTACAGGGATAAAATACTGGGGGTTAGAATTCTAGATTTTTGTTGAAGATGCTTTACAGAGAATTTAAAATGTATCTCTAAAATGAAGGGAAGAAAATGACAAGACTGCTGTTTTCCAGTTCTGGATGTTCACTTGGCTATCTGGAAAATAGATAAAGTGTCTGGTTGAGTTATGCCTCAAAGACAGACTTAAGGTTTGGCTGCAGGCTAAATAAATCTGTATATTGTTATTATTGTCATTAATTGTCTTTGTCTATTGCTTTGTGATTCTTGAATTAAAGCAAACCATGAGTTCAGCTAAAGTAGTCTTGTCTATACCAGAATAATGTAATACATTCTATTGCTGAATTGCATTCCTTTTTTATTAAGACTACAATAAATAAATAATTTTATATGATGTGAATGTATTAGTTATGAGAGGAAGTCAGGATAGATATAGAATAATGACAGAAATGCAGAAAGGAATAAAGGAAAGATACAATTAGTTGAGCTGAAAGAAACAGCTATTGACTTCAATTAAGAATCCTACTAAGAATCCTGAAGGTCTGATCTTGGGACTAATTTTCCTAGTATTTAGCATTTAGTATTTTCGTTAATAATTACAGCACAGAAATCAGGATGTTGTTCATTAAAATGCTGATGACATAGAGGTGGCAGTTGCTATCACCATAGAGGAGCGTTAGAAGTAAATATAGGAAGAACTGGTTGACCAGGAAACCAAACATGAGGAAATAGACTAGTACTGTGGTCAAGGAAGACGGAGGCTAGCAACAAGAACTTTTGCAAAAGGTTGTTGCTGTAAGATAAAGACCAAGATCATGTGCGTTAGACAAACACAGGATGAACTTCAGCTGACAAATTACATACTGCTCTGAAAAGACATTGCAGTCATCATATACATGCAACTGACAAGACATTTTCAGTAAAGACGGCCAATACTAAGTGGGTGAAGCACTGATGAGAGCTATCTAAGAATCCTAACATACATCTGTCAGCACGTTTCATGTTTTCCAGAGTTGACTGCTTCTTTCCATTAGCTATATAGATAAAGCTTTGAGTGAATGAAGACCTAACTTTCAGATCATTTTGCTGAGATCAATCCCACCCCTTGACTCTCAGCAACTGCTTAACAATACAGGGAAAACTACCTTTCCACCTGAAAAGCAGTGTTGGCATAACAGCAAATAGTTATAAACTGTCCACAGAATAATGAGACTCAAAATCTGAAGAAGTTATATAGACATCCCAGGAGTGAGAATTTGAACAGTATGCCCACTAGATGTGTAGGGAGTTAACAACTTAATCTTAGAAGGGTATTTCATGAGTTTGTGAGTTGATGCTTATTGTGATATAATTGACCTCATGATAATAGGGTCTGAAGTCAATGGTGCTTTCATTCTACATTCTCTGTTTCTCTCTTTGGAACAGAAATGTTACTAAACATATTTGTTAGTTATCAATTATTAATTGTTTACACATCAATTGTGAGATTCATTTTTAATATTATATGAACATCCTAAAGTTTTGTAGGCTTTCTAGCTGAATGATATTCTTTCCAAGAATGTCCCTGTAACTGCACAGCATTCTCTTTCAAAAGCTGTTGCCATTTGACTAAAATAATTCACATGCAGCAACAAATATTCCATTTTCTGTAATGAAATGTGATGGTCAAGCATGCAGAATTTTTTCTCAACTTCACGTAGATAAAAATCTCCTGAGCATGAAGGAAACAATCTTTTTTTTGTGTGTCTGTAAATACTCATACTTTCATGTGGAAGCTATCAAAAATGTATAATTCCATATTATATATACATATATACATATATACATATATACATACACATACCAACATTCATACTATTGTATTAGCTTTTCCCTGGTTTACAAGAGGCAGAAGATAACTATAATACACAAAGTATGTCACAAAGCAGTGCATAATGAAACTACAACAGATAGACTTTATCCTGAGGTACATGCACATATTGCCAGAGAAATGTAAGTGGAAATCTTATCCACTGAAAAGGTTGTAACTTAAGTGGAATTGACTTGATAAAAATGTTGATTTTAGCCATTTGAAAGTTGAACATCTAGAGCAAACTAGTGATCTTGGCTTCTTTTTTATATGAAGTGGAAATAGATAACCATTTCCAGCAGGTGATTCATTCCACTTATTTGAGGAATTTACTAAAACTATTTTCTCTCTGGTGATGCCAGTCATTTTCCAGAGAAAGATACAATGTGATGCTGTTTTGTTTATTGCCTTATTTTTATTAAGCTAACATAAAGTGAAGTGAAATCTATCCAGTAGTGATAAAAACTTTCCTTTTGTTCCCTACACTAGCCCAGAGCTATTGAATTTTATTTCTGTAGCCACAGGTAAGAACAGGCACGTAGACTGAGTCACCCCCATCACTTGTCCAAACATTTTTGGTTATGCCTTCAGTAGCCTGCCTACTGCTTGACTGAGTATCTTGTTGTTCCTGTGCTGGTAGGGTTTAAATTCCTGTTTCTGTTGCTGCAAATCCCATTTACAGGTCAACAGGATAAGTAGCCCAACAGGTCCAAGAAAATACCTTCTTTCCAGGACAAGTAGTTGAATGCAATGTCTCATCAAATCATGAGATTTCTACATCAATATTGGAGGCCTTTGATTTCTGGAAAAAGCAGCATAATTTGGGGGATGCTTGCCTGTCTAATGAGAATATAACTGATTAAGGTTTGCAATTTCTAGCATCATCACTTGGAGCAATTTATAACATGTTGACAAAATAGTTCAAAATTTTGATGGTTATTAAAAAATCCACTGCTTGGCCTCTAGCATCTCAGGATATTTCTGTATGACAACATACTTTCATTCAAACAGAACTGAAGCTCTTTTGGGGCTCAGAAAGTCCTCAAGTGCAAGAAGTTTACGCTTGAATGGTTCTCTTAGGTTAATTGGGCAGGTTGGGCTATAATGGTAGGCAAAAAAAAAAAAAAGTTTACAGTTCACTAATTGCAGAAGACTATTCATTCTTGATATTTTGTTCTGGAACAGTGTAATCAGCCATGTCTGTGGATTTCTTTCAGTTTTTAAGTTGAGCAGCTAGAAGAAAACCCCAAACTAGTTTTCTAGCTCAATGAAAATTTCAAAGTCAATTAGGGTCATGTAATACGGATGTAAATGGCTGACTGTAAAGTGGGTGACTTAAGGGCAGCAGAAAACCTCTTGTTCCAGAATATTCTAGGAGTGTGAAAAGGAATCAAAGACAGGGGGGAAATTACCTTTTAACAGTTTCTGCCTGGATCACATTACTGTGATAAGAAGAAATGCCATCATGATAGCTGCCATAGAGTAACTATGCAGAGAGATTAACAGACTCATTGTGCCTTGAAGACTGCAATTTAAACAGTAAGATTTTTCATTTTGTAACCTATCACATTTAAACACTGATCAGGATATACTTTCTGAATAAAAGATGAAGACTTCGTATATCAAAAAGACTTTTCCATTCTTTATGCTGCCACAGTGCGATAGCATAGCTGATGGAAAAGGAAATGCCCATTCTGAGGTGTACCTATAGCATCTGATTATTACATTTCAGTAGCTGATATTTTTTGATGAATGCCTGAACATGCAGAAGAGAGGTTTTTTTCCTCCTCTACACAACAGCTGTGCCTTTTGAATCACACGGATTGGCTGAGAGGAGGTGACACTCCACAGGCCAAACATCATTCAGCACCGGCTGAGCTCACTAGAATGCAAATGCATCGTCTTGACAGTCTTGCTTGAAAGACATCTCTAGTCACGGCACAGATATAAAGAACTAAGGCAGATCATGACAGATTGCAGTTGTCGTGGAGAAAAAGACTATTCCTAGAAATGTTTAAGTCTACCGCAGAAGCTATCACCACCATAACAAATCCCAGTTGTACTGGAATAAGAAGAAGTAGGCCCAAGAACAATTATAGCAAATCTTTTACAATGCACCATGAATTAACTGCGCGGTTTTGATGCAAATAATCTGTATTGCTTTCTGTGCAGTCACAAACAGAAACCAGAGTGGAGGAAATGTTGGTTCTTCTACTTGAATGATTTGTGTTTCTATAGCCTGCTATGAAGATGACACTTCAGATTTATGTGTCTGGGGATGCTTCTCAAAATGTAATCCAGTCTAATATCTGTAATGGCCAAGGTAAATTTCTATTACAAAGTTTCTCTGATCTGGGGTATCTTCTATTTACCTGCCTCAGCAGTGGTATGTAGACACCTCTTGTTCTCTTATTCATCCCATAGCAAGGAGAGAGCAGTTTAGGAAAAGGGAAAGGACTGCCTGGACTCTCAAGGTTATAACTACACTGATATAATATACCATATGATAATAGGGTAAGTTTCTCTCATGTACATATGACTAAATTATCTTCCTCCAGAACATGGTGATCTCATAGATATTGCCTATTGGGAACAGTCTTTAGCTTACGTTATCCCCCTGTGCCCCTAAGTATTCCCCAAGGCAAACTCAGGAAAAAGCTATTTGGAATAAGGCAGAACCTTGTCAGGGACTGTGCCAGAAATATAACATTTAACATTTATAGACATTTGCATATCAACACTTGAGTCTGTGCACAGGCTCTGTGAAGTATACTCGTAAAGTCCTATTGCTGAATCAAAACTCAGGCAATGCTACAAAGCAGCAGTTTTCATCTTCATCAAGAGGGTCTTTCAGAGTTGAGAGTAGCTGCAGATGGCTGTTGCAAAGCAATGTGGCAATGTGAGCTTTGCCAGGTACAAAACTTGCAATAACAGGTTGTATGGTTTGCTCCCTTTTCATCTTTGTAATTCGGCTTGTGGGTACACATGAAACCTATTAAACCCCTGTGGCTAAGGCATTCACATCTCCCACGCATGCTCACTAGAAGTGGGAGGCATATCATATGTACATGGAATTCCAGTAACTCCTTTTCTCCTTATTCATTGCTTTCCACTCTAATAGGAATTATTGATTAAAAGGGAAGGGTTTCTTTGAAAGGTGTCACACACAGACTTAATCTGCTTTTCAGTGGGAACTGCACCATCTCACCAGCCAAAGCCACTTTCCACAGCCTTCTGTGGCTATCAATAGCAGTGCTGCCAAAAAAGCACAGCTACCTTGATGGACCATTGAGTAGCTGATAGAGTTAGCCCCTGACCTGTTGATGGCTTTGAAGAAGACTCATTAAAAATTAAATGAGGTAGAAGATAAGGCAAGGTTTTACAGGGCCTTGGGCAGCATGGTCCAGTGCCAGGTGTCCCTGGCCACGGCAGGAGGGTTGGAACTAGATGATCTTAAGATCCTTTCCTACCCAAACCATTCTATGATTCTGTGATTCCATATGGAGTGACTACAAGGTAGTAGGTTTAGTAGTAGCAGGAAGAAGTGGATTTAAAGGCTGTTTTGTTAGAAACATAATGGAGCTGAATAGGACCATTTGGTGCTTTTCTTCTGCACCACGTCATATCTATGTGCCTGTCTTTTGGAAGGAAGTTAATTTTATCCATTTCATACTCTGTATGTTTCTATAAGACTAATATATTCAATTCTCATTCTATATTGCCTTCTGCTAACCCACTGAATTGTTGGCTATAGCTTTCCAGACACAGTGAGCTCTATCACACATAACCTGAATAATTCCATTCTAACCCAAATCTGATGCTTTTTCCTAATGGCTCTTTTTCTCTTGAAACAACAGTTACTTGCCCTGCCTTATCATGGGCATCTTTTGACACTTGTTTTGCCTAAAATACACACAGGCCACACTTATCTTGGTATTCATGAAATGTCTGAGACTAGAAGGCATCTCTGGAGATTAAGTAGTGCAACACCTGCTCAGAGAAGTGTCAGCTAAAGCAGGTTGCCCAGTATGGTGTACATCTAGGGTTTGAATAGCTACAATGACACAGACTCCACAATCTCTCTGGGCAACCTATTCCTGTGTTTGACCATGCTGACCATAAAAGATTTTATTTTTTTTTTATGTTTAAATGAAATTTCCTGGTTTTGAGTTTATGACCATTGCTTCTTGTCATGTCAGCAAACACCTTGGAATCCGGCCTCATCTTCTTTACTACCCTTTCCTCCCCAAACAGGTAATTATATACGTGGTTAAGATCCCCCTGAGCCTTCTCTTTTCTGGACTGAACAGCCCCAGACAACTTTGATACTTCTTATATGACAGGTGCTCCAGTCCCTTAGTCTTTTTCATGGCCCTTCACTGGATTCACGTGAATATGTCTATGTCTCTCTTGTATACATCCGCTGCAGCAATCAGGTGCATGAGCTATCTCATCACATCTCCCTGGTCCTAGTGAGTTCATAGCCCTGTAACTGCATGTAGATGTCTAATTCCTCCTGTTTGTTCCCTCTGCTGCAAATATTAGTGTATAGCACTTCAGAGAGGTACCTTTTGTGCTGATTTCCCAAGAAATGTGTGGTTTCCCCCATCATGCTGGTCTCTCAGCAATTGTTTATTTGTGCACATACACTTGGGGTGGTCACATTTATGCTGTGGTTTTTTGATTACAAGATCTTCCCTGTCCACATCTGCACCTTCTACCTGCCAACCCAATCTGCACTGCTCGAATACCCTCGATCTTCCCAGAAGAACGTAATTTTGGAAAGATCTGGTTCCTTTTTTATTCATTTTGAAGAACTCTCAAAGATTCCCCATATAATGGAAACCCTCTCAAATGCAGCTGCTCATTCAATAAAAACTCTTCCTATAATATGGTCTAATCAATGTCTGTAGAGTTCTAAGAGACTTCAAAGTTCTAAGAGACTTCAAAAGTCATCTGAGCACCCTAAGAAATAGTGCAGGCAGATGGAAGAGGATTTCAGGATGTCAGGAGACATGCACTGAAGGTTACAGAACCTCTGGAAACATCAGAAAATCATTGCCTTTGTCATGCATTTTATATTTTCTGTGATGGAACATGATTTTGGGAAACAAATTCAGAAAACTAGGAGAGCATATTACGTTTTCAGAGTGATTTCTGATGTCTTAATTCTTCTGTGACATCAATGGATGAGTTTATTCTGTTTCAACATCAGCATCAACCCTGTATTTCAGTGATCATTTTGAAACAAATTTGTTTTGGTTCAACTATTACATGAGTTCATTGATTATTCCCTTCCCTTTCTTTCTCTTTTTCTTGTAATGACGGACACCAGGCACCCCTGGGCACTGTACATCTCAGTTCAAGTGCTGTAATATGAAACGTTATTCGAAAGGGAAACCATGTCATATTTGGTGGGGAAATAATGTTCTAAGCATTTATGTGGCCTGGCTGTAATGAAAGAAAGGGACTTCAAAGTAGCTGAGGCTTTTGGAGCTTGCTAAATAGCCAGAACTATGGCCATTGTAGGCACGTGAACTCGCAGTCACCTTTTTTCATATTGGCAGGCAGAGATCCTCTGGAGAGCAATAACAAGAAAAAACCTCTCTGACTCTGTTGTGGCTACTTTGTTGAGGGTGGTAGTGACAAGATCAAATGCCATTTTGGCACTAATTTTAAGTATGCTGAGTCTCACTAAGTTATACAAATACACTAGTCGTCTTATACTACTGGCCTCCAGATCAGAACAAAATACTGAATGAGATCAAAGAGGTGACGGAATTGACTGAAATAATAAGAATGGACGACGATAAAAACCCACAAAGAGCCTGGTCAAATATCACAACAGGACAAGTTTAAGGAAAAAATTCTTAACACTTTAGATGAGCATGACCTGTAACAGCTGCTTTGCCCTATGATATCCAAGCAGAGACATTTTCTTTACTTTGGTCCCTTCTGCCTCACACTATAAAAAATGCAAGGGCAAAATTCTTGATATGATATATTAAAACTATATTCAATATTATTGAAATATGTTAGTGTGAAACTCAAGTTTAGAAAGGGGAGACCACGTGAACATTGAAAGTTAGTTTGAAAGTGATGAAATAAAAACCCTCCAACACAGTGAAGATGCAGCATGAGCAAAGCTTAGTGAGTACTGCACTATATGTGACAAGGCTATGAGTATGTGTGTAACTATGTACACATTTCTAGCAGCAACTGTTTTCAGACATTATCAGAAGGAAAACCCATTGAATTCATCTGGCTTCTTTACACTTTTCATTAATTACTTAGTTGTTTCCATTGGGTGTATCCATCATGTTACATACCAAGTACCAGTCAGAGCTGATATTGAGTTATCCCCACTATCCAGAAACCAAGGAGACATGTGTTCGCCTTGGTCATATTAATTCCAGGCAGTAGCTCAATCCATCTCTAATCAAATTAAATTGCCAAGAAGCTTTCTGACTGAAGATAATTAATATTCACAGTGCTTCTGCACAGTAGGGAAGAGTGAACAATTCCAATATTTTGGTAATTTCTGGGCACACCAGATGAGACCCTTGTAATAACACACACAGAGAAAGAAATGCAGCACTACACAGTACCACTGCAAGGAGGAACGATAATGCTAGAGCCAAAATATTTAGGAAAGACTCTTGTTAAACATTTCTATCTAGGTAACACCTGAAATTAAACTAATGAAAAGGGACCTTAAATCCAGATACCATACTATTATCTAATGAAACTGCTAAATACTCACTCAAGATCCAGGTTCTATGCTTCTGCTAACTATTCAGCTATTGTTTGCCTATTCACTTGTTTCAACACTGAAATATTTGCAGCACCCTACTGGGGCACAAATACTGTGTTGAAGTGATGTTGGTAGCTTGCATGTAGAAGACATAGATAGGGAAGTGGAAATCTGTGTGTGTGTGTTAGATGATGGATGAATGTCAGTGCAATGGAAATTCCTGGAATACATATGTTCTGTAACAACAACCAGAAAAAAAAAAAAAAAAGAAAAAAAGAAAAAAAAGGAAAGACAAATTAAGCTGCCAAAGACATCAACAAAAGGGGTCTGTAAAACAAGAGCTTGACCACAGTGGCAGATACACAAGGCGTGCGTTGACAGGGTCCCATTGTGGATGTGCTGTCTGTGTGTCTCTGCCCTGTTTCCATCACTGCTTCAAAAAGAAAAGATTATTGCTTGTTAGAAGTTTCTTTCTCTACTCACAGTTTGCATCTTATGCACAAAGGTGATAACTCAGGTACCAGTCAGCAGGAGCATTTTATTGATATTTGTGGACACAATTGCTAAAACTGAATTTAGCAGCCTGTTGAATGAAAAAATCAATATAATAACTGGTACTACAAGCATTCAAAAACAAGCTCCATCCAGAGCCCTAAAAGTAACAGAACATGTTTTCTCAAGTAAGTGGCTTCTTTTAGAAAGTTAAGTAGGTTTTTGTCTGTTGTTTTTGTTGCATTCATGAGAGTGTGGATGCTTCTCTTGGTGTCTAATTTAACACATGGTCATTCCAACCAGTTTTCACCGACCACTCCACACAGCCCTGTGGATTATGCACTTGGCTTTGCTTCAGGAATCTATGAATACAAAGCCTGTTGAGTATGTGATTTTATTCAAAGCTCTATCCATACTTACTTTTTTTTTTCTGAGCACTGAAATGGATGAATGCATTCTTGTTATTTAATTATGCTGCTATCAAATCACTGCCCCCAGGAAACTGATATCTGATAAAAAAATATTTGACATCAATAAAAAAGCAAGTTAGAAAACTGTTCAGTCATACAAAAGGTGTGATAGCTAGAAAAAGAGCCAGCTCACAAAAGGGCTAGTGATTCACCCAGCCAAGTTAAACAAGACACAATTGGGGCTAATTGACTTCCCTCCTTCGACCTCCCAAGTATGAGTTTATGAACGCCTGGAAAGCTAAATTAACCCCAATTGTGTCCTGTTTAACTTGGCTATTTAAGTTAAATTGATAACCCTTTTGTGACTTGGCTGTTTTTGTAGATCTCACACCTTTGGATAATTAACATTCCCTCTCTCTCCTGCCTTTCTAAATCAGTTTTTACTTCAGTTTACATGTTTTGATTTAAGGTGGAAGAAAAAGCAAAACTCTACAGTTTCGAGTAGACAAGCTCCTCGCTGAATAAAGCAAACAAGAAGCATGAAAGTACAATAGAAATAATTGAAAGGTAGCAATTCGCAGTAGGGATTCAAGGATGCTATGGGGACTACATCAAGAAACTGCTATGACATACAGTAGATAAGGCACAGCCCTAATATGAAAGAAAAAAATCTCATCTTTTATGTATTCATCAGATAGCACATTATATCAAGCCACCCAATTTACATTGTTGTACCTAAATCCAAACTTTTACTACTAAGCATGTGAGTATGAAGCTGTTCCCTCTGACTTCAGCAGATGTTGTTACGCACTCAAAGTATACCAGAATAAGATTATAACTAAAATGTTAAAATATGGGTGTAAAAGAGTCTTGTGAAGCTAGGCTCTCACTTTTCAGAAACTTGTTTTTTTTTATGAAAATTAAGTAAGTTGTTGTCATGAACTGCTGGTGGAATTAGAGGGCAACTCCTGGCAAGCTCATAGTAAGAAAATGAAGGAAAAAGTTTCAACAAAAAACATTTCATGGGTTTTATCTGTGGAATTTTCTGTCAGCATCTGAAAAGCTGCAATGTTCCCTGACCTTGCAAGGCATCTGAATGAACAACATGCCTGTTGCAGAAGCAGCATCTGGAGATGGTTGTCTAAGGTAGTGAGGCAAATCTCTGTCTGGAGGTGCTTCTCATACTCCTGTGTCTATAGAGAAAGCCTAGCTTCAATGGATCAGGTTATTGAAATAAATCTAGCCTTAAGTGCTCAAGAAGGGCCACACATCAGCATTCCTGAAATTACACTTGCCTAATAGAATCAGGTCCATAAAGCTTAAAGAAAATGGATATATGAAATAAATATAGGATATGTTAGCAGAATATTCTTCTGTGATTTATTTAATGATAACCATGATCCCTGGAACACACATCTTTGTAAAACCTGGGAATGCTGAAGTCCAAGAACTCAAAGCTGACTGTTGACGTTTTTTAATAATCGAACATTGCATTGAAGGTTTTTTGTATAAGGAGCTTTTACATAAGGAGTTTAATGAGTTTCATTTTTTTGTTTGTGAAATCATCAAGACCAAAGGAATAACTAATATAGTGTTAGTTCTCCACATACCATCCAGCTTAAATAGAGGTCTACATGTATAAAACTTTGTAAGAAATAAAAAAGTATATTACATTACCTCTAAAGTAACACAGGCATGTTCATATACTTCTTTCAGAGGGTCTTTGCATTTGTACTGAAGACTCTTCCGAGACTTTCCTTGCAATTTATTAAAAATCCAGTCCACAATATTAATAACAAATATAGAGAAAAGGTAGTTACAAGTATAAAGGGTTATTCATAATACAGTGCAGAGGAAAACAGATGTGAGCTTGGAAAAAGAGAAGCAAGAGGTCAGAAGAGGTTATCAATGTGAAGAGATTCAGAGTGAGGTCTGTTTGCTTCTCTCCTTGCCTGCTTTGGTAATCAGTCAGTTTTCTAAGAACATCTAGTTCCTGATTAGAAACTGAGATTATCTCAGCTTTCTACTGTTCAAGCCCCAGTACTGCAAATGCTGACTTGATCGATCTCATGAAGAGGTCAACTGCTCCCATCAGTTCTACCCATTGACCAGTTCAGAGCTGGGTATGTAGACAGTAGACATTCACCTTTGGTCAGGTGAATGCCATGACTTTCAGAACCTTAGGAGAGTAAAACTGGTGTTAACAGCACCAGGTTAACCAGGTTAACAGGTTGTAATCAGTTTCAGTAGGTCAGAAAAGTTAATTATTTCTTTCTATGCTAGGGTTTGTCAATAGTTTCCTTGTCTATTAGGCAAAGTAGTGTGTTGATAACTAGAACTTGTAGTGTCCCAGCTCAGCTTAAATTTCATAGGTATATTAGAGAGAAATGTGTTTCTTCAGTGACCTTTACAGTACTGAAATTTCTGTACTGATTAAATATTAACTCATCATTTTGTCTACTCAAGGTGTTCTGTCCTTCAAGAGAGAGAAAAACCACTGAATCCAAACTGTCTTGATTTTCAGGACAGGCAAAGTCCCAAATTCTGTCTAGAGCTGGCTTTTAAACAGCCCTCATACAAATGGAATAAGGAGTCTAAATTGCATTTTCAGACTCTAGAGCATTCGAAGTAGGAAAATTCATGTTCAGGGCTTACAGTCTGAAGCCCTCTCAATCTAAATGGAAAGCTTTCCAGTACTAACAGAAGATTAAAAAAAAAGAAGCAAACAATTTGTTTGGAAAGTAAAGCTGCTTTGGTATCTCATGTCATCCCACCTCTTTTGAGTGAAAGGCATTCTGAAAGCAGATGCAAGTTTTAACCAGAGAGCTTGTGCTGGAGGACTGCTTGCCAAATGTCCCACTGTTCAGTTCATGTGCCCACAGTTAAAATAAAGGCAGAGAGTGAGTTATGAAAAGATGAATCTTCTTTTTGAACTTTCTCCAACAATTGCTGCAGAATTGGTTTTAATTTTTTGGAAGTTTATACTGAAGGGTAGTCAGTGAAAATTATTGTTTGTAATGGGCTTTTCAAATTTTGCTTCCCCAGGGTCTCATAGTTCAGGAGGCCTCTCCTTCCCTTCCCATCCCATCCCATTCTGATTACCAAGCACTTTCCTCTCATGAATATAATGATTATCAACTTATTTTTCACTTAAGAGGCAAGGAGGAGGGGGAATTTAAACTGCCTGTCTGACAATGCTTTCAAATGGTGATGAAATGTCTTCTTCATATCTGAAGAGAACATGATTATTAGCACTGAATCTGACAGACACGATTTCTGAATATTTTTGTGGCATTAATTTAAATTAATGTAATGTTTGAAAACATTTCAGCCCCTCAAACAGCTGATGCAGCTTAGATTCAATTACAACAAATTGCAACACACTGTCAAGTCTTTTTACCAAGTCATTAGTCAGGGATTTTGAATGCGTGGCCTCCAAACGGAGTTCGGCTGGCTGACAGCACTAATTGTTGGGAACTGCTAAAGGATTGCTAATGAACTGGAGGATCTGTTGGGCCTGTAGCTTTCTTCAAGGATGAAATTTTTGAAAACTTTCACAAGATCAAAGTGGCATAACACGGGCCATTTGCTAAATTGTCAGCAGTAGAGTGAAGCAGTCTAAGTCCCAGCTTTAAAGCTCAAGCTTCAGTAGAAAACACCATGCAACTCCTGCCCCTGAGCTTTTTCATGTGTCAGTAAAACCGTACCGAGAAACAATGACTTGAAGGAAGAGCCCCAGAGCTACAATGGCCGCTATGGCTTAATTAGGAGGAGCAGAACAGGAGACAAAAATTCTCTGTTGTTAATGGGTGCAAGAGGGATGAAGTGTCCAGCACTGTTACAACCAGCCCTACAGTTACTTATTTTGCAGCTTCCAAACTTGTTAAGGGTCAGAGACACATATGGTAGCATAGAAGCAACAGGAGGGTTTCTTTTCTTCCCCCAAAAGACTGGCAGTGGAGTTGCCAGGACAAAAGGAGAGGTTGACCTCGTCAAAGACTTTGCTATCAACTTCAGGGGAATCAGGCTATCCCCTCCAGCACCTGCTCCAGTGCCCACAGAAGGCAGGGGGAATGTACCCACTGAACTTTGTTGGAGACTGGATCCAGCCCCAGTGTAGTTGGCCAGCAACACACAGCCAATGAATAGTTCCCAGCTGCTGTTGCTGAGCAAATATGTTGCCTCACATTACTCTGCGGCAGAAAGCCAATGCAGTGAAGGGAAACTTTTAAACCAATCTTAAAAGAAAGATATGAAAACGTGTCTCCACCATTCCCATCTGGTTTATATTTTCCTTTCATATTCAAGTCTTATTTAGGTCTGCTCATTTTTCCTATTTTTTTTTTTCTTTTTTAACTCATTTTTATTGAAATTTACTATGGTATCCTTTTACCAAAAGAAAATAATGCCTGCTGAGCTACAGTAACATTGGTCAATTACCCAAATATCTTAACATAGAAGTCTGCCGGGGGTCGGGGAAGAATGTTTGAAATAAGATTTACCTTATTACTTCTTTAAATTAACACTTCAACAAGGCTCTAGAAAAACAAACTCTTTCCTCTTCACACTGTGTGAGGTACAGTACTAAGCTGATGTTATCCTTCCCAAGACAACCTCTGTGTTTAAAAAAACAACACTGAAGGGCATATATTGAAAAAATTTGGAGTGCCTGAAATGACCCCTGTGATTCTGATCATTACAGTGTGGAGTGTCTTTGATATGAATTTTGTATCTATCTCACACATCCTTCTAAAACTTTAGTATCTCTATTACACTCACTCTCTCCTTCTACCAGATATACATCAGCTATATGAACCTACTGAAGTAAACATTGCTTAGTCTTTCTGTAGGGCTTCTATAGGCTCTGGTCAGCAGATGTAGAAGAGATTTCCTTGCAAAACCTTGTCTGGGAGATATGAGCAATTTATACCTGTCCACTGTTACAACTTTCATTTATAGTCCAATATTCAACCTGGAGATAGGGTTTATTTGATTGTTTTAATGGAATTCTTCAATTAGACATTTATAGAAAAAAAAGTTTATTAACCTGCAAGAGATTTGCAGTAGTATAATAATCACTATCCCTTTTCAACCAGTAACCAAGGAAAATAATACCAATCAATTGTCCATGAGGACATCTCCACAAAAGATCTAACACTCCGTGGTTTAGCATTAGATACAACAACAGCCATAGATCCTGAGTTGCACTTTAGCTGAAAACTTCAAGCCCCAAACTAAGTTGAAACATTACTTATTTTTCACTAGAAAAACCCATATGGGTGGTTTTCCTCTCTCCTAATTTTAGGCATATAGACTGAGCTAATCACCAGGATTCTCTTTGTGATTGTTGTGTGAATCACATTATTTGTCTTGGATGCGTACCTTGTGCCCAAAGAAATGATGTGGCAGAGCATCTGTCTTCCGCAGTTGGCTCTAGAGGGAGCCCAAATGACAAAATTGGACTACACACCCAATTTTTAGTGTTGAAGCTAGGGCAGAGAAAATCCAAGTAGAGTGCCTAATGACCTGCTTTTTGACAAGCCCCAAACTGATGAAGTCTTGACAGTGCTGAGCTGCATGTTACCGTCGTCAGTAGAGGACAACTTGTGGGAACTCACTGACAACACAGGACTCAGCCAATGTTTGCTGGTGGCAGTTTACACACCGGTTCTGAAATGTGTATGACCTAGCCTACAACACAGTGTATTCCATCCCCATGCTTACTGAGAAGTCATTCAGTTCAGCGGACAGCAAGACACTGCTGATATGGAAGTACAGTGAAGTGAAAGCAAATCCAAATCAGAATTGCAACAGGGTGCATGCCCCTGCCCATGCTTTTAAAAAAGAAAGTTTCATACTGATAGCTAGGACATAAACACCAGGTTCTTTTCCTGGGTTTTTCATGCCAGTCCAAGGTGAGTAAATATTGCTAATATGAAGTGCTGAGCACTGCAGCAAACACAGGCTTTGCTGTTGGAGCATTGAACTGGCGTGCTTGTCTGCTTGAGGGTGACTGTAAGCCTTGCCTTCCACGAGAAGATGCTCTAGTCAACTCACTCTCATGGATTCTTTTTTTTTATCAGGCATCATCTGTCCAGGTTGCATAAAGAGGGACAGGGAGATTATTACCTTTGCTGTAAAGCACAGTCTGGGAACCAGGACACTTCACTTCTAGTCTATGATCTGGTAAATGCTTACTATGCAGTATGTGTCAAAGGAACAGTTTCAGCATAATACTACTGGAAAGGATTCATGTCTGTGAATTCAAAATGAAGCCCAGATTTCAAAAATTAACTGCCAGGGTCTGCTTTATTTTAAAACAAACTTCTCTCTGTAGCTATCCTGAGTAGCCTACGTAGCTTTGGCAGGCTGGCTGTGTTTTGCAGATCCCAGTCAGGGATTTCTCAGTCTTTCTGAAGCCTCTATAGGGACTCCATAGGCCTAATCCAGGACTCCGAATCACTTGAGTGACCAAAGACCTGATCATTATTGCAGTGCAAGTGCTATAGTAACTGACTTTTCCTATGGGTCTAGTCTCAACGGGTAGTAACTCTGCTGTGTGCAAGCCACCATGCTCCTGAGGCACATCGCGTTCTTCTTGGCTTGTTGGGCCAGCTCCCTCAGCTCTCTGACAGAAAACCCAGGCATGCTTTGGAGGACAACTCACTCCTCTGGAGAGCAAGTTAGCCAGGCTGACAGCAGCTTTGCCTTCTACTTGTTAAAACACTCCAACACTGTTTCACGGGAATCTGTGCTGACTCCTGCCATGTGCTTTCTTGGCTTACACCTAGGACATGCTACTCGTGCCCTCGGTTTCAAGCTACAAAAACATCATTCTGGCAGGCTGCAGTACAGTCTTTCATTATTTCAGGCACTGTGAACTAACTAATCACGTAAAAATTAAGAATCATGGAACCCTGAAGAACTATAGAACCAAGTACTATGTAATAGCAATGCAGCTGTAGAGAAGGTTGATCCTGAGCAGCCTGGTCACAACCCACTGTATGCCACATGGTTTCAGGCACAGAGGTGATTCCCTATCTCTTTTTTTATTTTCTGGTATAGATATATCTTTTTTGTTATGTTTGCAGTGTGGGGCACATACAGTTTATAATGTTACTGAGCTGCTCCTCCTTGTCTGATAAATAGGAATGGCTATGCTTTGTTACACCCTATATAGATGTTGTGCCAAGATACTTAATAAGTAACACTTCACAAGTATTAAGCACAGGGTCTATAACATTATGGAAGGCAGACACTTGTTTGGGCCAGCACCTGCTGATGAATAGCTTGCTTTGCAAGGGGGTTGTGACATGAGTCTTGATGCCTACTCAAAACTTGTTACTTTACCTGAATCACACAGCACCAGTGGTACCTGGACCAAGACCTCAACTTCAGTAGTCAGTCAGAACAATGTTTAGGGACCAAGACCTCAACTTCAGTAGTCAGTCAGAACAACGTTTAGTAACAGCTTTCCTTCCTGGTTTTTGCTGTTCCTCTTTTGCTTCTTCAGAGGAGAACTGTTTACAGAAACTGTGGTTTACCAACTGTTGTAAAGTGTTACCTCTTGTATTTAATTCCAATTTACTAATAAAAAATATCCTTTCTGTCAGGAAAAAGCAATTTTTCTCTATCTGTGTCTTGAAACATAAGAAAACAAAACAGATGCTTGTTGCATTTAATAAAGAACATGCATATGCATTGAAAAAAACTTCTAGCTTATTTTTGTGATGCCAATATTTAATTACGTTCATTTTGCATTTGTAGTTAGAGGGCAGAACAGATGGTGAAGACGCAAAGTGTCCATTCATATAACCTGCTATATGATGCTAAGAAAATCATGTGTACAGAGCCAGATCTAAGTCCTACTGAATCCAGTATGAGTTTATCTATTGAATATTGGGGATCTGAAGGAGGCAACAGAGCAGTAACGTTTTTTTCTTATGTGTACATAGTGAATATATTTCTCTCAGGATTGAGTTGTATTTTCTGATTTTAAGGCAAATTTTGGTTCACTTTGGTGTGAGTTACCTTGTTTTTCGCTTGATCTCCTATTGATAAAGTGTTTGTGAAAAATTAATTTTGATTCTGAACCTTAGTTGGGAAAAATGACACACTGGATGTTGTGTTCTAAAAATAGCAATTGTTGCAGTTAACAGCATAAGTCACACAGAGAGCCAGATAAAACTTATTTAGGTAATTTTCAGTGTCACTGAAAAGTGGAAGCTCAGACAGTTCAAACTTGTGCCCTGCATTTCATTCAAAGGTATATAAAATTAACCATTGTACTTACTCATTTTACAAATTATGTATATTTTTATTTTACTTTCAAAGTAATATTTTTTTTTTTAAAGTTAATTTTAACCAAAGAATTTTAGATAGATCTAATAGGCACAAACACACAGTAAATTAAAAATGCCATTTTTAGGCAAATGATGTATTTGCATTGACCAAACTTGAATTTGTTTGTGTGTGTGTAACTGAAACTTTTTTAAGTATGTATGATTCATCATTTGTCTGGCAACAGTCATAACGATATTTCTCCTGATCTCTGAGCAGGAAATGGATGTTCTTAATCAATATGTCATGAACTTTAGCTATATAAATGGCACTGCTGAGACCGGCAGTAGAATATTAAAGCATGTCAACAGATTTAAGACAGTGTACAGAAGAAACTATTATTTGCGGGCTTAAAAACAGGCTTACAGTAAACTAATCAAGAAGCTTGATCTGTTTAGCTCACGACAAAGATCAAGAGGTGACTTGATTGTGCTGTGTAAATACTTTCACAGGGATTACTGTCATAGAAAGTTGTTAACAAGAGCTGATAATGGGAAATTAAAGCCTGACAAATTTATATTAAAAGTAAGAAACTTTTCTAACGCACAGGGTAATTAAGTATTAGAAGAGCCTACCAATAGCAGTGCATTGTCCTCTGCCTCTTGAAGTCATCCAATCAAGAATGAACAGAGGATGTAATTTAATACAATAGTTTCTACTCATCTTTGATTCGTAGTGCAAGGAGAAGAAAGAATCAATCCCCATGTAGTGAATTTAAGTCTATTGAAAATATGCTTTCTTTTCTCAATAATCTTTTGCAGATCCTCTTAAAAGGAGTCTGCCACTTTGAGTCAAACACAAATTATTAGGCTTAACTCAGGGGAAACTGACTCTACAGATGTTCTGAGTAGGTGGTCTCCTGGTGCTCTCTGACCTTTAAAATTCATGAATCAGAAATTTTCAACATATATATATTTATTTATAAAATATAATTACACATAGGTACAACTGCATTGATTAATTATATAAGTTTTTCAATAATAAGAAAGGACTACCAACACAGTGTAAATAGAAATTATTAACATTTTCAGGAAAAAAATCAATGATCTTCAGACACAGAATTAGTCACCAAAGAGATCAGTGCATAATTTGGCAATAACTAATAAGACCAAGAATTTTACAGACTATTTGAGAACAATTTGCAAAGAGAAAACAAAGCAAAATTCTTCAGATAAATAATTAATTTGAATTAGTCATTTAGCTCTAGTAAGGAGTTGTAGACTTTTTGAAAATATGTGGCAAGGGGATACAGTTTTAAAGAGGTTGAAGCAGAAATACTCTGCTCTTCTAGAGATTGTTTCATCACATGTTCTCAAGGCACTTAATCATCAATTATGCTGAATATTAATTATAACTATTTTACATTTGAATAAACTGAGGCACAATGCCTTGCCTATGGTCACACAGCAAGTGGGGATAAAAATTGGGAAAAAAAGTCTATCATCTCACTAACTATTAGATATGTTTCCTGTTACTAATCTCTAAGGCTTTGTAACCCCTCTACATTATTAAACTTAATTTCCGAGGGAAACAAGTTTTATGTGACCACACTGTCTACCTATGTGTTGGCTACAATAAAGGTATTATAAATTATTTAAGTAAATTAATATGTATGTAATCATAATGCATTTAAAATACTTCTGTAGAAATAGATTGGGGCTTTTTGTCTCTTCTTGTCAAGAGCAAACAAATGTTAGAATATAGAAATCTTACAGTTACTGAGGGAGGATTTACCTGACCAGCTATAGAGATCTTTAGTGTAGCTGTCTACACCCGAATCTAAAATCTCTTTAAGGTCAGTGGCAAGGCATATGTAGAGCGCAATTCACCTCACCCTGGAGTTGGTGCCCACATTTTTCAGATGTGTCAACTCCCAGGTGCCTGTTTGCTGTCTCTCAGAGCAGTCCAGGGTAGTTGGTTCAAATATAAGCAGAACTATAGAGCCCTACAGGATGGAAAAGCCTGTGGGGTTCATCTGGTCCAAGTTCCTGCTCAAAGCACCACCACTTAAGTAAGGTTCCTCAGGACTTCATCCAGTCAATTTCTTAATAGCTACAAGCATGTCTTTGCAGGTATGGTTAACGCTAGATGCAGTGAACCCCACTGTGAATGGCAACAGTCCTTGAAAGCGGCAGCCTGACGAAGAATAGAGATCCAAATTAGTGTTGCAACAAAGCTGAGATGACCATGTGATCTAAACCAATTTATTGAACACAAAAGAGTAAGATTAAGTCAGTGAAACATATGACATGGAGTACATGTATCTACAGAAAGGTATAGGTCTCCCTGTCTTGCATCATATCTGCCAATCTGTGCAGATTTCTGATACCCTGAAGGCAACTCAAGTGGCCTGGGATGCCTATTGGTTATGCAACAGGATGCTGCCCAGATTGTAACAATTCAAGATTCACACACTTGAACACTGAAGTCACCAGTGCACATGTCTGTGGCTAATCTTCCATTATTAATGCACGTCAAGCATCCCAACAGAAGGGATGTTTCACTCTGCTTAAAATCAACACGCATCTTTGAGCATCTGAATAACTTCCCAGATTTATTATGAAGTCTATTGTCAGTACTTGCATCTGGAACTAAATCCCAGTCTTCTTGAGCTCCCAGATTCACCAAGCTGCCAGAATGCATACCATTATTGTATTCTCATGGGATATATAATCCATGATTCTTTCAAAGCATGTTGTGAAATAGGTTAGTAAATGTTGGTATGTTTACAAATGATTAAGGTGACAAGTATGTTAAATATTATGATCTAGTAAAGACAACTGCAAGAGAATGTGGGACTTTAGCACCTGCTAAAATTGGATGTGTTTGGATGCAGGCACAGCTCCAAAATTACTATCACTGTTAATGTAAAATGGCTAAGAATCCTGATTGAGAAGTAAAATACTTATTTTATATGCTGGTATTTATAAACCAAAAGCAAGGGTAAAGAACATGTCTTTGTAAACGTTTGTTAATGTTGTGATTTTGAAAAGGTGAAGACAATAGTCATTCAAATTCAGGTCCCTTTTTTTCCTAGCTTCAGTCTGGATCCCTCAATACTACCACTTTGTCTTCTAACTTCAGCTTTTGTTGGGTTTAAGGGCAAAGTTGTGCCTTGTTCATAATTTGTTAACTGTATTGCCTACATAATGCAATCTTTCTAGGAATGAATTTACAAAACAATTAAGAGTCTGCTTAGCCTGAACTACAGTTTATAAAAGCGTCACTGTGATTCAGCACATGATTAACCTTTCATTATTTCAAAAGGTGTGAGAGATTTCCTATGACACAAGTTTTGTTCCAAACATTTTAATTCCAAACACAGAAACAAAGCACCGTGTGAACACTTCTACCTCTTCCATGCCACTACCTCATTTTTTTCTGTCTATGTACAGTGATGGATTTATTCCTGATCTATGAATTTATCTGTAGCTATCATGTTTTTCAAATGCCGCCTTCTTGTCTTCAAATTTACAGGACAGGGCTGACCAGACAATTCTTTACCTATTTCTGTCAAGTGAATAAAAATCTGTCGTGTTGTTAAATTTTTAAAATCTCTGGCTTACATGTTGCCATACAGTTTCCATTCTTTCTTTCTGCTTCCAGACCTCCTCTTATATGAGATGGCTTCCTAGCATTATTATTGATTTCTTTGTATCTGTGGTACCTTGACATTTAGGGCATTCAAGAAGCCGTCCATGAACTATTTCGGAGTTAGTTCAACAAAATCTTAAATGTTTTGCGAGAGTATGGCCCAGGTATCTGCCTTCTGCAAACATAGCTACTTAAGAGTGGTATTTGTATAAAGGATGCTCCAACCTAGTAGGTATGAAAGGGAGTAATGCAGAAGCATTTATTAAAATAAAATTAAATAAAAGCCCCTGTACATCTTATTTACTGTATTTCTTTCATATGTTGCTGCAAAATCTGCTTTGATCTGTACCATACGTCATCAAGTCATATGGTACTCTAAAATACCATCACTTATGAAAAAAGTACACATATAATTTAAATATATAAGTAGCACAAGTATGCCAGTTTTTTCCTGTCTGATAATAGATTACTATAAGGTGTCAGTCATGAAGTTAAACATCCTGGAGTAGTTAAACAGGAATTTTACCCCAAAGCAAGTGTAAAAGCTATGTGAATATTAAGAAGTCAGATGACGTGCACAGATAGAAGCATGGATGGATCAATGAGCTCTATCAATCAGCCCTGTTTTTTTAAAGTACAAAGCTTTGAAGAAAAAGAAATAAAAAGTTATTTTAGGTATAAGGAAATTATTATTCTAATGACAAATCTGGCCAGCACTTGTAATGTCTTTTCCTTTTTATTAAGTCACATCAATAATACTGTCTGATAATATTTTCCTTAAAGTAAATATAGTGTGAGTGCTAATAGTGTGATCATGTTTCCAACAGCAACACGATAAAAGGAAAAGACATGTTACAGCTTGTTTAACCCTCTTAATAATATTTAGGTGATGATATATGTATTATGAAAATAATTGCTAAAAATAACATGAGGAAAATATATCTGTGAGCTTTTTTCTGTTATTTTTAAAAAATCTATCAGAAATATAAGGACGTTTAACATCTTCAGGCTTGTTCTTGTTATTTAAAGAAAAATCAATAGGAAATATAAGGAACATTAGCGTTTTTGAAAGAACATGGTTTCAACCGGAGGTTGTTCCTAGCTTCACAAGTTCACTGAGACATTTTCCGTGATAGTTTCATCTCAGATATTCCACCAGCAGTTATCCAGGATGCTTGTGATGAACATTAGTAAATCCAGTAAAAGTTTGGAGTCTGGGAATTTTGAATTTAAACCAAATATTAGCTTAGACACCTGATTAGAGCAATTATTCTCAAATCAACTAACAGAAATAATACTGCACCTATGTAACCAGGCCAAACCAGTTTACTCCTTAACCCTATAGATTTGTGCAATGTCAAAGTGTTCACAATGAGAACATATGTTTTTTGTAGGGAACAGGCCTAAGAGACTTCATATTTTGAAATTCCTATTTTTAATAAAGTGTTTTGAAAAAATTTGTGGTTAATAAAGAATCATCAAAAAGACTTGCTGAAACACTTTGATTGAAGGAAAAAAAATGTGAGAAATTGTTACTGATATATTGATACACAGACCAATTTTCAAATCTCTTTAGTGGCCTATAGGACTATGACATAACATAAATTGGAACTTGAGCAATGAAAAACAATTGTTTTTGAAAAGTCAACCTTTTAGTGGAAGGGTGGGTGCACCCTGCAAAAACTGTGTGCCTCCCTAGTTGGCATTTTAAGTATGGTTTTACAGCTCTGTCAGGCTACTCAAGTAGGTCAGTGAGGCAACTGGGCAGAATCGATGCATGTAATTTCAGTCATCAGAGCATAGCTAAAACAATAGTCAATGACAGTAACTTTCTAGCAGTCCTTCAGTTCTCCTTGAGGGTTCTGGTCATGTTCCAGAGAAGTAATTGCTGCTTATCCCTGTATCTGATGCAGTGAACAGCTGGGTAAATGCACTGAGCAGCTAGGTGGCAATTAGTTTACACAGAAAGGAAGACAGAGGTCATTATGGTAATGGAGGAGTCCTGGATTCCCCAGAAAATTATTCTGTAAGCCACAACAAACAAAATGAAACACCAGGCTGCAAAGGCATAATTGAAAAAAAAAACCAAAAACCAAACCCTAGAAGGGAAAGGACAGCAACATCAAGAATCATCAAAATGAGATAGAAGTATACAAAATTTCTTTTTTTGCAATGTATCTATCTGGCCTACAGCAACAACATAATATTCACTGTCCAACTGAATGTGTCTCACTGAACCTGGACTGTGTTTCCACCAGCTATCAGTGAGCAATTTTGATTAGACCAATGTCCACTTTGCACGTATTTCAGACTGGCCTACTTCCAGCTTGCTATCATCCATTAGCCTCTTCGACTTTATTGCATTAAAAAGAAAACCATCTTGTGGTCTCCAAGGCCTTGCCGCCGTATGTACTACAGCAGAGTAAGCAAGGACAACTGGGTGATTCACTTCAGAAACACAAGGTCTTCCAATATGAACTGAGACACTTGCCTTATGTCTCTCTCTCTCACTGCAACCCTCAATTCATTCCCATAAAATTATTTATATCTTCTGAGCAATTATGTAAAGTTCTCCTTGATGAAAACCAAATAAAGAAACCAGAAAAATTTGTTAGTGTGGACATATAAATAATTCACAACAAGACAAGTTAGTATATGAGCCACTAATTACTCCTTGGTAAGCTCACACCTGAACTTCCTGCTGGTTACTTATTTAAAAGCATACAGGTTAATTTTTTCAAGGTCCTTTTCTTCAGTCATAAAAACATCTTTGTAATTCTTCCTTGTCACAAATTTTAAACACCATTTTTGAAAGTCAACCTATAATCACAAGTAACTTTACGGTTTAAAACTCTTGGTAACCTGTAAGAAGTTAAACCTCACTTCAATCCCTTGCTTCTTCCTTATCATCTTATTTGTGATTAATTTTGTCAGTTAATTTCTCTTCAAGCACATTCTACATTAATGACATCTCTTTTGCAAAGTCCAGCTTCAAGCTGAATTGAGCTGTTCTGGTTCCCACTGTTGTTGCAAGGTGATATTCCCAAATGCTGTTCTTGGGACTGTGGTAAGAGAAATAGATAATACAGCAAAAAAAACTTGGAAATCACAGCTTAGTCCATGCAAATGAAATTCATTGGCTCACAAGCCTTACTAGCAATCTAAATAAGTTTTAAATAATCTCAGGTATCTATTTCTAATTTTCTCATTCCTAAACAATGTAATAATATGCATGTCAAAACCCATAATCTATTGTAAGGAGTACATCTATGGGAATTCTGAAGACACTAGGCTTCCCATCCAAAATTAAAAAGACCAAATCCACTTAGGAGATGACTTAAATCTATTTCCTCAGTTTTATAGATGAGTTCCATTAATGCATTTCTCCTGTATCACAAAAAATTTGCAAGTTTAGGTTTTGTTATTTAATTCAGGCAGCAACAGATCATTTTTTAATTTCAGGTTAGATTCCACAGATGAGGCAATATATTTCCCTAATGTGATACTTCCTATTGTTGTTTGGAACAGTAGATAAGCAACTTGGATACAACACAAGAAGCTTGCTTTGATTTATTGTCTACAGTAGAAGGCCAAGATTTTTTTAGTAAATGGAAACCAAACTTGAAAACAAAACAAAACAAACAAAAAAAAAGTTCAAAAGAAAAAAATCCCTTGGCATTAATTTGGTGAGTCGATTCATGATCTGGTAAGACAGCATTCACTGTAATTGGTAATGTATCCTAAAGCTAGACAAGCACACTAGGCTTGATCCAGGGCCAAGGGAAGCTACAGATGGTCCTTCAGTAAAACTGGCATGGGATTAAATCTGGCTGATATTTTAAAGCTAAAATAGAAAACTGGAGATGGGAAATACAAATGTAAAAGTCATTATATTATCCTATGAGGGAATTCTAGTTATTTCTAAGAGGTGAACAGAGCTTGATTCTTAAGAATAAAGCGCAGGTTAGAAAAACAGTATCTGTTTTGAGTGTATGGAAGGAGACAAAAAGAAGAGAAAGCAAATTAACAGAGATTCTCTGAAACAGTGTTAGATGACAGAAGGATTAAAAGAATGGAAGTGACTTCCTCATTTTGGCTTCAGTGGAAGAAGGCTGCTTCACCTGACAGTTTCTGATTCCTCCAGTTAGCACTATTTAATTGTTATGAAGCCCTCCATTTGGTCAAGTTCACTCGTTCTTGGCTTGTCTCTGATCAAGTCTTTAGCTACATCACTGTGCTGGTTTTGGCTGGGCTTCGTGGATGGTAGCTTCTACTTTTCCCTAATCATTCTTCACATCTTGGGAATTGCAATGATTCTTCTCATTCGAAAATAATTGTCAAAAATAAATTAAATTAATATGCACTGGAAGTTCACATATTGCATGTTCACTGCAAAGGAGGATTAGACATCTATAGCATCTAGATTCCAGTGATACGCATCTGACTAAATTTTTCTCAAACATGATATACATAAGCAAGACAGTATGTCCTCTTCTCAAAATGTAGTAAACAAATACAGTATAATAATCACCATAATGCTAACACTGATAATCACAGTGATAATAATAATGCAATAATAATTTCTTGAAAATTCAATTGTATGTGTTTGAAACAATCCTGTAAAAAACCTGAAAATGCCAATCAAGACCTTAATACTCTTTATAAAACAAATACTTGAGTCATTTTTGTTTCAGATAATAGAATTAAAACCCCAAGCAAATCAAATTATTTAAATTTCAGAGAAAAAGGATGATGGTTTCTGGAAGGAATTTTTAAAAAAAATGAAAAAACCTCATGTTAAACACCAGAATTTCTTTGAATCACTTCTTATTAGGAAACATTTTGTCTGGAAAATGCACATCTTATAAAAGTTGCTGATAATTTTGCTACTGGATTTAAAATGTGGATTTCAAAGAATCTTAGAATCACAGATTGGCTGAGGCTGGAAGGGACCTCTGGAGGTCATCTGGTCCAATTTCTCTGCTCCAGTAGAGCCACCTATTACAAGCCGCCCAGGACCATGTCCAGATGATGTTGTGTATCTCCAAGGGTAGAGACGTAGAGACTCCACAAGCCCTCTAGGCAACCTTTTCCTGTGCTTGGTGACCCTGAAAGTACAAAAGTGTTCCTGGATGGCCAGAGGGAACGTCCTGTGTTTCAGTCAGGCAACCTGTAGCAGATACCCACTACATGTCACCCTTACCTGTCTTCTCTTTACTCCATATCTGCAAGGTCTCAGTTGGCTTATCATCTATCCCCAGCTGTTTTCTTACATAAAAGACAACTCCCCCTTCTCATCTTCCTTGTCTGCCTTTCCCATGAAGTCTGTATCCCTCCACTGCAACCGTCCACTCATGCAAACCATCCCATCACATCTCCACAATCCAAGTAAGACCATAGACCTGCAACTATTCCCTGGTTCCTGTTTATTCCCCATGCTGTGTACATTAGTGTACAAATTCATTTTAGATTCACTACAGAAAAAAAACATATATCACTTTAATGCCTACCACCGTCAGATTGCAGCCAAATGATAAAATCTAGTTTAGAAAGGAAACAGACAAATGGAAACTTCTAAAAAATTGTGAACTGCACAAAGTGAGACAGAATGAGTAAATTTATTGTTTATTATAGTAGTCTGTGGAAAAGAAAGCTTATAGGACACATGAGACTTAGATACAATTTTTCAAAGGAAACATTATCCCCTGTTCATGATAGAGGAAATTATAAAAAAGCTTTCCAGTCCTTTATTATATGGTAGATTATTCCATGAATTACTTAAGATCAGGATGTCAGCAGTCAAAATGAAAAGATAACAGTTCAAATGCTGTGTTATTGGTTTTTACATATCTATCATAGAGTCTGCCTGGCACTAGAAGTTTTCCATGAAGATTATTTATTACAGCTAGGCAAATGCTCAGGGCAGCAGCACTGAAACAATCACAGACAATGCAGTAGTTTAGGAGAGTGAGCATCAAAGAGCATAACTGCTTATGGGAATAAATTCTAGGTAGTCACAAAAAAGAATTCTAGTCACAAGTCATACAGCAATTGCAGTCAAGCCCCATACAACATATATATATTTTGTGTCAGTTTTATATGCTGTAAAGAGCAAATGAGTTATTCTTAGTTTGGCTGAGTTTTTGGTAAAAGCTATTATAAAAAGTTAGCAAACATACTATACATAGTTTCTTTCAGCATTCTCACTCACACTTAATGCCTTTTTTATTTTGTATGGCCAGGTAGATTTCTGTGTCCCATGGGATATAAATGAGAGGAAAAGGAGCGACAGAGGGGAAATCCTGTCTTGCCTGCAGTGTATGAGAATTATGCAAATATATCACTATTCTTGTGTGGAGAAATACTTATTTAAAGCACATATATTTATTATTAGGAATTAGATAGTAATCAGATAGTATTATTATACAAGTATAAAATATGTCAGCCATTAGGATTTTTTAATTCTGTGAAGGTTTGTTTCTTTCTTCTTTCAGTTTAAAAAGTCTTGAAGGAAGAGCATGTTTAAATATATCCAAATTTATCCACTGGTCTAAAATTAAAATTCCAGCACGTAAAATACCACAATTCTGAAAGACAGTATTAGGATTTGCATGATTATGAGTGGTAATATTCACTGTCAATTACTTTTATAATGTATTTCTTTTATTTGTAAGCATCTCTTAAGTGTTTGGATGGGATTCAACTGACTGCATGTCAGAATCTATAGCATAGATGTCTACATCTCTGCTAATCAATGTGGGTCTATTTATAGTTAATGGAAAGAAACAGACATTTCTAGAGTCTAATTCATCTTGCCCCAGAGCAGACATCTGCATTTAGTGAAAACTGTCACCCCTGGAAAGCATGTTTCTCTCATTACTGTAGAGGCAGTTCAGGATGATTAGGTCATATGTAGACACCCACAGTCAGATGTAGACATCTAAAGTCAAGAGAGAAAATTTCCTTGTTCATCCTCTGTGCAAATGACCTACATGTCAGATGTTATCATATGGCTTACCCTCAGCACCTGCTGTTCTGAATCGTATGATATGCCTTGATATTAAATGGTGTGCAAATTGAAAACAGGGAGTCCTAAACTATAAAAAGTAAAATTGTTAAAAAAAAGACTACTCTTCATAGATTTGTTGTCGTTTTGCCTCATATTGGACTGGAACACTAACAGGTAAGAATGCAAACACCAGGCAGATTATGGGATGGCTGTTCAGGATTATCTGTGGGTGTTTCATTACCAGACCTCCCCAGGTTAAAAGCTTACTGGTAGCCTACAGGTTAAAGAAAACTTCTGTCTTCATACAATTTGTAAAACTCTTTCCTTGTTTCCTTTATTTTTATAAAAGCATTCTCATTTCCTTTACTTTATTGTACCATTCTTGCAAACGAAAAACTCGTTTTTCAGATTAATTCAGATACACCATACCCCCAAAGGGTGTACCACTTCATTCAGGGTTTCAACACAAGTACAAGTGCTTGCTTTCTAAGACTTTATTTAAATTGGTTGATGTGGAAACATTTCTGATCTCATGAGTCCATATGCACATACCTGCCATGTCTCAACTGAACCCTGGGTGTAGAGAGAGAATTATCCTTTCCTTTTCAGTCTCAGTTATTTCTGCCATGCTTGTTGTTGGGTTTTTTTGTTTGTTTGTTTGTGTGTGGGGGGGTTTAGGTTTTTTTATTTGTGTGTGTTTGTTTTTTGTTTGGTTGGTTTTGCTTAGTTTTCTGTTTGTTTGGTTTGGTTTGGTTTTTTTGTTTTTTTGGGTTTTTTTGTTTCTGGGAAGGTGGATGATCTTGTGCATAAGACAGATGGGAGCCCTTATACAGTCCAGTTTAGTACCCAACTGAGACATCCAGTAGACTAAATTTTTAAGATGCCCCACAACATGCATCTTTTAGACTTGGTTTCAAGATTAAAAGCTTGAGCTTTGGTGGGAAAAGTCATCTCAATGATGTCCCAAAATAAAACTGAACTGTTCTGTATATTTTAAGAAGCAATACAGAAAACAAATCCAGCTCAGAGTCAAGGACAAGGAGAGAAGTATGCTCCACTGAGTTATCACTGTGGGGAGAGCTGGCTAGGCAGAGCTCAGTTACTAAAATTACATTTAGCCAGGTCTAACACCTAGGGCTCCTCAGGAGAAACTGTCAGGTAAGAAAAGAAAATACTGGCATGATTCTCAATTGTTTCTTATTTGTTAGTGGTCACTCTAACTCAGTGTGACAAGAGAATGACTGCAAGTAGGTGTGACTGAGTCCAATCTGACAACTGCATAAGAATGAACACCATTACTGAGATCCTGCAGAATGTGTATAAATTAGGGCATTGACCTATGGGAAAAGGTACAGGTCCAATGCCAAATGGCCCCAGATCTTGTGTATGTTTCTGTTTGAACCCATGTTTAAAAATAACAGGAGAGTGTACATTGGAAGCATATCTTATTCCATCTCCCAGAAAAGCCCTAAGGAACTGTGTATGTTTACAAGATTCCATTAGTTATACAGTGACTTTTTCCCACTAGATAGTTCAAGAACGTACTCTGCTGCCTATATTACTTTTTTTTCTTATTAAATGTGATAGTGATTTAGAAACACTAACATTTCATGGAATTGATTCGTTAGCTCAGCTAATAGAGCCCTATCTGTGGCTTTGCAACATCAAAATATTCCTGGTTTTCTGTTAATTAATATGTAGACATTACAGTACATCCACATATAAGTGGCAACAAACTTCTGAAGCTGTTACATGTCCTAGAATATTTGCACATTTTGTCTGGTAAGGAATATTGACAAGTGCCAATGGGTGCAGTAAAAGAAATTGACAGTATAAAGCCAGCCTTTCTTCCTCACTGTCTGTGGGGCTTATAGAAACAAGACACTGAACAGAAGAAAAGATTTTTTCTTTCCTGATGTAATAACTCTATGTATATGATGTTTCAGGTAGCCTAGTGAAATTGGCATCTTAAATGGAAAAGAGGTAGTTTAAAATCTAGATGTGAATAAATTCGTAGCATCTGATACAGAATGCTGTGATTATGTGTTTAATTTTAAAATAATGGGCAATTTTATGTGAAAGTTTTTCACATAAATTAATACATTTTGGGGCATGGTGTGAGTTTCAGTATTTCCAGTTCCCACCCCCAAAACCAGCCATTAGAATCCAAACTTCCAATTAACGGTGAGCTGCATGCAGTACAACACTGGCTTAACAATTCTGAACGGAAAGGTTTGAAACTAGATAACAACATGTGGGCTGTAAACAGAGCAGGCTTAAGTCTTGCTGATTTTAATGTGGTCTGATCAAGTGAACTGTAAATGAAAGACTCTGCTCTAGCTTGCCCACTAATTTGAATTGTGCTCATCTGACTCGTTTCCAATACCAGCATTATTACCAAAACATGTAGAATATCATAAATGAAGAACAAAAAATTCCTGAAAGATGTATGGTGGGTTTTTTCTTAAACTAAATATGCATGAAAAGAATATTCTTGGAGGTGAAACAGAGACTTATGTGGAAGAAATAGGCTGCTCCCTAACACATTTCCCTTATTGTTTATGAAATTTCCCATTAATTGCTATTCAACCAACCTTTCCCTGACCTCTTTTTTTCTTCACTTTTTTTTTTCACCACATGTGTAGGGTTACTGGTCAGATGGATTGTGTTTAATGGGAGCTGAGGGACATGCAAAGTTCAATGGAAGAAAACTGAAAATTATAAAAAAAAAAAAGACAACAATCTACTTTAAAAATGTTTCAGAGCCCAGGAGGAACTGTGCTGATAGAGTCATATGAGTGGGGAAAGTTTTTACAGACTGCAGCCATTGGCTAGATTTATTTATGTTTACTGCTAGCAATAGTTACTGCACTATTATCACAAGCTCCTCAGCCACACTGTAGCTGTTTCCTTAGTTGGCCCTTCCTCCTTCATCTGACAAAAATTGCTTCACAGAGTGAGATACCACAGTACAATAACTTTTTGTGAAGCCAAGACAATGTCTGATTATGTCCTTTTTAATGGCACCTAACCTTGCTGCTGCATTACCAAACCCTTAACTATGAGGAGAACATTAAGATGAAAGCAGGAAGTGTGGGGACCCATCCTCAGCCATGGGGAGCTCTATAGCTTCTGAGATATCAGGCTAAATTTGAGGTGCTGCCTCACCACTCTGTATGGTTGTTATGCCATCATTGCCCCAGTTGCTGTTTTCATTGTCATTTCATTATCATGAAAATACTTTCTAGCAAAAGAGGATTTCCATGGGAGTTTTCTTGCTGGAGGAGCAGCAATATCTGGTATCCTGGGGTCTTGAGAGGGTGGAAATGCAAGGCAAACTGCTGGCTGTAAGGAGGGAACCAGCTTGGGAAGGGGCTGGCTAAATCACAGGTCCTGGCTCGAGGCTTTGTCCAGATGCAGTGCTGAAGGCAGCTTCCCACAGTCACAAAATTGGAGCAATGTAAAGGTAAAGGTCTTTAGAGGCTTGCACTAAGATTGCACAGCTAGATGGACAAGGAGGCTGCTGCAAGAGACAAGATCAGAGGTTGTGAGTCTATAAAGAAGAGAAGATATATATCTCAAAATAATCTTACGTCCTGTGAAATGCACATTGAAGGATAAAATGAAATAGCATAAGGTAAGATAATATGAAATTAACAATAACCA
This sequence comes from Strigops habroptila, assembly GCF_004027225.2. Classification (NCBI taxonomy): domain Eukaryota; kingdom Metazoa; phylum Chordata; class Aves; order Psittaciformes; family Psittacidae; genus Strigops; species Strigops habroptila. The sequence continues at coordinate 54,153,098 of NC_044278.2, forward strand.
ATTAACTCCCTGCCTAGTCCTACTCTTCTCTGCAAAACAGATGCTTAAACAAAGCCAGACTGATACTCAGCATTCTCACTCAGCAGAAAATATTTGGCATTTTGACACCTGTTTTGATCTGGACAAGAGGAGCAGGTTATGAAATAACATGTGAATAACACAGACAATATAAAAATAAAAAAATCAATGTATAATATATAATATATCATGTGGCATATCTGAAACATTTTCTGAAACAAAGCCAGCTTTTGATGTAATTTCCCTCCATATAAACAACAAAGTTACTCCACGACCACTGGAATTAATGCAGCCTCCTTTCCTGTGGTTATACATTCTTTGAGACGTCAACCATCTAATGATTACAATAGTCTCCGTTCCCTTCTTTGTATTCCTGGTTAAGAAGAAACCCCAAGGTAGACAGTCCAAACATAAACCTGTAATATTGAGCTGAGCAGTCCTTATGTGTCTATTAAGTCACGCCTGGCAGTGGAGGTCCTGCTCTGGATCCATCTTCTCTGACAAGACACTCGTGCCTAAAAATTATAGAATATAATTAACTTTGAGACATCACCTACTCTGTTTTGTGGGGTTTTTTCAGTTTAATAAATACTGCCCAGTATGCTGAGAAATTATTTAGGGAGACTGACAAGTAAGGTGGATAAACAGCACAGTCCCTTAAATTTACAGCTTTGCAGATTTAAAAAAAAAAAAAAATCAGTTTGGGCATGGATGTGCTCTTTTTATTAAAAATGTATTTCTGTTGAATTTTTTCAATCGTGAATACCTGGTACTGAAAGTCTTCACTGCATGTGCTCATTACAGTTTATTAAATAATGACTCTTTTGAAAATTGGACAGCTCATTGTAATCTAGCTTATAGTGTGATTGCAAAAAAAAAAAAAAAAGTTTGCAAAAGCTTTTCACCATAAATATTCTAAAAAAAAAAAAAAAAAAAAAAGATTTGTTCATGTTTTATCTGGAAAACAAATTGTGAACAAATAGACTGAACTAATTGCCCAAATTAGTCAAAGCAGGTAATTAATTTGGCCAGCATAGCTACAGTTCCAGATGGGGTTTTGGCCAGGCCAGTAGTGCTAATATTTTTGAGCTTGCCAAGTATGCAACGGGATACAGCCATTACAGGGCAGGACATTGGCTTTCACGCCAAGCCAAGACAGCAGATCTATTTCCAGGCTGGTCCAAACATGCGAGACGCTGCTTCATGCATGAGCCAGGGAAAGTCTGAGGCTGCCCTTTTGCCTTGTGATCATGACCACTTCCTGCTGTACCCTGAGCTCTCTTTGGAGACCTCCTGTGCAATCCTAACCCAATCCGACCCCGACCTCATTTAACTTGTGAGAGCTGACGGAGGATTGTACAATCACCCTATATGGCATACCTTCAACTTAAAAGGAATTTACATAAATCACAATGGAAGAAAGAATACTTGTTGTCTATGCAGTAAACAGGAAACCAGGAATCCTGTGTTTGGCTGAATATTTATCAGTTTTCTGCAGTATTTGTAGAATGTCTCAAAGCTCGGAATTTCCACCTCACCTTATTCTGACTAGCTGATCATACCTAAAACATTTTTTGCACAACAAAGCAACATTAACAAAGCAGTTTAGTTAATTTCATTAGGAATTTTGTAAATATTTTCTGAATATATTGAATATTCATATTAGTGCCTATCAAAAGTGGACTGTACTAATTTTTGAAATTCTTTTTTAAAACTGATTTGTAAGATACTATGACATGGTGATGTGTTCATATTTTTCAGCTCTCTTGAATGCACACAGTATACCTTATTTATTTCTTGGTATAAAGGTGATCCATAATTTCCAGGAAAATATCTTAAATGTGAAACTAAATATGAATAGTATTGGGATTACATGCGATGCAATTCCAGACAATAAATAAGAAGAATTTGTAGAGAGAAGCAATACCAGGTTTTTTTTTTACTTTGTATTCTTGGACTACTATTCCTAAACCAGCACTATCAGAACATAAAATAATGAAGGTAATTAACTTTTGATATTATTAATTGACAGAATTTACTAGATTTCTGAGGTTTAACAGCAAGTATTAACTTTTCAGGCATCAAGCAATGAACAATGATTCAAGGTGTCCTAACCTGCTACTACAGACCTTTACTCCTTCTTAGGCTAAACCTTTAATTATGAATATATCCATACTATTTATATGTATGAATCTGTGCAGGATATCTCTTCTTTTCTGTTGGCAGAAATGAAAACATTTTTTGGACCCACATTCTTCGCAGTTTGGAGGCCAATCCTTTATTTCACTATCGTGAAAACACTGAAATCTGTAAGCAGAACAGGAAATTTCACACACCATTCTGTCTGGAGTATAGCAACCATAATGGTTTTGTTATCCTTAAATGCTAAGTGCAGTGATTGGTCCTTGCAGAAGGGGACTGGGTTTGTTTCTTAGCATGTTCCAGTTGACTGTAATTGCTCAATACCTACACATATTTCTTAAGCTTGCAGGCTCACTTTCATAGTAGATCTCCATTCGTCTACGCAGCAAGAAGTTAAACCCAGTTCCTTGTAATTGGTTCATTTCCTTAGGGTTGAATTATGGTTTCTACATTTTGAAGCACAGGGGGATGGCTAGCAGCCTTGACTTTTAGCTGTGAAGAAGGAGGTGTTATGACTGGAAAATGTTACTGTAGGAAGTGAACTTCAAAGCACAAAGGAGGAGCAAGTGCCAAGCGCCTTTTTGACAGGCACCTTCACCACCACATAAATAGACCTCCCACTTAACTAAACTCACAATAATAATGAATTATACCATGGGGAAACTGTGCCCTGTTTAGCTGTGCAACTGCAGCATCTTTGCTTTCTCAATATACTATACATATATGTAGCCTTAGAGACTTTGCATCTCTTCATGGATGACAGACATATCACTTGCAATATAACCCAGCTGGAGTACACATACCTATGCAAACTGACATGTGGCTTCTATGAAAAATTACTTTTGGGTTTGCTAGTTTTCTTTAGAAAAAAGCATACATTGACATTTATTTATCTCCTTCCACAAAACAGAACAAAATGAGCAAAACTGAACAAAACTGTAGGTATTACTGCCTTTTTCATGTATATTGCTTATTTTCTTTACTAAGTCTTTAATTTCCTTTCATGTATTTTATTTAAGAGTTTAATTTGTACTTTAAAATCAATAACATTTCTGTAATCTGTTAGGTGGTTTTGTTTGGGTTTTTTTAAATGTTCTCTTTCATGGCGTTGAGAAATTATTTCACAACAACCTTTTTAAAATCATTATGTGAAAATACAAATTTGTTTACAATGTAAGTTATACACGTAAATTATTACTTTTTCTTAGCTTTAGTTTTCACTTCTGAACAATCAAAAGAAGTAAAAATAACATTCATTTCCATCTGAAACACGGTTAGAAACTATGAGAAAGTGCAGAAAAATCTACTTTAATCTAAGATCAGTGCTTGAAATTTGCATACATTCTGTAAAATTTTGGTAAATAGAGGTACTTACAAATACAGGAAAGCAGATCTTATGTAATTAACAACTTTCCAGATAGGATTTTCTTTTTTTTTCATTCATTAATCTCTTAATTCATTTCAGCCCAGCCATTCTGAAGGTGAAACCACTACAGGAGGGGAAGAGACACTGCTGATAAATTCTTACATTGCTCAGAATAGATGTACTGATGTGGTTAAAACTGTGCAATTCACACTTACTAACTGGGACACAGTTATTTATAGGTAAAACAAGACTTTAGGTGAATAAATATATTTTTTAATAAGGAAAGGAATAACACATTATTGGTTAGGGACATCCTTATACAGTTGTAACTACACTCATGCTATGGGATGTGCCTATTTCTATTTATTCACTTATTTTGGTGAAAAGTTTACGTCATAAATGATTTGTCACAATAGCTGTAATTACTTTTGTATGCAAATTCAACTTGACTAATATATCTCGCTGAAAATAGTGTCCTCTAAATGAACATTTACATTTTGGGAGTTAACTTCAGAACAGGTTTAGGCCTTTCCACAAGATAAAGGAAGCAGATGCCCTAGTGTAAGATACCCATCTGAGAGAGTTGAAACCTCCTCCAAATCATGCATCAAAGGTGTTTGAATTTATGTGCTTTATCTTCACACTTCTTAGCAGTCACTTTCGAGGTTAAGTTTGATTCACATTTTCAGTAATGTTATCCCTTTTCTAATACCTAAACAATTATTTTATGGTTTATAAAAAAAGAAAAAAACCCAACACTTCCCCATACCATAATCCTCTGACCTAGTGATTACAGCTTTCTTAAAAAAGATAAGAATTTGAAGGCCATGACCTAAATTGGATCTATGTGACTGCTCAGACCAGTAGGCTATAGTCACTGAAATTTTCAAGTCCTTGAGAGGTAAAAAAGATCTGAGTGTTAATCAAATGTTCTGTTAAACAGAGAACACTTTTAATATTTTTTTAGCTCTTCGAAGTCAATTCCACTATTTATATTGATTTAATTATGTCTCTGTAATTTGCTTCTGTGTTTTTCCTGAAGGTGTTATATTCTCTGTTTCTCACTCTACCACAGTTATACATGCATTAATGAAGACAGCATAAATGAAAAATAAGACCAATGTGGAAAAGTTCAGGCATTTGTGACTGCATAGTACTCTATTATTTTTCCATCTATAAAAAAGACTTTTGACACAGCTGAATGTGAATAATTGCATGTGGAACAGCAGCAGAAGCAAACCACAATGCATTGCATGCTTCATAATCTACTGCTGCTAAAGACATGTGGAGGGGAGAAATATAGGCCAGTGTGAAGAGTTCTCTGGACAGCTCAAAAATAAGTTTGGAAAAAAACACATCACCCATCTTAGGTCAATAACCATATGTGTTCTACCCCATCTCATACCAGTGTCCTTTGACAGACAAAGCCCAGAGGTAAGTCCACCTCACTGACCTCCTCAGTAAGTGGAAAGAGAAGTGAATCTCAATGTCATTGGACTATCTTGGGGAGTCACCTTGGTACATGCCAAGTGATTACTTCAAATCACATGCTACATTTCTAGAGATGGAAATGGAAAAGTTCTTAAAAGAGAAGCTAAAATGAAGATATGATTCACCTCCTTGATGTTGGATACTAATGATCATGAAAAACTGTGTGTATTGCCCCAGAGACACTGAAAGGTGATGGTGTCAAGAGCTGACAGATATCTGTCCTGAACCACAGAAATGGACCAGTCACTGCAGATAATCTGTGGTTACCTTATATCCCCCAAATCATCTGACGGTTCTCCAGCACAGACCAAGCTCCAAGGTTTCCCAGAAACCCTCTGAACAACTCTGCCAGCACCTACAGAAGAGGTTCTGTGACCCCCATCACTAGCCTCTGTCTCTAGTCACATCAAGGAAAAACATCCTTCATAACACTTCTGGGAGCTGAGAGTCTTCCTTCCAACTTGGCAGAAGGCCATTTCTCATTCAAATCCCAGAATAAGTTTTCCCAGCTGTCTTTCTACCCCATATCAACTCATGTAGGTTTTCTTAAGAATCTTCTGCTTACAGATCTTTGACAGCAGTGTGCTTCTGCAAGGTCTGCCTTCATCATGTTTGGTCAAGCATGCTCACTGGGGAGGAATGCCCCACTGTGGCAGGAGAAATATTAATATCTGGGGTAGGGGTGGGTAGTTAGCTAGCTGGGACAGAGGAACTGCACCCACATCTGAGTAGTTGATAGTTTTTCTCTATAGCTGGGCAAGTCACACAAACGAGCCAAAGTATTCAAATTCAGTAGGCAACACAATGACAGTCTTATAACAGAGTGACAGAGTGATGAGGTGGGGATACTGATCTTTTTGTTTCTGAGCCAGTCCTTCAACTCTTGTAAATAGTGCATAAGAAAAATCTGGAGGACAAACATTCAGGCAACAGTGATGGTTATGACTCCAGTCTTGTCTCATGCTTCCCCTTAACACCTGTTGTTGTTCTTTATCCAGATCCAGAAGATTTAGAAAGATTCATCTTTCCTCAGCTTAGGCTATAATCCTGAATATGTTTTGACGCATTGCATGTATACTGACTGGATTCTTACGAGCCTGCTTGCAAAGCTAAAATTGTAACTTCCGCAAATTCATCTTATAATCACAGTCTTGGGAGCCACATGGACTGAAATATATTTTTGTCCTTGACAATTTGCACAGTGATGACTTTATTCTCACAAATTAATTCATGATAGTTTTATAGCTCATCATACAATCATAGTATCATAATGGTTTGTGTTAGAAGGGACCTTAAAAATCACCTAATTCCAACCCCCTGCCGTGGGCAGGGACACCTTCTGCCAGACCAGGTTGCTCAAAGCCCCATCCAGCCTGGCCTTGAACACTGCCAGGGATGGGGCAGCCACAGCTTCTCTGGGCAACCTGTGTCAGTGTCTCATCACCTTCATAGTGAAGAATTTCTTCCTAATTATATATAATCTAAATCTCCCCTCTTTTAGTTTAAAGCCATTCCCTCTTGTCCTATCTCTACATGTAGTATTTGTGTGTACAAGGCCACTCAAACTACTCTCTAGGTATTTAGAGTTACCAGAGTCTGTGGAAAATCATTTATTTAACAGGATGTTATTAGATCTGCTTATTCAGAAAGAAGGATGTTATCAGAGCTGTTGTCCAAACAGATTGACTGCAGGTTTGCATTTAGGTATCATTATAAATATTAATACTGTTTTGTAAAACTCCTTGAAATTTGTGTCCAATTGGTAGAAAGATATACTTCTTTCAGAAAGGAAGAAAAACTGCCATTAGTCTCAGAAAAAACCTGACGTTCCTCTTTTATGCCCAAGTATTTCAACTCTAATAAGAGTTCCTGCTGTACATACCATATCAATTAGAAGACTAGGCTTTCGTCCCTTTCCTCAATACTTGTCTATTGTCTCTACTGGTGATACAGCATTATTGCCCCTAAAACTGAAAAATGTATTTCTCTTGAAAAATATAACTGTTTAAAGAGGACTATAGAAGAATGAAGCACTTGTGGTTTCCTAGTGTTCAGAAGAGACTCAAGATGTATGCCTGGCCCTAGCGGATTGTTCCTGTTCCCTTGCCAGGAAAACAGGAATATTAGAGGTAATTACAGAATTCCCGCAGCTCCCACTGACAGCAGGATCATGTTGTATTCCTACTCGGTAAACACAGACTAAGAAAGTCCCTTGCAGAGCTCCCAGTCAAAAGAGACAAGACAAACTGAAAGCACAACACAGATTTTTTACTTTGTCATAATTGCCATTTTTACTACCAGGATAACAGTACTTATAACTATACCATAATTAGTACCACCACAGAAAAGAAAATATGCAGACAAAACACTTGGAAAGAAAAATGAAGGGCCTAAGTAAGTTATAAAAGTGTTTTGTTTCTTTTTTTTCTTCATTTTAACCGTTTACCACTCATGCTTTATAAAAACAGACATTTTGTTAAAAATATTTCAGAAAGAATAAAGAATGTGCCTTTCTCTACCCTTACGTGATTGAAATCAGAGTGTAAAACAACTCAGTTAAGGGAGCTTCAAAAGATCTTGGCTGAAAATGTGTAAAATGATTTAAGTGGGTGCAAAATTAGATACTAGATCTCCCTGTGCTTTCATGCTGGAACTCCGGTTCAGAGTATTGAGTTTTCATCCCCGATAAATTATATTAGACACCAAAAGCCTGGCAATAAACATAGCTTTCTATTCTAACTATTTCATATGTGTACTTATTTCTGAGAAAATATTTTTTTTGTCTTTTATAGTACTTCAAGCTTCGGAAATGTTATATGAATTATATCTTTTCATTTTTTATTTGACTTCTTCCAGAGGCTGACAGAAAGTTTCAAGCTCTCTTTATCATCTGTTGTATCCCAGCAACTAGGGGTGGTTATCAGAAAGGGGAAAATATTCCAATATTTTTTTCAAATTCTTCACTATAGAGGTTTTATTTTTAAGCTTCACTTATAACTTACTAAACTAAAAGAAATTGTCTTACTGAGCTCCTATTCTTCATTCTGAGATTCACTGAGCTTTCATTACTCTAATTTCTTCTGAATTTGCTTGCTGTTGTTCCTTCACAATTAAACATACATATGCAGTAAGAGAAGAAAAATAGAAAGTCCCTTTCATTTGAATGTTTTCATATAATCAAGGCACCACAGCCAAGAATAAATTATTTGCCATTGCATCCAGTCAGTCAGTCCTGGGTTTGGAATCCTTTTCCTTACGGTAAGAAGGCACTCCATTTGCTAGGGAAGTAACTCTCCAATCTTCCCCTCACTAAAAAAAACAAAAGCCAACAAAACATTTCTTCATAGCCATTCAATATAACTCCTTAGTACTTGGGGTTTCTGTACTTTATGGCTTTCTAGAAGAGAAAGCTGACAGGAAATTTAAGGGCTCCTCTATTCCACTTCCCAGTCTGCACGGTCAGAAATTCAGAGCATTTCTACATTACCTGAAAACATGGTTTCCTTTTCCTTAGGCAATTTTCTGCTGTGGTGTCCCCAGAACAGGGTTTTGTCACATACTAGGTGGTCCCCTAGACCTGGTTTTCACCTGTAGTTGCAGGACACAGGTCTTCAGAAAGCCCCATGTCACTTGACCTGTAAGCTTGTCTTGCTCTCCTAGTACGATCTAGAACATCTTGAGCTGCCCAAGGGTGCTGAATAAGCACTCTTATTCAACCAAACCGATTTACCTAACATCTAGGGTTTCTAGGTCTCACAACTATCACCCTAGTGTATGCCTGGAGTGATGGAAGAAGGCAGTTGAGTATTTTCTTCTCCCATGTTCCTAACCACATAGGTACATGTAACCTTTAGTTCAAAAGCTAATGAACTCAACAAACCTGTAACAATTTAAAGTAAATCTGTAATAATAAATCAGATAAATCTGTATTTATACATTAAAGCATTCTCCATGATTGAACACATCAGAAAACTGACAATGTTCTGCTCGTCAGAAGGTCTGGCTCTGAATGCAGGATGTCTTGAATCATTTATGTTGCTCTTCCTTCATTTTTGTTTGTTTGATTTTGCTACTGAGGGCAAAACCTTTAAAACCTGGGCATCCACTAGGTGTTTCCCACACAGAAATACTGGTGCATGCACTTCAGAGGTTGCCTACTCTCAGACTGTAAAGGCAGCACTGCCTGTGATACTTCAGACTTACTGCACATTGAAAAGAGCATTTGCAGCATGTCAGATGTTATCTGGGACTGCTGTATAGGCAACTTCATGCAGCGATGTTTAAAGACTGGGCCTAACACATTCTATGAGGCCAGTATTTTCTGAAAGGACTCACTGAGTTCATACTGTAGAACTACACCCTTGCACAGGTGGTGTAGGCTCATCTGGGACTTCTGAATGTGTGGCAGCCTCTCAGACCTATTGTAGATGCTCAGCTGCATCTGACTTGATAGTTCTAGATAAATCTCTGTCATTCTTGAGAAGAAAAAAGACTCGTTGGGTGTTGAGCCAAAGTGAATGCATTCTTACCATTTCTGATCTGAACTGTACTATCAGTACATCCTTATCTTTGCATCTGGCACAAGGAATACCATGCCATAGTCCTCACTTGCCTTCCGTGCTGTCTTCCTTCACCAATAATTCCCACACAACTTAATCAAATGGTCTTAAGTCTTGTTTTGAAGACTATTGTATCAGTTTTTGCACAAAGAAAGGTTGCTGTAAATCGTTGGGATAAAGAAGATTGCAGTGGGAGGCATTGATAGGATGAGATTAGCCAGCTGGCAGATTTTATTGTAACCAAGGCAAACACTGGTTTTAATAATAATCAGCCAGGAAACTAGAGCAGCCCTTGAAAACTCAGGACATTCCCAGAAATAGTAACATCTGGTCGTCATAAAGATTACATTGGTAGATTCCAGTTATATCTGAGATAGGAGTTCTGTAAGGCGAGCACTTACAGCAATTGTTTCATGTCTTTCTTTCTTTATTTTTTTTTTTCTGCAGTACTTCTTGAACAGCTTAAATAGGAAACTTGATCTTCTCTGGGTACTTTGCCATTGTCTGCTTCACAGCAAATTTCCTCTGAAGCTCTAACTTGGGTTTATTTGCTAGAGTTTCATTTCCCTGTAAAACCTGCCCTGCAACATGGAGAGGAAATTAAGGTACTGGTCTTTCCACTTCTCCTCTTCATCACTTTCCCTTGTGGTAAGAAACACTGATTAAAAAGAAAAAGTTTATTTAGCCAAAGTGAAAATCAATAGCATCAGCCAGGTATCTGTTAAAAATACATAAATTATACCTCTCTTTGGCTTCTATCAGCTACCTTTTCTTTGCAGGACCTGTAAGCAAGACTTAGTAACAACTCTCTCTGGCCTACCTGCACTAGCCCTAATAACTTTCTGGTAATAAATTAAGCCTGGGATTTATTTATTTACTCTAGAAGTTCTGTTAACTAAATTGCTTTTTGCAGTATAAGACAGCTCTTGTTCATAACTAAGTAGCGCTTTGTGCCAGACAACGGGTTAATGGGCCAAACCAAGTCATTTTGAGAGAGTCGGCTGTTTAGGTCCAGCAAACTCATTCCAGAATCTCACACATCCCACATTCCCTTTGCACATCTGGACTCTACGCGGACAAAGTTTTCTTTCATATAAACTGTTTATTGTTCTGTGAGATTGATGCCGTTAATATTGGCTTTCAGAATGACAGATTAACATCACCAGTTAATCAGGGCTATTAGCAGATAAATATCTGTAATTTAATCACTACAGTAATTTCTTTTCCAATAATAAGATTTACAAATGCAAGTGATTAAGTAATTAGCTTACATCTCCATAGATTACAATTCCTCTGAGCTTTCTTCTCCCACCTTTTTCCCAAAAGATTTCAGTATTTAATTAAAGTAACTACTCCCTCCTTTACGTTGTCTTTGTATGCACATGTGAGAAGTGGTGGGTTTGGGGTTTTTTCCAAACAAAACTGTATCTTTTGTACATAATCCCACAAGTAACCCCCGCTTCCAAATATCTTCCATCTCTCTCTGGGGGTTAATACCCACTCTGCCAATGCTTAGCGGCTATAATCTTTCCCAGTACCTTTCCCAGTCCATGCAGCAAGTGGGGTGCACAAGGGGAAAGAATAACTTACAGGAAGGGGGGAAAAATTGCCAATGGAAAAATTGTGTGCACTTGATAAAATAAGAGTCTGGCTTGCTAAAACATTCTATCCAAACACTTCTCAAGGATTCCTTTGTTGCTTTTCCACTGACTTGGCCCTAGGGCAAAAGGCAAGTTCTACTCCTTCCAGACTTATATTCTCCTATTTGCAGAGTAATTTGACAGTTACTGTTAATTTCCTAAATGCAACATGAAAGCTGTAGAAGGAAGCTTGAAAAAAAGGGTGGGGAGGGGGGAAGGAGAAGGAGAAATTCATAAAGAGCAGCAGAGAATATGGGCAAAATTGCTTCCATGTGTGGTGCACAGGCACAGCTTGGGCAGAGATCTGTGGCCTTCCCAGAGTTTGACCTCTTGAGGCGGTGCCAGTTTGCTGCAGAAAAGGCATTGCTCTTTAATGAAGGCCTAATTTTTATTGCCACTCCATCGACTTCAAAGTGCTTCAGGTTGCCAAACATAATTTCACTGGAGGTATTTTCAGGTGCAGAGAAAATACTTCATAAATAATTTCCTTGTTAGATTACAAATTTCATTTAAAAAGGGGGGGGGGGGCCTTGTTTTTCTAAGGCTTTTTTGAAAGCTGATTAAAAAATCTTTCAGAGGGGTTCTTTATGACTTTCATTCTGAAAGAAAATAATTAAACAGTTTTAATTTTTTATTTATATTTTTGAATGAACTTGCAGCTTGGTGAGATGACCAAGTATGGTGGAGATGTTTTTAATATGCTTTCAATTAAAACATATAATCTGAGGCTCTGTGTGCCTTTTCGTTTTCCCTCTCCTCATCCTCAAATTGTTACTAAGCCCAGTGAGCGCCAACAGCCCAGTGGCAGCCTTGTTGGGGCCCCAATTAATTATGTAGATCTGTCACACTTCTACATTTTTCATGTTTACTCTTCTCCTCAAGTAAAAATGCCTGTAATTGAAATACGTTTCCATACATCCTCTTTATCACACCTCCCCTGTGAAGCAGGCACAGTGAGCTGCTGAAGCTGACAAAGTGCTGATGTCAGTCAGAGGGAATGGGGATGATTTGAATAGTGTTTATATTTAATGCACTTTGTGAGCTGAGATGAGCCCACAATCAAGGCAGAGGGGAGGCTGGTGAGGAGGAGATGGAAGTCAGGAGTGGCGAGCACTCATCCCAGTGCTCCCAATGAGTTGCAGCACTAGTGGTCCATGCCTGCCCCCCTCGCCTGTCACTGCAGTGTCCCTGTCAGAGATGCTGCTGTGACTGTGCTAAAGTTTAACACCTTAACATTTGCAAGCCACCCTCAACTCACTGGACAGAAATAGAAATGCTAGTTAGTACTTGGGCGCAGAGCAGATTTATTGCTTTTCAGTTTTAGTCTGCTTTCTCTTGCTAATAATACTGCAAATTTAACTGGCTATGGCTTTTCGCGATTTCCTGTCATGAAGGTTCAGTTACTCTAGAACATGAGGAACAAGTGAAAACCATTTATAAGAACAAAGGTAAGGAATTAGCAATAGTTTTGCCAATGCTAAATTCATTTTATATTTCTTTTTCTGGAGAGTGCTAGGTGGAAGATGAAAGTCAGCATGAATATTGCAGAAAATATTTTCTTCTGTTGCCACCTTGAAAGCCACCTGGGTTTTATTAAATACTTTTAAAACTGATATATATCAGTTCATATACTGCAGATGTATACCTGCAGTATCATAGAATCATGGAATCAACTAGGTTGGAAAAGAGCTTTCAGATCATCAAGCCTAACCATTACCCTAGGACTGCCAAGACCATCACTAAACCATGTCACTAAGGGACTCATCTACACAGTTTTTGAACATGCCTAGGGATAGTGATTCCACCACTGCTCTGGGCAGCCTGTTCCAATACCTGACCACCCTTTCAGTGAAGAAATTTTTCCTAATATCCAGTCTAAACCTCCCCTGGTGCAGCTTGAGGCTGTTTCCTCTTGTCCTATCATTTGTTACTTGGGAGAAGAGACTGACCACCACCTCACTAAAACCTCCTTTCAGGTAGTTGTAGAGAGTGATAAAAAGGTCCCCCCAGAGCCTTCTCTTCTCCAGACTAAACAACCCCAGTTCCCTCAGCCCTTCCTCATAAGACTTGTGCTCCAGACCCTTCACCATCTCCATTGCCCTTCTCTGGACCCGCCCCAGCACCTCAATGTCTTTCTTGTAGTGAGGGGCCCAGAACTGAAAGCAATATTCAAGGTGCAGCCTCCCCAGTGCCAAGTACAGGCAGATGATCACATCCATTGTCCTTCTGGCTACGCTATTCCTGATACAGACCAGGATGCTGTTGGCCTTCTTGGCTGCCTGGGCACAAGCTGGCTCATGTTCAGTGACCGTCACTCAGCACCCGCAGGTCCTGTTCCATAAGCATCTTTCCAGCCACTCTTCCCCAAGCCTGTAGCATTGCATGAGGTTTTTGTGGCCCAAATGCAGGACCCAGCATTTTGCCTTGTTCAACCTCATACCATTGGCCACAGCCCAACCATCCAGCCTGTCCAGGCCCCTCTGCAAAACCTCCCTATCCTTCAGCAGATCGACACTCCCAGCCAACTTGGTGTTGTCTGCAAACTTACCAAGGGTGCACTCAATCCTCTCATCCAGACCATCAGTGAGGATATTAAACAACACTGGCCCTAGCACCGAGACCTGAGGGACACCACTAGTGACCGGTCGCCAACTAGGTTTGATGCCATCCATTTACCACCACTCTTTGGGCTCTGACATCCAGCCAGTTTCTGACCCAGCTAAGAATCCTCCTATCCAGGCAATGAGCAGCCAATTTCTTCAGGAGAAAGCTATGGGAGACAGTGTCAAATGCTTTACTGAAGTCCAAAGAGACAATGTCCATGGGCTTTCCATCATCAGCCATGTAGGTCACTTTGTTGTAGTTGGTCAAGGTTGGTCCAGCAGGACCTGTCCTTCATGAACCCATGCTGACTGGGCCTGATCCTTCCACTTTCCCACATGTGCTTTATGATGTCACTTAGGATCATCTGCCCCATGACCTCCCCTGGCACTCAGGTTAGGCTGACAAGCCTGTAGTTCCCAGGGTCTTCCTCCCTGCCCTTTTTATAGAGACGTGTCACACTGGCCAACCTTTAATACTCAGTGACCTGCCCACTAGACCAGGACTGCTGATAAATGATGGAGAGTGGCTTAGCAAGCTCCTCTGTCAGCTCCTTTAGCAGTCTTATGTGTAACCCACCTAGCCCAATAGACTGGTGTACATCTAAGTGGAGCAGAAGGATGCTAACCATTTCTTCCTGAATTATGGGGTCTTCAATCAGCTGCCCATCTCTGCCATCCAAGTCAGGGTACTGGTACTCAGATGGCTGGTGTGACTACTAAAGATTGAGGAAAAGACAGCATTAATAACTCAGCCTTTTCCTCATCCTCAGTCACTAGGTTTCCCCTGGTATCCAGTAGAGGATGAAAGTTCTCCTCGGCCCTCCTTTTATTGCTAATATATTTGTAAAAAGTATTTATTATCTTTTATGTCAATGGCCAGGTCTATTTCCATCTGTGCCTTCGCCTTTCTAACTTTCTCTCTACATAACCTAACAACAACCTTGTACTTTTCATGGAGTTACAGTCTTTTTTTCCACAGGTGATAAATTCTTTTTTTTTTTTTCCTGAGTTCAAGAAATATCTCTCTGCTCAGCCAGGCTGGTTTCTTCCCTGCTGGTTTGATTTTTACCACATGTGGTCTGCCTGCTCCTGCGCCTTGAGGATTTCATTCTTGAAGAGTCTCCAGCCTTCCTGGACACCTCTGTCCTTCAGTAATGTTTCTCAAGGAATTCTGCCATCCAGGGCCCTAAACAGGCCAAAGTCAGCCCTTTGGAAGGTGGAGGTTTTGCTGACCTTGTTCCTGACTTCTCCAAGGATTGAAAATTCAATCATCTTGTGATCAGTTTGCCCAAGATGGCCTCCAACCATCACATCTCCCACCAGTCCTTGTCTGTTTGCGAACAGCAAATCTACCAGGCATCTCCCCTAGTTGACTCACTCACCAGCTGTGTTAGAAAGTTATATTCCACACCCTCCAAGAGCCTCCTTGATTGTTTCTTCTCTGATGTATTGTACTTCTAGCAGACATCTGGCAAGTTGAAGTCCCCCACCAGAACAAGGGCAAGCAATTGTAAAACTTCTCCCAGTTGTTTGAAAAACTCTTCATCTGTAACTTCATCCTGGATAGGCGGTCTACAGCAGACTCCTACCAGGTTATCTGCTTGGTTGGCCTTCCCCTTGATTTTCACCCACAAACATTCAGCCTTCTCACTCACAACACTGAGTTCAAGGCAGTTGATGCACTCCCTGACACAGAACATAACCCTACCACCTATTTTTCCTTGCCTATCCCTTCTGAAGAGCCTGTAGTCATAGGTTTTTTTGTTTCTTTGACACATTATGAAGGCTTGGTGTTAGGCTTTGAGAAAGTAGTTATAACTCAGAGTGTTGCAGCTTTCTATTTTTACCAGTTATTACTTTTGCTTAAATTATAGAGATATAGAATCATAGAGTCATAGAATGGTTAGGGTTAGAACGGATGCTAAGATCCTCTAGTTCCAACCCCCCCTGCCATGGGCAGGGATATCTCACACTAGACCATGTCGCCCAAGGCTCTGTCCAACCTGGCCTTGAACACTGCCAGCGATGGAGCATTCACAGCTTCCTTGGGCAATCCATTCCAGTGCCTCACCACCCTCATAGTAAAGAACTTATCCCTTATATCTAACCTAAACTTCCCCTGTTTAAGTTTAAACCCATCAACCCTTGTCCTACAGCTATAATCCCTGATGAAGAGTCCCTCTCTGACATCCTTGTTATTCCAAGATATTTGTGCTTGCGTGTTGTGTCAGTGGGAACAGGAGGTCTAAATTGGTAAGAAATTGGTGAGAATTATGTAATACCAAGTAGAAATTTAGGCTTCACTCACAGAGAGGAGAAAATGAGACCCCAGTTGAAGGGGAATTCTTGGAGAACAAAGCACCATCTGCATTGCTGGCCATTTAAAGCTGAAAAATGAATGAAGTTGCAATGGAAATTCAGTGTAAAGTTATTTTTTCTGAGGAGATAGCTAAACATGGTATTTCCATTCCTCTTTTAGGTCTAATTTAAATTCTAATGACTAATGTTTTACATAAAAGAGGTCCCTGCTACAGCCATAAAAATATTGGAATTTTTTTGCTAATATTGTAGTACATTGCTATATTAGCCAAATGTTTCTGTGATACAGCCAGGTTCAGATCATATTATATATAATACAGAACGTCTGCAATTTTTCTTGTTTCCCTGGTAACAACTGTAAATGCACTAACTCCCTAGACTGCTCCACCCCTCCTGCTGCTGATGCCAGGCACAGGAGAGGCACACGTGCAACTCAACTCTATACCTGTCAAACTAGACGGACGGTCTGTTTGATCACCCATGTTTTGGTCCCACAAAGACCATTCATTTGGTGATCAGAGGGCAGTGTTAATTTAGTCAGCTATCAGGATACTGGGGTGGGGTGGGGGGAGAATTCACTCATTTGTGCTTTGGTTTTAATCAACAAAGAGAATAGGGAGGCTAAAAGAGCGAGCATGTGGCTAGAACTGAGGCAACATATTCTTTGCTGAAAAAGCAAGGATCAGAGCCATTTCTGTTAATGTCAATAATTTCCAGTAATTGGGTGCTGTTCAATGCCAAAGTATTCTTAAATTCCATACTCTGTCACATGCATGCCAGCAGGGTTCAGCATAAATAATGTTAATACAATGAAGAGGGAAGGAATGAATGAGGGTTTTCCATGTGTTAGCTGACAGGATCACTTTGAAACAAATGACCAATCCTTATTAATGCAGCTATTATTTTGATAAACCAACAAGAAGGAATGTAGTATTCATGAAAATGTGATATGCAACACTGTAGGAATCCCACTGTAATTTTACAATTAATTAAGGTACCTGTAGCCATTATTGGAAAAGATTATGATCTGACCTTAATGCTCATGAACTAAGCTGGCACGTAGCTTTTTTTCACCTCAGCATTAATGAAGATGAACATTTGTGTGCAAGTCTGCCTCTCATAGTCATTTGGTTCAGTGTGAGTTTATCTAGATATTTCAGCATTTGCTTCAGTAATTACGCGTTAGCATACAGCCACATTCAGTTTCAGTGTGCTAAGGTATATTTTTCATCATCACCCATGGAAGTACACACAGTTCACCAGGCTAATGATGAAGCTTAGTTGGTGGCTATGAATGAGAATAACAACTCTTGTTTTCCTCAATGCCTATACATCCTGCCTCCCTTCTTTGTTGGTAATACACCATACACCTGATGAAAAATTTCAGTTCGTATGTTTTTAAAAGGGAAAAAACCCTTTTCTACTAAGGAGCATATTTTAAAAAGTAACCTTTTTAGTATGAAATTTTGGGGTTTATTTAAACTATCTGGCAATATAAAGCTGATTTTGTTGTAATTAAGAACCTTTTAGTTAGGTTAGGTTAACTTAGTAAAAGGAAGTTCAGTTAATAGCAGTCTTAAGCAGCAGCGGTAGCAATTTTAACAGTACTATTACTGGTAGCTTGCATAATGCTCAGAATTCTCAGTCAGGACCACTGTGCTGGGGACTAACAATAAAGGTGATCATTGAACTGAGTGACAGTCTATATCTTCTACTCTGCAGAATTTAAGCAGGACTACATATGTGAGCAGTCATGGTGACAGTGGGGTCCCTGATCTTAACTTGAGATGTCCGCATCG
The DNA here is from genome assembly GCF_004027225.2 of Strigops habroptila. Lineage (NCBI taxonomy): Eukaryota > Metazoa > Chordata > Aves > Psittaciformes > Psittacidae > Strigops > Strigops habroptila. The sequence goes on from NC_044278.2 coordinate 54,171,035, forward strand.
CTGGGTATCAGATAGAGCAGAAATAGAAAGCAAAATGCTGTCAAGGAGAGGCCCTCTTTGAAGGAGTAGAGTCATTACCTCAGGGTGCGATTGGGTGACCCTACGGAACCAGCCCAAAACGCAGGAGCTGAAAACAAAGAATTCAAGCAGGACAAGAATTCTTTCTTTCTAGCACCTCAGAAATTGTGATTAAGGAGCTCCTCAGGCAGGCACAAATGCCTGACTGGTGAGAAAATTGAATCTTTTCAGCTTCTCAAGAGGAGGTGGCAAGCCTTGAGATAAAGTAGAATACAGACTATTTTCCAGTCCCCTCTGTTTTGAAAAGCTTCATTTCCGTTATGTAAAGTAAACAATATTTTGCCAGAAGTAGGTTGTTTGATTACTCTATTCACCTCTATTGGTAGAACCCCAAAAGGGAAAGCTGCAGATATAGTTCTTCCAAGGATGCATATACCTTTTGCCGGAAAAAACAAGCTTTCTCTGCCTAGACTCCAGGCTACATGGATGCAAATTAATTCCAGATCAAAACCGTATAGCTGCAGTTAACGCTGCTCTATGTTCCAGGAAAAAAGCCCATTCAGCTGAGCTCTCAGGACATATTAGAGAAAATGGGCATGTTAAATCTGTTATTTAGTGTCTGTTTGGAGTTCACATCCATGTAAACATCTTAGACTACAGTACCCTACCGAAAATATGCACCCTATTCGATTGGCAGCTATGCCTGCCATTGGCACCACAGTTCTGTGATGGCTTTAAAAAAAAAGGGATGGAATCAAGCTCCAGATTCAACATTTAAATAAGGTTATCAACATGTAAGCCAAGTATCTAAATCCACATATAGTTAATTGGGATTGAACACTACAATGAGTAGGGTCCAGAGAGCTATTAAAATGGTTAAATGTGAGGACTTGATTGTCCGCACATGGTGGTCTATCATTTGAGATGCCACAGTGTCCTGAGTGATTCATACAGGTCTCCTGGACATATTATAGAACCTATGAGACACCTTGCCTTTCTAGACTGACAGCTGGAGTCCTGTCAAAATGCCAGGAGATATTACAAAAGGCACTAGACACTTGAGTGTGGTCTAATAACTTGTCTATTTCTAGCTGCTCTGAATAGCCCTTAAGATAGATTACATCTTCATTGACTCCAGTGGGAGCACAGACACCTAAGTCATGTGGATGCCTACAATGTGGAAACCTAAATTTCGGCTGCTGAATCTAAAGCTCCATTTTTGGTATGAAATTCAGCTGCCTAGCAAGTGACATGTGGATGTTCTACAGGGCATCTTCCTTGGCTTCCAGTTGCCCAGTGATGTCCCTGGGATCTCCCATAGCTCATGTTTGTACTTTCCAGGCACCAGTGTCCTTGATATCCCAGGGAATCCCAAAAGGCATGGATGTCTGTGTATAGGTAAATGAACTGAAACACTGAACCCCTGCTTGCTGGCTTCCTGACTCACATGTTGCTCACATTTCCTCCCAGTTTAGATACAGTGCTAAATAAAAATGCAGAAGTCCCAAATTTGAATCTATTATGAAAGTAACATGCACAAAATGATCTGATGCCCATAATTTGATTTTTAAGATATGCCAAAATGGTATAGAAATATGTACCAGCTAATTACAATTACTAGTTTCATATAAAGAAAACATTTATCAGCTCTCCGACTGTGAATATTCACTAAAGACAAGTTCATTTTTCCAACGCATAAACATTTCACTCACCTCAGGCTCTGGTGTGGGTCCACACACGTCTCAGACAAGAATTAAATGTATGCTCCAATTATTTTTGTTACTAAATTTCTCAAATATTTTTTCTTTTTTTTTTCCTTTTTTTTTTTTCTCCTCAACCAACTGGGATTCAGAAGTTGCTGTAGTTCTATCCAACTTCTAATATTAAAAATTCTGTCTCAAAAAAAGTGGATCTAACAGGCATCAAAGACTTGCATTCCACTGTGATTTGGATGGTAAAAAATGTAAAAGTGCAGATCTACACCTTAATATTCTCAATAAGACTTTCCATCTTGCATCTTTGTATCCTTTAACTGGATGTGACTATCAATTGAGTTCACATTAAAAAATAATAAAATTGCACTGGACATAGCATAGGTATTTTTATAGGTATCTTTATGTAACTGAGGACAAATGACACCTAGATTAAATTATAATTCATGTAGACACACTTCAGTAACATTATTTTTTCCAGTTAGCTACATTAATGGTTTACCATTTACTCTATTCCACCTCATCCATTTGCCTGCTCTTCCAATAAGAACTTGATGAAGACGAAATTCTGTGACAGTCTCTTCAGCAGTAGTGTTGCTTAAGAAATGCTATTTATTGATCTCATGACATGCACTGTCCTCATGATCCAATTTGTTTGAACAAATTCCTTTTTTATTGTAGCTTCTCTTACAACTCATAAACATAATTGTATATTTTATATCTTTGATTTATAACAATGGCAAACATACCTATTGCTCTGTACATCTGTAGAATAAATCAAAATTTTTCACATCCAATGCATGTAAAAAGAATTTAATCAAATAGATTTCATTTATCACTCATTGAAAAGCATAAAGCTTAGACTTTTTCAGCTGTCCTACGTGTCCACCGTCCATTTCCCAAACTGCCTCCTAAGCTGGAGAGGAACTTTACAACATGTTCACATAACTAACAAATCAGTCCTGGTGTATCAAGGAAAGAAAGTTAATTGCTGAGACATTTAAACCTGCTGCCTTTTGTGGGCTACAGCATGGCATCCAGGCTTGAGTATTTGCACTGTTTCTGGTTATTGCAATTCTTGCCAGAAAGTACTCTAAATGTTTTAGAGACTAAACTGCACAAGCTAGCACAGAACAGTCTTTTCCTAGATTTTTGGTTTATGCATTCAGTCCAGGAAGTTCTGTTTACAGGGTCGGTTGTAAACCTAAGCAGCATTAATGAAAAATGAGTGCCCAATGAGAGCTCAAAAAGAATGAGCCTTATTTCATTCCTTGTGATCTCAAGGTATGGGTTTCCAAGCAAGCAGTATAAGAGGCAAGTCCACAAAACCATAGCACCAAAAAAAGCAGTGGTTCCAGGCTCTATACCTAAAGGAAACAGCTGCATCTTCTTTACCAAGCTGGATGGAAAACGGCTCCTATCAATTACTGCGGTTTAAAAGGGCTGATGTCAGTTCTAACATGCTCCTTTAGTTGTAAACTTGAGTGAAAAATGGCAAATACACTTCTCCGTAAAAAATGCTGGTATAGTCTTCAAGAGCTTGTCTTAGAGTTCTTTTCAGTAAAACCCTCAAGTTATAACAGAAACTAATTTTTTCCAAGTATATAGCAATTCTGACTCATACTTTTCCTTAAATCAATTTCTTATTGTTTAAATAATACTCTAAGCATCATTTAATACTTAATGACATGACAGTAATACTTAATACTCAGTTTCCAGACAGGGTTATCATGAATTTTTGCTGGATTGTGAATTTTATAACATAAAAGGCCTAACTTTCCTATGTCCAACCCAAAATTTCCACTTCCCTTCCTGTGATCATATTAAACTCTAAGAAATTATTTCTCCCTAACTTAAACTATCTCATTTCTTCACCAAGAGGAAAAGTTTACTGGCCAAATTCTTCATTTATACTATTAATATCACAGAGATCTATCACTTGTATGCCTTTCCTACTTCTCTCCAGCCGTCCTCCACTCTTCCTGCCCCTGCCCTCCTTCTGTCCCCTCCAAAAAAAGAAAAGGATTTTTTCATTGAGAAAAAACAAAATTCCAAAATAATACATTAGTAACTTTCTGGGCTGGTTGCAAAGCCAGTTTTGTTTGTTTCACCAATCAAAGTCATATTATGCAGAATAAGTAAACAATAAAATAAAAGCATGAGAATTCATAGGAACCTTTGAAAACTGCAAACCCAAAAATACTTTTTTGAAATTGCAAATTGTGTGCAAAATACCATTAAGGACGGTAGTACTTCTTGCAACAACTATTTGCCTTTCTAGGTAAATATGCTTCAGATGACTATGTATCCTCATGCGTGCTGAATATGTATTTTCCCAAGAGGCTAGAGTTTTGACAAGTACCTAAGTAACATGAGGATGCTGCTGCAGTGAATTTATTTGTCCAGTCATTTACTCATAATTTACACTTAGTGGATTTGTAATGACCAGATAAAGTTTGTTGGACTTAGGCTTATTTCCAAGACCAACCCATTTTCTCTTTCCTGTAAGCCTCAAGAGACAGCTTTGTTTTATTTACAAATTGACCAGTATTGTTAAAGCAAAGAGGTTGTTTTGTGGTTTTGTTTTAATTACTACAGCATATCCTACACAAGGCTTGTTTCTGTGCTCCTATGAGTCTTTGTGAATTCCTCCTCCTTTGTGAAACATCCCACACCAGGGAAGGGCAAAGAACAGACATGAATAATGTTGGAGCTGTGATGTTCTAGACGTGAACAATTGCACACTGCATCCAGAATCAGGGCAGATGCATAATGCTGCATGGTGCCTCACCAGAGACCTTTTGCCTCCTAGGGTATTCTGACTGATGGCTCAGAGAGTTTTAGTTGGGGTTCTTTTGTTCTTTTCCAGAGCCTACAACAACTTCAGACTTGGTGAGACAGTCCTCTTGTGCCAAAAGCCCTAGTAAAAGATACAAATAGGTAATACTTAATGCTCTTTGATGGTAAGATTTTTTTTTCCCTTCCTAGATATATTGTGAGAGAGGTTTTGTGGATTTTTTATTATTCCAGTCATTTCTGATACATGACGTGACTGATTTTCAGTTAATCATCTCCATACTATCTTCTCTCATATCACCCCTCTACTAAATTCAATAAAATATGACTTTAATAATTTCCATTTGTCTCACCTCAAAGTAAACCACACTTCAGAAATAATGACACACTTAGTAAGGTCAGTTGCTAAGTTCTTCCCTTCCAACCACTACAAATCTTTATTGACAAATCTAAAATTACTGTGCAGAACCTGGCAGGCCAGGGGTTCGCTCTCTGAGAAAGAGAAATTATCTGAATGCGAAAAAAAAAAAAAAAGAAAAAAAAAAGGAAAAGAAAATAAAAAAAAAGGAAAGAACAAAACCTTACAGGATAAAGACCAATATTATATAAGGGGAAGCTTTGCTTGGAATAACAATACATATGTTCTGCCTAGCTTCTGAGACTGAACAAAGGTAATTGCAAAAATCCTCCCTTCTCAAAGCTGGAGGTTCCAAAAAGGTGATTAATTCCACTAGTAGAGGAGCATGTTCTTTTCTCTGGAAAGTAATAGAAGAAAGTTAGTCTGCCAGTATCCTGAAAGCTGATATAAACTAAAAAGGGAGCACATAGTAAATGGAGTTCTTCCTCCATCATGGGGCTAGACACTGTCCTGCCTTTAGGATTCATGGATACAAGTCTCACTGAGATTTGTTCTACTTTATTTTTCCTCCTATAAACAATCCTACAACTGTATTTTGTCCCTCTCCTGAGCAAATCTCAGACATGATTTTTTCCAATAATCTCTTAGAAAAAAAAATTGATTTGAAAATGTCTACTATGAAAAGAGATCAGATTTGTTTATTTATTTGTGTGTTTGTTTAAAACATGCCGTTATTAGTTGTATTCTAACTTTAGTTTAGAACAGGTCTATTAGTTAAAAACCGAAGTTAACTTTCTGATCAATTTCCTCCTTTGTCCTCAGAGATTCTCAACAGTCGCATTTAGGTGTACTGATAAGACTTTGGGTTACATGGAAATCTGCAATTAACACAGCTGCTGAACTATGCTGAAAAAATTACCCAATCATAAAATTATACAGATGTCTGTTATTTTAAATTAGAAATTCCAAGGGAGAGTTTCTGATGTTTTTTCCTAAAGCAAGAACTATTCATGTGTCTGAAGCTTTGCAGTTGTAGAGGACTCAGCCCTAGATCAATGTTATTTTTTGCTATTTGAGCACAAATTAACTTGATCAGCAGAAAATGAGTTATGCATTGTTCATTATGAAATAATTTTTAAAAGTGCTGTGCTATCTTATTGAAAGATAGCTTATGATGCTATTTGTAAGGGGTTTATATCTTGCTAGCTTAATCAAACAGGACAAAAGGTGCTATGGTTTACAATAAACTTCACAGAGCTCTGGAGGAAGATCTTTTCTCTTAAAAGGAGAATGGCCAGATTCAGAACTTAGTCACCTACTTTGAACATCTAACGTAGACATCATGCTGCCTGAAAACTGAGTTGGTAGGAACCTGGATCATCTAAATAGAGCAGTGCCACAAATAGTCAGTGCTCTGTTTCCACACAATGAGCATGAGGTTACTTAAAACGCGCCAGCTGCTGACCACAACCACGTCTCAGCTCCTACCTACCTCCAGAGTGCAAATACTCCTGTCATCTAAGCATCTGGGAGGACAGGCTCCAGAGAGCAGGCATTTTTTCTAGACTGAAGACACCGAGCACTACCAAAAATTAACCTGATATATTCAGCCAACACACAAAGTGGGAAATGTGAATTTCATTTCAACCTTGGCCTGGGGGGCTCCAAACTCTCATTTCTCTCTTCCCTGGACAATGACTTAATTACAGACTCTTGGAACACCTAGTCTGCCTCTCATCCTTTCCCTTCAAACTGCATACAAAGAAAAAGCTGTGTGCTCAAGAGCGGACCAAAGAGAAGTCTTGTCTCCTGGTGTTTGGGACACTCTCAGAAGTGACTCTGATCCCTGCAGCTTGGATTAACTGCTTTTATCCCATTGCTGGATAAAGCAAAATTCATAGCTATTCCATGGAGTTGGGGCCAATTTGACCCATTTGATTTCTGTGCCCTCTCTATTACACAGTCAGCCTCGCACTTACCTTCCTCATTTTGTGATTTCTCCCTTCCTCTAAACAATTGCCTACCTTCAACAGGAATAAATGAGCCCATGTCTCCCAAATTCTTGCTGAATGCTTAAAATCTTGGGCCAATGAATAAAAGACAGGCAGACCTTCCCTTTGAATTGTTTTTGAAGGAAATGAGTCCTTCTTTTAATGCTTTTTACTGGGTTCAGTGATGGCAGTACAGCTTCAGGGTACTTGGACTACGATGAACATGTCAGACCATCTTCAGAGACTTGGGCAAAGTTTTAGAATTCTACACAGTTTAGATGGGTGATAGAGTTTACAGTCAGCGAGATTCTTACTTCCCAAGTTGAAGTACTTTGTGGTAGGTGAGGTGCCCTATATACGGAACTTAAAAGCCTAGAAATAGGTGACCATTCTGAATTTCGGTATCTCTAGAGCAAACTCTAAGCAAAACTATCTTAGGAAAAGGTTTTAGATTTCTCTGACATTTCATTTTAAACACTGAAATCAAGTGATATGTCTCTGCTGATCCAAGATTTTTTTGACTCTGTAGATATTTTATTTACATCTCAGAGTTTGCATTGAATTTATTTATTTCCACCAGGAAAAGAGAGAAGGGATTTCTTGAGCAATTGTGTTCTAAAACTAACAGTTAGATCCATCATACCTTCTTGCCAAAAGTGCAAGAGATGTGGCTGACTATTGGAGGTACATCATTTCCTAGGAAAAAGCAAGAAAAAGTCTGGACTGTTTGTTTTGGTTACCAAAAATTCTCTCAATTATCTTAAGATATTTGAAGAACAACATGAGATGAAAAACTGCCAAGAGATTTTTGTTTTTCTCTGGTCACAAACAGCATTCTCCACCGAACTACATATTCAGGATGAATCTCATAATTAATGTAGACATATCCAAGTTTGGGGATTTTACTGTCAATACTATAATATAATTTTCTTTTACCCCAAGTTCCTCTTTTCTTTTCCTTTCAAGAGAATCCAAGGACATTTTTGGAGGATGATCCTTTTTCTTGGGAAGTGGCCAAGTTTTTGAATAACAAAATGTGACAATAATTAGAAAATATCTTGAGTGGGTTAATGAACTATAATCCATTGAGTCATGGATATCAGAGCAGGTGTCTGACTGCAAGCCACCTGAGAGGTTTGTTTTTTCTAGTCGTGTGTCTAGGTATGTTGCATTGTCTGAGTCTCTCTTGGAAGCAGATGTGATCTTTTTTTTCTGTTGCTTTCTGCTTTGTTGCTGTATTCTTAAATTTTTGCTTTTCCTTAAACCCAAAATCTCTCCTTTTTTTAATTGAAAGAGAGCTAAATCTATGACTAGACTGGTGAAAAGGGGATGATCTGGAGTTATTTGGGTGTAAGCAGGATCTTCTAAACTGAAGACATGAAACTTGGAAAGCAAATTTGACTTCCACTGTGATATGTTATTATAGGAAAATGTATTGTGTATCCTATGTAACATTGAAGAGGAGTGGCGACGAAGCAACTCTTAGGGAACATTCATTAATGTCTTTCTTAAGAAAGAACATGCACAAGATGAGTATCTGACTCACTTCTGGTGAAAGTGCCCATCAAACTTGCCAAAACCAACCCACGCAGCATTCTGTATTGGTGTACCTGGGCTGGATTTGAACCAAGGGCTGAGCTCCCAAACACAGCAAATGCCAGAATACTAGACTAGGAAATACAGAGAATATAAGGACCAGTGTTAAAATCCTACAAAAAGACTGTAGGACTGCTCCAGTGCAGTCCACTCTCCACCCCATACATCCTAAATTTTACAACCTTTATGTACTTGTTGTGGTTTAACCCCAGAAAACAGCTAAGAACCACAGTCTCCTGCTCACTTTTCCCCCTCAATGGGGTAGAAGAAAGAATTGGAAGGATAAAAGTGCAAAAACTCATGGGATAAGATAAAAACATTTGAATTGATAAAGCACAAGCTGTGCGTGTAAGAAAAGGATTTCATTCACTACTTGCTATTGGGAGGCAGGTGTTTAACCATTTCCAGAAGTAGGGCTTCATCACACCTGGTGTTTACTTGGGAAGACAAACACCATCACTCCAAACATCGCCGCTTCCTCCTTCTTCACCCAGGTTATACACTGAGCATAATGCCATATGTTATGGATATCCCTTGGGTATCGGTTGGGGTCAGCTGTCTCTTCTGTGTCCTCTCCCAGCTCCTTGTGCACCCCCAGCCTACTCGCTGGTGGTGTGAGGCGCAGAAAAGGCCACGACTCTGTGTAAGTGCTGCTCAGCAATATCTAAAATATTCCTGTGTTGTCAATGCTACTTTGTTCAAAAATCCTAAATATGTCACCATACGAGCTACTACGAAGAAAATGAACTCCATTCCAGCCAAAACCACCAGAGTACTAATGGGTATTCAGATGGTGCATTCAGACCTTCCACAGCATCTCCTGTGCCCCATTCAGAGTGTGCAAGTAGCCCAGAGCTAAAATTTGTTTTAGCACACAACTCTGGGACAAGGCCCTGAGGTGCTGCTCCACCCACTGTTGCAAAAGTGCCCTGGGTTAATACTTACATGTGAGAGATGCTGCAAGTTGTATTAGAACAGCTTGTACACCTCATCATAAAATCCTCTGCATCAATTTAATGTATAATGCTATAACATTGATAGGATATCTCTTCAGTTACAGTCTGAGCTTTGTAAAATTACATTCTGAAAGGGAAATGTTGCTAAAACCCAAGGTTTTGTCTGATTTCATATCCAAACCAGACCACATGACAAGCTGTGTCTGATTTCTGCACAGAAACATGAAATGTTTCTTTCCAGCAAAGCATGAAACCACACGATTCACACATGGTTTATACTTTTGTTTCGAACTTTTGCAGAACTCTGCTCTGTATCTCATTACCAGTCCCCAAGAGACATCCCATCTCTAGCCCTTAAATAGGGATTTTGTCAGGAAGCGGCTCATATAGCATAGAGAAAGGTTTCGTTTTTGGCAAATCTGATATCTCAAGGAAAGTGGATAAATGGTGTCACAGATGAGCTTTCATAAACAATTTCTCTGTGTGCATTTCTCACAGAGAAACAATGAGGAAGTAATTTGAAACAATACAAAGATACATCTCTAAATGTGTTTTGCAAGATTATAAAGATACAAGCATTAACCCATGTTAGACTAGACTGCAGTATTTGGTATATTTACTGGCTGGCTCTCACCATAGGACTGTGTGTTTTCTCTTTTGTTAAGTTAATCAGATGCCACTACAGCCTTCATCTTCTTATGGCCAGGTCTCTAGTATTTTTTATCTTGGAAGCAGAGTGTTTTATGTTAGACTAATACTGCTTGAAGCTGTGAATACAAGTGTCCTGAAATCTCACTTTTCTGAAAAATCTGACTGTGTATTTTGCAGTTGGAGCTGCATATGAAATTATTCTGTGGAAAAGTAATATGGAAAATACAAACTCATACTTTGTTCTAGCCTATCAGAATGTGTCTTATAAAGTAGAAACAAACACTTTTTTTTTTTTTTTAATCATACATCCTGCAATCTTAAATGCTTCCAGGTTGACAGATTTAAATCGAATACTGTATTTACTCAAAGGGGTCCACTGTTCTCCTCAGAGTTCTTCTTTCCAGCCTAGAGGTTCAAGCAGTAGCTGAACTGATTACAGTCACCAGCCAGCTATCTGTGCTGGATACAGTAAGGTCCTCCAAGTATCTTTTACAATCCTCTCCCATATTGCTCTTTTTTCTTTTTATCTGTTCCATTTTTCTTATTATTTTATTGTACAAAGTCAGCAACAGCAGGATAGACTTCTGTTTGCTCTCATGCTCCAGGCTCACTGGAGATGACCCAAAAGCCCTGGATGTTGTTCATGCACAAAATAGTGTTTCTGGTTGGCTGAGCTATATTTTCAGCACGTCTCCAGTTCAGAGGTAGTTCTTCTAAAGCAGTAGGCATAAAGAGATAGCAAGGTGAACAAATATTATATAAATTTGATGTATATCTAACATAAAAAAGAAAAAGACAATAGGTCCAGACTTTATGTGGATATATTCAAATTTATACCGCTGAGTGAAACGAAGAACCATAGCTATTCTACTGTTGCATTTATTTGAGCAAATAAGGCAACATTTGAGCTGGCAGAGACTTTTAGCATTCCAGGAACATAATGCTGTCCAATTCACCACCATTTCTAGAGTGTATCTTCATGCTTTTCTCCCACACAGTAAATGCCTATCCAATCCAGATGTTATACATGCCTCTTTGCCACTAAGATTTGAAGCAAGAATTTAAGCAGTAATCAAAGCAGAACACTGTATCTTTTGAGACGATTCTCTCAGATTCAAAGGGAAAAGGAATTTTCGAGATTTACCATTTCTTTATTTCATGATTTCCAGTAGAGAATATTTTCTGGTCATACTTTCTTTTGCTCCTTCTTCCTTGGGGAAATTATCTTTCAATTTATTATATCGTAGTGTAACCCCAGCAATATTGGACATAAGCTTATACTGCTCTTATCTTCTTCTGCCTGTCAGCTCTCTAAAAGCTTCCCTGACCTTCATTTTAAATATTGCTTCTTGTATCAGCAACAGTGCATATATTCAAATGTAATGATTTCAAACATATCTGATTGAACAGGACAAAGTCATATCTTATCCAAAATGCTTTCTGATTTATTGTTACTGTTTGCAGACTACATTTATCAGCCTGATTGGGTTAGCTGAGCAGCTAATAAACCAACGTGCTTACTGTTTGACAGCCTCAGGTAAATATGTATGGTTGAGAACCAAGATTAAAAACCTTCTATGTAGCAGAGGCTGAAACTAGTTCAAAGCAAACATTTAGGAGAAAAGAACTACAATTATGATAAGGTGCAGCAGGTAGTCTAGCAAATATTTAATAGTTTCTTCCACAGAAGATGCACAGTAATATTGCCTGTCCTGAAGTGATTAAAAAGCCATATACCCTACATCCACCACTAAAGCATTGTCTCAAATTCAATCTCTGCTTAACTGTTGAAAATGCTACTTTTCAACATGTTAGGAAAAGAGAGGAAAAACTATGTAATCTCTAGCTGATATTTCAGATACTGTTGAAAATTATAGTAATGGCTTTTGGACAAGATGGCGGTAGTACAAACACAGTTCACAACTATAATGCGACTTAAAATATGCTGAAATTTTCATACCCACAAATGAGTAGTGTATAGGTTTTACATGGTACCCAAAATTCTACCTGCCACTTCAATCTCTCTGCCTCTTTTGTGGAAACACAGATGAATTAGTAGCACGGAATTGTAAATGAAGAATATAATTTATTTCATCTAACTTTACATGCTACTGTATATAAGTACATTTGAGCTGTCCCTCTATAGGCCGTCTGAGTTTCAGTAGAAACAGGATCTTCTGGGGTATGATTCATTAGACTTATGCCTAGTTAGACATCTACTGAGTAAGTGATGAATGAGTTTGCTCTTACACAAAACTGGCCAAAGTCAGCTTTTCTAATACAGCGTTACAACAAATTGGATGTAGGGTGAGATATTTGATGGGTGCAGTGTAGGATGATATCATTTCAAAGGCTGTATACAAGGGTAGGATCTTACAGTACACATCATATTTAAAAATTAACCATTTTTAGATAAGCTTTTTGTTTTCAGCCAGTATTTGAAATCTGTTGTGGAAAGGTACTTTTTTTCCGTATCTTTCATTGTAAGTATTTCGAAAGTCTGGGAACAATTGAATATTTCTCTCTATTCTTTCTTCTTTGATTCTTTCCTCCTCTTTACACATTATAGCAATCCCAAATCATGACATTTGCAAAGATGTCGTCATACTTGGGAAATCTGCCTTGCAAACATCAGAATAGCACATGTTCACAGTTGAATCAGACTCATTCTGTATTTAGAAATGAACAATCCCTCTGAGACATGGGTGGGCATGGGAATTCTTTCAGCTTGATGGAAACCTAATGCCTGTAATCTTTCATATCCAACAGGATTTCTATAATTTAGTCAGTTGAGGGTGAAAGATTAAAATTACATTGGGTACACTGATCCTGCTGTGCAAAAAAGGGCCAGGGATCTAACTACTCTCAAAAAGCAATCTGATCCTCACCTTTCACATCATTTAGTTGTTAGGTCACTCTCTGACTGTTTAGGAAGGCACCAGCTTCCCTGAGTCAAAAGCTATGGGTGATTGAAGAAATAATTCCCATCAGTAACAACTCCTCCCAAAAAGTACAGGTTAAACTGCAGGAGTTTGGATCCACTATCCAAATCAAGATGAGTTCAAGTATCCTGCCTTAACATCACTAATGCATTCATTGACCTTTATGGTCAGATCTGTGTTGAACTGGATGGAGCCCAATGTTCTGTGGTATTTTATTTTATTTTATTAATTTATCATTTTTTATTTTATTTTTATTTTATTAATTTTAGCTTTATTCTTATTTTGTGGTCATTTGAATCCAGAAGCATGGAAAAGCCAAAAAGAACAGCACACATCTGTGTAAGTCTGAGATGCATTTGTCATCTGGGGCATTGTAGAGTAGGTATGTTTCTGAATGCGATCTATCTTACTAAAGCAATTTGCCACCATAAAGAAAATGCATAAAGAATTTACTAGCCTGGGTACTTGAACCTGTGTTTTCTATCTGCCTTGTTAGTGATTTCCCATACATAGCCTGGTAAGGGCAAGAGGACCTCAGAGGCAAAGGAACTCTGTAGGGAAAGCACAGATGCCTTTGTAGGTGAAGCCATTCTCTACAGGTGACAGGACTGCTCACATCAACTCCACCTTTCAGGCTGCTTCTAAGGATGTTGTCTGCTCCCTCTCCGTTGCTCCAGTAATGATGTTTCATTTCTTGTCAGCTCAGAGACTGTAATTCTGAGTCGAGTTCATTGCATCCTCAGTTTTGACTCTGAGCACATCTGCTCAGAGAAGTGTGGGCAGTCTTCACATCAGCAGAGTGCTCTCTGTCCAGGCTAAGTGGAGAAGGATGCATTCACTGAGAGTCTGCTGCACTCATGTGGTGAGACAGCTGCTGGTATTTGAGATAATTTGAGTATCTGCACAGGACTTCACTCTTCCAGGTAGACCTTCCTTGTTGCTCTTTCCATGAGCTCTTTCCAGCCTTCATTGCCAAACAGCTTTTATGTTGTCCTGAGACATTGTATAAAAATGATGTCTCAGAAAATAAAAACCTAACATGCAGGCAAGGCTAACACTTTACTGTGTGTTTTCTCAGCTCTCCAAAAAGTCCAGGAGTTGGGGAATGACAGAATAGAACATTTTATGAGATGTCTCACTCCTGCCCATTTAATGATTGGTCTTCAGGGCTAGTTCATTTTCACACCAGCAAAAAAACCCCTTCTCTAAGCATCACAGATGCATTTCTTGGTTTTATCCTTTGACTCTATTTACTGTATGCCTACTGTGTATGTCCCCTTGCAGCTACCAGAAGCCATCAAACGAACCTTGGAAATACTAGCACTGTGATAACTTCCATTCAGGTCTCTGTTTATACTCCAGTGACTGCTGGGAAGGGTGCCTTGTTCTTGCCAGTTGGGTTGCGTTTGAACTAGTGACTTAGACATGAGTTATTATTCCCCTGAGCTAGCCTATGCTCCCTCTCGTTTTTAACAGATACAGTTTTGTCCACCAATTTGGTGGTCATTTTTTCATTTTCACAGGAAAAATACATATTCTAATGCTTAAAATTCCCTTCTTTCTTGCTAGCTAAAAAATTCCTGATTTCCTTTTCCCACTTGAATTCATTTTCCTTAACAATCTCCACCCCTTTTAGCTGTCTACTCATAGTATTCCCCAAGTTAACATTAATTTACATGGCTTATCCAAATGTACTTCATATTTTAAATAGATTAGGACTCCATTCCTTTGAAGTAATCATAATATTTGACAAGAAGCTTTCTCTTCACTCCCACCCCCTCCCCAAATGAATGCAATACCTTTGGAAAGGGCTGGATGCTCCAGTGCGGTCTAGGGCGAGGCAGGAAGACATCTGTGTGTACACACAGGGACACATACAGATTTGCATATGCTTGCATGTGCACTTTTGTATATATATATATATATATATCTGTTTTGAAAAGACAAATGTGCCAGAAAGCCAAAGCAGTGCAGGTCTCCTTCTGAGCCAAGAGTCTTTAGCCCTGACCTGAAGAGATCACCTCCGTAGATACAAAACATTTGTATCTTATTAAGGAAGCAGATAAGCTACTTTTCTAGAACTGTAAAGTTTGTGCAGCATGAAAAGGTAACTAATTTGTGAGCAGGAAAAGAGTATAACAGCATTTCTGTCAAGAGAGAGGGGCAGAAAAGAAAGAGGTACTGCATATTATTAAGCTACTTGATAACATACGTCTTTTCAAAGGAAAGAAAGAGACATTAGCAGCAAACCGAGGAACATCATTGTCATCTGCAAACATAAATATTTCAGATTTCAGGTACACTGGGAATGTCATTAATGTAAAAACTGACAAGAAGGGGCCCTGGAGTCAGCAATGACCGTGGGAGGCACTTCAAGAAACAGAAGAAGGGGTTCTGACAACAAGGACTGTGATAATAAGAAACTCCTTTGAAAGCTGCGCAGGAGATAGGTAGGTAGAGATTCAGACAAAGAAGCTGTAACACTTGTTTCAGTCCGAGTTTAGAGGGGCGGTGGCGAAGCGAGGAAGAACCTGGCTCCTCATGGTGTTAAGTGCTCTTGTAGCTGGGGGTTAAGTAAGTTAGTGCCTGTGGCATGCCCTCTGTCCTACGGCTGAGAAAAGGTGAGCAGTACCTTCAAAAAGACCCTTACCAGCAAGCAGGCAAGATGAAGAGAAGATATAAAAAGGGAGCAATTAGTTAGAAATAATTTAGATTTAGAGCGGAGACAGATGATATTACTTGCCAACAGGGCCAACAGATAGAGTTTAAATAGGAGCTTCAGCAACATGATGTGCTATTTTCCTGTCAGCTGGAAGATTGTCCTGGAAGGCTGGAGAGGCAACAGAATAAAGGTGGTGAAAGGGTCAGCAATTGCTGTAGAAAGCATACGCTAATTCCTTATTGAAAGAACATCTAAGCAGGATAGTCAAGGTCTTTCTTCTTGATCCCATTTCATATCTAAAGTGCTCATTTTAATGAGCTAAATGGACACTAAACTGCTTAGCAAAATTACAAAAAATTCAAAATTGAAAAACCACAACATGTTGCATGACAAATTTCAGTTCCTTATGTGAATGAAAGCTATTCATATATGAATATGAATGCTCAGTACTGGAAGAACCTTCACATTATTCACTATCAGGGTTAACAAGGACTATTTATTTGATGCTTATGTTGTGGAATTACACAGAAATTGCTTTGTAGTTTTGACGATTTTAAACTGGTCATTACAAAAAGACAAAGTGAATGTAGTAAGAAATATTTTTGGCAGCTGTCATTTAGTTTTTTCATTATTTATGGTGAAATTACATCACATACTAGTAAATGTGCTTTAGTATATTTTTAACGAAGTCTTAATGATTCTGAATCTCAATATTATATCCCGCTATTATATCTTTTCTGAGAAATAGGAAGAGACAAATCAAAACAGTACGGATGCAAATTACAATATGGTAGGAAGAGAAGACCTCCTGTATTATTATTGTCACTTTTTCAAGCAAGAAATTAATCCATTTCCAGGGAGGTTTTTTAAAAAAAAAAAAGCAAGCTTGTTGCTCTTTGAAATTGCTCCTGATCCAAAGCAGGAGCCCTAAAGAACTTCCCTCGTCTAAATTTCCAGACTGGAACCAATCGGTTGACCTTTGGACTTTTATAACTAACTGCCCTAGAAGCCATGAGTATTAAAGGAAATATATTTAAAAAGTGTGTCTTCATTTGTTTTAATGTTTTGAAATTTACCATGCTAATCAGTAATTTAGAATAATCTTGAAATATTAACTGACCATTTGTAATCTTTTTATCAACTACAAAGAACACGTAAATGGATCCCAGGTTTCCTCCCTGGGGGAGATAAGGGATTTTTCAACTGATACCTCCATGGCTGGAAAGCCTGGGATCACTCCACAACACGTGGAGACTTCTAGACATTATTACATTCGCTGAATGAAGAATGTTTGTCTTTATTAATGTCCCCTCCAGACAGAAGTTACCCAAATGCAAGCAACTTTGCATCACTCAAACTCTTGAAAATAATGCAAAGATTCAGGACAAAAATGTGAGCAGGATAGCAAAAATACAGTGCTATATAGCTGAGCTTGATTCTTGCTAGTGGTTTATACAGATAACTGAAGGGCTGAAATGAAAACTAATGGTAACAGTCTGACATGATGGGTACCTGGCCTGTCTTCTATGGACTGATTAATCTCAAATGTGCTTAAGCCAAATGAAAACTTTAAAAGGACCCTAGAGCAGAAGAATAACAGAAGCAGCACCTTCCTTTAGATCTCACATTTGAAAAGAAAAAGACACATATCTAATATACAAAAGAATAAGCTGAGACTCAGGCAAGACAATTCTAGTGAAGAGAACAGCTTTATTTCTCTAAACAATCCATCAAGCAGAGAGGCAAAGGTAAAAGAAAGATTTACTTCTTCAATAAGTAGTAAGCAACACGATTTCATTCAGCACTGAAGGAGATAAACACAACTCTTCCGTTCAAATATGATAAAGGCTGCCAATAAAAACATGAAAAGTAAGGAGTATATGGTCTGATGCTGTTCTGGCTAGAAAACGCTCTGATTTTGGGTAGTTATCTATTCACGATGCTTTAACTTGGACTGGAAATCTTTGTTACGCGTTATGCTAGCATACAAGAACAAGATGGTGCCTGCATCTGCTTCTGGAAAATAAGAAGCAAATATTACCTCATTGATGTTACTAAAAGACATAAGATCTACAGGCAGACAAAGGCATATTTAATGTAACACTCTTATGCCACATGCTGCGTAGTTGAATGATGGTGATACACTGTTCTCATTAGTGACAAACTGGAAGAAATTTAGGAAAATCTACGAAATGTACACAGATGGCCAAACAGGCACTAACTCTAACAAGGACAGATTAAAAGAACCGTACAGATAAAACCCTTGTGCAGCTATTATGAACAACCACAAGCACCTGAAAGGTACAAGCATCAAAAAAAAAGAAAAAGTTTTCCTTCTAGAATTGCAAAATGTAGGACAGTGTCGTAGGGAAACAACACCCATGAGATGAGATCTACTCTCTACAGGCCTACAGTGCTGCCAAAATCTGCACAGGAAAAGGACATAAAACTCTTTCTATGTCTAAATATCAATGGTATCAGAGTCATGCTGAAAAGATAACTGAGAAAGCATTTTGCATTATTATGTTATCACACTATTTCTCTGTTTGTCCTTCCCACCTACTCTAACAGTAATTCTTAAATCTATTGTTCAGTTTCAACCTCCTTGACAGGGAGTAATATTACTAGAGATATTATGTATCTACACACGTTCTTAAAATAAGTGTTCAGATAACAGAGATTTCTTTAGCAGTATGGAGGAAAAGTTATAAGATGAGTCAGAAAACTGAATGCACACAGGAGAAAAATATTACTATCTTAAAGCCGTAGAAGAAGAACTTCTAATTTGATCAAGGGGCTGTACCTTATTAGATATTAGAGAATGCAACCACAAGGAACTAATTAATTAAAAAAAATCCCAAAACAACCAACCAACAACACTTCAACCTGAGTCCAAGAGGTTTATGTCCAGATGTTAATATCTACATACAAGGAAGATTTCTAAGCTCCTGTCAATGCAGATAGTCAGTGAAGATCTAGTGAATCCCCTCCACAGTCTGCAGAGTTATGCAGCTGACTTCCACTGTTGTCTATTTTTAACTGAGCTGAATGCATCTTCAGACTCCTTTTACTTTATGGACTAGATCTTCTTAGGCTATTATAGCAGTGGTCTTCAGTGGCATTAGACAAATATATTTAGGCAACTGAACTGAGTCCTAAAAGCTGTTTTAAACTATTTGTTCTACTGATAGTAGAACTGCTAGCCTTTCTGTGCTCCCTTAACGTTTTTCTGCCTGTTTTTTTTTTACTGTTGTCATTGTGCCATGATCAGATTACTGCAACAAGAACATCTGTCACTGCCATCTTTGTAGGCTGCTGTCTCTACATGCATTTTATACATTTCTCTTTACCTGTCACATTTTCTTGCATGATCATGTGCACATAATAGCCACATATCCTTGAGCATGCACCACAAAACAGATCACCACAGTTTTAGAATACATGTGAATCAGATTACATTGAACAAGGTGCTATTTGAACTGAAGAGATTTTTAAGCAAAGTATATGTGTGGAGCTTCATAATCATCCTGAGAGCATTCTTATAAGCATTTAATGTGGTCATATGCATCTATTTAAATCAGCATTCTTACGAAAACATGGGTGCAGGTTTTTTCAGATACATGTAGAGATTTTTTTTAGACCAACTTTCATGACAAAGACGTAGAGAAAATCTTTTTCTACATCAGTTTTTTCCCACTATGTTTGTACACATAATGAGAACAAAATTTAAAGAGCAAGCTGTGACGTAATGCAAGAATTATTTGTGATAAATACCCCTTGTGATCTGTAAATATCTTAAATTTGAGTTCCCTACTTTCAGAATGAAGACTGTAGGAGCCATAAAGCACTTTCCTGTGCTTAAGTGAGAGAAGCTTTAGAAGCTTGAAATCAAAGCAAGGACCAATGTAGCAATAGCAAATAATATAACAAAAAATGAGCTTCCTTAGTGATCAAGATCAACAAGGACATTCATGTCATATGCCCATTGGTTATTTGATGCTTTGTGGGAAGTCTTGAAGTGTGAAAATATACAGGAGCTCTTCAGGACAGACATGATTGATGTATTGGATATGAATAATCAACAACATTGATCAGACTCATTTGTCTAAAGAAAAAGGAAGATAAACCTAGAGTTCAGCCATATGTTTTAAATCTCATGGGTGATATTAGCTGGTACATAGACAGCTTTCAAATTCTGCGTTAGGGGTAAAGCAGTAAAGTGCCCTCAGAGATGGCTTTCAAAGATGCAGAACCACAGACATACCGAGATGAACAGTCAGAAAGGTGGTGACTCTTGGGACAGAGAGATGAATCCATGGTTTGAACCTACCGCCCAATGGGCCAGGGCAATTAAGTGAGCCCAAAGTTTGCATTAGCAAAATTATGTTGCCCGCCTACAGTCTAGAAGGATTAACCATTTTTCCCTGTCTACCCTCAATCCTCGCCCAATTCACCTACCCAAATCCTGTTTGTTCAGGCTTTGTGCCAAGATGAAAGGAAGTATTACCAATAGTCGGACTGCAGGCTTCAAGTATTTATAAACAGGGAGAAGAAAAGAATCTGAACGATCCTTCAGACTGCTCGCATAACTATCAAACTCATGTGGAAGGTAGTGTCGCCCCCTGAATGCACTGAGAAAAGGAAGCATTCAATGAGGAAAGTTTAATAAAAACAAACATATTCTGATAGGATTACAGCATCAAAAGTGCATATGTTCCACATGTTTTTATTTCTTTTTAAAATTAGAAAAAGTATCTTCGCTTGATGTATCCTGTAGGGCACTAAGCCAGAAAACACTATTACACTATTTCTTGCTTCATAAAGAATTTCATTTAAACTATGAGCCTTGTGATAGGTAATTATATGCAGGAAGCAAAGCACACATGAATTTTATATTTATGGTCTACACTGAGGTCACAATTTGAATTCTAAAAACTGCCTTCAGAAATACCAGTTAGTGTGTCGTTTTTATTTTAATTGCATTTCCTCCCCTCTGGTACAGCATGATCAACCGAAAATCAGAACACATGTTTTATGTAACATATTTAGAATCTAGCAATAAACTATTACCATCCATATAAACATTAAACCCATTTGGAATGCTGCTAACGGAGAAAGGAGGAGGTCATGGGAGGTGTTAGTAGATCCTTTTGCCCAGAAGAGAACAGTATTGAAAAATTTTCACATGTTCCTCGTAACAACTGCTGCTAATGGACTGCTTTCCCTCTTCCCACAGTGCAACCACTACATCTTTTGATTTCCAACTATAGATATCTTTTAAAAAAGATTTACCAATTTCTTTTTTCTTTTTCTTCTTTTTTTAATGCCAGTGAAATAAAAATATGTCAGTTTCCTTCAATGCAGTAAGTAATGGCACCGGAACCAGCTGGGGCTCAGAGAGGATCAAGTTCCACATCCCGTCTGGCCAGAAATGTGGAACCGTGGAACTGCCAGTACTAGAGACAATAATAGGGTCTATTTTTCACAGTCTGATATAGAATCTACTTTCAAATCTGGGAGCTGAATCTGGACCCTCATGCTGCCTCTGTCCTGGCTGGATAGACTACCATAAAGCTTGAAGTGCCCTTAGCCCACTGACTTTTACATGTGGGCTGTGGCTGGTCTCCAAAATGGTGGCAGTGATTGCTCTTACCCAGGATGGTTGTGTGGCTACAGCACCCTTGCGGCAAGGTGTGTTCTGTCCACTACTATGATGAGTCCTGCCTAGAAACCCCATCTTCTCTCTATGTCCAGGTTTTAACCATCTATTCTACAAAAAGTGAGTGAGCAGGCTAGGATACTCATCTAGACTCCTTTTGCACTCAAGGAGAAACATAAAATCCAGTAGAGGAAGATTCAGGCCCCACAAAAATTGATCACTCCCAGGCAGTTGTGACAAATGACTGCAAAGAAGGCTGCCTGTTCACATTACTGAAAGCACAGGACAAGCACATAAGAGTTAGAAGATCACAGCCAAGAGGAATGAATCTCATGCTAAATTGTTAAATAGCTAAATGAACATTCTTCAGACTATATCTTCATTCACATAACCAATGGATTTTAGCTCTGGCCTGGAAAAACATGTTCCAAAGTTGAGCAGGTTAGCTTCTGTGATTCATTTAAACCTTGGTCTCTTCACTGGGAGTGATGACAGGACTAGACATTGGAGTGACATTATTATGTGACAACTTTTTCACTTAAAATTCAGTGAGTTATCACTTCCTTATGACAAGTTCAGGTAAGCAGTCAAAGAGTGTATAGATGGACAGACAGTTTCAAATTATTTTAATTATTTACAAAAAAAGAGCCTTTTATTCTATTTTTTTATTACCTATTCTAAAGGAAATATCTGGATGTTCAAACCTCAGACACTGTGATTTGAACAGGATATACACCTTTGACCTTGAATTTTAAAATACACTATATAACACAACTCCCTGCCATCTAGATCATATCATACCTTCATGATTTGTCATAGAAAATTTTTTGATTGACTTAACATAGATACTTAACATACATATGCTGGAGCTGAAAGAGCTCAGACTGCTTCTATTAACACAAATTGAACCTGACTGATTTATACCAGCTGACAAAAGAGTCTAGTATCCAATAAAAACTTGAAAGGTCCTTGCATTTTAACTGACACTTACAGAGGGTTTAATCAAATTCTACATTTGCTTGTTTGATTTTTGGCATAAGAGAAATTTTTCTCTTCATATTTACTGTGCCTCAGGACTAAAAAAAATGTAACGAAGTGTTACAATTCCTGAGTAAGATGTGTATGTGATAATTAAAAACAAAAAATTGCTGTGGCCAACAGTCAAATCAAACTGTCAGTTGACTCACATCTGAAAGCTGTGACGTCTTGTTATATAGAAGGCTGACATATTCACTTATTCCTCACTAAAAGACTTTTTTCATGCCATGGAGATAGCTATACATGGCAATAAAAATATTTTCCCAGATAAAAACAAATGTTAACTCTTTTAAGAAATTAATAACTATTTTTTAGACATTGTTATCTGAACTTCCTGAAGCAAAAAACACTGAAAAATAAGATCCTGATTCTTTAAACTTTCACTGCATAATTAGTGATCTCCATAGACTCATAGGCAGCTAATGTTGTGGTGAGAGTTGGAGATACAATTTTGAATAGGAAAGCATTACCTCTGTCTAAGGAAGTCCCAGAGCCATAAATCACTAAGGAAGGATGAGAGGATACTTTTAAAAACTATAATAAATATATCACTTTTGTTCTTGGGTTCATCCTCAGGCATATGTTATACGCTATTTGTTGATAACGATGGTGGGCTTGGTGGACCTTGGTCTGACTCAGTAAAGTTAAGATTGTGTTCTGTTCAAATATAGACAATGGAACGATGTGTGATCTCATAGGCTGTAAATAAATTCAAACCTCAAATACTATTGAAATAGTAAATGGATTGAAAATTTTTACTTGGAGTAATTTCAATAAAGTTCATAGTGTTTCATTCTAAATTCTCTGATCTTTCAATGATTCTTTCAAAGAAATCCAAAGAAATGAAAGACAAGAAAATAAGAAAAAAAGAAAACTGCATATAACAACACTAACAATTTTTTAGCTCTCTAATTTTTTTTCCAATGGAATAGAAAATACAAAATACAAAAATAGAAAATAGAAAAAGAAAAAAAAATCACACTGAGTATTTTTAAAAGATAATTCAAATTCTGAAGAGCTAGCTATTTTCAAGAGTGAAAGAAGCACTTACAGATCAGATGAACCAGAATCAGAAATATTCCTTTTCCCACATGACCCTGGCATTTCCACAAAAGCCAGCAATATTGTCATTTTCAGTCTGTAGAGTGACTGGATCTTTGGGAGTCTTGAGAATCTCCTAGTTCTTCTTAGACAATAGGAAAATAGTAGTCTTGTTCCCTTGCTCTCTACCTAGCATAAAATTAGGGATATATCAAAGTATGATGTCTAAACTCCAGAAACCTTGCTCAGTAATTTGTGCAAATGTACAAATGAAAACAATAGAAAAGAGGGTATCCCATGAGGCAGGGTAAAGGCTATTTAAAGAATATCATCTCATTCATATATACTACAATTTCTTTTATAGCCAAACTGTAAATAACTTTTCATTGTAATATGTCATGAAGCATAAGAACATATGCTGTGCTGAATTCCAAACATATGACCTCTGCTGCATTCCTTTCATCTACTCATTATATAATTCTGTCAGCAAGAACAATCAAGTCTGGTGTGCATAAGTGCTCACAGGATTGAGTTTAGATACTCTCAAAGTTCCCTCCCTTAATATTGGCACCATTATTTTGCATGGGAAAGTAGTTAATCTCGTAGAATGGTAAATATCAGGATTTTTTTTTCTTTTTTGTAAAATTACTAGAATAGTTCAATTACTCAATTTTGAACCATTATTTTCTCCAGAAACAAAAATGAAAAATAGATGATCAGCAATAGTGAAGCTTCTAAATTTCCATAGGAACTCAGGATACGCGTTTCTTGGCTGAGCCAACAGAAACAGAATGTCAATTCCTGTAGCTTTACAGCAGTCAACAGAAGTTGGTCAATACACATCTGAAGAAGAGCTGCTTTGTAAGATCAAATCTTTCCACAGCTCCCTTCTTACACACCAGTAACAAACATAACTCAGAGAAGTAATCTTAATGAATTCAAGTTGAGCATGGAAAGACAACATTTATAGATAATTCAAATTCCACAGTGATCAGAGCATCATGTTACAGAAGTCGGCATGTTTTAGATTGCTAATTATGGCCTGCTGTATTTTCGTACGCTTCTGAAGTGTGAGAGCGCACTTTTTAGCCTGAACAACTAACACTTAGCTAAATCATTTCTAATGGTGAAGGTTTATCTCACCAAATAATAACAATCTAGATGTCTACATCTCAGATAGTTACTCTAGGTTCCTGTTATAGTCAACAGAAAGAAGCAGGCACTCCATTCTTTTCCAAACAGTGTCTGAAACAGGTCAGATGAACAGTGACCTCAGAATGCCTATTCCTCTCCATTTCACTAAGTAGTAAAAAAAGCATAGCTCTGAGGGTTTCACTCTTCTTGCCACATTCCCTAGAGCTCAATTTTCATCCATATTTTGCTACATTTATCTGAATAAAACGGAAAAGCAAGCCAGCCTTCTTTTTTAGACAGTGTTATTCATTCAAAAACTTTAATGACTATTACAAAATGAGTTTTCTTTTAGTATCTGATGCTCTTCTTTTTCTTTTCAAATAAACTATCTTGCAGTATATCTTTTCTTCAGCTTCTCTTTTTCTTTTGGAATAGTAGTCATTTTGTCTGAAGAACAGGAAAGCGAATGACCTATAACTTTGAAATAGTTTGCAATAATTCATCTGTATTTATCTGATATAGTCTGTCTGCTGTTGTCCTGGATTCAGCTATAGCAGTCATTTTCCTCCTTCTTAGTAGCTGGTGCAGTGCTGTGTTTTTTAACTTTCAGCCTGGGAACAACGCTGATAACACCAATGTTTTCAGTTGTTGCTAAGTAATGTTTACTCCGACCAAGGACTTTCTCAGTCTCATGCTTTGCCAGGGAGGAGGGGAAGCCAGGAGGAAGCAGAGACAGGACACCTGACCCAAACTAGCCAAAGGGGTATTCCACACCACAGCACATCATGCCCAGTATATAAACTGGGGGGAGTTACCTGGAAGGCGGAGATCACTGCCCGGGTTGGACTGGGTATCGGTCGGTGGGTGGTGAGCAATTGTATCCCCTCCCCTTGTTATTTCCCTTATCGTTATTATCATTGGTGGTAGCAGTAGTGGTTTCGTATTATACCTTAGTTACTGGACTGTTCTTATCTCAACCTGTGGGAGTCACATTCTTCCGATTCTCCTCTCCATCCCTCTGGGAGGGGGGGGAGGAAGAAGGGGGGGAGTGAGCAAGCGGCTGCGTGGTTCTGAGTTACCAGCTGGGCTCAAACCACGACAGCTGGAACTGAAGACAAAGACCCTGATAGAGATATAATATGTGCACATGCTTATACCCCTGAAGCCAATGCATTTGCACTGGCAGAAAAAAGAACAGAATCATGCTGCAGATACCAGTGCTATGGTATCCAAAGTTTTCTGATACCTTCTGTACACCTATTACATCTACTCTTAAATTTTTGTTTAGGAGATATATAGATGAGTCAGGTTCAAAGCCAATTTTAGCGGTACTGCATTATGAAACTGCAGCAGATCTAACACAAAGAATTACTCTTGCTAGGTAGGAGCAGGAACTCGGTAGCAGGTCTCCTTAGGAATCACCTGGACTGTTCAAAGAGTAGTTGCTCTGGTGTGATTTGTTCTCATTTTTCATATAAACATTTTGAAAAGTTTTGGAATGGAAACACGAAATTTCTTAACATCTTGGAATTTTTACGGGAGGGGAACATCCCCTCCCCATTGGTTTTATGAATAGAAACTTTTATTTTTTAGCTATGGGTTTATAATCAGTACAAGTGAGTGTGATAAGATAAACTGAATATTTGATGTATCATTTACCAGCATCATCTGTGGGAAAAAAATTATCATTTTGTTACAGGAAAAAGTAAAAGACTAATTAGAAAAATTTGTTTCCAGTTCTGAGATCCAAATGAGTCTGAAATATCAGAAAAGTGGGGATAAATACATGTATATTTATATAACCAGCATTAGCAGAAGGATCTAAGTATTAGCAATTTGCTGACCATACGTTAGAAACATCACCAGCATGTTCACACCCCAAACTAATTATTATTCAGGAAATCCATTCTGGAATAAACCAAATTCAAATACTTACAGTTGATACACAGGAAAGGAGAAAAAAGTCTGCAATTCTCATAAAATTTCAATATAGAAAAGGACGGGGAGGTGGAGGATGGTGTCCTTTCTTCTAGGATTGAGAACAACCTATTTGACACAAGAGAGTGATTAGTGCTTAATAAGCCCAGAATCCACTACTCAATTTTAAGTCCCCACATTCCCTGCAGAAATCTTGCCTTTGATTTTCCTTCTTGGAAAGCTGCATAACCTCTTCAGACAAGTAGCAAAATGAAGGATAAGGGTCTCCACTTCCTTCAGACATGGAATTCCTTCAGACACGGAATTCCTTCAGACACGGAATTCCTTCAGTGGAGCTGGACAGAATAGAACTCCCAGTAATCTCCCACTACCTGCCTGTCCCGTCTTACTGCCAGGCAGAGAATGCGGAAGGTGGTGCAGTGCCTCTCACTGCAGTTCCGAAGGCTCAGCAGCAAATCACCTAGGCAAGCCACATGCAAAGGACAGCTGTTCCAGACTGCCAGGACCCATGTGCCAGGACAGAGTTGGAAAGAGCCTATGTGCACAGCCATGCTACTGAGCAGTAGCAGCCACCAGACTGCCAGCTCTGCAGAGATGAGCTGCCTCGTGCAGCATGTCCTCTTCCGTATGCTGCAGTTAATGGTATGGCGTAACAGCAGGCACAGGTCTGACTCATTTTTCCCACGTACCAGACACCTTGCCACCACTTTGGGCAGAAGCAGGAAGCTCTTTCTGTTTTCTGGCCCCTCCACAGCAGTCTTGAAACGGGGTCTGCTCTGGGTACCTTCAGTACCACAGGTTGCATCCTCCAGGCACACTGAGACATGCACCCAGCTGCCCACTGCCTCTGCACCTCCTACTCAGAGTGTGGGTGTACTTATCAACCACTTTCCTACCCGTTTCAGCCCTGGACCTGCCCCCTTTCGGTCCTCTCACTCACAATGTCAGAAACACAGGGCTGAAAAATCAAGCACTTTAAGCAACAGACGTATTTACTGTAACAGCAGGTGGAGAGAAAGAAAAGAAGGGAAATATATTTTTAGTCATGTAGTTGTACAAATGTAGTGAATTGCAGGCAGAAGTAAATATTGCAAGGTAATTAACTAAAATCAGTCTGCAGAGATGTTCCAAAAGGCCTAGAAGCTGCAAAATATTTTTAATAATTTCATCAGGATTCTTAACTCTCTGTGTTCAAACCAATTATTATCATTGTTTATTTGTTTTCTGGTGGTCTTTGAAAAGATCTAGACACATCATACATAACCCAAGTGTCATAAATTGGGCACCAGCCTGATTTTCCTTCACCCAAATCTATCCCACCTACATTAGAGAAACCTCTTTAATATTTCCCATACTCAACTCAGCCAGAATTTGCAAGTACTGAACATCTCAGGAGGATGCCAGATCTTATCAGATGTTCTGACTTCAACTGTTTTGCGAAGTCTGGATAAACAAGCAGTGTTTTAGTTGCCTTACTAAACTGTATTTTCGAAGTTCACCCATCACTTATCATAGTCTGGTAACGTGTCAGAGATCATTACAAAGAATTCCCCACTGTAAATAAAAGCTCTATGAACAAAACTAGTTATACTACTTTGGATTTAAATGGATGCATTTTTGGCAAGAGGGTTCTGTCAACATTCATCAGGGAGATGGGCATATATTTTATGTTGTTTTGGTTCCACAGCTAATCTGGACAGCAAAATGAGATTTCCATGTAATGAGTACAAAGCCACCTGCTTTCTCTTTGGAGGAATTTGAAATATTTAGCATATGAGGTATAAGTATATCAGAAGACTTCTCATAAATATCAGCAGGAAAGCTGTCTAGGCATAGAGATCTCCTGAGTAAAAGAATAAGTATTTAATAGCTCCCTTAATCTCACTTAATGTTAATGGACAATTGGAGGAAACTACTCTTCTGGAAATTACTTTAGCAAATTAAACGTGGCCCAATGCCTTTGCCTAAGTGAATCTGAAAGCAAGTCATCCATCTTACACAGGATTTTAGAGAAGTATCCACAGTCTGAAGACTCTGTGTCAGTTTTGTAAATGAAAGTCACTTATGAGCTCACATCAGCATATTGCATGCTCAATCCATGACTAGCCAGAGCTCATTAACCCATCTCTTAGCTGACAAACTCCACTTACAAGCACTGCACCTCAAAAATTTATGAGAAACATAAGCTTTTCAACATTTTGCCAACTCCATACATGTTGTTTGATGGTTTTAAAATTATTTTCTCCTGACAAGACTTGCTCCAGTTCATTACTGATGTTTTATACAATATTATCATGCCAAGTATTAATTATTATGTATACTATGCCATCTTCCATTTCCACAGAACATCACTGAAATTCAGAAATATCTTCAAACTTCATTTTATTAAGAAATGTTCCTAAACACCATAAAAATACATGTGTTTAGCCATCTTCCTTACTACTCAGCATATCTTAAACTGTTTTGGTAAGGTGAGTAAATATTACTCAGTACCATTTTACTGTGAAAGAAGCTGAGGTACGATGCAATTACCTGCTTTGCAAAAGGTACCTATAAGCATTGTCCTGAATCCATGATCTGTGTTTGGAAACAGCAGCATGTTGCACTTCTAACAACAGTACACAACTGAGAGGGACATGAAACAATCAGGCAGCAGGTCTGAAAAGCTGTGAAGCCCGTAGCTTCTCTTCACGTACAAGATGACTCCGTCAGGGAAGTCGCCGGCACAGAACACTGGAGAGGACAAATACATATGTGTTCAGTATATATATGTGTTCAAATATCATAAAAGAACATGGAAAGTATGTTCATTGGTGGTTACCAGCAACATGGTAATGGTGTGATGTCTGCCTCAAGAAGTCTCTGAACTGCTAATTGCCAGAATAACTATATCAGAGAGAGATTAGCGTACATGTGGTCTGCCTGAAACTCTTTGATAAGCATCTGGCAATTGCTGTTGGAAAAACACTAGACTGTCCAGAAAAGTCATCCTTGTGTAAACTTCCATTAAAGAACCAAACAAGTCAGTGGAAATGTTTCAGAGAGAGAGGATGTAAATTTGAAAAATCGTGGCCTCATCTATTTCATGTTTGTTTTTTCTTCCTGCACGCATTCTTCACCATTTTAAGGTTCAAGTCAAGTCTTTCATTTCAGTTAAATGCGAAATCTATGCAACTAAAAGCTGTGTAAAATAGTTTGTTGCTTTTTATGACTTAAATGAGCTGCTTATATAACCTTTTATTTCATCGCTTGTTTTAGCCCATGAGGTTTCAGGTAAAGTTTTGATCATTAACTTAAATTCAACTCACAAAGTAAATCAGAGAACATTTTTGACAGTAGGAGACTGCATTCATGCCTAGCAAATTCCAGTCACTTTTAGTTAAATTACACTCAGTAAACTCAGTGTTTATTTACTTTGAAATGGATAAACAATTTTTAAAGGGCCTATTAATAACTCTATTTAGGTATCTGATGATAAATTATTCTTTCATGTAGCTCTGTGGAAAGCAGTGAATTAGATCTATTTAACATCTATTTGAGAAGAAGGATTTGAAACCATGCTATACATTGGTTTCTAAGCACTTCTGTATTTTAGCATTGTAACTAGTATAAAAGAATAAGCATATGTTGATTTTATGGTGGAGAAAAACGGGTACCTAAGCTATGCACAGTGCAGAGGCCTGCAGGATTCAGGGACCTATACAAATTATAAGAAAAAAAAGAATTTAAATTTGGTTTTATTTCTGATAATTCGGAATAAGATCCAAATGTCGACATAGATACACTCTTCACCACCATAGGTGTGTTAAAAGGCCCCAAGTTCATCCCTAAAATATGTCTAATTTCACTGTAAATCAAAAGAATTAGATATATTTTATAAAATTATTTTATTTAGACTATTGACTCCCAGCTTTGCAGACAGGCAGTCCACTTGTCTTGCAAAAAGAAATGCTTGCCTTGCAAATGCTTCTCTTGTAAAAGGAAACAATACACTCAACTTCTAAAATTATTTTCTAGCAGTACTATTGTGTACATATAACTTCAAACACATTTTAAAAACCTACATACCTGAGTATACAATAATTTATTTTTTTTAGCCAATCATTCTAATATAGAAGTTCACGTGTTTCTAGGTTTCGTTATTGTCATTCTATTACAAAGAAACTAGAAAATAAAGCTGAGGATGTAAACACTGAATTAAGCTTGAGCTTCTCATTTTTCCATAATTCATCAGATAAATTTAAAATCAGATTAGTATCATATCTTTGGACATTTGGTTCATGTTCTTTACAGTTCTTCTGTATTTATCAGCTTTTCATTGAAGAAGTCTCTGGTGTATTTTTAATCTCTTTTCAGTTCATGTTTTTTCAATTTTCAGTTGATATGAATGATAGATACTTAAACACAGTTTGCAGTTGAATTTAAAGAAGCTGTTTCTCTTACTTAGACTAAACTCATGTAAACGTAAGCCATTGTTCTTCAAATTAGGAACAGAACCTCTTAAACAGAAAAAAAAAAGAAATCTAGAATATGTCTTGAAGAAAGAGAGGAAAACAAGTTAAAATAATTGCTCTGATTCATGCAATATCATCTCACATCGAGTTTTAGTCTTCACTTACTGAATAAACGTATCCTTTCTTATATATCCTTTGCCATAAAATGAAGAATATCTGACATGCAGGACAAGAAATGTATACATCACAATGAGTAGCTTATGATGTAATCAGGAAAACCTTAATGTAGAATCAGGCCATGGTTGAGTAAATCATAATCTAATCATATCCAAATACAGTATAAACTCCCTTTTTGATGGTAAATAATTCAATGTGGGAAGTGAAACAAGAAAGGATAAATTGATAGAACCAGGCAAGTATTGCAGGGGAACTTCCATTTGGTTTCACCCTCACACGACCACAATTTTTCACTGCAGTGCAATGCCAACAAAAATCACTAATTTATTTTGTAAACCTTACATAAAGTTTTTGGTGAATCAAGTCCAAACGTCTTTTTGCATGGTAAGAAGACTCGTGATAGGGGTTGTTCTCTCAACAATTACTGTCATGCTTAGAAGTAAATCTAGGATAAAACACTACTTTTCTCCACACTGAAAGTATCCAACTTCACTAATACCTTAACAAGACTTATTTACTCTTCTCCCCTCCTCCATTTTTTTCTTTGTTCTGAAACTGAGGAAAAAAACAGATTACATTTTTTAAAAAAATCCTGGACTCTTGAATGCTGTACTTGAGCTGTGGCCTTGTCACTGCTTTACTACCAGAAAATACAACACGGTCACGGTTCAGTTGCTGCTTCCTTGTTTCTCTGCAGGGGAAAGTTAATAAAGTTTCCTGGCATGATTTCTTTCCCTGCTCCGCTCAGCTGTACTGACCACTGCAGCGGCAGTAAGCTCAGTTTACTTACCTGGACAGCAATGGAAATCCTGGCTAGACTTGACCCTCTTTCCTTTTTTACGTCTTGGTCTAAAAGCGTATGCTGTGCAGTGAGGATAGTGTCTTCTACCTGCGAAATCTCTCCGGGAGATCTGATGGCCCCAGTCTTGCGTAGTACACCAAATGAGGAAAGAATAGTGTGTCCAGAGGTTTTGGCATAAGTCTAGACTGACTACGGAGGCACATGTGTATCTTCTCTGGGTCAGGAGACCACAGCATATCTGACTAACATGCCAACTGTTTCCCCTTGGTAGCTGGAAATCATAACAACATGTGAATCATACCAAACACTTCGAAAGACCTCAAATCAATGTATTAGGCTCCACCTCACCCATATTCTGGAGACAGAATGGGAGTCCTCCGCCAGGAAATGTTCCCACATGTTGTGTTAGAGACCTGATGACAGCAGCAGACCCAAATCTTCTGTGCATCATGCATGGACAAGTGGCATTTAGCTCATCTTGGGTCACAGCTCACATATACAAATTTCAGGCAGCTCATGTCTGAGCCTTCACCCATTAACAAGAACCAATTACTGAGACCAAAGCTCTCTTCAGAAAAGTAACTAAATATTATGTCAAGATAATTGTCCTTTTCTGGAGAGCAGAGAAGCAGGTAACTGTGTAATAGGTCAAAACCGAAATTGCTATTCAGCCTAAAATAGTTTATAAACAGTGAAATACTGAAGAAAATTGTAATTCTAAATGCTGATGTGAATGGGCTTTTGGCAAATTCATGTGATATTTCTGCTTTACTGTCATGCTTGGTCTGGCAGCTGCCATTGCCTGTCATTTCAGTAAACATGATTATTATTTTTTTCCCCTACAGGTAGCAATAATGTTTTACATTTACAGTGTATACATTTCCTTTTCCATTTATAACAGTAAAAGCATATACTTCTCGAAGAAATGCTACCTATATTTACAAGAAAATGAAGTTAAAGCACCAGCATTTTGTCAACCACTAAAAAGATAAAAGAAAGAAAATAGTTCTTATTACAAAGTATGTTTTTTTACAAAAGGTACTGACAATTTATACAGGAAAATGAAGAAACCAGTCACTCACAAACAACTCTTCCGCACAAGAAATATAGCAGATGCTTAAAGATTTTAGACAGTTAGGGTGGAATCCACTGCCACTAAATTTAACATCTAAAATATGCCCAAACTGTTCTTCTCGATGCACAGTTGTGATGCCCAAGCTCTCTAGAGCTGCAGCAGAAAGAGCTATATGCCTCTGATAGGCAGGTGCCTATCCTATCAGCCTAAATTAGATGGTCTGGATTTCATCCCTGAGTTTTTCACCATATTATCCCACCTGCCCTTCTCTGATCTCAGAAGCAATGTAGGCCATGCTTGAGGAATTATTTGGGAGTTATAAAGCCAAGGACTACTTCAGTATTTTAATAAAAAGCTAAAATCAAGCAGTGGGAAAAATTCCCTTCGGTCCCAATATTCTGCTCATCTAGCAGCTAGAAATAGGAGAATCAATATTTTTTTTAATAGGTGCTTACTTTTAAACTCAAAATTTGCAGTCATTCATTGAAAAGTGTGCAGGATGGATTCAGGACATATATACTGCAGGAGGAATTAATTTCCAAAGGGAAGGCTGCACCATGGGACACTCCGTGGCTTGGAGCAAGCCACCTTTTCCCCGGATATGGGAGGAGTCATTCCCAGGAATAAGTCGTACAGTCACCACCCGCATCCTCCTGAAAGATCAGGCCCTCAGGAATCTGAGCCAATTGCTACCAAAAATAATACAATGGCTGAAGAACATGTGCTCTCATGCACAATTACAGAAAAAGAGGTAATTTTTTATTGTTTAATTTTGTTTTTCATGACTGGAAAGGGCAACTGCAAATCACACTAATGCTGCCTGGGGAAGGGACAATATCTGAAGCCAAACAAATGACAGCAACTGTGTCCTGACACACTGTGCCAAGCAGCACATGTTCTTGACTCCAGAAAATCCCATATCAGTGGATGTGAAATGTAAAAATGTGCAAAAGCTCCATTAGGATCCTCAGCTGATTAAAAGAAAGGAGTTCACAGAAGTCAGTGCAGCTGCAATAATTTATATTAGCTCAGAACCCAGCCCTAAGCTTCTTTAATGCACGTGGTTTTATTTCTTAATAATTTATTAAGCATGGTTTAAAAGACAAATCATTGATGGTGATTCCTGTCAGAAAGAAAGCTTTCATGCTAGCTGCATTGTGTCTGACAAGGCAACACATACGGTGGTCCGGCTCCTATTGTACACAAAGGATTCAATTGCTTAAACATTGGCATCTGTTGCCACTTGAGACATCTCAGGCAACCCCACCTGGTCTCCAGCTGCCTCTCTAGGAGGACACAGGTTTCTTGTAAGTCCTGAGACATACCTGTCAGCCCCATGCAGATGTCTTGGGTATCCTGGGGCATATCAAATGGCACTAGGCACTTATGTTCAAGCTACTGAATCCCTCCAAAGGTCTCTAAGGATAGCTGAAATAATGTGTATTGCACAATTCCTCTTGATTTGTTGTCTGCTGATTTTACTGTTTAAAGAAACTTTGCTATCAGACTTGAATTTCGTAGCTTTTTTAGCAAGATAAATTTCTAAAGCAAAGGAAATTTTTTTTTAGTGCTTTACCTTTGCTGGGGACTATGCAAAACACAATGCAAAATATTAAATATTATACAGCTCCATAGGTCAAAAATAAAGCAAACAGGTAGCTCAGCTTTCTAACCCTGTGAAAGACTAACATCTGTTAAAAGCAAAAGCCTGCTAACCTGACAGATTGTATTTACAAGTTTACTAGAAATGGAATTAATTCCCCCTAACTTTGGAAAAGGGATTCAGCACCAGTCTGCAAATATCTAAGAACCAAATGTAGCAGGCGTTCACATCTGAGACAAGTGTGAAAGGTCTTACAGTAGTGGATGGGATCTACAGCTCAATTTAAACATATCATGAAGTACCATATTCCACCTCCTACCAAAGGGTGCAGATCTTCTGCAAACCCATGTTGCAACCTATGGACAAAGTCTCATGTAGTCTAAGCCATCCCTGATTGCAGTAGATACTTGTGTTTCGGCAACCATAACGTGTCCAGGTAATAGAGTGTGGAGTCTAGAGAACTATGTGCTCATCCTGAAGAGGGCATCTAAGGCTGGAATCACTCACAGGAACCTGGTAATATTGTATGTATCCTATAATGCCTCAGACATCCACAAGGGCTGGCAGACATGACACAGGACTTTCAGATTAGTCCATGGCTGGAATTCAGTTTAAATAACTTTAGTAATCTTAAAAATCGTTACATATCATGTTTAGTCAAGTGTGCTAAATCACTGCATATGGACTAATCAACCTGGGCTTCTCTTACAATCAGTGGACAAAAGCAAATGCTTTCAGGATTCAGTTCATCAGATATATGAGAGATGTGGATATTACAGCAAGGTAAATCATGCCATTTGAATGCACATTTTCACCCACTATAGAACTAGTCTAAGGTGACTAATGGATACATGGATAGCCACAGTGAAGGCTGCATACCATTAGATGAATTCTTATAATTTCACATTTAAAAATAGTGCATGGTTAAGCAACTTCTTTGGTCTTGACTCGCATATTAGTAAAAAGATATGCTAATGATGTTGCGACAGCTCTGGCCAAATGTTTTAACATGTTAACTGTGAAAGTTAGAAATAGTTCTATTTATATCTATAGAACAATTTTAAATAGAGTTTTAAAACCAGGATTTATAGTTACAATGCATCATTAATATGCAGTGTACCTAATCACCTGATACAAGTATTTCTTCTTTGGCAGTTTATGTTGGCAAATTAAATCTTAATACTGAGTATTGTGGAGACCCACCCAATCTTAACTCCAAAAGCCACTGGGAAAACCTTGGAAGATCTCTAATACACTCAGCTGTACTTGATCTTATGCTGATATTTTATAAGTTTTGTAAACCTAGATGAGATAATAGTCTGGCCTTTCTTTTGCCTACCTGCTTTACTTGCTTATATATCTGAGTGTAAAGCTTTCATTCCTCATTGAACAGAGAAGGTTCTTGGAATCACTGAGGCAGTACCTCCATGCCCACCTAATTATTTTTCTGAACAACTACAATTCTCTGGATGATTAATGCTTTTTTGAATATTTAGATAATATTCATGTGAGGCTTTTTTGCAAGCCCAAACTTCTGATGGAGTCATCGATATCTCTCTTAGTGCAGTTAAATCAAGTTCAAGTTGTTGTCTCAATAACAAAGACAATACATTTCTTTAAAAAAAAAAAAAAGAATTCCTGTGGGTTTGCTTTGGAAGAGGTGCTGGATTTAAATATTAAAGACTCGACAGTATTACAGGCTACAAAACAACAATATCATTGAATTGAATAGATTCTAGAGAACATTTTGATATATAATTTATATATGTAAATTATTAAGTACTTATGCAAATTAGTCTATTATGAAGCACCCCTGTGCTGCGAATGGCACTTCAGCCCATGGACCCATCAACTGGTAATAAAATAAATATTGAGACAAAATTTGGGTTTAGTTTAAATTTATGTATACTGATGGCTGAAGCTGCAGAGAAAGTTTGAAACCACTGTGCTTCCTTTCATACTTAAGATTTAAGAATAAAGTCATCTATGTGTTTAATGAAATTGATTTAATAATGTTAATGTTCTGAAATAAATCTCAGTCAGAATTACAATTTATATCATTATGGGCTTCTATTGAACTGTGAGGATTTTTTCTGGTTAGTGTTGTACATAAAAAGTACTGGTCTGCCCTGGAGATCTAGACATCTGAACGGGCAAAATAAAATAGTAAATTCTAGTCCCAATTTAATCAGAGGTAAAGACTGTCACAATACCAGGCATGATCAGAAAAAAACCCCAAGATGAGAACCACAGACCATTCTCCTCTTCAAAACAGTAAGGAACAATGTTAGTTTGTCTAATTTAAAGAAAGGAAAGAAAGACAGAGCTTATCAACACTAAGTTGTCATTATTACCATAGGTTTAGCTAAGTACACTCCTGGCTCACTGTTTTAAAACAGCAGGACATCACCAGTGAAACTTAAACTCCTTGCTGGAAATTACCACCTACTCATTGAGTGGATATTTGAAGGGATTGTGAACAACATCCAGCTATGGGGCAGTAACGAATGTAAAACTTTTTGTAAGAAACTCAGGCATTATATATGTTGGCAACTGCAGATTTCTAGAGAGATATAAAAAAAAATAGACCTTTCTCTAGCTGCAATTTAGTTCATCTTTCATGTGATGAAGACAATATTATTGATCTGGAATAAAACATAGTTTTACTAAATGGAGATGAAACAAAAGTCAAATATCACATGCCAGGCAATTTCCTTATGCTGTCCCTAGTAGGTCATTACTAAATAAAACTGAACACACAGAAAGAAAGCTCCTAAAATGCATGTATTTTAGACAGAAAGCTTTTAAAAAGCCTAAGAAGGGAGCACCAGAGGGGATTTCATGGGTCATCAAGTCTGCTCGTCAGCTGTCTAGTTAGGGTTTTCTGTCCTTTCTACTGGAATAACCTTTTAAAGCTATACCATAACCTCGCTTTGGTATCAGGATTTTTACTCAATGTTATTCGTTAGTCTAAATAATAATTCTCCCTCTCTACTCTGTATTTACACACGCACATTCTTTCATTTCTATTATTTGGAGTAATCACATTTTCTTTACACCTTGTCTCCGCTAAGCTCTGCAAGTTACATTCTTTTTCTTCTAATCAAGTTCTTCATCCTCTGACCATCCAAACAGACCCTGCTCAAGATTAATTTATTGCTTTTTAACACTGAGCAGTAGTTTGGCATTCTAGGTGAGATCTCACAAAGCTTTGTACCATAGCAGTCATGCCCTTCATATGGTACTGGAAATTTTTTGACAGCTCTAACGGAAGATCAGCAGTTTCTTGCATCCAAGCAGCTTTCATAGCATATTTCTTTATTTTACATATGATCAATAAGCTGATTTTCCCCTCTCATGCAAATGTCCCCTGGTGCAGGAAGTAAGCTGGACTTTCTGGTTTATTAGACTTTACCTCTGTTGTAATTTCAGAATGAAGGATTCAACAAGGCTAAAGATGAAAAAAAATTAAAAAAACCCTGACAATAGCTCTGTGCAATAATTACTTTATCTAATTCCCAAAGCTACTAACAGCACATATGAAACTGAGCTTGAAATCACTGTCATAACAATAACAAATACAATATTATGATCCTTCCAGACATTCGCAAAGTAGTTGTTGGAGTTTTTAACACATGAGTACTCAGAATCATTGGCAAAGCAACATCAGATTCACAGCCCTCCTTGGAAATCAAGGAAATAGTGAAAAAATGGCAAGAATACTTCCCAGGAGGTATGCCAGCTACCTAGTTTTGCTGCCAGTCATGAAGAATTTGGACTAACGCATCTAGATTGCAATTGTCTCAGAGAAAGGAATTTGATCCAACATACTCAGAGGTAAATCCAACTTGTACTAAATAATCACTGCTGGCTATGCAGCTGAGGACACTTCTGTTTCAAGACAGAGTTGGAAAAGGGGAACTCATTTAGACAAACTTTACTGAAGGAAATAGAGACTATTCCAAATCTTACAATTTTTTATTCTTTTTTTTACAAAACAAACATTCTAATTGTGCTTCTTTTTCTTTCAGTGTCTGCAGCCAAGGCAGGAAACAGAAGTGCTAAGCTAAAGTGACACCCCAGCTCTGACAAGCCAAAACCAGATAGGAGAAGATGGAAATCCTGTGAAGAAGACTGTACTGGATATCTTTTAGTTTCCTTTAGATGACACAAAGTTTCAGAGAAGAGATGAAATACTAAACAATTTGTCTCCTCCTCTCTAGCAAAACAATCTGAAAAGGCCCTGTTGTGCCAAGTCAGAACACCCATAGATTTGCATAGAAGGACAGTATCTTGCACTGTCTGATATTCAACATGTTCATTAAAACTATAATTGATCCTGCAGAAAAGTGTAAATAAAACCAAGAATTACTCATGTTTAGAAATTGGCCAACCACTCTTTCTGGTTTGAATTCTCATTGTGTGGTAGACCAACACCT
The DNA here is from genome assembly GCF_004027225.2 of Strigops habroptila. Lineage (NCBI taxonomy): Eukaryota > Metazoa > Chordata > Aves > Psittaciformes > Psittacidae > Strigops > Strigops habroptila. The sequence goes on from NC_044278.2 coordinate 54,210,077, forward strand.
TAGAATGGAAGAAATATCATGGGCTGGATTTCTTTCTTTTTTAATACTGACCGCTCTACAAAGTGTTAATGTTTATTACAGTAACTCAAAAATATTTTTTTCTCATAGCTTTAAAATTCTACTACTGTGTGATAAATAACACATAAAATTAACTTTTCTTAAAAATCTGCAGTCCCAGCAATTGGCTACTGAGTCGAGTGAAAGTCTGATTTGGGTAAGGAAGGTGGGATTTAGCAAAACTAAGTGCTCAGGAAGAATACAGTTGGTAATTTTCAGACATTGTAATATTCACAGTAATACTGATCTCAGAAAATCTCACCAAACTGTAGAGATTTAGCCAAGAGAATAAATAACTCTAACATTACATGGGAATATGAGGTTTTATTACCATCATTTTCCCTGTGTTATATCTGCCCTTTCTTCAGACAGCCAGATACTGGTAGCTGCTTTAGAAGTAAGAAGTCTCCTTTATAGCCAAATTTAATGCCCATCTGCAAACTGGTTTTCCTCCTAGAACAATGTTATTCCTGAAGAACTAAAATAACACCCCATTTTATTAGGAGTTTATTGTTTTGGTATTAGAAAGAGAAGAAAGGAAGAGGGAAAGTGATGTGTCTTTAAACTTGATATCTGGGCCAATACTTTTCCTGGCATAACCCTAAAGCCAAGCTTAAATGTATGCCTGAGATCCAGAAGCTATAGAAAAATAACACCAGTCAGGAAATACGCTTGGAGCCAACTGGAAGTCTTTACAAACTCACTGTATACTTCAGCCTATGTTAGTTCTTCTAAAATGATGGCACTAGATGAAAGGCATGAGTACAATAGCTAGTGTTTGCCCATTTAGGATAAATCACCATTTACAAGACATATGCTTAGTTAAAATAACAGGTCAGAGTTACATGATATTTTTCTCTCTCTTCCCTTCCCTTCCCTTCCCTTCCCTTCCCTTCCCTTCCCTTCCCTTCCCTTCCCTTCCCTTCCGTTCCTTTCCCTTCCCTTCCCTTCCAGAAAAATAATAAATTACATTGAAATTAAAATGCTATCTTAGCAAACTGAGATCACTTTGACCATTTTCTCATTGAAATAATCTTGGGCCTTGCCTGGAGTTCATTAAGTATGTCAAAACATGGACAAGGATAAGGTTCATTTGATCAAAAGTGTATTTCTACATTAGATTTGCTTGCAACAAAATCAATGGTTTCAGCAAAGATTTACCTGAAAGTCTTCCCTGTATGTGAACATTTTTTTTAAATACTGCTCCTGTCCTTCACTGCAAAGCAATAGCAGTGTTAAATAAACTCAATGAAAATGACACTTTAGTTAAGAGAAAGGTTATTATGAATGAAAGCTAGAAGTGTTTATGATAAACTTTTTGCTGGGTATTAGAAAAACTCTCTGTGATCAGTATTTTATATAGCTTGTTACTGGAAAGTAGATAAACTACTCAAGTGGTACCATCTGGCATATCCTATGCTCCAAATAACAATTATCATTTGAATATATTGAAAAGAAACTACATTGTTGACCTTTTTTTCCTGTGAGGCTTTGTATAAATTATTATTTATAAAAAAAAAAAAAAAATTAACATAAAGTTCAACAGAATTTAACCTGCAGGATTTTTTTTTTTTTTTTTTGACCCATGTTAAGGACAACAAACTGCTGACGGATTACTAGAAAATATTGTAAGACGTTTCTCTAGTGTCTCTTTTTTCCTTTCTATCTATATTTGCAATTACTTTCCTGGCTGCCTATCTGTTTGTTAGCCCAGCAGTTGTATTTCATTCAAGCCATACTTGCATATTTTTTAAATTGTTACATAATACTGAGTTCCTGATTTGCAATGCATAATGCCCTGTTTCCTGTGATAACTCTGTCTACTAAAGAGGATAGATGCTGCCTACAAAAGGCACGAGCAGCAAGGTGAAGCAGCACTTCTCGGGAGTTTTGTTCTTGCATTTTGTATAGGTTTGTAACCATTTGGCTGGGGAGGGAGGAAACACTGCTGTTGTCATCCTGTTATATTGCAGACTATAACTTTAAACTTAGGGGATCAGGACTAGGTCTACGGAAAGCTGTGCTCTGCAAGGGAAAGATAGATGGATCCAATACCAGGTAAATACTTGCTTATACATCCTCCTTATAGTGGAGGAGGCCTGCTCCTATGTAGGGAAGACAGAAGATGCAAGCAGGAGACCTGGGCAAGTGGAATACTAAGTGGGAGAGTAATAAACATGTGAGAACAGAAAGTCAGAAAATAGTCTTAAAGCAAAGGCTGAAGATTTTGATGTAAAAGAAGGCACTGTCTAATAAAAGACTCTTGGGAAAGAGTAGAGTGGTTGGAACAACATACCATTACAGATAAAAAATCAAAACATACTCATTTTTTTGTAAGCAGTAATGTCACTTTCCTACCTTATGCATTAAAATAACAACGAGTTTGTTGAGACCTTTTACTCCTTGTTGAAACTCTGGCCAAAGCCAAAACCAAATACTCAGAAACATTGTAATTACATCTCCATCTTGCCCAAGAAGAACCGGTAGTATCAGGCCTTGGCCAACCATTTTTTGGTATTTGTTTGCCATCTGCTCTAAAATTTTTTTACTTTCTTGGGCTGTAGCCTTTGTCACAAAAATCATCTGTGAGCACTGATGGAAAAGACTTAGTTTAAAAGTGAGATGGGATTTGCTGCCATTTTTGTTGGCTGGTGTGTTAATTTCAAAAGTACTTAGTTGACTAAAAGTATTTTATCTGACTATAATTTCAGTCACCAGTGGAGAGCATACATTTCCATCTGCTGGTTTTCTCCTAGTACCTCTTGTAACTTGCAGTCAACTTCAACCAAATTCAAGAAATGGCGGTAGTCTCAGGGATGGCAAAATCTCATAACATCTGGGGACTGGGTAATGGAGAGATCTGAAGCTATGTATTGCTGAAGGAAAGGCATTAACGGGAACTCAAACACTATCAGCTGTTACGTGGTGTCTCTTGCCACAGGATGGTGGGTGGGTGGATGGGGGCCACAGCACCGTGTTTGCTGGTTTGGGGCTGGGGGAGGCAAGAAGGGGCTGAGGGGGTTGGGAGCAGGGGGAAGGGAAGGGGAAAGAAAGGAAGAATGAGTGAAGCCATACACGGTACTGAGGGGTTTCAAGGGCCTTCCTACTTAAATACACAGAAAAAACATATTCATATTTCATTAGTTCCACCACACATAAATCTCCTCAGTTGGAGAGTTTGTTCCACTGTGGATGTTTGGGTTTGGTTTTTTTTTGTTGTTGTTGTTTGTTTGTTTGTTTTTTGGGGTTTGTTTTTGTTTATATATATATATATACAAATGAGTACATACATTTGAAATTATTATTTTCTTCACTTGCTTTTTTACTAGATATCAGTTGTGGACAGGACTGCTGGGTTGACTAGAGCTTGTTGTCTACCTCCCGCCCCACTCCATCAGGCCCATGCACCCTCTCTTGCTCACCTTCATATAGCATGTAAGAGACATTAGGTCCCGCATGCTCCCCATCTGCTGGATGGGGCATGCTACCCAAAGCATTCCCAAGTAGACCCAAGAGTGTACCCAGGAGTTACAAGCAGCCACCTCAGAGCGTAGACCAGGGAGTTAGAAGAAACCTCGGAGTGCAGTGGGACTACCTTGTCCCCACACCAGGAAGCTTTCTTTTGTTAGCACACTATTTTCTGTCTCTAAAGCTCTATGATTGCCCCCTTTAAGAAAAAAATTGATAATAAGTTTATCTAATTATAAAATGACTTTAGTGAAACTGGTAAGTGGAAAACCACCTCAGAGTTAACAGCTCTTCTGCTGGGAGTTATGTTTTATTTACGCTAGGCTGGAACTGGTTAAAAAAGCTGCTGTCTGAAATGTACATGCTATATACAACTGCACAAGCCCACTTTACTGAGGCTAACTTTATAAGTCTTTGGCCAATGTTTATTTAGCCACAGTAAGCCTACTGTAAATAATTAAAAGGCTTCTTTGCTTCCTTTCTAGCTTGTCTTGTAGGGTTGGTTTATTGTTGTTGGGTGGCAAGTTACAAGGATTTTGTAGGCCAGCTCATTTATTTTATTTGACTATTGGGCCTTGTTATTGTTTGGAAATTTCCTGATTCCAGTTGTATTTTCTAGGAGGCTTTTAGAGGCCTTTGAGCATGAGCAATCTAAAGGGAGAAAGTGTGGTGGCTAATAAAGGACCACAGCTGTTAGCACCAGCCTCACAAAGCAGCCCTGCTGTCATCCTCGAACTGCTGGCATCTTTCATCGCCAGCCTACCAACCCTTCTTTCTCTTGACATCATGAAGCAAAAGTAGCTTAAAAAGTGATGTGGGAGAACAGGAGATGAAAAGCAGAGACCACCTATCAATAACAAGTTCATGAATCAGTATGGCCCCTCAGGGAGGCAACTTCATCCTCCATAAAATACACATGCAAAAAGTGTTAAGAAAGCCCATACAAGTGACCCAGACTCATGGCAGAGACCTGCAACAGAAGAAATCATCAACCCCAGGTCCTCTTGGTCACTTAGTAGGCCTTAACCAAGCTCTTTTCCTCCTAATAATGTAGAGGGGAAGAGGTGGAGAAAGAGGGTTAGGAAGTAGAAATATCAGTAAATACATTATCAATGGCAGGTGGAAAACATTTCTGATGGTGGAGATTGGAAGAGTATTTTTAATGCCACCTATTTCAAGGAGAGTCCACTTGATACACGAAACGGGTACAACACAGCACTAATATTGCTTTCCTTGTTTGCCAGAGTTAAAAGCCTTATAAGATGGTGCTTAATAATAAGGTACAAAGGATTACCTTCCCATTTCCCAGTATGGTTGTGCTCCTCAGCCACACTCTGAGTCAATATCACGGGTTCAAAAACAAACTATACACTTCCTCCTACCTTCAAAGCCTTCTTTAGAAAACATGATCATTCAGGCCAAAGAACAGATGAGGCTATTCATAGTAAATAAGTCTAAACTCAGCTGATTTTGTTCAGTCCACGTCCTTTCAGCTGTGACAGCTGACGGTGCCAGTTAGTGCAAACTGTATCGCTGCCTCAGTGCTAGATCTCTATTTTGCAGGCTGGAATGCTGAACTGACAAACAGGTTTTGCTGTTTGCCATGTGCTTCTGCATTTGCTCATCCATCTGGATTGATATGCCTAGCAAGATATTAGTTCAGTGGGCCCTTGATCCTTTGCAAAGGCCTCTAGGCAGTTCCGTCTCACACATGATAAATAATAAATAACATTAACGGAATGCCAAGAATGTCATTAATAATTTTCAGATATGTAATTGATATTTAGAAGCATTTCAAACACTATAAAATGCTCAAGTACCAATGACATGGACATGTTTGTCTGAATGTGTGACAAAGAAGAAACTGTGGCCACTAAGAATATGTCTCTATTGTCAGGGTTTTTTGTTGCTATGTCTTTTTCTTCTAACCTGAGACTAATTAGAACTGACTGAAAACTTGGCTTTTGAACATTGATAAAAACTGAGCTTATAACTTAAAAGCTCATGGCCATGAACAGGACTACCAAGGTTGTTCAAGGCTAATGATATCAATACAAGCAAATAAGGAGACTTTAGAGCTAATAAATGAGTCATTGCATATGGTCTGATCGTGAAATCAATTCACAGCAAATGAGTCCATGGAAACATACGTAAATACTACACAACAATCTGTATGGAGGACAGTTACTAATGAAAGATAAGGGAGAGGGAAAAATGTCCCCACAGAGAAGGCTATTAGTGTTTCTGTGTACCAATGAAATATAAAATGTTACTGGAAGTTGTGTGTAAAACGAGATGAAAAATTGAGTTGTGCTTCTTCCCTTACAATTTAATATTTATTTGTCCCAGGCTACTAGAAACTCCTCCTTCACTTACTGACATCGGACAATAAGATTTCTCAAATAAAATCCCAACTCTTCATAGGCACTGAACCACCTCAGCTGATGCAAGAAGATTATTTTTGTTCTGTCATCTTGTTCATGTTATATCAGAAATAGGCCTGGCACTCTGTAAGTGAAGGAAGACAAAGACAGTTTTACAGGTTTGTTCCTGCAAAATGCTAAACAATCCTTGTGATTTTGGACACTTAAAGGTAAGTCAATAGCTAAAATATATGTTATGTCCAGAGCACCAATATTTTATTGGATTGAACGTCATGGCAAAACTTTGGCAGCAGCATGAAGACCAGAAAAGTCTTGTGCCTGGAAAGAACCCCCTGACAGCTGAGCAGAGTTGGGGCAGAACTCCCTCTGAAACAATAGGTATTTAAATGCAGTCTTCCCTAGATTAATATCTGCATTCACATTGTAGTCAAAGGGGATTGCCAATACAATCAATGGTTTTCAATTGGTTTGCTCACCTATTTCTCTTTGACATGGTTGTTATCAACCCATACAGGTTATCCCTCCTGACATACATACCAGTTTGCCACTCCACGAATGCATGGGTCTCCAGTAGTGCGTGGGTCCTGTGTCACCTCTGCCAGCTTTATAAAGATGTTTTGGTTACTATAAGGCATCTTAGGTGGCACAAGGCACCTAAGTTTAGGTGCAAAGAAATCTGGATGAATTTTCAACTGATGAAAAATAGAGGTCCACTCTAGGGTGAGTGCTAGTACTGCATGATGGAATTTCAAAAGAAATCCCTTCTAGAAGGCCAAATTTCATTTTAATTTGCAATAATTTTAATACCATTAATCATTGGAACATTTCCAGAGGACAAGATTTTGGGCTCCTACGTGTTGTTGCTGGTCATTGTATGAAACACCATAGGGTATTAAAAAATTCTGCTTAGAAATGCTGATAAAACATAGGGCTTTCAGAAGACCTTCACAGTTTCAGAGAGGGTTTGATTCAGTTGTTTAAATACAGATTTCTTTCTACTGTCCTTGAGATGCCCTAGCTTACCACACCTGGCCTCCATCTGCAGCTCCAGGTGGCACAGGTGTCCCAAAGTTCTTGTGATGCTTCTGCCAGCTGTGTGGATTTCTTGCATATACTAGAACACGACAAATAGCATCAGTCACTTATATTTAGTCAACCGAACCAGTGAAGACCCCTACAAAGAGAAAAAATATAGATGGAGGAATAAGCAATAAAAAACATAAGGCCTTTTTTTGAGCACTGGAATTGGACCACCGCTGAAATGCTTCACATTAATCTACGACTGTTCAGTACACCTCAGATAATTAGCAGGAGTAGTCTGGCTCTTGTTTTTGAGCTTGTTTTAGAAAGAGTCATTTCAAAATGATGACTTAATAGAACGTAGGACCAATTTCATTCACAGTAGCTACATGCTGTTGAAACTGTCAGCCACAAATTTGTAATAGGCGCTTCCCATCGCTCCATCTCTCCACACTTCTCTTTTTAGTAAGTGCATTTGCCAAAACACTGTAATTCATATCAGCAAGTAGGGCTTTGTAAATTATTTTAACAGCTTTTTCAATTATTTTTAACTGGTGCTTGCAATCCTGCAACTGTACAATGCTTCGCTTAACAAAATTATGCTTAAATAAGAAATCAAACAGATAACAAGAGCTCTGTAAACAGTACAGATTCAGTAATCTTCCAAAGAAATTTTCACGTATTTGTATTCCAGAAAAGTGTGAAAAGGAATTTCTCCTTTCTCCTATCTTTTTGCGTTATCAACGCAGGGGTTTGGGGGTTTTTTCTTCCTATACTGTGACTATTTTTCAATGTTAATGCATCACAGCACAGAAACATAGTATTAGATTAGCAATCACCAATATGGTTGATGATTGCTATGTTTCTTTTGCAGGGTACTAGAGAGACAACAAATGGAAAAGACATGATCAGTTAGAATACACACAAAATACTACAAAAGTCGACAGTGTTCTTGTTGCTTAGTACGTGCAGCATGACACTAGGATTGTGATATTTTCTTGTGTTTTATAATCTACACCGTGCCATGGAATACTTTAAAGTATAGTAGAAAAACAAAGTAATTTTACAATATTTTAAATGCATCTGCACAATGTCACATGTACTTTAGCATATGTGCAGCAGATGTTTTCTTACATTGAATATATGGAATATATGTCACTTTCAGAGTAGGAGTATAGGTGATGAATGACAGGTTTTGCTGAGTTCAGTGCCTGGAATATAATTAATGCATCAAAATGCTCTTCCCTTGCAATAGGTAGATCTGACCTTTAAAACTACAGTGTTGAAGGGTCACTCATCCTGAAGTCCATATGAGAAGAAAACCCAGAAATATTCTGATAGCTGTCATAATGTTCCACTAATATTTTTAGGACATGGTATAAAAGACCACAAAGGCTTATCTACTGTACCTTTGGCCCAGCTTCCTTAGAAATCATCTGATGTAAGATCAAGTAGGACACCAAAGTTGAGGCTTTAGATTTAGATTTTTTTTGCTTCTAAGTTACAGGAATGGGCTGGTTGTCAAATTTCCAGTATTTGGTCATTGAAATCTTTCAATGTTATCAAAGCCCAGAACATTTTTCATAAATGTTCCTAATCTAAGATTCAATTCCTTTCTCATTCAAACATAGTCAGGTTAACTTCATTTCCAGGGCATCAGGCTGGCTCCAATGCTCATGTTAATAGCCATCTGCCCCAAGCTGCTCAACAACCACCGCAGCACCAGCTGACCCTCTGACTCAATACAGCTTTAGAAGCTTTTCTGTAGCATGCCCGCTTTGAGGAGGGGAAAAGGACTCTCACTCTGACTTACACAAATTTCAATGGGAATTATGCCACTTAGGTCAAGGGGAATGGTGTCCTTTTCAAAGACACAGTGTCTGCTGTAAGAAAAACATGGATAATTCTTTGGGGGGGGTATGCTTAAATTTTTCAGTTTTACACATGGAGGTTGTTATGGAAATGTAATTGAAAACATAAATAATAAATGTATCACTGGCACAGGAATTAGATGTAGTTTCTCAAGTAGTTGGCTCATGCCTGTGGGAACAGCAGGGTGGCATATTTTTCATGTGGTTTAAAATCCAAGCTGTTTTAAATATTACTGAGCACCAAACAAAGTAGTAACTGAAGTCCATTAGGCTTCCTAAGAATTTCCTTCTTGGATTGTACCTGGGACTAGCCAACTAAAATCACACTAGTCTACTCATCCTTCTGGAATTACTTAGTAGATTTCTGGGCTTTCTGATGTGCTCATTTCTATACTATCTGACAAATAACAAGTTTATTCTTGTTACACAGACATCCCCCCTTAGCAAACACATCACTGAGGTTCAGAGGAGCTTGTTTAATCCTTATAAGAAGTCAGTAGCAGGACCTGGAACAGAGACTAGATCTTCTTAGGACTAGACTTGTGTCTGAACCAGAAAGCAACTCCTATTTCATCCCCTGATGACTAATTCATTAGCAGAAACTTTTCCCTTGTAGTGGCCAATGAAACCCAAAAGACAGGCTCGCGACTTGTCTCACTGGATTCTAAGTACCTGGTAAATATTTTCAGTACCAAGGGCCTGAGAAAGTGTACCGAATTCAAATCCTTAGCAGCAGCAGCACAAAAGTGGCTAGCCACCTGTGAGCCTCAGAAGGTTCAGAGGCTCAGCTTGAAGACCTACCAAAAAGTCCAGATACTTGTACAGAGTTTATCCAAATGACCTGAACCCTCAAGAATGCAGACACAGGCCTCATGAGAACAGGCATTTTAGTTACTTTTCCATTTGTTTCTGTTTCCTTTTATGCCAGAAATGCAACAAAACCTGCCTTTGTTTTGGGTTTGGGTTGTGGGTTTTTTCACTTGAGAGCTCTAAGTGGAGCCAGAAGCGTCACACAGGAGCACAGATTTACGCTGAAGTGATGTGCAGGGGGGACCTTACCAAAACTCATCAAGGTTTGGTTTGAATTTCTAGGTGTGTATATATGCTTGTGCATGCACACATTTGGGTGTAACTTTTTTCTTAGTCTGTGTTCTCTGGCCCATTCAGAGGGGATACTGTTACAATTGATTGCCTCCAGCTCCCAAAGGTGAGAAAGTAGCCACTTGTCACCCCAACAGGTTGCTATTTGAACATTTTTCATTAAACACCAAGAATCCCCATTCAGAAATTGCTTTCAATGTTTGGTTGCCTCCACAAATGAAGGAAATTGCAGCTATCCAAGGTCGATGTAAGTGGGTTCAGTATGTTACTCACTCATCTACGCTTCTGGGAGGGGATGCTGCTGAACGTTTAGGGAGCATTTGCTGATGCAGTTGTTAGAATTGCTATTGCTAAGCTATATGCTTTAAAAAGCCACTGAATTAGCACTATTCATTCACTCTGTATGTGTCAGAACAGGGTACTATGGGAACGCTTATAATGACTGATGTAAGTAGGACCATTCCATTACCTTTTCACTGTATTCAATAGCATAGGATTGGAAAATACTATCCACTGCACAGAGTACTAATTTGCCTACCATTGTTGCTATGTAATATCACAGGTCTTTTCTTTGCTTGCTCTGTTATTTTGGGTGTTTTTTCTCCCCTGTCACATCGTCCATAATAAAAACTGTCTTTTTTCAAGAAAATCCAGAAAAAAAAATCCTGCCTTTCGTTGTTTGACACTTGAGAATCCCACTTTGACCTTCTTCAAAGTAGGTTCATAGAAGAACATTTGCTATTGCACTTCAGCAGCAACTCAGATCCTAACCAACAATGAAAGGGGAACCAATGTGGACCATTGTCTTTAAGCTTCTGCAATCCACAAGAAAAGAGAGAATAAAAATTCTTCTTCCTGCTTTGGACCAAAGAAAGCCCTAGAGGTATCAGATTAGCCATAACTTTTGACAGTTAGCCATAACTATTACCCATGGATGTGTGAGTAGTAAATTGGCACCATAAGCTGACACTGTTTTCATAATTTTTTCTTGTTTTTAATAAAATATTTAGTCAATGTCATGACCTTTTAACCCTGTACACCTTTAAAGGGTGTAAGTTTGTAAAAGTGAAAAAAATAAACACAGAAAAAGTTTTAGAAATTTATATATCGTCCTGCTGAGTAGATGCACAGACCAATCTTTCTCAGATTTTCTAAATAGAGCTGGTTTTATTCAAAAATTTGAACTTAATAACCTTAACACGTTGTATTAAAATATTTGCTTAGGTTCATTGTTCACAAGCGTTTTCCTTTCACCCTCCCTCCTCCTGCCCTACACTTTCTCTGCTTAACTAAACACATAGGAAATTAACAAAGTCTGTGACCTAACAAGTGGCAATTCATAAATTCATTAGATTAAAAAAGACTAGTAACATAGCAATTCCTTTAATAGGTTTCCTTCCAATCTCTAATTTACATTTCTGTCTGCCCTGGCAAAGATATTACTTCGTTAAAACTTTTTTTTTTCTTCCCCTAAATTAGAGAAATGTTAATGACTTCTCTTATTTATTGCTTCCACATGCAAGTAGTTATCTTTCTTGCAAATGGAAATGAGACCCAAAATTGCAACAAATGGGGCCAAGCCGCTGAGTGCATGTGTTCCCTTTTGGAGAAAGTACACATGCCTGATCAAATTAACTTTAACCTCTCTGTCCATTGAACAGACATCCTCTAATGTGGAGGCTTTTAAAACTGTTCTCGTTAAATTTATTTTGAATCGCTGAGAACACTCTATCACAGTTTCAGCAAATAACGTATGATAATATTAAACACCTGGTAAGCGCAGTACCCAGGGGACCCTGTGCTGCTGTGTTTGACCCGTGACCTCCGGCAGTGAAGTTCGGCCCTTGTGATCCACTCGGATTCAGACAAGAAAGCTATTCTGAGGGAAAACACCTGCTCATGAGGGTTGACCCCAAGCCAGTGCACGGTTGAAAAAAGTCAGCTGGGTGGAAAGAGACCAGAGCCCCATGCAGGTGTTTCCTATGGCATCACATGGCCAAAATACAAGGGAAAATAAAGAATAATGTGGGTCACAGTTGGGAGTTCCCTCAACTGTTTGTTTGGGTTTGTATAGCTTGAGCTTCTCCCAGTGGATGCTGAGGAAGAGAACCTGCTGGTTCTGCACTTCTGAGTCTCCCAGGATCTAGTGCTGGCCAACACAGATCCCAAGCCTAGTGGTCTCCAATGGGACTCACAGGATGGCAAAAGACAAACCTGGAGGCTTCATTCCTGCCTTCCTACCCATGGCCTTTGCTGCTGTTTCCATATTCGGAAAAAAAAAAAAAAAAATCAGTGGATGGTTTCCTCCTCAGGAGAATCTTTTTGGCTCTTTCATTCCTCTTACTGAGATGTTGTTTAAAATACCCTTATTTGAGAAACGGATCGTAAATGAGGAGTTAAAAGCAGCAACAACGAAACCTCCCGCTAAGAAAGAAGAAAAGGTAAATCCTTCCCTAGTTAAGTTAAGGTTTTTACAGCATTTTATTTTATGCAGTGCAATAATGATTCTTTCTAAGTAGAGTGGGCCCCATTTTCATTCAGTATTTGCTAGTCAAATGTCACATTACTCATTTTTGTCAACAGGCCTGCACAATGACAGGGCAGTGAGAAGAAAATATTTAATCTATCTCTTTATTTATTCAGTGAGGCTTATTAATCATCCATTAATAAGATGACAGGGATGGAAACCTAACCCTTTTGAAATTCTTCCGTTAATTTCTTCATAGAAGAAGGCCAGGTTGGACAGAGCCTTGAGCCACGTGGTTTAGGGCAAGGTGTCCCTGCCCATGGCAGGGGGATTGGAACTAGATGATCTTAAGGTCCTTTCCAACACTTACGATTCTATGATTCTATGATTCTATACACTTTTCTCCATGGTCACTGTTGGATGCAGGACTCGAATGTCATTCACTCACACACCTGAGGGCTGTCAACACAGCTCCAGTCACCTGATGAGAGCATCTTCAACTGGCATCAGTAAAACCCTTCCATTCCCCACAGTTTCAGGCTCTGGAACTCTCAGATATTAATCAGCCAAATCAGGACCATTTAAAAAGATACAGGCAGCAGGGGTAGGGGGAAAGGAATGGTTGTTTCTTTGCAAGAAGAATTTAGCTTCAAAAAAGGAAGTAAGGAAGGAGAGTAGAGAAAGAGAGAGAGAAAGAGAGGAAAAAAAAAAGGAAGAAACAAAAAAAGAAAGAAGATTAATTGTTGGCAAGCAGAGTGGTACTAACAATTTGCCTTCATCTTTTGCCCAACATCTTGGGCCTGATAAAGACCAACATCTGAAAACAATCACTGGAGCATATTAGGGATTTTTATCCAAACCATATCAAACTACAGTGTAATAATGAGACATTCTGCAGCATTTTAAGGTTTAAACAATTTGCAATCTACTTCCAAGATGACTGAGATGGGAGCAGGAAGAACACAAGTTCTTTAAGTAACTTCCTCACTGTTCCCTAGTTGTACACTGGGAACACTTGACACCCAATTGCATTCATCCTGCTGGAAGTAAATGCAAGTCATCACTTCGCATAAGGCTGTTGGTATGATTTCTGCCAGGGCTGATAACAATGTCCTATTGTTGATGAGCCTCTGTCAGTTCCACTTGGCAGTGAGAATGTCAAATTGTCAAGTGTTTTTAAGAGTGGAAGGTGAGAGACAACCAGTTCCAATTTCACTTGGAGCCAGAGGATTCAATCCCCCCAGATGTCCTCACTATACAGGGTAACACAATGTGATGGGAGGCTGTAGCCACTGGAAAAACAGTGAAGATATTTTTTAAGATTACGCTCCTGGGAGTGCATAAGGACAGTATCTTTGCTTATTCTTTAGAGAAACTCCAGGCTGTCTCTAACAACAGCATAAAAATTAAATTAAGTCCAGACATTAGACCTGAAAATTTTAAGTCTGTCTGTAAGTCCTCTGTTCTTATGGGACTTCCTCCTACCTGTATATAGCACTGCTATTGCTTAAGCTTCACTACTGTTCCCAAATAGTGGTGCAGTCATTATTCCATATGGAAGGAAATCTGACCTGTAAAGAATCACAATAGGTAATCGAGTTGCTTACTCTGTGCTTCTGCATTAATGCACTGACAGCCCAATCCAGGTCCTAGCAGACAAATGCCTACATTGCGCCACTGTGTCGACTGCGGCTGCCCGGGCTGAATGAGCATAAGGACACAGGGATGAATTTCTCTCACCTGAATTCCACCAAGGTTCACTGTGTTTCCTGCCAACAGAGAAAGCAAGGTGCCTGTGAGGTACTTGATCATTTAAATAGCCAGAAAAGGGCCCCAAACAAGGGGGTTTGCCTAGAGAAAACATTAGGAAAAGGGACCCGGTGTAGAATTTAGGACTGCTGAAAATAACCTGTATACTTTTGCATCTCAAGACATTTCTTTCAGGCTGAATCTGGTAGGGAAGCCAGCTCACTACAAGTCACCCTCTCACTGCTCTGCAGACAAAAAATACTCCAACTTCCAGGACTCTTGACTCGGTGGCTTTCGCAGGCACAACATTAAATATGAAGAAGAAATACTTTAGAAATACAACACCACAAAGAAGCCTTTCCTCTGTGCTCTACTAATCTTTGTCTTCTGGTTTAACCTCAAGTAACCAGCTTTCAACACCGTCTGTTTTAATAGCTTACTATTCTGCTCTCTACAATTAGCTACCTCTTCCAAACTATTTTTGCATGAGCAGAAGCCAACTACAGCACACAAGACAACTTAACCTACTACATACAGCCCCAGGAGTCTCCCTTTATTTCGCATGTGCTGGCTATGTGTTTAGTTTCCTGACTGGTTCCCTGCTCATCCATGTTATGCCATGGCATTCTCCACAGGGCAGTCTCAGCTTCCAACTGAGTACTAATCCTACCAGCAGGTTTTCTATAAAGTTTTATTCACTGTTGCGCAGTCTGATATAACTATTATTGTCTCTCAATATTTAGGTGTTAATGACAATTTTGTTGGAGGGGAAGGAGTGAAAAGACGTTCTGTTTTTCTCTTTCTGCAACATTTGGCTCAAATGCTGTGCCTAGATTGTTCTATTCAATTTAAGAAGGGGTTTTTTTATTTATTTTAAATTGATATTTTTCCTCCTGTTTTGCTCTCATGAGTAAAAAAAGGAAAACAGCTGCTTTGCTTTAGATAAAATCATCCTGCACAACAACAACAGCCACCTGGTAATGAAACTATCCAAATTCTTAACAGTAGGGATAAAAGTCAATAAAGAGTTTTCAAAAATATATCTATTCTCTTGCTCTTGGGCCTATGCTACCCTTTAACTTATGGAGTAAAGATTTTTTTTCCCTCTCTGCAAAAGTAGGTGCTTAATGCAGCCATGTTCTTGGGAAGAAAAGGATTCCAGAGACAGAACAGCAGAACAGTGAGTCATTTGGCTTAGTATGGCAAAGCTACACCTACCTTATGAAGATTTTGTCCAAAAGAGGTTTTAAGCTTTAAAAGTGCAGTGTTTTCATATCCTGCTGCACTGTTTGGATCAGACTTAGAACAGACAAAGCACGACTCAAAATAGTGCTTTTATGATACTCAAGAAAGCACTGATTTCTGCAGGTCTCAAGGGATTCCCATCAGGTTTGTTTCCTTTATCATGTCCTTTAATTCATGATCCTGATATTCCAACAGCATTGGGGTTTCTTCTCTCCACCACTCATAAGAAATCTATTTGTACAAATGAAGAACACGTGGGAGCCAGCCACAAAGAAGGCGGGACAGTCTTAACTCTGCTGGTAAAACATGTTCAGAACCAAACAAAAGAAAAATTCATTGGTAGTCCTTGAAAACAAGTGCAGCACATCTCCTGTTGCTCTCTAATCAGCCCCAGGTACAGATTTACCTAAGAAAGGAAGTTAATGGACTAAGAAAGGAAGCACAATTGCTTTTACTACTGCCTGCCAAATGCATAATTGTTGCTGTTTAGGAAAGAATGTTCTCCTTTTTCCCAACGTGTTTGAGTGGTAAATTACCCTTTCCTTAGTTTTGTGGAAAAACACATTCTTTCTGGAAAGCAAACCTGATACTATACATACTTTGATTTTTATGCCTTTTCTATTAAACAAGTTTGGCTGAGTAATACGTGATCCCTTTTGGTACTACACATGTGTATAATCAAGTAGTAAAGGCCTGCCACAGTTCTCCACATAATAACATGCAGTATTTTCAAATATCGCCTTATTCAAACAATTGGTGTTGAATTAACAAAACCTCTTACCTGTCATGCTGGAAAAGTTCACTCGAGCAACTCTGAAAAGGCAAAGGGAGAAAGAAGGAAAAAGAAGGTGTAAGAAGGTGCATAAATTATTGCAGCCCTGAGGCAGTGTGTGAGTTTTACAGGGCTATTTATTTTGCTTTCCAATAAAAATGTGTAATAGACCCACTGGACCTATTACTTGCCCACTGGACCCATTACTTCTACTGAACAAGGGTAGCATAGCTTAAAGAGAGGGGTGATTGGCAGCCAAGCCTCATCCAGCCCAGCCGGGGCTGCACCGGGCTTTGCAGCCCTCTTCAGCTCCTGCTGAGCTTGTTTCCCACCTTTCCGCCAGTGAGAAAATGCAAAGACAGAGAGGTTACAGGAAGCCCTGGCGCCAGAGTGGCAGTGAAAAAGCACATTATGGCCACAAGAAAAGAAGGTGAGAGCTTTCTGTTTTTCAGCCAAGTACCTTTATGGCCTATAGGTGTTTAGCAGGACAGGTTTGGCCAGGCAGAGCGTGCTGTACAGCTGCAGCTCGGACATGCTGTCCTCAAGTAGGAAGGGATTAATGGTAATCTGTACCTCTTGAAGTTTTGATCTAGCAAGGTGCTGAGCACCAGGATCCCAGCCCAGTTCAGCACAGAAGTACAGGCCTAGGTACTTAAGGTTAGGCATATACAAAAGTGCTCTCCAGCTAGACCTTTCCCAGTTTTCAGACCAATTATATTCTTGGTACAACGTTCAGTATTTCTAAAGGTTAAACCCACTTTACACAAATATTAAGACTTCATGTAATTGCTAAATAATCATCATAAACATGAAGTTTAGAAAAACATGCTTAATACTGGTAATTATAAATGAAATACTTCATATTAGTTAAAGTCTCACATTACTGATGACCTCTTTGTGGTGGTGTGAACTGATGCAAAGAGACACCACCACACTTTGCTTATATTCCCAAGTCTGGTATGTGGCAGGAATGCAAAAGTACCTAGCAGTTTCCCATAGAAGGTCCACGGAATTATAGAATCCTTAGAAGAAACAGAAAATAAAACAGAAATAAAATAAAGCTTATTTCTGGAAAAACTTCTACAAAATTTATTCCAGTCAAAATGGCTCTTGCATTCCATGAAGTCAGAAGTTTCTGGTGGGTTTTCCTGGAAGCAAGTGGGGGGAATTGATTATAATGTAATCTTTTAACCTAGAATGAATAAATATAAGGAAATTTTTTTTTTTAAATTTTGTTCAGGTGTTTTTTTACTTTTTATTTTCAAAGTTAGATGTAGTTCATCAAGAATGTATTTTACTTATCCATAATACCAAAATCTACCAGAGTAGTCAAATGTCCTGTAGCCATAAAAGACAGTATTATGCAGTGCAACACTCCCACTTATGAAATTCTTTACACGTGCAAACCTCAAAACCTATTGCAAGGAAGATGATTACCTTTATTTGCCTTTTACAGTTGTGGAAACTGATAAGAAGTGGTTTACTTGTCCAAGGAGGTATTGGCAGTCACAGGAATGCAAGTGTTTTGAGAACTGCGTTCCTTCAGCACATGGAGTGCATTTCCATTGCTATTGCAAACAGCTTCATCAGAAGGTTTGCTTCAGTTTGCAGTACTGCCTCAAATCCCTTTGATTCACTTGTGCCTAGGACTTTCCAAGAAGCTCTTGGTAGTTTTGTATGCAGATACCTGAAGACATCGTGATATGCAGAACTGAGTTGAGACCTAATGGTGCCCTCACAATTCAGCCACTCCCCCTGCTACCTGTACCTTCCTCAGCCCTTACACACTTTGTGCTACATCAGACTCTTGCAGTGCCAGGCTTGAAGCCTTTCCAATCCCCATTACTATTAGGTTAGGTGCCAATGTACCAACTTCAAAGCTCACTTTAGGAGCAATGGAGGCCCAGTACTTGTACGAAGGAAGAAAAGCCAAGTACTCTCATTTACATCTATATGGCATCTTCCCCAAAAAGAGTTTTGTTCAATGCATCATTGCTATATCTTTTTTAAAAGTAAAATCAATGGTCTTGAGCTGCCAGAATGGAGTATAGAGCTGTTTGGCTTTCTTCTGTGGCAGCTGAGGCCACAGGAAACAGATACTCTTCAACTCCCATCCAAGCACATGTCCATGTAACATGCTTTTTCAATGGTTTTAATTCAGCCTCTAATTCTTCTTTTTTAAAACATTTAATAATAATAATAATAATGGTCCATGTTATAGGTCCTTCTAGTGGCTGCCTATAACATAAAAATATTTGTTGATATAGAAGCAAGTTGGAGGAAAGAACGGTGCTAGTTGTTGCTCTTTGAATACTGTGTATATTCATGTTGGAACTGACATTTCTGTAATTTTACACAGAAAAAAAACATAGAAATTTTTAGACTGTTCTTGGAAAAATTACGAACAATGACAACTAGAAATCTGGAATTCACTTAGAAACTGTGTCTTATTTACCCTGTGTTGGGTTTTTTTATTGCATAAAGCAATCAAAGGAGGAAGATAGATTGCTATTTAAGTGCTAAGTAGGCTGCCAATAGTGATTTGTACTTTAATCTTTTAAAATATTTTTGGATTTTTTTGTCTCTCTAAAAAAGATTGGATGTAATGTGAGCATGAAACAGAGGATAAACTGGAATGAAATTCAGCCCCTGGGCCAGAGTATAAAGCTGTAAAATTATCCTTCCTGGCCACTGTCTTGGCCCATAGATTGGGAAGGAAGCCACTGAACTTTCTATTCCTTCTTAAGGGCAGTGAGAATCACTTACACGCAGCTGCCAAACCAAAGCAATTTTTATTTTTTTAAGTTGGATCAGCCTGAACTAAATTAAACAGGTTTTGTTTCTTCTTGAAGAAATGAAAAAAAAAAAAAAAAAGGAGAAAAAAGTGTTTGGATCAATCGAGAACAGAACCCTTCATTCAGAGGTACTGCATATAAAAGCAAATGAAACAAAGTGCCAGATCCCAGAAGAACTGAGATGGTTCCCTCTTTTTATCCAAGAGCACAGTAGTTAAACTGCCATATAAGACACAGGAGACCTGCATACCACACTGCTTGTGAGAATTTATGTGAGAATGTATAGCCAAACTACCAGTCTATACTTTCTTCTGCTATATGTTAGCCTCATTTTCTCTACTGAAGGATATTGCATGGAACTGCTCTTGGGGAATTTTGGGAAGAATGGACTCAGTCAGTGAATCAGGCCATAGATCGGAAGGTGCCTCAAGAGCCCTCTGGACCCACCTTTTTCTCAGCGGTCAAGTTGTGCAGGGTTATGTCCAGTTTAATCTCTAACACTTCCAAGGACTGAGATGCCATAGCCTCTTTGACCGACCTCTTCCAGTGTTTTACCAACATCACGGTTGATTGTAAAAATTTCTTGTATCAAGAATTTTCAGATTTTCATGTGTTTCCAGCAGTGTCTGTTGCCTGTGCCTGTATCCCTGCACAGTTTTTGGAAGAGTTTGGCTTTGTCTTCTTGCTTGTTGGGTAGACAGAAAACCTTCTCTTCTCCAGGATGAACTGACCCAACTGCCCCAGCTTCTCCTCATATGGCATGTGCTTTAGTCCCTAGGAGCTTGGTAGCCACTCATGGGATTTCCTAGGGAGTCTGATAAGCTCAAAACTGGGCACAGTATTTCACGTGTGCCATATAGAGAGGAAAGATCCTTTCCTCCACCTGTTGTTAGGTAAAAAATATATAATGCCACCCAGCTAATGAAGCCTCCTGGCCTTCATTGCTGTGAGGGCATATTGCTGGCTCCAGCTCAACTTATCCACTAGGACCTTCTAGATCCTTTTCTGTAAAGCTGGCTTCCTTCCTTCCAAATGTCCAGCTGCCCAAATGTGCTAGACAAACAGCTACTATGCACAGTAAACCTGTATGCACTACTATGTGGTAGTTCACAGTGGAAGTCAATCCCCTACTCTCATGCTATTTTTACTTTTTTACAGTGAAAATTTAGGAGTACTTAAGTGAGCAATGAGCCTTGCCTCACCACCTTATTCTCCTCTGTATGTTACTGGTTAATTTAATCATGTCAATAGAGTAAGTAAGAACAGTCTGCCAAAGAACAAAAATGATTTTTCACTGTTGAGTAGCCAGTGGTAGGATGGGAGTGGTAAGAGTGGCAAAATATTTGGGATTAGTTAAGATTAACCAACATTAATACCTCTAAAATTAAAGAGCAGAACGTTATAATCTTTAAGATCTTACCATGAACTGGTGTCACAGAGGGAGCAACAAGCCAAGCAAGTTTTGTGGCACCTAGTAATGACATGCATTCAGTGAACATCCCCCAAGGAGTTACTGACATCACTACAAATTGCTTCACTATGTCAGTTCAGTTACAAATGCAACCATGCAAAGATGGCTGGAAACCTCTCGTTCACTCACGCACATAACCATGGACGCATATACATGCACATCACCCCCACCCCCCCAACACAGACAGACATCTGATATGCAGTATAAATTTCCATATTGTGCTTAAGGGTATGAGAAATTATTTTAAAAGGCTAATTACTATTACTGCCTTTTCTACACTGTCCTACAGATTGCAGAGATTCCTTGAAAGCTTGACTTACCCTTTCATACCTTATCTTCAGACAAAACACAGAATTGTGGCTTAAAGACTTGCACCATGGTTTTATCCTTATTTAAAAACATTGTGCAAAGTCTTTGTGTGCTTCTGTTGGGGAGATGGAAAAACAAATACTGAATCAGTATCCCTTTGTTATATGATGTATTTCTATGAAGATCATATTAATGAAACAGATATTATGGGTGATCATAGCCTATAAATCTTCCCATTAATCAGAATATGGCTCATATAAAGAAACACAGAATACCATGTGGGCATTGAAAAATTAATTATTTCTTTTGCACTAAAATCTAGTAATATCCTGTTACATTTAGAATAAAGGTCGAAGCATTAAAACAATGGCATTCTGAAAGACAACATCTTCCTCTTCCTCAAGTATGAGGATTTTTACTCATATATGTATATATAATAATATATACATAAGCAATAATAGTGTATAATTAATATTGTATATATACACATTATATGTATGTATACACATATTATATATACATATATACATATATACGTATATATGTATAAATACATATATACACACATATATACAATATATACATATTATATAGAATATATATAATATCTATAATATATACATATTATGTATATACATATTATATGTATATACATATATGTATACTGTATCATGTATAATGTATAATGAATAATGCATATATAAGCAATTTGTCATAGAATCACTGAATGGTTTGGGTTGAAAGGGAGCTTAAAGATTTTCCGGTTCCAACCCCACTGCCATGGGCAGGGACACCTTCCACTAGACCAGGTTGCCCAAAGCCCCGTTCAACCTGGCCTTGAACACTGCCAGGGATGGGGCAGCCACAGCTTCTCTGGGCAACCTGTTCCACTGCCTCACCAACCTCATAGTGAAGATTTTTTTCCTAATATCTAATCTAAATCTACCCTTTTTCAGCTTAAAGCCATTCCACCTTGTCCTGTCACTACATTCTTCTGTGTGCACGCATGGATGTTATACAGTAAATATATGTAAATATATATTTATACATATAATAAAATAACATTAAAAGTAGGTTATCCTAATTTAGATAACTATTGAAATACCTCAAGAAACAGGATACAAAGCATGTGGGGCAGTTATTCGTAAAGTTAAGGGAGTATTAAAAATATATCTACCTTGTCTGGAATCTCAGCAGCATCATTAACCTCAACAACCCTAAACCTCAAATAGTTTACCACTGCAGAGGCACAGTCTGGGAGGATACAGTCCCAGCAGCTCCCTTTCACAAACTGGTTTGTGTGGACACAGACTTCACCTTTATGCCTGTGAACAACAGATGATATACACTGAGTTCAAGCAGGTACTCTGCTGGGACTGGGTTGCAGAGGTAGACCTGATGCATGAAGCCATGTGGCAGCAAGCCTCTTGGGACCTCATCTTTTGTCTGTGATTTGGGGCTCACCTCCGAGCCGCTGGTGTTCCTGATTGAGTCTCAATACTGACTATACCATCAGCTGTGACTGGCTTTATGCAGAAGGCTGACAAATAGAGTATCTGTGGCTATACCTGTGCTGGTCTTAAAGGTTTGTCTCAGTTCACTTCCTTTACGCAGACTTGCCAATAACCCACAGGCTGTAAGCAGCCAGCCAGCATTGTCTCTGGGCATAGAATCATGGAATAGTTTGGATTGGAAGGGACCTTCAAAGGTCATCTAGTCCAACCCCCCTGCAACGAGCAGGGACATCTTCAGCTAGATCAGGTTGCCCAAAACCACATCCAACCTGGCCATAAACGTCTAGAGACAAAGCACAATTTAATGGCCCCTTAGGACGTGTCTAGCACACAGCGCCCAACACGCCCTGGTTATAGCAGTGCTGAAGGTAGCACTTGCAGGCTTGTTTACTGAGGGCATCTCAATTTTAGGTTAAGTCCCTCAAAGTGCAACATTAGTTTAACCATAAGATAACAGTCATGACTCCTATCTGACAGAGACAAGATCTTCTTCACAAGAAGAGCTTTCCATTCAAAACTGGCTTGTTGTCTTTCCTTTCTCTTAAATACATTTCTGTTACAATTTTCATTATTGCCTCCACACTGCTTAGGGCACAATAGCGTGAAGATACCCTGCATAACATGTATAAATCATATATTAGTCCACAGGTTCTTGGCAGTCTTCTTTAAATATTTCTAAAGGTCTAATGCCTAACTATTCAACAATCTTGATGTTCATAAAACACTGGCAACTTATTCATGACCAGACCAACTCTTTACAGGTGTTCTATGACCGATTGTAATATGTCATGAAATACAGAATATTAGAGTCTGTTGGAAGCCCTTCAATGGTATTCTTTGATTTAAGGCAAACTAATTCTTGGTCTGTACATTTTAATGGCTCCATGGCCCTTATTTCTTTTCACTAAGCTGTCCAGACATTTGCTTTTATTCATCATATGCACACATACTTTTAACCAACAATGCAATTTGCAGAACTGAGCTATGACTCTGTGTGCATCTCCATGTATTTGTATAAGAATATATGTTTGTGTAGATACATACATGAGGAGAGACGACAATGGACCCTACACGATTCAATGTGAATCAAGCAGAAGCCACTTTATTGTTCCCACGATCCCTTTATATACAGAGTTTTCTATGTCTACATGTGGTCATGCACCTTTTGATTGGTAAAAGCCCTCTTGCACGAGGCAATCACGCGGCTCGGTAAGTGTCCTTATTGGATCACCTAATTCCTGGTGTTCTTCCCATGTATCCGACTGGAGATGTTTTCTTCCTCTTATCTTCTTCTTGGTATGCGGCTACGTGTTTAGAAGAAGCCCTCATATGCCTGGCTCATCACATGTCCACTGTCCTCCAAATGCAACCCCACACATACATGCAGTACATGCACTGCACCATGTCTCACATTCCCTCAGTACAATGGCTGTTTCTCTCATCCAGAGATGGTAAATCATCATATGTGGATTTCAAATACTCATGAGAAGAGCTAATTAAGAATCTTAATTTTAGCTTTGAATGTACAAATCAGATTTTGCCTACAAAAAGTGTAATGAGAAATACAGGATCTGACCCTGTAATTCAAAGCACTATCTAATAGCTTGTCAGCAAAATTCTTCCAATTCTAAAGATGCAACAAAACTAAAGTTGGATTAGTTTCATTTACTTTTAGTCATAGAAAAATTGAGCATTCAGTCTAAGCTGGTCACCTAGGCTACATTTAAAGTCACTGCAAGGGGCAATAAACCTGTAGAGGGCAATTGATCCTCAAAATAAGCATCTAAAACAGGTGGAATGAATCAGCTTCAAAATGTATGTGTACCTTTACCTACAGTGACTATAGATGAAGCCTACACAACCACTTTGAACTGGATGCCCCACTGTTAGTTGGCTAAAATTAGACTGAGACATATCCCACCTGTAAAAGAGAATTGTTGCCAAGAAAAAGTAATACATTAATATCACAACAAGTATTTTTAAAGTTACCATACACTATCCTGAAACATCTCCTTAAACATCTCTGGTTCTTCTGAGACAGGTCTTAAGGAACTCCAAGACTGGGCTGTAGCAAGTAGGGAAGGTGGTTGGAAACACCTCAAAAACTAACCCGTTACTGTGTTTCTCATTGTCTGTGAGACATACCTGTTACAGATACAAATAATCTAAATAACTGAGATGTAATACTTCTCTCAACAGCTTTAAAAAAGCACAGTTGGAAGGCAGCATTGCTATTTAGCAACTGCCCCTTAAGAGAATTTTTAGTATTCCTGTATAGCCACAGGGTGATAAGAAATGCCACCTGGAAAGCAACATGACAAATGAAGGCAAGGACATTGTGGCGCACACTGCTAATACAGAGAGGTGAGCTGCAGGCTTCAAAAATCCTGTCTCCAGAGTAAAAAAAATAGACACTTAAAAAAAACAGGACTATAAATGACTGATGACATTCAGTACAGTCCTGTGACGCGGCTAGCAACCATATGCACTGGACGTCAAGTCTGGCCTAATTTCAAAGTCTTTGCCAATGCTAAATAACAAGTGCTAAAGAACTGTAGTACAAAAGAATCAAAGTCACAAGAGATAGAAAGGACAAAGGAAAAAAAGGTCAACAAACCAACAACAAAGAAAACCCCACAGAAGACAAATCAAGAGCATTGCCAGTAGCCTAGATGATAAATCCTGGATGTCTAATGAAAGTAAACAGATAAAGACTAATTAGAAATGACAGAAGAAAGGGTCATTATGCAGAATTTTTATAAGCAACAGTCTACATATATACATTATATGTATTTTTAAGATAGATAAATACAGACAGACATGAGACTGAAGGAGTACTCCAAAGCAAGTCTAATGACTGACTTGAACCTGAGCAGAAAAGTCTAATTAACCGAAGGGTATGAAATACCTTGAAATGTTTTTGTCCTAAATAACTAATATGTTGCTTTATTACTTAGTCTTGAGGGAGCAGGCACAAGCCTAGTGTAGGCATAGTGTGAGAACCAGCATTTTGTAAACCGCAGTCAAGTCTAAGAAGGACATGGCTCAGCAGGGCTGTGAGCTGAGTTGCATGCCTGATCATACCAGGGTGAGTCAAGTCCAATTAGCTTTGTTGATGGGAAATTTTAACCAAAATAAAATATCATATTGATTAGAAGAGCACTTAGTAAGTATAAAGGCAAGAATATGCTGGAGTCAGACCCTTGGCCTGAACACAGAAGTAACTTCTGCAAACTTAGTTTTGCACACTGTGAGAACTTTCTGTGACTTCAAAAGCAATCAGTATGCCAGGTAAAGCACGTGTGCAAGTCTTTACAGGATGCAAAAACTCCACTAAAGCTGTCTTAACAATCAAAAAACATACATAGTCCTTACCGAGTCTGGCAAAATAAGTAGATGTTCACATTGCAAGAAATGAAGCCATTTATATGAAATACTTATATATAAATAACTGCCTTGAAGAAGGCAGATTCTAAAATTTTAGCTAACACCATACATTCCAGGAACTGCTCTAGATCATGCCCTCATATCATACACCATGCTTCAGAGTCAGACACCTGAGCAACAATCTGTCTGGTATTTGTTTTGATCAGTAATTTCCCTCAAGAATTTGGGCTCCGGAAAATCTATTTTTCTTTGCTTCATTTCCACATTGTAAAAAGTGGAATGCTAATTACAACTTTGGAAAAATATATCTTCGGTCTGCTGAATGAATATATTGTCATTCATGAGCTCAGGTTTTTCGTTCACGTTTTGGTAAAGGAAGGCAAAATAATTGACATGAAAAGTTATGAGGCATTAGATAAAGGTCAGATGCCAAATTATATCAAATTATACAGAAAGGTATTTCCTGTGATTTAATGTATCTGTAAGAAAGATATGCATATTTTACTATTTCTACCATATTCTGTACTGACATGTAAAAAAAGCAACTGAACAAAGAAAATGCAGGAAACTTAGCTTATTACCATGAATATGTCCTTCTACCAAGTTCATTCCAATTCAATCCATTTTAGCAAACTATAGGGACAATTGCCTAATTACAGACAATTAAAGATTTTTCTCTATCAGAAGAGGTGACATGTGATATCTGATTTTTAATTATGAATACATCTTGGTATATTCATACCTGTAGTCTCCTAATTAACTTCTAAACATTTATGAAGGGTTTAAGAAAACAGCCCTGAATTTAATTTCGTGCTTCTTAAGCCATTACAACAGTGTTTTTAATATAATAATAGATATGATATGGTGAAGTATAAGCTATTTTAATTATCTGGTTATTTGGGTATAAAATAATCCATGACAACTAAGTAAAAGAAAAATGTCTTAGAGAGCAGAACCTCAGCTGGTATAAATCTGCATCTAAGTTTATATGCTTATTTGCTTGTGAACTTCTCCCTATAAGCAGTTTTCATGTCTCAGTAATTTTCTTACAGCAACCATTATAACAAATTATAACACAATTCATCTTTAGGTTAGATTTTTGGTTTTCCTTATCATCCAGGAATTAACAAAAATACACATGTACCTAAAAATATTTTAAATAGTATTATGTCTATACATACAGTCCAAAATAGGCTTCTTTAATGTTTTTAAATATGTGCACATATGCTAGCAAATAACACACATACATACTTGTAGGTTTAAAAATTGGTAATCAAACTTCAATATAGTGCAGCAGGTCAAATTATCAGTAAAAGTTTTACTAATTTAGAGTGGAATATTTTGTAAGCAAAAAGAGGGGATTTTTTTTCCCAATATATAGCGTGTCCATACTCAACACATCTTTTTCAGATAGGAAAATGTGAGAATGGATGTGACGGCAGCACACATTCATTATTTGTGCAGACACATGCATTTTCAGCAAGCTAAGTAAAAACATTCAGCAGCAGCAATGTGTGGGAAAATATTTTACATACAAGAGCTCATTTTCATATGCGTTCATTTTTACAGTAATATTTTGGAGACCAGGGGGAAAAACCATCTGGATAAAGTTGATTTTAGCCCAGGTTACTTGTGGAAAAATACATGCACAGCCACCCAACTGCCACTGAACAACCTTGTTTGGTTTTGATCAACTAAATATGTGTGCTTGAAAAAACATATCATAAATATTTGGAGGAAAAAAATATGATCCAACAGGAGAGACAGTTGCAGGTTTTATTTTACTTATAAAAACACATTTCAGAAACTGCAGAGTTCTTAGTCCGATAGTATGTACTTGCACACATAAATCAAAAGAAAGTCTGAAAGATGAATTCTCCCATTCACAAACAATCTAAAGGGGAAGTATGGAAAAAAGATTATACTGCTTAATGTATTTGTATATAGCATTATAAAGACTATGTAACACTGTATTCTGGTTTTATAGAAATATAGCATACCAGAAAATGATATTATATTCTCAAATGATTCCACCATCATAATAAAAAATGACTTCTTTGATTTCAGGGAAATACGCCTTCTACTGATTATGGAACATAAATTCACTTTACACTTTTGAAATGCATCCAAAAGAGCTGAATCACAGTAATTTGCAGTGGAAATACCAATAAACAGCATGGTTTTACATGTATATGTAAAAATTAAGTACTTGTTCAAGGATAAAATGTGACTAAACTATTCTAAATGGCTTCTCCATTTCACAAACCACAAGCACCTACACAAAATTAGTCAGCTAAAGCGTCTAATGATTTTAAAAAAACCCAAAACAATAACCATAAAACTTTAACCTCATCCTTAACCTCATCCTGCCATGCACTTACTACTGCTATAGATTTACATGTATTTAGTATAAGTAATTGTATTGAGACTATCATTCTTCCCATTCCCAGTACTTGCTTTATGACATTGTGTCTACCTTTGGATCTAATTTTAAACCCAACTCACTATAGCAGTATCAAACAATGAATAATGCAGCTCTACATTTGTACATCTGCAAATAGTGCACTGATATTCTCCATGCACATCTCTCACCTCTTGCACTGTGGTTTTAGGTGCAAATTACTCAAAGATTTGTTTGCAAGTCTGGCTTTACACCATGTGTTTATTTCCATTGAACCTCCAGAGCTTATTTTCAGTAAGTAATGTCAAGCATTTGACTGGCATATGTCTGCAAGTCTGGGACCTCAGTTCATTTCCTAATGAAGGGAGCATAAAGAATTGGTGGGAGAAGGGCAGAGGGGATATGGGTGAGTATCTCCTTTCCACCTCCACAAAGAATGAGTGCTGAAGCTCATATATGGAAAATGAATGAACAGTCAACTTCTATATGGTGTTGCAATATGTATCAGTAGCTTTAACAAAAAGTGAGACAAAGCTGCCAACTCCAGCAGTGATCTACACAAGCATAAAGGATCTGTATGTTTCAACAGACATCAGTGCAGAGTCAAGGCCAAGCACTGAACCATGCAAACCCCTTTCACAGCCTGCCAGTTTTCCTTTCTAGAGTGTTTAGATGAGCAATTGCTAGCGGCATGCACAAGGGCTGCTGGAAGTGGGCTCTCTTTGCATATCTCTCAAGGCAAGAGATTACAGGTAACATCTAATAGAGCACTTGAACGATTTAGGAACATGCAGCAGGTAGTTCCAAGCACACTTGGTGATGCCATTTAAGAATATCCACTAAAAACATAATAGAGAGAAATTAAAGAGACATGAGAACATGGTTCCAGCTCAGGATCATTAATTGCAGGATAATGAAGTTGCAATACTAGGAGAAGCTTTTGGTTCATGAGTGAGTAAATGCAACTTGAAGCCAAGGTAGTATTTTTACTTGTGAATTATTAATATACATACTAGTTTTAATTTAATATGAAGTTTCATAGATAAAAAAGAATGCCCATATACATACATCTGTATGTGTATGTATGTGTGTCTCTGCGTTTCTGTGTGTACATATACATAATAGCAAACAAAAAAATTTTCTGCAAATATGTGAATAGTTTAATTTTCAAACCAGAACGTGGCATTTGTCTGGGTGTGCCTATATAAACTTTATTTGCTAGTAGCTGTAGTTAAATTAGAAACATTTCCAAGACTGTTATATTTCTTAAGGACCATTAGTCCTTTTAGAGCTCTTGCTATACAAATAACAAATGTATCAGT
Organism: Strigops habroptila; assembly: GCF_004027225.2. Taxonomy (NCBI): domain Eukaryota; kingdom Metazoa; phylum Chordata; class Aves; order Psittaciformes; family Psittacidae; genus Strigops; species Strigops habroptila. The sequence goes on from NC_044278.2 coordinate 54,239,410, forward strand.
CATACTGCAAAGGATAAACCAAACTGCAACTATAAACTTTTAAAGCCTTGCTGTTTCTCTCTAAAAGAACTTTAATCTGCTCTTTGCCAGTCCGTGTGCTTATTCCTGGCTGCTGAGTAATGTGCTGAGCTTGTTTCAAGGGTTTAGCAACACTTGCCACCCAAAAAACAATTATATTGAAAACAATAAAAAATATTCTTATTGCATGCCATAAAACAAAACAAAACAAAAAAAAAAGATACAAAAGGTTAAGCAGAGCAGCCGGCATCTGCACACTAATGACATGATTGTTATGATAGGTGTTTGCTTTACCCTGGAGTGGTAACATTATAATTCATCCACCACTGAATGAGTGGGGACAATTAATGCAGTCAATGTGTCCCACGTGTTCCCTGCAGCATTAACAAGGCAGCTCCAGGCCCCTCAGCAGACACAGGGCTGAAAATTGAGCCGGCTCCCCCATTGAATGTGATCTTGATTACCTCTGCGGGGGCCACCTGCTGCTTCTTGCCTGCTGGTTTTGTGCGCTGGCCGCCTCTGTCCATGGGGCCCCAGGGGATCACCAGCCAGGGCCAAGGCAGCTGACACCAATCTGGTGAGCTGGGGATGAACAATCGTGCCCCACGTGCCTGACGGCGGCATACTGCGCTTGGCCACGCCGAGCCCACCATGGCTGCATGAGCCCACGCCAGGGCAGGGCATTACCCCCACTCCTGCTTTTGTCAGTCACAACATGGGTCTCTCATTGTGCCTGCCTGTGCTGGGATGCTGGGATCGTGGGATGCTAGGATGCTAGGGTTGGTGGGGTATTCTGGTGTCCAAGACCCTGTGTAGCTTTGGGACTGGAAAAATTTGGCACTTTGTGTACACTGGGAGACCAACTGCTTGAGTGCTGAAGTCTGTATCTCATACTAATGGAGGTACAGTTTCCTTCCAGATGTACCAGTGCTCATTGAAGTAAATCCATGAAACAAAATGAAAAGCAGCTTGCCTCTCTGGGCCAGCAGGCAATGTGGGCTCACTGACCCCCACCGTGCTCAGGTATTGACAGGTGAGGACCACAATTGCAACAGCAGCTTGGTGCTTTTCATCCTCCCAGGCTGGCTCCAGGGAAAAACGGGAGGGCAGGAGGGTTTATGTGAGGCTGTGATCAGTTATGCAGGTCCGCACTGCTGCAGCTGTGGTCAAAGGGGCAGCGTGCGGCAGCAGCAGGGATCCATGCCTGAAAATAGTAGGAGGAGTCAAAGGGAAGGGAGAGGTGAAAGAGCCGAGCGGTGCCAGGTTAGCGCTGTACTGCAGAGTGGCAAACACAGGCTTCATTATTCTGTAGCGCGAGCTTCTTGCACAGGAAGTTTGAAGGGGTTTAGCAATCTGCTTTCCTTTGCCCTCTACTAAGTGAAGGGCATTTGCTTCATGAATATTCTATTACTCTACTCTTCCCTGCAAGCCCTCAACCAACTTTTGAAAATAAACAACTGTATGCACTTCTAGGCGGCATCATCCAGGCTTCGCTTTCTTCCCCCCCTTCCCCCCCCCCCAATAATAAAAAATACAGGTTGACTTTTGCATGTAAATCATAGTCTCTTAGATACATCTCACACACAATACGACAGTGTATTGCACATATGCCCCAAGGAACTTATGTCCTCTCATACTTGCCTGTTCATCTTTGGATTACCGATTTAGACTATTCTAAGAAACTCACTTCTTCCTTACAGCTTTCCAACAAGAGACTCAAAAGTCTTTCCAAAAGTATACCACAATTCCTGTAGAATGTGCCATCAACCGACATTGAGGTTTGACCTCTTATGACTACCTGTGTTACTGCCCAAATCAGCTGGAATATGGGCAGGATCATTTTCTCTATTTGTAGACCACGCAACACAGCTAGCATGTAAGAAATAGGAAAATTTCTATTTATCATTCATATTATTTGTATTGAACTGTGGCTAGACTCCTTTTGATATGTATTAGAAAGGGTGTTTTGTTCACGCAAATGTGCGAGAAGTGGGATTTCAGTTCTGCAGAGATATTTGTGTTTCCAGAAATTTTCCAGATAAGAAGCCTTGCTTGCCTCAGAGAAAGATTTGGAAGATAGGAATGATGTTATCATGAAGGGCTCAGATGATGGCATGTCTGTGTATTTTTAGGTAGATAGAAGAATATTTGGTAGAAATTCTCCAAAAGAAGTATTAAGGTGACATCATTCAAAAGTTTGAGGGCAAGAGGAGCAGGGAAATGAGGATGATTCCTCCACAAGTAATGAAAGGAAATTGGTAAGTAAAGTACAAGCTTTTAAAAAACACAACACTTTTATTTTTTTCTTTTTGCTTACAATGGAATGATATTTTTCTGATGTGAAAAAAAGATTTTAAAGGAAACAGAACTGTACTCTGAGAATTGTCACTCATTAAAAGTATCTCTCAACAGGTTCCACAAGGCAGAAAACTCAATGCCCTAACTGCCAGACCACCCATCGAGTTATCTGTCTCCCCAGAGGAAACAGATCATTTTGATGCCATGAAAATAATATTAGTGCAAGAAATTGAGATTCCTAAGGATATTACTGTCTTTTCAATACTGAATTAGTGAACAAATTTAGTTCAGAGTCACAGTGAGCATTTTTTTAGTGTGTAGTCGCTGTTCAATAGCCAACTCAAAATTAATTTACTGGCTTCAGTCTGCTATTAGCTGTTTTGGCAAATAAAACCTTTTCTAAAATTAGAGATTTTAGTGAAGAAACCTGAAAGCTGCAGCCATTGAACTGTGAGCTAGAAGCCATGTTTGATAGCTCCAGGCTGTAACCAATTTCCTTTCCCTGAGGGCTGGCTAAAAAGTTGAACATACAGTGCTGAGTTCAATTGATTATACCACCAGCACAGCTGCTGGTCTGGTCAGGAGGCCCAGAAGAAAGGCTATGGCAGCTTGGCCAGTGTTTAAATTGCCAGCTCAACCAAAAGTCTAGCCAGTTTCTTCTGAAGAATATAGTATCGCCACATGGCCAAGTGCACAGTACCATACTGCAGAGGGTTTGATCAGCGTTCTATTGAGACTTCTCAGTCTAGGAAAAAAAATTCAGTGTGAATAAGATTCAGACTATTATTTTGAATCAAACCCAATGGCATCTGAGGTTTTTTCCCAAGATGAGCCAATTCATGCTCATTCTGGTGGAAGCAGAATTGAGTTGAAGAGTACTCAACCCCTAAAGCTGTCATGTTTAAGCTGCTATTGTAGGCATAGCAGGCTCTAGGAAATGGGAATATCAAAGGTTCAATGGGTTCCTTACTTTACATTTGAATAAATTTTGAACATGTCCGACAGGTTTTTTTACTAAATCCAATCCAGATCCTGGCTCAAGTTCAAGTGGCCTTTATACCACTTTCCCTTTAAAAACTCAGCTTCTTCCAATTTTAATGTGTATTGAGACCCCTATATGAATCTTGTGGAGAGTATCAAAATATTAAAGATCAGGAATTATTTTCATGCACTTCAACTTCACTTCTTGAAGTGCCCAGTCTGTGAAGAAAAAGCTTCTTTCTCGTAATTCAGTGAACATCAGCTATTGGATTCTTCCATGTGTGGTTATATGAGACACCCGTACAGAGGTAACCTTTGTCAGTCAGGAATAGTCCTGCCTCCATAATGCCCATTTGATAAATTATACATGGGTACCTAATGTAATCTCATAAATTGTTATAGGCTTTTATAGGCCTGTGTTTTATGGTGATATGTCATGGCACAGAAGCAGACGATATATTGTCCCAGAAGATGCCCTGGACTCTGAGATGGTGTTACAAATTCTACCAGTATAAAATAACAAATTAAGAACTCTAAAAGTAGAATACTTGACAATGCTTTTCTTAATTGGAGAAAACATTCCTAATGAAAGTGAGCTGTTGCAGCAATTGGTGTTCTGGTGAGTGAGAGACAGGGTTTGATTTAGGATCCCCTTTGGCTCTCTTGTTCCCCAAGCAATCAGGAGGAGCTTCGAGCGCTGGGTCCCTGGGGAAAGGCATGCCTCACATCACTTACCAACCACACCTCGCATGATTAAAGGAAGAGGTAGAAGACTTTGAAAGGATTTTCATCCAGTCCTTGTCACTAGGAGGATGCTAAATAATATCTTCAAACTGTGGACTTACTTAAAAAATATTTAGAAAGGTGGGATGAAGAAGGGAGAGGTAATAAAAGATCTGGAAGAAGAAATAGCCGTATCATGTCCAAGGGACAAAATGCAATGAGAAAAATGTGACCACTCTAAGTGAGTCTGATTTTTATCTCCACATATTCATCATTTAAGATGCTGCTCTCCAAAATATGTTATATCTATACTTAGAAAGGGCTGTGGGACAACAATCAGTAAAAGGTAATATGCAGTGTCAGAAGGGCCACCACAACTCAACCCAGGGACACTGAAGTTGCCTTTCTCCACTCAAATGCAAGAATAATAGCACTCACAAAGGAGTCACATTGAATTTTAAAAGTCTTAAATTATCTGCAGTACAGAGGATGATGGGAATATCTCTTTAAAATATTGACATACCTTAGGATTTGGAAGACTTACTGTTTTAAAAGTTTTTTAAAATTTTACATCAGAGGCACATTGATCTTTACCCAATTTTTCCCAGACATATGTAAGCTGTACAGCAGAACTTCAAGGCTGATGTGGCCTTGAAGTCAGGAACTGTAAAACAACAGTGGCTAGAATAGTTCCCGACACTTTTTGAGTTTTTTTTTTCTTTTTTTTTTTTTCAGAAAGCTTTTATTTCAAGGGATTATCCTTTTTTTTTTTTTTTTTTTTCTTGAGAGGAAATCAGTGTATTTGATTTACAGGAGAAATTTGAGAGTTCTGGGGAAGATCAACTGTTTTCAGGGTGAAATGGAAAAATTACATTATTTAGGGTTTTTTCACTGCCTACATAAATCACACTGTGTCAAGTCAGCTGTAGGAAAGAGTTCAGCAGTCTAACCTAAATGTTTACAACTGTGGATCTAGAACCATAGTGTAAATGACACTATGCTCTGGAAAATTTTGTGGTGGAACCAGAAATGCCACACTTGAGAGGATGAAAAATCTTTTACCACCAAAAATTTAAAATTTTGTGCCCTTACAACTTAGACTGTTCTAGAGATTTGGGGATTCTTTTTTAACACACTGCTTCAGTTGAATGCTAGCTGACTGCATGCCTTGCTATCTAAAAAAGAGTAGTTTTCTTGACAGCATGTGAAGGGACTGCAGTCTTTATTTGAGAAGTCCCAGTGTTTTAAAAGTTGGGCAGCAGATCCTACCTTGCAGTATGTCGGTGGACATCTGACTTGTATAATAGGGGCTTGCATAATGTTTTGGTTGTTTGTGTATTAAAATGCTGCAGCAGTTAGCACTATAGTCAGCTAATGGTACTTTTTAGTAGGAGCAGACATACCAAGGAAGTTCCGTCATCAGAAATGAGATGGTTACCAAGGCAAGGTCATGTGTTAAATGTGAAACTAATAAACTAGCAAGTAATGATGATATATGGCTAGTTAGAAAATATTATATCAGAAGATTTTTAAGCTGCTATCCAAAAATAAGCACTGATCATCTATTTCTACTTTTGTAAATAAAGAAACTGAGACCCAGGAAGAAGTGACTCACATAAATGCAGTGGTGATAAATGCCATGTCATTTCATGGCTGTCTTCGTGGCTGAATGGATTAGCCAATGCAAGTAGTTCACAGTCACTGAGCAAGAAAAATATGATTGAATAAAAAGACCAATTTATCAAAAATAATTGCACCAGGGATGCATATTGCAACATGTTTAACAGCATGTTAACAGCAGTGCTTCATGTGCTGGAGTAGTTGATACTGGAAAAAAACAGGTGAGTAGAACCATCCTCTTGATATCATCTGCTGAATTCCTGACAAGCGTTGATGGCCGTTCTCCAAGGGTATGAATACAACATTTATCCCAGAATTCACCTCAGCCGTCTACCAGTGAAAACAGTGATACATACCTAACCACTCAAGCAGCAGGCAGCTGCCATTGCTGCCAGAAAGGCGTGGGCCCCGGCTTGAAGACCTGAAGGTGCTCGGCCCATCCACCCAGTGACCCCCCACCAGCCAGGGAGAGCCCCCTTCCCTCCCAGCCATGGGCACTGGCACCAGTTTGGCACCATGTAAACAACAATTTACAAACTGATGATATAACAGTTTAATAGTGTGGTCTGTCAAGGTGGGAACAGTAGCACTATGCAACCAAGTGAAGAGTGGCAGGGCACCTGGAGGCTGTGGCAGAGGAAAGAGGCAGCAGTAGGAAATACCAGTAACCATGGCTATGGGGTCAGACCCTGGCCAAATGCAAACTGGGTAGATGAAGACACAGACAAGGGAATGATGCTTAGCTGTGAGATCAGTTCATATCCATGAAGACAGAAAGCAAGGCCAGGCTGCCTCTGGTGAATGTTGGCTAAGCTAAGGAAGAGATTAGCAATGGACAGTGACCACTATCTAATTACATTTTAAGTCTTCTTCAGGATAAATCTATCAAGAGCCGACACAGTGATGTTGAAAACAGTATTTCTCTTTGGTGTTTCTATTTTGTTGGTTTGGGGTTGGGTTTCTTTCCTATATGGGGAAATTAGCCTCAGTGGCCTCAGGTAGCTCCCACTGACATTAGGCTTTTCCACTCACTTCAGTAGAAATTGGATTGAGCTCAAGCAGTCTAGAAATTAAATGTTGTGTGGAAAAAAAAAATTTTGCTGAAATAGCACATCATGACTGTCTGTTACAGAAACAAAAACTAGCAATGAGAGAAGGCTGCCTGGCTATCTTCTAACTGACAGTGTATGAAGAACAGATTCTCTTGCTGTTTACAAATACTCCCTGTTTTATAAGAATATAAAACATGGCCTGAAGTGAGAATGCAGTGGTTCAGCCAGAGGTTTTTCTAGGCTGAATCGTAACAGCTATAGGAGAGTTAGATTAAACTGATTGACAGAAATTAAAGAGCTGGCCCACTGTATCTGTGGGGCAGTTGGTTTATGTGGCTACAGTCTCCCTGTTGCCCAATTTATCAACATGCACAGCTGCCATGGCAGCTGAAATTTCATTCGCTAGTATGTTTGTGTTCAGAAACAAGTAGCCAGGTGGTCCAACATCAGTAGCTTCACCCAGCTAAGGCTGTCTGTTCATGTTAACATGCTATTTACAATTTTTTCATATTTACTCTCTAAAAATGTTGATGATTTTTGCTAATTTATTGTCCTTTGTGAGTGATCTCCCCCTAGAGTGGAAAGGTCTCAGCTATCTTATCCTCTTTGAAGGCTGGTATACCTCAAGGGAACCAAAATTCATGCAACCGTATCAGACCAGCAACGAGTAAAGGAGCATCACCATGGAGGGATTTACAGCTTCCTCTGACCACTAGTAAGTACCAATTCAACAAATCTAAGTTCTGGTCGCAGGTGGGAGGCAGTTAGAAGGGTTGGAAGCTGGCTGGAAAAGTCTTCACATCTCCTTTTGCTGTTATGATGCTATCATGCAGCTGTGCACAAGCATATGGGTGCAACTAGTAACACAAGATCTAGCAAGAAATACTTTGGTCTGCAAGAAAATTCAGAAAAAAAAGACATCTAAAACTGCTAGAGAAATAAGACAACATTGTGCCAAAGTTTCTGCCTCTTGCCTGCAGCTTTGTAATATTTAACTTTTTGAAAAAATTCAGAATTCAGTTATTTTATTTCTTAAATATGATTCAGAGCCTTAACACATCTAATAACAGCGGATCAATAGTCTCGTTGCCCTACAGTGTATCGCAGCACCAGCAAATACCTGTGTTATGAAACTAAGTAAATTTACTGGAGTGTAAACCCCCAGTGAGTTGTCTGTAATCAGCCAGCAGTCCTTCAGGGCAAGAGAATTAATGTATTTTAATATTTTAGGTTATCTTCCATATGGCATAATGCTATACTCCATCTGTATGTGTGAATGTGCAAGCAAATGTTGGAGGTTTTTTTCCAGAAATAAGTTTCCCTTAGTAGAATCTCACCTGCCTTCTAATGTCTTTTAGTATCTACTGCTTCAAACTCAGAGCAAAACTTGGAAGAGTTTGAGTCTACAAATAGCGTTAATGTCTCTAGAGCTGAATTAGATTATTTCAAAATTTTTTCATTTTACAGTGTAGAAATGCCTGTTCTACTCTGTTCTAAAGGACTCAGTCATTTAAAAAGCAAGGCATCCTTAAAAAAATTCCACATCTTTGTGGAGTCTATCACTGAATCACAAAACAGTATGTTCACGGTTCCGTATAATCGTTGTCATATAACTGTGCAGCTTGTATCATGGTGTAACATGGTAGTACAGCCTGCACTGCCCCTGCTTTGGTCTATGTGAAGAGTTACCTTCAGCATGGAGCAGCATCCATAGGCTGAGTTTGCAAAGCCTTTAGTTGGAGGCTGAAGAGTTTTGGCAACAACATTGGAAGCAAGTGAAAGCCAGCAGGTGGTTGCAGAATAGGAGGTGATTGAATCAAAACAGAAGGGAACTTTTACGTAATTTTGAGGGAGAAATCGGGGAACTTAGCATAAGAAATAGTTGAGCCTTATCATTTAATCACGTCAATACCATGCTTACATAAGTTGATTTAGGCCATCTCCTCTGCATTCCTCAAAGCCTAAAACATGACGCTACATATTTTTGCATAGAACTCTCCGAAATAATGTTTCAAAGTCCTCATTCGGGGTTGTTGCCTAATGAAATGGGTTATGCAATCATGTTATCCATTTCTGTATCTCTGTGTTTCATACATTTATTCCTGATCCTTTCTTCTTCATCTAACTTCTATTTTTAATGGGCAATTACAACAGTCATAGTAGTGCTAACTTTGTTCAAAACCAAAATAAGCTAAGAGAGGTTTGGATATTTTTTGTCATATTTTTTCCTGACTCAACCGATTTCACTGGCCTCTATTCCACATAACCCATAATTTATACATCTCTAGTTTCTGTTGATTTTCTACATCTAAGAAAAAGTGTAACAGAGAGGAAAAAAATTTAAAAAAAGACAAGCTGTGTAATAGCCCAAAAATATAATTTGGATCCATAGTGCATTGAAGGTATATGCTAGAATCAAAATTACCAGTAACATTTGTAGTTTTTTTCAAAGCAGCTCCTGACCTACTGCTGCATTTAAATTTTATTAGTTTTTAAGTGTGCAAACTATGAAAAAGAATTCCTCGCAAAAACTAATGATGCAGATCACAGTTTTATTTATCATTAATTTCTTCACAGCTTGACACTGACAGTTTTAGCTTTTTTTGTTGTTCTTGTTTGAGCTGAAAACTTGCTTTTAATTTTGCCTGTTTCTCTGGCTATAAATGTTGTCTGTTGATGTCTTTTTCAGATAAATAGGTTTAAGCCTGGAAGTTGATGATCGTCCTGTCCCTAACGATTCAAAGCACTCTAAGACAGCTCTGTGACAGAGCATGCACATTCACCCCAGTGTGAGAAGTTTTCCTTTGAACAGCATATAATGATATCTATTTAAATAGCAACTCCAATATAATCTTTCATGAGAAATGTATATGCATATACATATATATACACACAGGCGTATTTTTTTGTCTACACTGGCCCGCCTTCAGAATTTCATTCCCATTGATGCAGGGATCAATGAGCAAAAGAACAACATCCTACTTCTCTTTAAAGAAACTTTGAACATATCGCAGACTTGCAAATACACAATGTCATAGTAATTGGTAATGAATATGTATACTGGGAACTGAAAAAGTGATTCTCATGGGAATTCTAAAGTAAACTGAGATTAAAAATGGAGAGTGATCCAAGAAGTAAAACTGAGCAATATAGTACTAACTAATAAGGATTTCCTCTGCACTGTATGTTAATTGGTATTCATTAATTTGTATTCACAACTTCTCTACAGGGTATATACTTTATTATTAGAGAAATTGAGGCAGCAGAAGTTCACAAGATTTCACCCAGAAAAACAGAAGAAAGCAATGCTCAAACACAGACTCTAGCTGAAGAGTTCCTGGCATGACAACCGTTGTATCTAGGTCAGTGCAAATGAATCCAAAGGGTGCTGGTGTAACACAAAAGCAGCAGGAGGACTGCTGCTACCTACACAGGCTGCTGGTTCCATAGGAAAGATAAACTGCCCTTTCTACTCCCAAATGGTGTGCAACCAGGATGGATGTATCTGGCTCCCTTTTTAGTCTAGTGTCTACCTGTCTCCTATTATCACCTTTTTCTTATTGTAAAAGGAAGGACAGCAGCACGTGTTGTTATGGTTAAGACTGTAGACTTTTGAATCATGTCTCATTGGCATCAACTTGCTCAGTGGCCCGAAGCAAGGTAGCCAAATGGCCTGGGTGGGATTTTCAGGCATATTTTATAGTTGTTTGGAAACACGAAGATGTAAACAGACTTACAGTTTATTGAAAGACATGTATTTTGCCAGTTCAGGTACTTATCAAGGTTCTCCAAGGGAACTAACTTTCATCTTTGAGGACCTAAGTGCTAGAAATGGTTAAAAACTTCAGGTGAAAGGGTTTTCCATCTGAAAGGACATTTTTTGTCAGATTCAAAGAATTTCACGGAAATGTGTCAAAGTGTTATGATATTTTCTACAATTAAAAGTAAAACCAAATTGGCTTGATCTTATCTCATTGTAGTAGCCAATATTTCATGCAAATAAAGTGAAAAGTAGAACTTTACTCTTTTCTTTTGACAATTTATTACATACTCAACAATATTAAAAGCTAGACAATAAGCATAGCTATGTTATAATACTAACAAACTATTTGACAATTGAATGTTTGGTGTTTTCAAGCTGAAATTTTAGCTCTAGGGGAAATTTTGAATGTATTTTCCAAATTAGTATAAAAAATAAACTTCAGAGTTTCCTAAGTAAAGGGAAATTTTTTTTTTTTAATCAGTTCTAATAAGACCTCTAAAAATCTGGCACTTAGAGCTAGCTTAACTCAGTTGGCTTTCTTGTTCTTTGTAATATTCCTACAGACTTCAAAGGAATCAATTAGCTTAATGCTAAGTATTTTTTAAAATCTCATTCTCTTTCTGCTCACAATCTGTATAATGGAGAACTGATTAGAATATCTATACTACAGAGGTATTCTGAAGTTTTAATTAAGTTCTAGAAATTAATTCAGGATTCTGAGATGGGAGAAATGGAAAGAAATAACATCCTCCCATGTGCTGGAGCCTCTGGCTGCAGACTGTGAAGCTGTAGCCACTTTTACCATTTGAAAATCTCAGATTTTTAACTCTCAACCATATGATCTGGAGCTGAATGTCTCTCTCCACAAGCTGTGAAATGTGAAAAAGTCCTTGTGTATTTGGGCCTGCCACTGCTCGTGTTTTGTAACATGATGTCCAGTAGTCTGTCTTCAGTCCTTAATATTATTCTTCACCAGAATTATTCTTGTCAGTTCAGTGTCAGGAGGGCTGACACTCTCCTTTGCATCTTGGAAGACCTCCTTGTTTCAATGATAACACATCCCAGCCACTTTTATGGTTGGTATTTTCATAATTTCCACTGATGCTTTTAGAAATACTTTTCCTGTCTGAGTATGGTCAAGACTGACATCAATACATGTTTGGGGATAGGTGTGCATCCTGGGACACTTCTCTTTAGAAGAAAAATTCTTTAAATGTTTCCCTCATCCACTGAGAAATGAAGAGGCCTCTTGAAGTTGTGATACTGCCTGCCTCTTTAGAATTCCATAAGGGCAAAAGCCATGTGTGATTGGAGCAATGGGAGAATAGCTGTTACTCCTCTTTCGCTGATCCTTCTGAGACACACTAGAGATGGCACACATCCTCCCGCTTTTGTGAAGACATCACTTCCACATATCCCCACAAGCCAAAGGTTAATCAAATCTGCTGCATCTGCCCCCCTAGGACTGAGAGGGAATGTTTCTTCAAAAGTAGGTATTCAGGAAACCCCACAAGGAGGTGGGTGTTCCTGTGAACCCCCGTGCAGGGGTAGTGAGGGCGAGTGATGATCCCTTGACATGGCACTCAGCTGGGAGGTTTTCAGCCTAAGCCAACATGACAGTTTTTACGCTACTCAACAGGTAAAGTAAATGAGGTACTGTTTGCAAACTGCAAGTATATGCCTACAGGATGCACACACTGGGAAACACCTGAATGACCACCCACAGTGAGCTGGGTTTGGAAAGCATCTAGACAACCTGATATGCTATTTGTAATACACAAAGCTAGACAACTCATACTTTCATTTCCAGTGGATTTTGATACTCACTCCAGTTCTACCCTGAACCTGACACTGAAACTATCATTTCAGAATAAAGGTACTTCTCTAACTGCCCTAATCTCAGAGCTCAGCTGTGAGTGTTTTGCTTCTGGACACATTTCCTTGCTGTTGTGGCGGTACTTACCACAAATAGTATCTCAGGAATCACTGTCCCTTACAGCAGTGCCCCCAGTTCACATAATACCTCTAAGCATTGCCTCTTACTGCAAGTGGGACATCGCAGTAAGAGCATGGGCAGCACCTGGGGCAGGGGTACAATGGGCAAGGCTAGCATACTGCTGCAGCCCTGACACAAAGCAGAGGAATGTAGGTCACCCCAGCAGGTGCTAATGGGCTATGAAGTGGTCATACCTTCTGGTTAAAACCCTCCCTTGCTGGTTTGGTTAATCTGCATTTCTAAGATCTTTGTGATCAAGCAAGTTAGAAACCAGTCTGGCTGTAAATTAATTGATTGGTCTGGGTGGAAAGTGCAAGGCATAGTATCACAGTAATATAGTTGAGCTTTGAACCTTAAAATAAATTTTGGCCGCTTAGGTTGTCCAAGGCCTAATAGTTTCCTACCCAGAAAAATACACTTTGAGAATTCTAATAAGCAAACAATTTGTTTGGTTGCATTCCGAATAAATGGCATCAGAGAGTTTTCAAATTTAGAAGTGGAAATTTAGAAAAATGTCATCCAGAAGACTATTTTCGTCTTATTCTTCCAGAGCATTCAGCGCCTGTGAAAGTAAAACAGTATGGTTAAAACCAACAGAAGAATGGCTACCACTCTAGAAATGCAACAACTGTAACATCTCAAGTTTATGGTGCGTCTGACTTTAAAATGCCTGATGCAACTGGCATTCATACGTTATTGTTTTCATTAGGATGGAGGTTTTTAACTGAACTCTCATTCAGGTATTACCTGATTAGAGTTTTAAATATCTTTGTCTTAGAACTAATTTCTTCATCTTTTGTCCTAAACGGTTGTATATAATATAGCAGTTTCACACACAAAGTGGCTGCACTGGGATAACAGATAATCCCTACCTGCATGACTTCTGCAGTGTCAGTTGGTTTATAGTCATAAAGTGTTGTGGTTTATGATTCACCAAGGTGAAAGTATGTCACAAATTTCAGATCCCTCCATGACTCATGAGTTTTTCTTACAAAATGAGACCTTTGCCTGATTCAGGAACTCTGCTTACGCAATCTAAATAGATGCTGAAGAAGGAGCAATAAGTTTTTTTGAGCTCTATTTCATTGCTGTGATGTCAGACATGATTTCAGCACTGCATAGCTCTTACTCTGCGGGCACTTCTCTCTGTTTCTTTTTCACATGACACTTAGTTACTGTCTCCAGGTTGGGGAAGAGAAAAATCAAAACTTTCAGCCTAGAAAATTTAACCAAAAGCAACAATTCAGAATCCAAAGACTAGATCTCCTGTCCGTGCAACGTGACTGGGAAAACTTTGAAGTTTTCCTGTCCATTCCCCCCTTTTTTCTTTCCCCAACAATCTCCCAACCAAACATTTATGGTTATTCAGTTGAGAGCCAATAAATAGTGAAGTGTTTGAGGGAAATATGTAGGGTTTTTTTAAAAAAAACTATAAAAGAAAGAGACGTAGGGAGAGAGAGAGACACAGAGGAGGAGAGAGAGTGTAATCTGTACACCATCTGTTGCCTAGTGCAATTCATGCTGACACAGGGCTTTTTGACATTTTATACCTCAAATTCAAGCACATAGATCATTTCTACCTTGTACTTTTCCCGTCTCATTATCGGAATTTATTCCCTCGCTTTGTTGTTGGTGGAGTCCCTATTCTAATTGTTTCTTACATGTGCTGTAAATCTGTCCTCCAATCAGTAAAGCCCTGGAACATGAAATTGAGACCTAGCAATTTCCTTTGCTTACCACTGCATCTGCTGGAGCGTAGTGTTGAAATAAAATGAAACATGTTTGCACTCTTTTTCTATCATACTGTAATGCTCCTTTCATTTCGCTCAAGGAATTTTTAATATTCAAGCCATACCCTGCACATGAAGTCATTTCCCTTCGATATAATTGTAATGGTAATACGCATGGCCTAACTGGCAGTGGCACAGCTGGCTGCTTGCCACAGCTGAGCCTCTGACTCAAAGATTTTAATTCTGTCATGCCTCATCTGGTTTTATGCACTCTTTTGTAGTTAGTTCACAAATTTATTCTAGGGTATCCATTGAGATGGGCAGGCCATTGACTTTTCTCTAAATATAGCACACTAAACTAATGAAGGGTACCAAATATGTGCATTGATGACCTGTGAGCATACTGAATAAAGTCAGATTATAAGTCAATGTGCCTGTGTGGTCAAGACTTATTGACAGATGCTTAGGCCCTGATTGTGCAAAGATTTAGTGGCAGTGTATGAACATAAGCATAGGCAAAATCTTGCCTGCAGGGTCTGCTGTCACAAGTGGCAAGTGGCACAGGGTCTGCATAAGCTACGTTAGCAGCCTGTTAGCCCACAGGACCATTTAGTGAATTAATAGTGGTGTTTTGGTTTGCAGGTTTTAATTAACTGAGTCTTTCTGCAAAACTGTGGCATGGCTTCAGTCACAGGGAGCTTTTAAAGTCTCTCTTCAGGTTTATTTTCCCTTACAGCGTCATAATAAAGTTCTTCAGCCTTACCTGTGATGTCCTGATGCTTTGTACACTTACCATACCTCTTTCCCCACATCTGTCACTAAGCCCAAAATGCATGCCCCCAAAGTAAGGTTCTGTGTTTATCTTTCTGCTTTCATCCCTTTGTGCTTTCAGTAAGATCTTCCATCTTTCTCTTTCTAACTTTTCTAAAAAAGTGATTGTTTCAAGAAGCCAGAATATCTGACCCCTGCTTCCAATTACTCCCTGGAAATATACTTCAAATGACGGTTACCATCTTCATCCATCCTCACCTCTCTGAGTCTGCTGTTTGTCTCCTCTCTATTTGTCCATAATAACTTAGAGAGAAGATTTGCTTTTGTCTATAAAGCTCAATGCACATGTACTGAGTTACAAGAGCAATAAAGTGTTATTTACCGGGTTTATGGATCACTCACTTTCAGTCTATCGTTCAAATGTAAGCCCCCTCTGAAAGTTAAAAGCTGCTGGTGTGAATCGATTCGGACTTCATTTCATGCTAGCTGAAATCAATGACCAAGCTTGTTTCTTGGTGTGGGAGAAAGGTCTTACTAGCTGCACACACTGCAGATTTTCTTGATTTGATGGTCAAGCCATAATGCTGAAAAAATATTATTTGAACAAAAAATTTCATTCAACCTGAGGTGAAAATTATTTTTTAATTGTGGGATAATTATAAGCATTCTAAAATGATGAAGCAAAATCCAAAAGAAAATGCTTATTCAAAATGGGAAAAATAAGATCTTTTTTTAAAAAAAAAAACCAAAACAACAAAACACTTTTCCCAGAAGAAACAAATTGTCATACTTGATCTTTGTTTACAAACAGTTTGGGCTTCTTTTAAATTCACACTATTTTTCCTTTAATGAAAAAAAAACCAAAACCCCAAACACTAGATCCTTTTATTAGGACTAAGGGAAGTGCAGAAAATATGGTAAAAACAATGAGTTCTGTCAACTCCATATTTACTATCACCCTCAAGTGGTGATTCAGCCAACCTGCTGTATAGATCAGCTCTGATCCATACTTCAGAATACAGGAGTAATGATCAGATAGAAGGGAATAGTGAGGTCTTGCCCTGATAAAGGGCAACACAGACACAGACCCAAACACAGACACAGTATACACCTAAACCAAAGTTCACAGATGTCCTCGTTTTAAGTGCAGCATAAAAGAACAAAGCTGGAAAAGAGCATTTCAGCCCTCTCAAGAACATATTCTGCTATTCTGTTTTAAAGACTGCCTCAGGAATATCAACTACCATAAAAAAGCTAAAGTTTTCTAATTTGAAACCTAGGAGCTGAATAGGTAGACCTAAGACGACTCCAAATATACAGGCTCAAATTCTCAAAAATTAATGCAAATTTTCATTTGTAGTATCTATTGGTTTACTTAACCACTTGAAAAAGTTAGACAATTTATTCATAAGCTCCAGCTGCTAAGGACTTAGCTATAAGCATTTAGTTTGTAACTCTTGCTTCTCCTCTCTACTGTGCCAATCTTTTCCCTCTCCTTCATCTCAAAAGAATCTAAGCTTGGAATGCATGCCAAATAGTCACTTTCTAATCTTCCTGATAATCCACACAACTGACTGATATGGTAATGAGGTACAGGAGTCAATTACATTTGGTGGAAGCACAAAAAAATTCATTTAATGCCTCCCCCATCTCTGAAATACTATCCCGGCCAATGCTGTTCATACATACACATGTCAAAGGTAGCCTAAAGAAAAAAAATACTTGTGCCTCCAGTACGTGCTTGGGTTTAGAATTTTCCAGCCCCTGTTTCTCTGTTCACAATTTATTTTCTTCATATCAGCTTTAAATATGAAGTAGGTTCCCAGTGTTTACTTAAATTTTTCAGTTTTTAAAAATAGTATTGCAAGCATATGATTCTCATAAAGCATCTTGTGCAGGGGGAAAAGTAAGCCTAGAGGCAAATCCTGTAACTCTCCAGACTGTAAAGACAGAATGATGACAAATTGTATAAATATGTGCAAATTGTCCAAATGATGTCATGTATCCAGGCTTGCAAAAGTCAGGAAGAATACTAGAGTGTAAGGTCAGCACAGACTTTTTCTTTAAATGAAATTGAGCAATTACGCTCAATTTGCTTAAATTTATCACCAAGAAAAATGTTTTGTTTAATCTTAATCTTCATTTTATTTTTCAAGCATTTTAGAACCTGCTGTATTACTACATCAGTGAAGGTCTCCAATAAATTCAGGAAAACCCTGATAGGTAGCAGCATGCATTAAGCACACTGCCTGTTGGAAAGGACTGGTGAAATAGAGCAGCATACCTGTGACCTACTACATGAAACTCCCTAATGCAATTTAAATAGCAAATTGCAGAGCCTTGTAAAGGGTTATTTTATTTTATTTTTTTCTTTAAACAAGCAGCACTTTAGATGACTTTAGAAAAGTGCATATTGAAACATTCTGTGGTTAGAGGACAGGCATACATTCTCTGGGCTCCAACTGGTCTGTAAATGCTTATACTGAAGTCTTCTTAATTTACATTACACAAGTCTTCATTCCTCTCTTCCTCTTTCCTTACCTCTCTTCCTCCTCTCCCCTTTCAGTATCGAGGTCAACCTTCTCAAACTATTTGTCTGCAAACCATTTCTTTCGTCAAGTTTTCCCATTTCCATTACATAGATCGGTGTCTCCTTGGGTCAAGCTGCTTTAACTTCCATCTTTTTCTCACCTTCTGGTGCTTTGCTTCTTCTCTGCTCTCACCCTCTTCCCCTAGCCCTTCCAGGTTCAAAGAGAGAACTTTCGTGTAAAAAGGGAAAGAAAAAATAGATCATTTCTGCTTTCCTGACAAACTTCTAGCTGCAGCCACTGGAACATGGATCCAGTGGAATGTGTAGGTTTTTTTACCAATGCAATAAGCTGTTCATTGTCCCTGCACATATACATTTGCTTGTAAAGGTGACAAACAGTTCATCAGCTGTTGTTTGGGTTGTATGCCTTGGTGGTGGCTGTGAATGCCTGTGTGGATACTCTCAAACCTGTTGATGTCTGGACACTTTGTAGCACCTCAGTAATACTCACTTGATGGATTGTGAAATGGTTATTTCTGACAGTAGAACTCTATATCCAACATCAGCTAGACTTCAGTTCCTATCATTAAAAGAAACAAAGTTATATTTACTTGTTTTTACAGGTGTATGAATCAGTGTCCAAAGAGAAAAGAATGACAAATTAAAAAAAACCCAAAACTTTTAAACGCATGCATTCTGGCTCTGCCTGTATGATTCACAGGGTTCAATATATATTAACAGTAGTGCCTACTGCATTTGAGAGGTCAGAGAGATTTGTTGTAAATAGATAACACGCGCTTGCCTCTATCTCAGGGCCAGACTACCTGCACACTTTTGTGAGCCATGACTCACACAAGGAGTCGAAGTGAGTAAAGGGTTTGCTTTCTAGCCTGCCTGCTTAGGCAAGAAATTAAGAACAGATGGAACCTGTTACAAAGGAATTTCTGAAGCATGAGCTTTAAAAATGGTGGTATTTTTTGATTTGTCTTTTAAGAAAAAGAAAAACTCTTACAATGTTAGTGGGATGATATGTGGTGTATGGCTAATTTGGTATCATGCAATCCAATCTCACATCAAGTTAACACTAAAGCAGCTGAATGAGCTATTCTCCAAACATGTTTCAGCTGCAAATGTTAAAGCCCCTGTAATTGTTACTTTTAAGAGTGCATTAAAACGGTTGTGAAAACTGCTTGTTGTAATGATTTCTACAACAGGATCTCTGCAAACACGCAGCTGGAGGCTGTCAAACACACACCTCCCTAATAGACAGCACTGTGTGTACAATTAACACGTTAATTTATGGAGTAAACTGATCAGGGGAGACTAGAGCTTCAAAGCCAAACACTCACCATGAAGGAAGAAGTTACGTGGCAGGAGCCACCTTGCTCACCGCAGCCCTTCCTAACACAAAGGCTGTGCCTGTGCTGCTGAGCTCAGCAGTGCTCCCCAGCTCCTGTGCCCAGATGCGGGCCTCTGCTGGTCCCCAGCTCCAGATGGGGGTAGGAGTGAGGTGTTCTCCTCCCCTCCCCATCCTTCCCTCCTGTCCTCCCCCTGGTGTTAGAGGAAACCTCAGGACACAGACCAAATGGGCATGTTGCAACCAAATCCTCCATCTGACTGACTGACTGGGGAGGAGCTATCCACTGACTGTGGATAGCACATAAATATCAAATCATCCAAAGACACCATGAAACATATCACCACTACAGTTTAACATGAGAAACACTTTGCACCTAAGCCTGTGTCTGTCAGAGCAGAGAGTATTTTCTTTGCTGGGTTTATGCACTGCTTTTACATGGAAGAGGAGAGAGTTTGGTGCAGAATGTGGCTCAAGGCAAGGCACATTAGGCATGGAACCACCAAAAGTCACTCCCATTCATCGTGCCAGGACTCAGAATTAGCCAACGGGGAAGCAACATGGTCTGGCCAAGCACCATCAATTCTTGGTGCTGGAGACACAGGTCTGAACTGAAGACCCAGGGCCTGGAAACTCCTTTTAGAGCAGGATGTTTAGGCATTTTCATTAGAATCATAGAATCACAGAATCATAGAATAGTAAGGGTTGGAAAAGACCTTAAGATCATCTAGTTCCAAGCCCCCTGCCATGGGCAGGGACACCTCGTACTAAACCATGTCGCCCAAGGCTCTGTCCAACCTGGCATTGAACACCACCAGGGACGGAGCATCCACAACCTCCCTGGGCAACCCATTCCAGTGCTTCATCACCCTCACTGTAAAGAACTTCTTCCTTATATCTAATCTAAACTTCCCCTGTTTAAGTTTGAACCCATTACCCCTTGTCCTACCACTACAGTCCCTAAGAAAGAGTCCCTCCCCAGCATCCTTATAGACCCCCTTCAGATACTGGAAGGCTGCTATGAGGTCTCCACGCAGCCTCCTCCACAGGCTGAACAGCCCCAACTCTCTCAGCCTGTCTTCATACAGGAGGTGCTCCAGCCCTCTTATCATCCTCGTGGCCCTCCTCTGGACTCGCTCCAACAGCTCCATGTCCTTTTTATGTTGAGGGCACCAGAACTGTACACAGTACTCCAAGTGAGGTCTCACGAGAGCAGAGTAGAGGGGCAGGATCACCTCCTTCAACCTGCTGGTCATGCTTCTTTTGATGCAGCCCAGGATATGGTTGGCTTTCTGGGCTGCAAGTGCACACTGCCGGCTCATGTTAAGCTTCTCATCAACCAACACCCTCAAGTCCTTTTCTGCAGGCCTGCTCTGAATCTCTTCTCTGCCCAACCTGTAGCAGTGCCTGGGATTGCCCCGACCCAGGTGTAGGACCTTACACCTGGCTTGGTTAAACTTCATAAGGTTGGCATCAGCCCACCTCACAAGCGTGTCAAGGTCCCTCTGGATGGCATCCCTTCCCTCCAGCGTATCAACCGAACCACACAGCTTGGTGTCATCGGCAAACTTGCTGAGGGCGCACTCAATCCCACTGTCCATGTCACTGACAAAGACGTTGAACAGGACCGGTCCCAACACCGATCCCTGAGGGACACCACTCGTTACAGGTTTCCAACTGGACATCGAGCCATTTACCACAACTCTTTGCGTGCGGCCATCGAGCCAGTTCTTTATCTGCTGAGTGGTCCATCTATCAAATTGATGTCTCTCCAATTTAGAGACAAGGATGTCGTGCGGGACAGTGTTGAACGCTTTGCACAAGTCCAGGTAGATGACGTCAACTGCTCTGTCCCTGTCCATCAGTTCTGTGGCTCCATCTTAGAAGGCCACCAGATTGGTCAGGCAGGATTTCCCCTTAGTGAAGCCATGTTGGCTGTCACCAACCACCTCATTGTTTTCCATGTGCCTTAGCATGTTTTCCAGGAGAAGACAGCCTCTCCTTTTTTTCTTTAATATGTTGCTATTTAGGCTCCTTTTGTATTATAACCTGTTGATTAGAGCATTCACAAGGAAATGGCTGACCAATGCTTATCTCAGCCAGAGACATTCAGATTCATCTATACAGCAACGTGTGCTGTACCAACAAAATATTGAAGGCTGTTTTGGAGATCACATGTCTACTTTGTCTTTCTCCTGCTCTCAGACTTCCCAGTCCCACCTAACTTTCAGTAACTGTCACACTGATGCCCTCTCCAGGCACGCTTCTGTGTACCTGCAATTACCCCTGCTCTTGGACTCACAGCCTCCTCTGGATTATCCTTCTGGGTGTCTCCCGTTGGGATTCAACTACTACAATTTTCAAGCCCAAAATGAGTTGTTTGGTTTTTCATTCTCTTTTCTTATTCCAATACCAGCTCTCCTCTTTTTCTTTCCACTGTCTACAACTCTAACTTCTCAGAGGAGAAAGAAGTTGGATAATTCTGAAGTTGGATAATGGTTCCACTCCTGTCCGTAGGAATTAAAAAGACTGAAATTTTTTTCTCTTGAGAATAGGTTAACGGTTAGACTTGATGATCTTAAAGCTCTTTTCCAACCTAACCAATTCTATGATTCTATAATTCCTCCCATGCTTAGTTCTCAGAAGAATCCTGTACTTCCCCACCACACATCCTCCCTTAAGTAAAGGTAAATGCGGTGAATGTAGGCAGGGCATATATTGCACCAAAGGCTAACCAAATCAGCAGGACAGTGAGGAAAAATATGACCTGCCAGAAGGAAGAGAAGCTCAACTCTCGGTAACCAGAGAAGAAGTCCTTAATGTTACTGCCTCTGCAGGGTGTGTTAGCTCACCGGTCTGGTCAACATTTGTTTGTGTAGTTCATCATTAGATTCATTTTTGAGGTCAAAATAAGAGTATTGCTGAGGGAGATTCAGACACTTGGAGGTTAGGGGTTTTGGAGCTCTGCTTTTATTTCCTTCCTTCTGCCACAGCCATTATAGATGCAGGCCAGGTGTAGCCTCCATGACTGCTTTCTTTGGTTGTTTGTTTTTGTTCTGCTTTGGTTTGTTTTCTGAGTGGAACCAGTACCTGCCAACTCTGGCATTCCTGGCCATAGATTTTTCACTTCTGTGACTCATCCACCTCCCCTTTCCCATGTTCATAGAATCATAGAATCATATCACTGTTGACTTTGTTCAGGGCAAAAGGAATTTGGCCATTTCCTCACAGTTTCTGAATCTACTGAGTTTCTGGACACTTGCAAATCCCACACAAGTGTTCATGTGCCTGTATAAACCTGCTTAACACCTCACATCCATGCTGAGTGCACTGAGTTTACTGGGCATGCAGAGATACATTTCACAGTGACAACACAGAAAATCAGGTGCATCCCGGGTGTACTTGGATCTTTTGTCAACATAACAGTGTATAAATCCTGAGTAGATTGATGGACCTAGTGCACAAGTCGACCAGTTTTGGATTTCATACAGCGCCTGTAAGTTTACATTCGGGGATCTCAGATCTGAAATCAATTCCCTCTTCTGTCTCATTTCACTTCATGCCTTCAATGTCTAACATATTCACCACTCCCCTTTGCTAAATAATTTAATAATGTGTCTGCCAATTAATTCTCCTTGTGATCCATGTTATGCTGCTTTGGCTGGTGTTCTTCCTGGTGCCCAAGAAATATGCCTGCCAACGCTAGGCCTCTGGTCCAACATGCTTATTTTGCAGAATTTCTACTGCTGCTAAGCTGACAGACACACAGTCACTGAAGCAGGGTGCCCTGCTCAGAGGATCAGTGGTGTCTTGCCTCTTCTAACAATGATAGCAGAAGAATTTAATCAGGGAGTGCATGACTTTTAGGGAGGCAAAGCCAGCCTGCAAGAGTAAGAAGCTGCTGGCCTCTCCAAGAGGTAGGGAGAGAGGAGACAGGAGGATCTGCAGGAGCAGGCAGCCATAGGAACCAGACTCAGCCTATCTGCCAAGTCTACCACTTTGAATATTTGAAACGTTGGCAGGTATGCAACCAGAGCATGGTTTCAAGAGCAGTTGTAACACCCTGGTCTTCTCTCACACCTCCAATGTTCACTGACAGCTCTCATTAAATTAATCCCTATAAAGCAGTGGGGATTTGAACAATTTTGCCACTTTCTCAGAAGGTGTTACATCACTACTTCACCAGCATTAAGAAGCCTGACCACCTGGTCTCTTGTCCCGGAAAAAGTAGGTATTTGGAAAAAATCCCATCAACAGAATGTTGGGAAAAACAGAGTTGCTCAGGGAAGTCTAACCAAGAGTTATCTTACACAGACTCGGAATAAACAGAGACCTATAAGAAGCCATCATAAAACTGATGTTTTCATGGAAACTGAGGAAGACAAGTTCTTATAAAATTCGAAACAGTTGCAGCCATGAGCTATGTCAATGCCTTTAGAAAGAACATTTTCAATACCGTGATTTAAAGCTTTGTATTTGAATTCTGGATTTTAAGTTTCTGACAGGTAATGTTTGGATGTGCATATCCAGCTGTCATTCGTACTGGGCCTTTAGGCTACCAGTGGGCATGAACGATGAACGTGTTGCCTTGGTTAAACCATTTCTGCCTCATGACAGAAATAAAAATCTATTTACCAGCATTTTGAAGCTAAAAGTGTTTAGACTCTGCCTTAACTCCAAAAATTACTTCATAAAAGTATTTTCTGCCAAAAGATCATGAGGTGAAATTAATGATATTAAATTCTTTGTCTGTCTTCGCCTCTTGCCTCTTTAATGTCAAACTGTTCTCCTCTATAATATATATCATCAAAAAATCAGCTAGAAACAAAGCTGTGAGAGCCCTGCTGTGACAAACTGAGGAGACACAAGGGATTCCAGAGAGCATGACTCTTTTGGAGTGATGGCAGAAAGATCCTACGTTCACCCTGCCAACATCTTTTGCTGGAATAACTGACCACTTTATTTTATACAGTAAGGTTCAGTCACATCTGAGAAGTCTTATTAGCCACCAGGAACTAATCAAAAATAGCCTGAAAGTGTAATATTCTCTGTCCAAGAACATGACCCCTTAAGACAAGTTGTCATGGAACACGGAACATGGACAACTCACCAAATAAACTTCTGTGCTCCTGACCCCTGGAAAGCCAGACATAATAGGGAACACATGTGAACCATCCTCATGGATACTAGAGACAATTTTCATAACTAATGAAAGAGCAAAAGTCTCATTTGCAAGAAAAAACTTGTCTTATTTAAAGATTTAGAAACCTTGCTTAGAGGTTTTTCTAGGTACTTTGTTTAGGTTTGATGGTTAGTACAGGATCTCACATGCAGATATCTTGACCTTTAGCTGTTATATGCTCTATACCCAGAATTTGAATTCACCCCCTAAAGAGAGAAAAATCACTTAACTTCACTGGAACTTTTCCAGTTGTCAGCTTCTCAAAAGTTTTCATTGCATGGAAGAAGCCAAACGTCTCTTCCTTAATAAAGGAGAAATATTGCTATTTGAATTTAATTCTTACAAGATCTGTGGACCTTAAGTTTAAAAAAACATAGATTGGGTGAAGTTAATGGCTTGGACTGTGGTTAAGCTATAACTGGATTTGGTGGTTAAATTTTTAACGGTCAACACAGTCCAGGTAGAGGTAGTCAGTAAGCCTATATTAACCGTAAACATGTTTTGATGTCTGTAAAATTCAAGTTGGAGAATTTTATTAGATTTGCGTGCTTTACTTTTGGCTGCAAAAAGCGTTAAAAATATCTCAGACAAACCACTACAGTTAGAGGTGGAATATAACCAACAATTCCAAAATCCATCATCCATGGGTTATGTTTAATGTAAAGTAATATTAATAATCGCCAGTTATTAGCCTGGAGCTTCTTAAGGTGGGTTTCATTCTAAATAAATGTCTTTGATTTCATTTGGGTTTGAACCTTATAGTTGTCGCATGGAGGAGTAATCATTGAAACATATGAATCATAGAATCATAGAATCGTAAGGGTTGGAAAGGACCTTAAGATCATCCAGTTCCAACCCCCCTGCCATGGGCAGGGACACCTTGCCCTAAACCACGTGGTCCAAGGCTCTGTCCAACCTGGCCTTGAACACCGCCAGGGATGGAGCATCCGCAACCTCCCTGGGCAACCCATTCCAGTGCTTCACCACCCTCACTGTAAAGAACTTCTTCCTTATATCTAGTCTAAACTTCTCCTGTTTAAGTTTGAACCCATTACCCCTTGTCCTACCACTACAGTCCCTAAGGAAGAGTCCCTCCCCAGCATCCTTGTAGACCCCCTTCAGATACTGGAAGGCTGCTAGGAGGTCTCCACGCAGCCTTCTCTTCTCCAGGCTGAACAGCCCCAACTCTCTCAGCCTGTCTTCATACAGGAGGTGCTCCAGCCCTCTTATCATCCTTGTGGCCCTCCTCTGGACTCGCTCCAACAGCTCCATGTCATTTTGTGTCGAGGGCACCAGAACTGTACGCAGTACTCCAAGTGAGGTCTCACGAGAGCAGAGTAGAGGGGCAGGATCACCTCCTTTGACCTGCTGGTCACGCTTCTTTTGATGCAGCCCAGGATATGGTTGGCTTTCTGGGCTGCAAGTGCACACTGCCGGCTCATGTTAAGCTTCTCATCAACCAACACCCTCAAGTCCTTTTCTGCAGGCCTGCTCTGAATCTCTTCTCTGCCCAACCTGTAGCAGTGCCTGGGATTGCCCCGACCCAGGTGTAGGACCTTACACCTGGCTTGGTTAAACTTCATAAGGTTGGCATCAGCCCACCTCAGAAGTGTGTCAAGGTCCCTCTGGATGGCATCCCTTCCCTCCAGCGTATCAACCGAACCACACAGCTTGGTGTTGTCAGCAAACTTGCTGAGGGCGCACTCAATCCCACTGTCCATGTCGCCGACAAAGATGTTGAACAGGACCGGTCCCAACACCGATCCCTGAGGGACACCACTCGTTACAGGTTTCCAACTGGACATCGAGCCATTTACCACAACTCTTTGCGTGCGGCCATCGAGCCAGTTCTTTATCCACCGAGTGGTCCATCTATCAAATTGATGTCTCTCCAATTTAGAGACAAGGATGTCGTGCGGGACAGTGTTGAACGCTTTGCACAAGTCCAGGTAGATGACGTCAACGATGACAGGCATTAATCATGTTACTGTTGATTCTTATTTACCTAGAAGAAAGAACGTAAAAATTTGGTAATATTGTATCTCTGACTACTAAAATCTTCACTGGTTTAAGTACAAAAGAACATTTGTAATATAAAGGGACAAAGGCATCTGTGTCGGAATTTACATAAGCAAATCCAAGGAGTTCAACAAATATTTATGTGGGTGCTCTTTCAAACCAAAAGTCTGCCTAGGCCATTTTTAAGCCTTACTTACCCATTCGTTTGCATATTCGTATCAGAAATTAACTGACATCAAGTCCCTCTAACTGCATGTTTAATTTAAACTTCTGAATCTAAAAAAAAATATCTGGATAAGTAAGAGAAAAAATTATGCATTATCTTACAGGGGTGATGGCTTTCTGGACAGGCTGAAATCGCTGGCAGCAGTTTCAGAGGGCCTTCTCATCTTTTAGACATCCCCACTTTGGAACACATGACATTTCTTTTACTTCTTTCTTAAAAAATTTTTTTTTTGATTTTGAAATTATCACCATGATGGAAAGCTATCTATTCTCCATGTGCTTTGCAATACCGTCACAACATTTCAGCTATGCACAGCTTACCAACCTCAATATTACCACAATTGGGAGTGAAAAATCCAGCAAATCTTTTTAGGTTGCCAAAGATGCAACTGGAGGGAAAGATTGTTGTCAGAAAATAGAATTGTGCTGGGTTTTTAGCAGTCACCTGCTACAGAATGAGTTCCTCCTCTCCAACTGTCCTGGAGACACCTGTGCCTTCATGCACCGGGGAATTTACTAAGGGATTCAAGGCAGGAAAGCTGGCTGAGGCAGGAAGCACTTTCTCCTAGCTAATTACTGTTGTATTGAAGTTGCTTTTTGCCAACCCGGTATCAAAGAGATTTTTAATTTTTTTATTGCTGGCACCCTCAGAACAATCAGTGCAATCACAATTACTTTGACAGGCATGCTGGAATTGGAGTAGGCAGAAAATGGCCTTAATGGGAATCTTTTACAAAGCAGCTGTTAGAGTGTGGTAACAAGACTCTGAATAAATGGCAGCTACATAACTTCCCCTAATCAGATTGGAGCAATCAGCTTGAAAAATTTTCCCATATGTTGAAGAGTGGAGCTTAGGCCTAGGGTTATGGCAGGGACACAGGCCATGGTAAGGTTACAAAGTCTGGCTACAATTAAACACTCACTGCAGAAATTGTGATGATGCTTCAGGGAGCTATTGCACTTTAGCCATTTGTAATTGCACATTCGGAAATTACTCACTCCAAAATTACTCGGGGCCCAGTTGCATGGTTTACAAACATATGTTCTCAGAGAGATGAAAAAACATTATCCTTCCAATGGGCACCATTTATAGATTTGTTTATGGTTATTAATGAAATGTAACTTTGTGAGATTGTTTATTAATAGTTGCATGTGATTTTGGGGGGTTCTGTTTATCATTAATTTAATGATTAAGGCATTTCTGCCTAGCAGGGGCAAATCTGAAGTTCTTGCAGTCTGCTAATGCCCTGGTTTAATGCCTCTCCTGTCAGCACTCATTGAGTAATCCAGCCAGAGCATTTCTCTTTACTAGAGGTATTTCTTCTTAATTCTTTACAGACTAGACCATGCTTCTGTGTGTTGCATTATCTATGGCAGGATATGTGGGCTGGCACCTGATCTATGTATCAGTGCTGCCACTTCAGATATATTTTAGGGTTGATAAAGTGTGAAAGTTGTGTAGAAAATTAGCATTGCACAAGCTTTGTAATTATACAGCTTTTTATGAATTTAATGAAAAAAGACAAGGCCTTCAGGGTGTCTCTTTTTTCTGGTAGCTAATGCAAGGAAATTTTCCATTGTGTTCCAAAGCCTATCCTTCCTGCATTTCCTGAGCCCAGGAAACAGGCAGTGAGCCCAATATTCTTTGCAGGTCTAGAGAATAAGATGTACTGGTGACTGACAGCACTAATGACCTTTCTGTCTATTGAACGTGAAAGGAGAAGTGTAGGGCGTCAGGTATGTTCATGTGTGTGAAGAGGGATGATCAGTGAACCAACAGGAGGAGGTAACATCATTTTAGAAAATACAATCTGCACACTTTTCAAATGCACCTGGTTCAGACACAGTTTCAGCAAGACAGAGAGGTGTAGTGTTTGGCATGCTGTTTTGAAACTTTTCTCTGTACAATAAGACCTACAGTAGTTTCCAAACAAGTTTTTGTGCAAAGAATCTGGAGTGATAATCTGTACCTGATGAGAGGCTCTAAACCAGAGAGAATTTTTCCAGTGCTGTGGGCCATTGAAAAGATCTTCAGTGTTGTCTGATGACAGAAAATTGATGCAAAAGCGCATAAACAAAGAGCTACATTATTTGGTTTAAACGGATAGCTATGATTCCCCATGGTTTTATTCATTTATTTTACCTTCTAGAAGAGGTGCAAAATTATGTAACCGAGGAAGGAATTTGAAAACGTTTGTCTTTGTGTAGGTGACTGAAGTTATGTGAGTGGTCTCCCTTGTCTCCATACATAGTTAGGAAACAGAAGCTGGCTTTTTGAGAAGGCAGCTTAAACCCGTAAACTAAAAAGTCGTTCTATTAACAAGGTGCTGATACATATTACTACACTTTTTATTGGAGACTGAAGATACTAGCTTTGCATTTCAGCTTCATTTGGAAGTATGTGTTGGCTAACAGAGGGTTGTTCATGCTGTTTCCCAGGGAAACAGTATTATAGTGCACTGCGTTTTGTCATTTCATAGATGTATAAGAAGCTAATGTGAAAAAGTCTTTTTTTGGGGGGAGGAAGAATTAAAAAGACCCCTGCCAAGATTACATTTTTAATTGAGAATCTTAAAGCCAGAAAATTATTGGATTTGTTTCCTTTTCAGTCTACTTTTCCTTCCTTTTACTGTTGTGAAAACGATATGAAGAAAAAGTAATTCAGGTTTCACTGAAGTATCTTAAATTTCAGTTTTGTGAGAAAATTCAAACTAAAAGGGTATTTGCATTTTTCAACTGCGCTTGTTTAATTTTAACCCCATTCTGATGTTAACACAAGAAAATAGTGAACACTTTAGTGTAGACAGCTTTCTGGCCCAGAAGCCATTTCCAGGACACATCGAGCACACAAAGCACTGCTGATGGCTTCTGGAGCCAGGCAGCTGTCTACACTAAGGCTCACTCTCCTGTTAATACCAGGCTAGTGGAATCAGTGCCTCTTCAGATTTTAATCAAACTACCTGAAATGCTGCTGAATACTGTGTGAGCTGGGGGACAGAAGGACTTAAATTGTTTTCAGCACTGTTCAGTTGCAGTCACTGTTGACACCGGTCATCAGCAGAGAGTACTTTTCCTAGGGTACACGAGGCCATTACGTCCTCACAGCTTGAAAATCATTCATTTTCACAACACCCACACATTCTTCTTCATGTGGTACACTTTTTTGGAGAAAAAAAACAAGTAAAAAATAAAAGAGATAGTCCAAACAAAACAGATTCTTGCATTAAAAAAACATGGCTATTCACAGGGGTTATAGAAATGTACTCATTTGTAAATTTGGTTGTAAAGATTTGAAAACTTAAAAAGACAGCCACAGTCTGTGGTTGTTAGACACATGGATTTCTCTCTCCCTCCTAGAGAAAAGAAAACATTTATTTTCAGCTTAAAAATTGTTTTTGGAACTGAGCTGCAATTGTGCAGATTCATTGAAAGACAGCTGAAGGAGGGTAGAATTGTAGTCTGTCACCTGAGAGCCCCAAATGTAAATGAAAGACTCTTAGAAAGAAAGTATAGCTATCCATCCTACTATCCATCACTGAAGTGTTAAGGTTAAAAATGTATTCCCCTTGGTACCATATCTAGTATTTGTGTAACGTGAGGAAAATGCAGAGCTAGACCATAACCTGATTCTCTGGTACTAACCCACACAAAGCTTTTCAACACCCTGGCTATGTGCCAGCAGTAGAAAATGGGCTATTTCTACCTGAACAAGGCATACTGAGCGACAAAAGCAGAGCCACGCATGCAGGTGCGTGAGCTGATCTTGTCACTAATTATTCCTCCTTCAGAGCTACCTTACCCTCTGGTTATCCCCACCTAATAAGTTCTCTGATCAGCCGTCAAGTATCTCCCAGCTACTCCACCTACATTTCCCAGGGTCCTTCAGCTGACCTCTCTGGTCTATGTGGGTATTTGGCATCTCCCTCAGAGGGAACATAGAGATGCCACCTATCTTATGGATGGGATGCTTATGGATCTTATATGGCACCTAGTCACTGCAGGAGCAGCAACTGCCAATACGTTTGGCAGCTCTGTCATTTCAATGAGACCTCAAGACCTCAAAAGCCAGAAGTGAACTTCAGGCAAGTCACTGCGTGAAGGGTAGTGACTTCTGTTTGCACAAGCATAAAGACCATGCAAGTTTAAGATAGAAGACTCCAGTAATGGTTTAAATAGCTGATATCAAATATAATATAAGCTGTGTTGAGAGAGAGAGAGAAAGAAATGGAGAAAGAGGAAAGGAGAGAAGAGAGAAAGGGAAGAAAGAGGGAAAGAAGAGAAAGTGAGAGAGGAAAAAAAAGAGAAGGAAAGCAAGAGAGAAAGAAAGAAAAAGAGGGAGAGGGGGAAAGAAGGAGAAAGGGAGTAAGGAAGGAAGGAATAGGAAGGAAAAGAAGGCTGAAAGATAGAGAAAAAAAGAAAAAGAAGGACTGAGAAATTACTAGCAGAGTTAATAGTGAGGAAATTTACAACTGGTTAAAATTACATAGGTTCAACTCCAATGCTGCTGAATGTGTTAAAACTAGTGGGAGCCACAACCACAGTTTTTATTAAACCTATTGGAAAAGCAAAGCAAAGCAAAGCAAAATGGTGGTAAAAATAGCTACATTCATAGACGTCTTGTCTACCCTGTGGCTCCCACCAGTGGGATTTTATTTCTTATTTGCACACTTCCACGAATCAAGTCAGGCCTATAGGCATGGGCATGAGATATTTTACAACTATGTTAGAAGGGCCAACTGCTTCTTAGAATGGTACATTTCCATAGTTTAGACAAGGCTTAAGGAATTGATCTAGCAATGAAAAGGAATCCCTGGCTGATCATAACACTTTCTGAAATCGTACTGAAGAGTTTTGTCTGGTCTGCTGTACTCCTTGCCTTTTTCTCCAACTGGTTCAAGGGAACCTCTGGCTGCAAGAGATTCATCCATGTTTTTTTACATGATGAAACTTAGCATGACTGAGTTTTGAGTTTTACCAAAGTAAAACCTCAGGAACATGCTTTACCATTACAACAATACCAGCTCCTACAACCACCACATTTAATAAGCAGAAAGATACATAGATATCTTATTTTTGATCCATAGGTCCTGCCATTTTGGATAGATCTTGACAACTAAATATACAGGAAGTTGCAGCAACTATCAGTCAGGAAATCTGATGGTTAGCGATCACGGAACAAAATACCTTCCCCAACCCACACAATAACCCACATTTCTTACAGTAAAATCTGCAGCTCTATTTGCCTAATTTCCACTTATACAAAAGCAAAATGCTATTCAGCTCTTCAAATGAAATTAAGAACTTGATGGCCAGCACATAAAACATTTACTCCAATTCCTTCAATTTCTAAGAAAGAGAAGTTGAAACTGATTTTTCTTTAATAGCAATAGAAAAGGATGTTGAGTAGTGATTTTCCCACTAAGTTGTCCAGTCTTTAATAAGTTAGTGTATCCTATCTTATTATATAATGTAGTGAACTATATTTCCCCTGATGTCATCTTCAAATGTCAGATTAGTTTTATGTTGTGTAACTGCAGGAGGAAAGGAATTAAGGAGAGGATTAAGAAACAAAATCTGTCCACAAAAGAAAGCTGGTTACCTCTACTTACATGTGAAGCTCATCCGCATCAAGCACGAGAAACATCATCATACCTCACCTGCCTGAGTAGTGCACTGCATGAATCCCCCCACCAAAGTGAAGAGCTGTTTTTCTTTCCACAAGGAGAAGGTTTCTCAGTGGAGTCTTACTTGGTTACTCCTATTGGCTTGAGGTTGGGGGTTTTTTTCTCTCGTAAGAACAACCTGGATCAATGATACATTGGACAATTTCAAGAATTTCATGAAGATGAATGATGCCAGCAAGTCTCGCAACACAAACTCTCATCTTGGCACTGGAAATGCAAAGGAGGTTTTGTGGCTGGTGTTAGGAGCTGCAGTAGAGTTTTTGTCACCTGGATAATATACATACACTCCGCACATGTGTCCCCCCTCCATCATTCTTTCAGTCACAGTACTCTTCCCATCTGGGACAACCACCAGGCTCTAGCACTGTGCCTTGGGTGGGAGGAGTAAGATCTTTACCTCTGCCTTCATCACTGGGGATTCCTTGGTGAAGGTGAAATGAGAGCAGCTCAAGTGAGACCAGAGCAGAAAGGTGTGGTTTCCCAGGCGGTGGCAAGCCGTGTAGTTCCACCAACATCCATAGAGCTGCACACATTAACACAAGCTGGTGATCAGCCCTCAGTAGTACTCTGGCCCCATGCTGTCCACCACGTAGGCTTTCACTCTGCTCCTGCCTCCTCCCAGAACAGAGCTCATCTGCCAGTTGAATGCATACTTTTTCCCCATTAAAATCCTGATTTTTCTCCTCACTTCAGAGCAGTAATAACTTCAAAGGATTTACACAAGAGACACCAATGATAGGATCTGGTTGAAGCTGCTGACTTCAGCAAAGAGCAAAGACACTGAAGGTCTTAGGGCCTAAAGTCCTCTGCACTAATATATTAATGGTAATTCAATATTTGCAGCATGACAGCTTGAGCTTCTTTTTTTAAGGAAAACAACACATACTTATATTTTGCTCCAAAGGCTAACATCAAAATATTTCAAGGCTGATTGCGGCTACATGTTATCAATGTAACTCTGCAAATCTAAGTATTTTTGGTAACATTCTATCACTGGTAGGAGAAAGGGCTAAATTCTACTTGCTTTATGGCAGCTAATACTCTTCTTGAAGTTAACAGAACTATTCACTTAAGCCCAGGGAAAAGAGTTTGTTCCCCAGATATGAAACCTTACATATTAGCAAAACTCAAAGGGTTGCAAGTAGGCAAAACAGCTCCTTTGTAAACCACATGCCTACAGGAATGTTTGAGCTAATCAAGCACTCCAGAAGAATGTGCGCTGGGAAGCGTTGCAGCGGGAGCGCTCTCTGCTCTTCTGCAGAAGCGATGTGACATAAGGGGCAGCAATACACATTCCACCACATTGCCCACAAGTGAGGTGCAGTAGCTGTAGAGGAAAAAGTTTGTTTCCTGTCCCTTTGGTTGACAGCATTTCAGTTACAACTGCCAGCAATAACTGGAAGTGTTATGGCAATTTTGGTCAGAACCCCACAGTCAAAATGAATATCGGTGACGAAAACTCACACATTCACCTATGATCACTACGCAGCCCCCTTTTTTTGTGATGATAATAAGCAAACACTTGACAAGTGAGGAAGGAGGCTCCAGAAATTAGAGAGATGGAGAAGCACTCAGAAGTTTTTTGCTCTATCATTATTTGTCTGGATGACTTTGCCTAACAATAGGCACTGCACTGAAGTATATAGGGGCATCAGGGGAGAGACTACCTGAGACTACATTTCTATAAAAGGGCAGCTGCATTCCTAGCTTAAGTGCCTCAGTTAAGCACCTAGAATAGGTGAAATAAATTCAAAAATTAGTGAGCATAGAGAATTCTCCCTCACTCACTGTTTGTTCCTCATATTTAAAATATAGAGAATAAAACTCTGCCACTTTGAAGGGGAGTTTTGTGCACACCTGCAAGAATGATGACATGCTTAGGTACTGCAGTGGCAGAGACCATGTGAGCACCTTAAATTCAGGAGTTCAATTAAGTGGGTACTTACATTTACACAACCCTGTTGCCATCAGCAGCAAAGTAGAAAAGAATTATTAGTTCCCTCTTTTTTTTTAAATTTACATTTTAATTCAGGCTTGCCTTTTATTTTTCTTGACTGAGCTTTCTTTTTCTCTTTTCTTTCAAAGCTTCCTTATGACAATAGGAATGTCACAGATCACGCTGGGCAGAATTCAAATTGAGGTCTATGAGATGCTGCAAGCGACATTTAAACTTTGATCATCAGATTGTCCAACTTCTGTTACTCTTGATTTCACAGTGGGTGAAAGGAAAGTGGCCTGAGTAAAATGTGCTTTGTGCAAAATATTTCACATATCCCCATGTACAATTAAACGATGTCTTTCCTATGCTAACTCTGTTCCTGACCAGGCAATGACTGCTCTGCAAATGGACATTTGTTATATTTGGGAGGAAGAGGGTCCTTGCAAAAGGCTCATGTAAGAATTTCATGTATGGGAGCTAATTACTGGTCACAGATTAATAATTCATAACAAAAATCATATTTGCTGAATATACCTATCTGTTCATGGATTGTTTCTGAACAAACTGATTCTGTCAAATGTATTCATTATTTAAAAAAGCATTCATTATTCTGCAAGTTCTTGATCAGCATGTAGATTGCCTTGTTCATCTCTACCTAATTCTCAATATATTTTGAGGTGTGAAATTGGGGTAACATGATATACGTTCCTTTGTGCTGGTTAGATAAAAATCGGCTTACTTCAGCAAATACTTGCAATTACTAGTTTCTTTCTCCTCCTGTAAATATTCTGTAGTCTGTCTGTATATACGTTTGCTAAGTAACCACAAAGAGCAACTACAAAAAAGCATGAACTTAAATGAACCTTCCCCAGCTCAGCAGACTGCACTTTTTTGATTACTGCAGAACTGAACTACGGATCATAATATTAAGTCTTTAAAAAGAAAGGGGATTCCACCTCATCACTATAAGCCAGTGGGAGCAAATATTGTCTTGATCTGATTACAAATATCACCACAGAGAGGAATAACAGGCAGAAACCTTTTCTCTTTTCACCTGCATTTTCTTGTGGTCTTGTCAAGATTAACTTCCAGCCCTGACAAAATTAATTATAATCTCACTTCATCCTTGTACAATTTGACATATAACTTTAAAACATTGGCCCTGCTTTCCTGCAAAAGCATGAAGGGAATCATTTTCTAACAAACACAGACCTTCTGTGATGTTCATATAACCATCCAAACCCCAAGTTTCCGGATAGGAATCTAAAAGTGCAAATCCAAGGTCTCAATAGCATAGGGATCTTTAAACTGTGTGTAATACAAAAATTTCAAACAATCTTCTATTACTTATATATCAATATTGAAGAATGCACCAATAAGTTTTTCTGAAATCGTAATTAACTATCAGACACTCACAATGTGAGTAAATATTGCTCAGGGAAATTTTACTAAAATGAAGATGACATGAAAATATCACATTTTTATTAAATGAAATTACCTATGTCATTAGAAAAATACAAGCTTTTGTGTTGAGCAGCTTTCTGATGTTATCTGTACAATACACAAACCTACTTTATGCTCCCTTAAAGGGAACATATAATTCTTTTTGGCTCATTTATGTACCATGAATCATATCATATTTGTTATACAGAGTTACAGTTCAGCGAAGGGGCAGACAGTGAGACAAGAAGAGTAGGAAATGATCCAAATAATCATTAGTAAGTCCCCAGGTGGAAAAATCAGAAATGCAAAATGTATCAGTTGCATAAGCTAAAATCTGTAGACCAAATAGCACCAGAGAACTCCTGCTGCTTCATTAAAAGTTAGCAGACCCTGTGGACATAGAGCTATCAGCACTCATGATTATGTTCTTTGGGAACAGTGAACTACCTACAATTCTACACAAAAATGGTAATGGTAAGCAAATACATGCATTATTTAGCCTCGACGCATTTGACAGTAAATCAAGCTTTTCTAGAGGAAAAGATGCCGTTAGCCCAGAAAAGCCTAGGACGCAGCACGAGGGAGTCATATTCACTTTCAGGGGCGATTTGTAGGCAATATCAGTAGATGTTAGGTATGGCCAAAAGTTGCTTATTGCTCGTTTGTGTGCATGTTATTGGCAAATGTAAACCATTTGTAATTAAATTGCTTCTTCTTGTGTATCTGCGAGGTTCTGAAATTACTGCTGAGGTACAGTGTTAATGGTTTTGAGTACCTGAGTGAGTAGTGCTATGTAGCAAGATTTAGAGCTTGCATGCAGTTTACTATGGAAAAAATTGAGAACATGGAACCACAAGCCCCAGAACTGCTTAACATCTGAGCAAATTAAATCTGTGTCTACAAAGAGATTCAGTTGTCGTACTCTACTGAAGTGGTGAAGGAGCTTCTATGAACTGGATAGGAAGAGAGATGATTTTCTAGCTAAAGATAGCTAAGAGGATTCTAGGCTCAAATCAGTGAAAAGGTTTTGGGTTTTTTTTTTCACAAGCCAGAGGAGTCTGATGGTCTCTTTGCAGAGGAGCAAAGTACTGCAACTAACAGGAGTATAGGGGGGGACAGGTCTATATCAAAAACAACTTCCTTTCTCTCTGAGTTATTCCCAACAGAGAAGTACAATCTTTTGGATAAGTATGAGATGACTGGCGTAAGAAAGCTCATGAGTAGAGGGCTGTATGGGACAGGCCTCCTGATGACCAGTCTAAACAGAATACAGAATTAATTTCTCCACAATATGTGGAAAAAAAAACTGCGTTGTTAAAGGGCTTTTGAGTTTTGGGAGCAGATGCTGAAACGCATATGCAGTCAGAAGTAAAACAATGTTAAAGCTTACAAAAGGTATTGACTATAATGATCCATCACAAACATTGCAACAGCATAAAGCTATTGCACATTAAACTTCACTATAGTGGTTAAAGTTGAATTAAACACTAAGCTGAAAGTTAAGGGTCACCCAGGTCTCTGATAAAGGTTAGTTTCTTAAATCTAACAAGCATTACAAAAAGTAGAAGAATAATGAAAATTATGGAAATTACATGAAAAGAGAAAGGTTCCCAAGGCGTATAAATGAAAAATCAAAGTTCTCAAAACCAGTTTATTAGTTGACCAGAAAACTTGTATTCCACCTTCAAGAGGTCAGTTCTGTGTAAAATTTCATCCTGACCCAGGAATGACGGTAACTTTACTCGATCTTTATATATAAATTCATATAACACACCAAGTATGTGTATGTGTGTAAAATTACTTTGTGTTGTGTATGGAATACATGTTTTCTGACAAAGTATTTTATATTTGAATGAAGTGTATAAAATATGTGGTATAAGATCATGTACTTCGGGACTAATAGCAAGAATTTCTGCTAAGGGTTAATCAGTTTCAGATAAGAGGAAAGGAGAGAGACCGAGGTATGCTAATAAGACTGCAGTGAGATATTTTTCTGTCAGTTTCCCCTTTGCTTCCAAACCATTCTGCAATGCAAAGCCCCAGGAGTACTGGGGTTTTGCATTGCAGAAGTTTGCTTATACTACTGAAGTAGTATAAGCAATTTTGCTAGTAAATACAGAAAGACAGCTGGAGAAACCCAAATTTGGAGGTGTAAATATATTCAGTTTTTTATCTCATTCATCCTCCCAAAAGGTACATAAGAAGAGAAGAGATGCCCAAATGGTCAGGACAGCTGCTCCATCCAGGTTGGCCCTCTGTCTGCATAAACAACAATCAGATATGTAACACATGAGCCTGGCCCTTCATAGCTGTCATGGTTTGAGCCCAGCCGGTAACTCAGAACCACACAGCCTCTCTCTCACTTCCCAACTTCTTCCTCCCCCAGCTCCCGGAGGGATGGGGAGGAGAATCGGAAGAATGTAACTCCCACGGGTTGAGATAAGAGCAGTCCCGCAACTAAGGTATAATACAAAACCACTACTGCTACCACCAATGATAATAATGATTAGTGAAATAAGAAGGGGAGAGGATACAATTGCTCACCACCCGCCGACCGATACCCAGCCCGACCTGAGCAGTGATCTGGGCCTTCCGGGTAACTCCCTCCGGTTTATATACTGGGCATGACGTGCTGTGGTATGGAATACCCCTTTGGCCAGTTTGGGTCAGGTGTCCTGTCTCTGTTTCCTCCCGGCTTCCCCTCCTCCCTGGCAAAGCATGAGACTGAGAAAGTCCTTGGTTGGAATAAACATTACTTAGCAACAACTAAAAACATCAGTGTTATCAGCGTTGTTCCCAGGATGAAAGTTAAAAAAACACAGCACTGCACCAGCTACTAAGAAGGAGAAAAATGACTGCTATAGCTGAACCCAGGACAGTATCCACCCCTTGTTCCATACCACTCACGTCACGCTCAGATCCCACATCTCTCAACACACCATCGCCCCTGTCCCATATATATAGATACATATACACCTACACCCACACACAGAGAAAGATATCATTCCCTAGTCCATGGACCAATCCCTGTAAAATTGCTGAACTCATCCAGTCCATGATGTCAGGCTCCATCTCTTGTAATAGTCTTTCAGGGCAGGAGGGATGGTACGTAGTGTTGGATTGTTGCCTGCTGATGATACCGCCAAACTCGTCTGGTCACTGCTGAGTTTGTCCGGTTTCCTCAAAATTCATTCTTTGTTGAGGTGATGATCGGAGGGAAGTCAGGGTCAATTGCTGGCGACCTGAAGATATCTAGCTGGTGGGCTATAAAAGTGTTATAGAGCAGGCAACAGCGTACAATTGAGTTCATTGGCTGTTTTCCCCCAAAATCAAATCCCCTTGAGGTACACATCGGACTTCCCCATCTTCCCGCATTACCCACCAAGTATATCCAGGTCCCTGAGCGAAAGCAACCCCACAAGTAGGTTTGCCTTTACCTGAAGCGGGAATAACCCAGACTGTCTTCACCAACAAATTCTTTATGTGCACCACAGGAACTTTATCCCCCTCTACAGTACGTACAAGTTCTGATTGGGCTGGGCTAGCCCTGTTGGCAGATCCCCTAGTGTTGCCCAACCAGGTGGCTTTTGGTAAATATGTATCCCAGTGTTTGAAAGTCCCACCACCCATTGCTCTCAGTGTAGTTTTTAACAGCCCATTGTACCGTTCAATTTTCCCAGAGGCTGGTGCATGGTAGGGGATGTGATATACCCACTGAATGCCATGCTCTTTGGCCCAAGTGTCTATAAGGTTGTTCCGGAAATGAGTCCCATTGTCTGACTCAATTCTCTCTGGGGTGCCGTGTCGCCACAAAACTTGTTTCTCAAGGCCCAGGATAGTGTTCCGGGCAGTGGCATGGGGCACAGCGTATGTTTCCAGCCAGCCGGTGGTTGCTTCCACCATGGTAAGCACATAGCGCTTGCCTTGGTGGGTTGGTGGGAGTGTGATATAGTCAATCTGCCAGGCCTCCCCATGCTTGTACTTCAGCCATCGTCCTCCATACCAGAGAGACTTTAACCATTTGGCTTGCTTAATTGCAGCACGTTTCACATTCATGAATAACATGGGCAATAGTGTCCATCGTTCAGTCCACCCCTCGATCACGAGCCCATCTATATGTTGCATCTCTGCCTTGATGGCCTGAGGTGTCATGGGCCCACCGGGCTAAAAATAATTCACCCTTATGTTGCCAATTCAAGTCCATCTGAGCCACTTTAATCTTAGCAGCTTTATCCACTTGCTGGTTATTCTGGTGTTCCTCAGTGGCCCGACTCTTGGGTACATGAGCATCTACGTGGCGTACCTTCACCACCAGGTTCTGCACCCGAGCAGCGATATCTTGCCACAATGCAGCAGCCCAGATGGGTTTACTTCTGCGTTGCCAGTTGCTCTGCTTCCATTGCTGCAACCACCCCCACAGGGCATTTGCCACCATCCATGAGTCAGTATAAAGTACCGGCCATTTTTCTCGTTCAGCAATGTCCAAGGCCAGCTGGATGGCTTTCACCTCTGCAAACTGACTCGATTCACCCTCTCTTTCAGCAGTTTCTGCAACTTGTTGCAGGGGACTCCACACAGCTGCCTTCCATCTCTGATGCTTTCCCACAATACAGCAGGACCCATCAGTAAACAAGGCATACTGCTTTTCACTCTCTGACAGTTCATTATATGGTGGGGCCTCTTCAGCACGCATCACCTCCTCTTCTGGTGACATCCCAAAATCTTTGCCCTCTGGCCAGTCCATGATGACTTCTAGAATTCCTGGACGACTGGGATTTCCTATTCGAGCTCGTTGTGTAATTAGTGCGGCCCACTTACTCCATGTAGCATCAGTTGCATGATGTGTAGAGGAGACCCTGCCTTTGAACATCCAGCCCAGCACAGGCAACCGGGGTGCCAGGAGGAGCTGTGCTTCAGTTCCAATCACTTCTGAGGCAGCTCGAACCCCTTCATAGGCTGCCAGTATCTCTTTTTCAGTGGGAGTATAGCTGGCCTTGGATCCTTTATATCCCCGACTCCAAAAGCCAAGGGGTCGACCTCGAGTCTCCCCTGGAGCTTTCTGCCAGAGGCTCCAGGTAGGACCATTCTCCCCAGCTGCGGTATAGAGCACATTTTTCACATCTGGCCCAGCCCGGACTGGTCCAAGGGCTACTGCATGAACTATTTCTCGTTTAATTTGTTCAAAGGCTTGTTGTTGCTCAGGGCCCCATTTGAAATTATTCTTCTTCCGGGTCACGTGGTAGAGAGGGCTTACAATCAGACTGTAATTTGGGATGTGCATTCTCCAGAACCCCACAACACCTAAGAAAGCTTGTGTTTCTTTCTTGTTAGTTGGTGGAGACATTGCTGTTATCTTGTTGATCACGTCTGTGGGGATCTGGCAGCGTCCATCTTGCCATTTTATTCCCAAAAATTGAATCTCCTGTGCAGGTCCCTTGACCTTATTCCGTTTTATGGCAAAACCGGCCTTCAGCAGGATTTGGATTATCTTCCTCCCTTTCTCAAAAACTTCTTCCTCTGTATCACCCCACACGATGATGTCATCAATGTATTGCAGGTGTTCTGGAGCTTGCCCCTGTTCCAGTGCAGTCTGGATCAATCCATGGCAGATGGTAGGGCTGTGTTTCCACCCCTGGGGCAGTCGGTTCCAAGTGTACGGGACGCCCCTCCAAGCGAAAGCAAACTGTGGCCTGCATTCTGCTGCCAAAGGGATTGAGAAAAATGCATTGGCAATGTCAATTGTGGCATACCACTTGGCTGCCTTTGACTCCAGTTCATACTGAAGTTCTAGCATGTCCGGTACGGCAGCACTCAATGGTGGTGTGACTTCGTTCAGGCCACGATAGTCTACTGTTAATCTCCACTCTCCATTAGACTTTTGCACTGGCCATATGGGGCTATTAAAGGGTGAGCGGGTCCTGCTGATCACTCCTTGGCTCTCCAGTCTGCGGATCAGCTTATGGATGGGAATCAAGGAGTCTCGGTTGGTGCGATATTGCCGCCGGTGCACTGTTGTGGTCGCAATTGGCACTTGTTGTTCTTCGACCTTCAGCAACCCCACAACAGAAGGATCCTTTGAGAGACTGGGCAAGGTGGACAGCTGCTTAATTTCCTCTGTCTGCAAGGCAGCGATACCAAAAGCCCATCTATACCCTTTTGGGTCTTTGAAGTACCCTCTCCTGAGATGGTCTATGCCAAGGATGCATGGAGCCCCTGGACCAGTCACAATGGGGTGCTTTTGCCACTTCCTCCCAGTCAGGCTGATTTCAGCTTCCAGCATAGTTAACGCTTGGGATCCTCCTGTCACTCCAGAAATAGAAATGGGTTTCACCCCTTGATACCTTGATGGCATCGGAGTACACTGTGCACGGGTATCTACTAGAGCCTTATACTTCTGTGGGACTGATGTGCCAGGCCACCTGATCCACACAGTCCAGTAAACCCGATTATCTCTCTCCTCCACCTGGCTGGAGGCAGGGCCCCTCTAATAGTGATCATAAAATTCTCCACTTCTGTCTTGTAGAAAGGGATTAGTATTCCTTATCACAGGAGCTGGAGTAAAATCAGCTCTTCCACTCCATCTGGGAAACTGCTCACCAGAGACTGGAGCAGCAGCTTTCCTGGGAGGATCATCCTTGACTATTGTTCTCCTCTTCAGTTCACGCACCCGTTGCTCCAGAGCTGAGGTAGGTTTTCCATCCCACTTTCTCATGTCTTCTCCGTGATTCCGCAGGTAAAACCATAGGGTGGCCCCTGGCGTGTACCTCCTATATTTTCTTTCTCGAGCAGTAGGGCACCTTCTGTTAATAGCTGAGACATGGGTTGGTACGCGTGGGGAGCTGGATAGATCGGATAAATCGTCTCTCAATTGTTTGAACTCCTGGGACAGTTTTTCCACAGCTGAAATGATGGAAGGGGTGAGATTGTCTTCGAACTCTCGGAGGTGACGAATCAGGCAATCCACTGTTGGTGATATTCCGTCATTCCAGGTCATTGATGCCAATGTGTGGGCATATGATGATGGCGCACTCCATGTAAGTTTCCGCCACATGGGTCGTGTACATTCAACTTCATCTGGATCTACGGATTCCTGGCATCCGGCCTACGATAGATCATCTCTAGAATGGCTGATTCCCTCAGGGACTGGATGCCTTTCTCTATCGTGGTCCAGTTGGCTGAGCGACTCGTAATATCGTCTTTGTGGGGAAACCTTTCCTTCACAGCTGCCAGGAGCCGCCTCCAAAGACTGAGGGCTCGCTTCTTTCTTGCAATTGCTTTGTCAATTCCTCCTTCCTTAGCAAGTGATCCCAGCTGCTTGGCTTCCCTACCTTCTAGTTCGTGACCGTCGGCCGCATTGTCCCAGCATCGGAGCAACCAGGTGACAATGTGCTCCCCTGGAAGACGGGTGAAATCTTTTTGCATATTCCGCAGCTCGGTTGAGGTCCGGGGTCGAGAAGTGACCTCTTCTTCTTCTTCCTCTTCCTCTGACCCACGTAGTAGTAACTCTTGTTCAGATGCTGTTGCATGTAGTAATGGCATTGGGTCTTCATCTTTCTTCGCTTCGCGGTTTGCTCTTTGTGCCTCTCATTTACTTTTGCTTACAGGGGCAACAGACATTGTCACAAACTGGCCATTTGGTTTAGCTGCAGTGTTTGTCACTGTGGTTGGAGTGGCTGCAGTGTTTGTCACTGTGGTTGGAGTGGCTGCAGTGTCTGCCACTAGGACTGGAGTGGCTGCAATGTCTATTGCTGGGGTTGGTGCAGCTGTTGTGCTTGGGAGTTGAGTAACACCAACAGCTGCATTGTTTATTGCTGTCAGGGTTTGAGTAGCTACTGTACTTGTCACTGGGGTTGGTGTAGCTGCGGTGCTTGGAGTAGCCGCATTGTCTGTTGCTGTTGGAGTTTGAGTAGCTGTTATGCTTGTCACTGGGGTTGATGTAGCTGCTGTACTTGGAGTAGCTGTGTTGTCTGTTGTGGTCAGGGTCTGAGTAGCTGCTGTGCTTATAGTTGGCATAGCTGCATTGTCTGTTGCTTTGCCATCAGATCCAGAGACATTTTTTTCCCTTTGAAGGTGTGGATAGTGTTGAGCAGGGCTCTGTAGGCGTAGGCCAAGCCCCAGCACGTTGCCATGATTTGTCCCTCTCTGGTATAACCAGGACGACAGCACACCTCGTTTAAGTGTTTTACTAGTTTTTCCAGATGTTGCACTTGTTCAGTGGTGAAGTTCCAAAGCGCTGGAGGGGCCCACTGGCCTAGATACTTGCCCATACTATCCCACGCACCCTGCCACTCATGACTGTCCAGCCTCAGGGAAAATCTCTTGGTGGTCCTCCTATATCGTCGTCTAATCCTAGACCAGATTCGAACCTGATACTGCTTAACTTTCGAGATTAAACAAAATAGGATGTTCCCAGGACAGGATGGCCGTGGGTAAAACACACTCCGTATGTGTGTCAACATGCTGATCTCCAGCACAATCAGCAGGCAGGTTTCAAGGGTATTCAAAGGCCATCTAAAACCTTCAGAACTCTCAACTGCTGTTGCAAATAGGCTGGTGGGGGAACGGGGGATGAAAGAGAATGCTTCCTTCGTAAGTCGACCCCCCCAGGAGAAAAAGAAAGATATGCAATTGTTAAAATATTTCATTATATACCTCCCAATGTATAGAGGTGATGGCCGCGCTGGAAGCACAAACCAGACCAGTTTCATGATCAATGAGTCTATTGTATTACAAGTCATTACCATGAAATAGAGTGAAACAAGAACCTTAGCCCAGGCCCCCCAGCCGATAAACACTAAAACAGCAAATAGTGGCTGTAAGTAAGGTACAACATGCAACTCTGAGATCAAGCGCAACAAGTCTGAGAGCCAAATAATCACCATTGTGACGAGTAGTAACAATGAATGCTTATCACAAATATGATTAGACACACTCTGGTCAGATCTGTCGTTATCTCAACCCTTCGAGCCCCACGTTGGGCGCCAAAAAGAACTGTCGTGGTTTGAGCCCAGCCGGTAACTCAGAACCACACAGCCTCTCTCTCACTCCCCCCCTTCTTCCTCCCCCAGCTCCCGGAGGGATGGGGAGGAGAATCGGAAGAATGTAACTCCCACGGGTTGAGATAAGAGCAGTCCCGCAACTAAGGTATGATACAAAACCGCTACTGCTACCACCAATGATAATAATGATTAGTGAAATAAGAAGGGGAGAGGATACAATTGCTCACCACCCGCCGACCGATACCCAGCCCGACCTGAGCAGTGATCTGGGCCTTCCGGGTAACTCCC
The DNA here is from genome assembly GCF_004027225.2 of Strigops habroptila. Classification (NCBI taxonomy): domain Eukaryota; kingdom Metazoa; phylum Chordata; class Aves; order Psittaciformes; family Psittacidae; genus Strigops; species Strigops habroptila. The sequence goes on from NC_044278.2 coordinate 54,284,028, forward strand.
TCCGGTTTATATACTGGGCATGACGTGCTGTGGTATGGAATACCCCTTTGGCCAGTTTGGGTCAGGTGTCCTGTCTCTGTTTCCTCCCGGCTTCCCCTCCTCCCTGGCAAAGCATGAGACTGAGAAAGTCCTTGGTTGGAATAAACATTACTTAGCAACAACTAAAAACATCAGTGTTATCAGCGTTGTTCCCAGGATGAAAGTTAAAAAAACACAGCACTGCACCAGCTACTAAGAAGGAGAAAAATGACTGCTATAGCTGAACCCAGGACAATAGTAGACCATTTCCCTTGCGCTATCCGTCCCAGCTTCTGCAATCATTGGATTAGAGATATTAGACATTATTTTCCTCTTTAGGCATTTTGGTATCTATTCATAGACCTGCTGATCATAAATTCGTCTCCTCTCTCAGTCTGATGGCACTACTTGCCTTCACACCTTGTGTGACAGAAAGATACAGGAGTTCACTATGTGTTTGGTAAAGGAGTGCTTGCTTTTAAACCAGTCTCCCTCTTGTGTCACCAAGTGATCCCCGGTTACAGTATTGGAGGATGTGGTCATTAACTGCTCTGTATTCAGCTTACCCAACACTCTCCTGATTCTGTCATGCTTATTTTTCCTTTTTCTCCCTTTCAGAGTGTTCCCTCTCCAGAAAAAAAGAAAAAAAAAAAGAAGATCCTGACCTTTGTAGTCTCCCTTTGGAAGGCAGCTGCTCCATCTCCTGGATGTCCTTCATTGCTCCTCTCCTGTATCACCTCCAACTCCACTAACTCCTTCCAGAGGCACAGACACAGGACTGCATATACAGCACTTGAGTTGTGGCACATTACAGCTTAATACAGTAGCAAAATGTTATCATTTCCTTTGTTTTCAGAGCTCTACCTGATGCTGCCCAATGCTGTTGCCTTTTTTGTCTGCACTGCACAGAGATGATGACTTTGGAAATCAGGCAGCAATGACTCCAAGATTTCTTTCCTGAGCTGTGACTGCCAGCTCCAAGTTTAGCATCGTGTAGGCACAGATTAAATTACTCTTCCCCAGGTTCGCAACTAAAATATACCTTTTATACTGAAGTTCTTCTGCCACCTTTTAACTACATCACCTTTTTGAAGTCTCCTTAGTCCCTTCTGAATAAAACTAGCACTAACACTCATCCCTCTGGGAGCCTACCAGTGACATTTTTAAACCCTGAAAAATGGCCAAGTGTTTGATGAGATTTGAGTCTGTAAAAGGAATTTTCTTACAGTCCTGAGGAAACTCAGTTACTTTAACAATCTTGATGTGGAACCTTATTAAAGTCTACGTCTTTTTGAAAACTAAGTATGTTGCCTGCCCAAGTTCCTTTTAGTCTGTGTGCTCACTGACTTCCCCAGAGAAGTGCCTCAGGTTGACCAGGAAAGATTTGCCTTTATGGAGACCATGCTGAATCCACTCAGCAGACAGCATCTAGGGCACTGTGCTAATCCATTTCCTCAGGGATCTTGTTCATTGTTACAGACCCAACTAACTTGACTGGAAGGGAAGTCAGATTAAATGACCAGTACTTTCCCAAATAATATTTATAACTCACCAGGTATACAACATTTATATTAATGTTTCTGTGTTGTGGGACTCAGGAGCACCTCCTGGCTGCTATGCCTGGGTGTATGCTATGGCCACAGCTTGATTCTATTCCCATAGTCTCTCCATGGTGGTGTTTATGCACAGAGGACACCAAGACACCAAGAACCAGAGATGAAGTGTGACATAATTCCTCAGTCACAACCTCAAGGATTGTTGCAGACAACTCAGATCATGCCTACCCCATTGGACCTTTAATCCCATGCCTTGTACTCCAGAAGAGAAATGATAATAAAGAAGTACCACAGGAGGCAGGGAATGCAGAGAAGCAGAGCCCACATAACAGTAATTCAGTAGCAGCATTTCAGAGTTTCAGGGAGAGAGAAGAAGGACTAAAGGGGCTTTGTCTACAGTGAAGTGAGTGAAGGACCTGCTGGATTTCACTTCAGTGGGGAAGTAGGAATGCTCTTCAGACACTGAGATGGGAATACCAGGAGACAGCACTGCTGTGGGGCAAACTTGGAGCTGCCCAAATGAACAAACTGTCCCATGGGCGGCTAATAGAGAAAACTGAAGACACTGAGTAGCTTTGCATGCCTGGCCCAAAAATGTTGCATGGTGTGTGGTTAGTCATTGCGCACTTCCACTCACCTGTTGTAACAGTGCTGCCATTGCCCCACACCACATAGTCAGCAACAAAGCCTCTGGCCAGCCACCAATCTAGACCTCACCTCAAGGAGAAGGCCCATGCTGCAAAGGACCTGAGATTCAAGATTACTCCAGAAAGAAAAAAATTGGCTGGTGTCTCTTTCTAGCAGAGGCTGAAGAGACCTTCTGGGTAGCTACTGGGACCCAACAGTGCTCCCAATCTGACATTGTGGGAAAGTTGCAAACATCCAACTAGTCCTCTTGGTACCGTTACCTGCTCCTCATTCACGTGGATACTAATAACATTGCCAGGAATTGCCCTGAGCTGGCCAAATGTTATATACATCTAAGGGTGAAGGAAACTAATGGTAATATGTTGTTTAAAGTTACAAAAATGCAAACACCTTGATTAAACTCATGGACACCCTGGGAAACCAGCCTAAAAGAAGTTAACTAGGAGAGCTGGTAGATATTTGAAGAAAACTATGTAGAAAGCAGAACATCAAACTATGTTTGTGATGAGGAAAGCTAAGAAAGTTGGCAAGCTATAGCAGAAGATCTTCAAGAGCTGTGGAAACAGGTATAAAGCATGTGGAAACTGGGTTTTCAGCTTAAGCCATCTGGATAGGAATGCAACATGTTAGAGGTCATAGTTAAATTTATAAGATTGATAAACTGAAGAGGTGTCCAGGAAAAACTATCAATGCATGATTCAGTAAAGAAAACTGCAGAGTTCTGCACTGAGTGGAAATAACCAAATAACAGATGGAGAATGATCATGATTTTAGATATTATAAAATTCCAAACCCTCAAATTTTAGAAATAAACTTTTAATAAATCTGGGTATGTATTAAGAAGGCTCCCAACTACTTGAGTAATCAGATTCTAGAGCAATCTCCCAAATGGAACAATGAGATGAAAAATAACCTTCTATTATTCATCTAACCTGTCTACCTCAGTTGACTCAATAGTTAAATGGCAATAACAATGTTAACTTAGCTCATCAGAACATCATGTGGTTTAATTAAGTCAATCCTTTAACACAACTTTATCAAGAATATTTTTAAGTATTCTGACCTATTATATAGTGTGATATATAGATTTATTCATATCTGTTACGTATCATTACACCACCATGATTACCTGTCAGAACACCCAGTTTGATGGCACAGCTCACTCATGATATGCTGTGTAGGCTCCTTGTCTTACTGACTGGTTTAAGTTTCTTATAAAACATAGATTCTTTCTTCCTGTAGCTTTTCACTTGCTGCACCTTCTTGCTTCAGTACAAAAAAGTAGAAATTGAATGCAGTTTCTGCATTGTATGCTACGTAGTTTGTCTGAGGCAGTGGGAATGATTTTGTCATCTCTTCTACCTCTCAACAAAATGATAAACAGGACTTTAAATCTGAACATAGGAATTAGCCACAGGGATTTTAAATAGACTTTTTGACCTACGACTGTAAAATTCTATGTATTGTTATACACCTCTCTGTGGGACCGTTTGATCACTTTATTATTTATAGATTAAAGAACATTGTTGCTAATTAATACTGTTCTAATTGTTGGCAGTGTATACGTGCTTGCTTTGATGTTTTTTTGATCCTGTATTTTGGGGATTTCACTTACTACTTTTTTTTTGGGATGATTTGGGATTTTGGAACCTGTATTTCAAGCCCTTGTTTCATTTTCTTATTACTGAGGTCTTCTCTTTCATAACTTCTTTGCTTCTCATCTCACCATTCCTCTTTTTAATCAAGTCTTATGAAATGGGGCAGCCCCAATTAATTCCTCAACATTGTATGAGTAGATTTAATTTTCCTTGTATTTTGAAAAAATTGATTAGTATAAACATTAATATTTTGTTACCTATATCATATTAGCCTTTTATTGTAGCTTGTTTCGAAGAAAAGCTTCCCAGTTAATGCAATACAGTGATTTCAGGATAATCAGTAGGGGCAACCTAGCAGTCTGCTAATATTGACGTTGGTTCCTCTGATGAAGTAGTTCTCTGATAACCTCTTGCATGCACACTTATCATAGCAAGTACAGCCACAAAATGGGGATTTCTCTCTTACTGTCTACCAGGTGAGCACTTGAGTACATAAGGTCAGACTCCATGATTGTATTAGTTCCTACTGATCTTAAAAACTGTGAATGATTCAACCAAAAATCCCAAGTTTTGAATGCTTTGATCAGAAATCTTTGGGTTTAGCATATTACTAAGATGTTAGGTTACTAAGATATATAGTTACTACACAGAACTTTGCATCTCTATTTGCAGTCACTAATATACTTTCATACTAATTCAGTATGACTAACATGGACTAATTAAAACGTGTTGTTGGTTTTGTTTCTTCCCTTTTTTTTTTATTTTTCTTTAATGTTCAGTAGAAATTTAAGCTTTTCAACAGGAAAAAAATATTTCTTGTTTCATTATAGAATTCTACGCTCACCATGCAACATTAAAATTCACATTCATCACGCTTTCAATTTATATATAGAGATAGAACATGATATGACATTTTAAAAAGTATAAAAATAATTGTACAGAATGTCTCAAACAACATTATAAGGCATTAGGCAGACAACTACAGTTAAGTTATAATTAGTTCCATTGTGAGTTTCAGCTTCAAAGAAACCCAAAACTTCTCAGAAGAAATTCAGCTGACTCTACCAAGCTTTGCCTACATGTTATGGCCTAGATCCACTAAAAGAATTAGGAGTCTAACAGCCGTCGTAAACATCTAAGTCCAAAATGCAGACCTTCAAAACCCCAGCTGAGCTGCTGCCTCACCCCAGGGGAAGATAGTTGCCTTCCCATGGCACCTAACTTTCTATTAATAATGTTGTCTAGATATGTAAGACCACATCCAGAAAGACAGATAGGTGTCCTTAGCAGGAATTAGAGAGAAATTTATTTGTCTGTACGCTAAAGTGTAACCCTGAGAAGCTCCATTAAGCTTCTACTTGACCTGGCAGGCACTGATCCCACCCAAGCAACACTCCTTTCCTGAAAGTTTCTGCAGCAAACATAAAACTTCTGTCTCTGCAAGTGTCCTGATATACCTGATATACCTAAACCTGATCCTAGCCTTGGTTCATGCTTATGCGCAACCAGCAACCAGAAACTTGCTGTTCACCAGCTAAATTTTCTGAGGATATGTCTGCAGTGTTAGCTAAGAGGTTGAAGGAATGACTTTGTGCATAGCCCACACTGCTTTATGGCTGCGTACGCCTTCATTCTGCTTTGGACCACTCCAGGAACCTGCATATAGTTCTGGGGTCAGGCTGCATGCTCTCAAACAGCAGCATAGGCAACACTGCACCATCTCAAGGAGAGAGTTGAAAGCTGAGGCAAGTGCTTACACAGTTTCTCTAAATATGAGGGTTATCTAAGTCTCTTATTTTATGGGGCTGTCTATGCAGCACACTGGATATCATGGAAAATATTTCTGAGTCCTATCTCATCTTACACTGCATATAGAGTTAGGGCATCAAACACGGACCTGGGGATCCCATTAAAGAGAAGAGTCATTTGCCATTTGGCCAAAAGAAAGGCCTGTATTCTCTCACACATTTCATCTCTTGAAACCCCATGCAGCTTCTAGCAAAAGTAAAAAAATAAGTCAGGAGCAATCTGAAAAACTTTGATTCGTCTCTAACACAGGCAGAAGTCATGCAGTTTTGAGTTTTATTCCCTTTGTGCAGATCTGCAGGTGATCTGCAGAAACAGTAAAGGTGGTAGGAATTAGAGGAGAGATGTCAAGGGCAAAGGCTGAAGTCTTAATCTTGGAGAATAAACTGTAGAAACTCCCATCTGCTTCAAAGACCCAATTGCCGAGGTGAGTATCTCCAGAGAGGACGCCTTTAACACCGGAGCGGGGGGAAGCACAGCGTCACGGAGCCTCAGTTCGGAGCGGCAAGAGAGACCGAGGGAGCCTCAAGTCCTCGACAGGACTTGCCCAGGAGCCGGCAGCTCAGCTGACGCGAGCAGCTGACTCACAGGGGGCGGCGCCAGGAGTGACGGCACCAGCCCTCAGTGGGGAAAAACCCATCCCAGGGAGCGCGGGCGACCAGGGTGTGGCGTGGCAGTTCGCGCAGGCAGGGCGAGTGGGCAGCGAGCGGGATGGTGAGCACTCGCCTCAGGAGCAGGGCCCGCTCTGGGAGCTCTGCCCCGGCGGTAGCCAGCGTAGGCACCCAGACAGAGCCGATGAGAGGGGAGGCTGCGGCGCAGACCTCGGAGTGTAGAAAGTGCCTCGACTGGTCTCGTGAGGCGGGGGTGCACGATGGACAGGGCTGCACTCGGTGCGCCCTGGTGGAGGTCCTCCTGCAGCAGGTGGCTGAGCTGCGGGAGGCTGTTGGAGAGCTAAAAGATGCCAGGGAAGCTGAGAGGAAGCTGGGCTGCTTGCTCCAGGCCCAAACTGCGCAGGGGCTGCAAACGTCTAGCACTGCTCATATAGGAAAGAAGGAGAGCAGCAACCCAGGAAGCTGGGAATTAGTCACGAGAAAAACGAACAAAAAAAGGAGGAAGAGGACAATTAACGACAAGGCGCTTCCTCCTAAATCTGATGTCCCCACCCAGAACCGCTTCGCGGTTCTGCAGGGGGCTAATGAGAAAGCACCCACCACACCTAATTAGCACCCTGCTGATGCACCAGTAAAGAGGATCGCTACTGGTGCCTCCAGGAAAAAGCGGAGGGTCATAGTAGTAGGGGACTCTACTTTGAAAGGCACAGAGGCACCCATCTGCCGGCCTGATCCAGTCTCGAGGGAGGTGTGTTGCCTGCCGGGGGCTCGGATCAGGGATGTTGCTGAGAGGCTGCCTGCTCTAGTAAGTCCTGCTGACTATTACCCCCTCCTAGTGGTCCATGTGGGTGCTAGAGATATAGATAGCAGTAGCCTGGGAAACATTAAGAAGGACTACAGAGCCCTGGGAGAGGTGGTTAGGGGCTCTGGAGCTCAGATAGTTTTTTTCATCGATTCTCCAGGGCAAAGGGGAGGACCTTAAAAAAGCTAGGCGTGTCTGGCAGGTTAATAAATGGTTAGAATAGTGGTGCCATAGTCGGGGGTTTGGCTATTTAGAACATGGGGCTCCATTTGGGAGGCCAGATCTACTGGAGGCTGGTGAAGCTGGTCTGACAAAGAAGGGGAAGAGCTGTTTTGGTAGGAGGCTTGCCAGGCTGGTCAGGAAAGCTTTAAACTAGATGTGTTGGGGGAGGGGAGCATTGATCCATCCCAACATTCCTGGTCAGTTGCCAGCACCTGTAATAAGTGCTTGGAGCGATGTAGAGATGTTCCAGCTGCCCCAGCCATTGAGTCGGCTGCATTTGGAGCTTGGCTAAGGTGCCTCTATACAAATGCCCGTAGTATGGGGAACAAGCAAGAGGAATTAGAGATGTGTGCAAGGCTACGGGAATATGATGTCATTGGTATCACAGAAACATGGTGGGATGGCTCCTATGACTGGAATGTCGGAATGGAAGGTTACAGGCTGTTTAGAAAAGACAGGCCAGGCAGACGGGGAGGGGGCGTTGCTATCTATGTCAGTGATAGGCTAGAGAGTATGGAACTCTGTCTGGGGACGGGTGATGTGGTAACAGAGTGTTTGTGGGTCAGGATCAAAGGGAAAACAGCAACAGGGGACATTACGGTGGGGATCTGTTACAGGCCGCCTGATCAAGAGGGCTCTGTGGATGAAGCGCTCTGCAGACAGATAGGAGCAGCCTCACGCTCGCAGGCCCTTGTCCTCATGGGGGACTTCAACTATCCTGACATCTGTTGGAGGGATGGTACGGCCCGGCACAAGCAATCCAGGAGGTTCCTCGATTGTGTGGAAGACAACTTCCTCTTTCAAGCAATAGAGGAGCCAACGAGGAGAGGTGCCATGCTGGACCTTGTGCTCACCAACAGGGAGGGACTGGTTGGAAATGTAACGCTCCAGGGCAGCCTTGGCTCTAGCGATCACGAGATGGTTGAGTTTGAGATCCTCAGGACGGTGAGAAGAGCGTGCAGCAAGCTCACTGCCCTGGACTTCAAGAAAGCAGACTTTGGCCTCTTCAGGAACCTCCTTAGTAAGGTTTCATGGGATACAGTCCTAGAGGGCAGGGGGGCCCAAGACTGCTGGTCGATATTCAAGGATCACCTGCTACGTGCTCAAGAGTGTTGCATCCCAACTAGAAGAAAGTGCAGCAGGAGGGCCAGGAGACCTCCATGGATGGACAAGGAGCTGCTGAGGAAACTTAGAGGGAAAAAAGAAGCTTATAGAAGGTGGAAGCGAGGACAGGCCACCTGGGAAGAATATAGGAGCATTGCCCAAGAAGCTAGGGACCAGGTTAGGAAAGCTAAGGCCCAGCTAGAATTAGGTTTGGCAAGGGATGTAAAAGATAACAGGAAAGGATTCTATAGATACGTAGCAAATAAAAGACAGACTAGGGACAATGTGGGCCCTCTCCAGAAGCTATCAGGAGAACTGGCTACCATGGATTTGGAGAAGGCTGAGGTTCTTAATGACTTCTTTGCCTCAGTCTTCACCAGCAAATGCTCTGACCACACAACCCAAGTCTTGGAAAGCAAATGCAGGGACTGTGAGAACGAAGACCTTAGGCCCACTGTAGGAGAGGATCAGGTTCGAGACCATCTTAAGAACCTGAACGTGCACAAGTCCATGGGACCTGATGAAATCCATCCACGGGTCCTGAAGGAGCTGGTGAATGAAGTTGCTAAGCCACTGTCCATCATATTCGAAAAATCCTGGCAGTCAGGTGAAGTTCCCGATGACTGGAAGAAGGGCAATATAACCCCCATTTTCAAGAAGGGGAAGGTGGAAGACCCGGGGAGCTACAGACCAGTCAGCCTCACCTCTGTGCCTGGCAAAATCTTGGAACAGTTTCTCCTGGAAAACATGCTAAGGCACATGAAAAACAACGAGGTGGTTGGTGACAGCCAACATGGCTTCACTAAGGGGAAATCCTGCCTGACCAATTTGGTGGCCTTCTATGATGGAGCCACGGAACTGATGGACAGGGGCAGAGCAGTTGATGTCATCTACCTGGACTTGTGCAAAGCGTTCGACACTGTCCCGCATGACATACTTGTCTCTAAATTGGAGAGACATCAATTTGATAGATGGACCACTCGGTGGATAAAAAACTAGCTCGATGGCCGCATGCAAAGAGTTGTGGTAAATGGCTCGATGTCCAGTTGGAAACCTGTAACGAGTGGTGTCCCTCAGGGATCGGTGTTGGGACCGGTCCTATTCAACATTTTTGTCGGTGACATGGACAGTGGGATTGAGTGCGCCCTCAGCAAGTTTGCCGACGACACCAAGCTGTGTGGTTTGGTTGATAACGCTGGAGGGAAGGGATGCCATCCAGAGGGACCTTGACACGCTTGTGAGGTGGGCCGATGCCAACCTTATGAAGTTTAACCAAGCCAAGTGCAAGGTCCTACACCTGGGTCGGGGCAATCCCAGGCACTGCTACAGGCTGGACAGAGAAGAGATTCAGAGCAGGCCTGCAGAGAAGGACTTGGGGGTGTTGGTTGACGAGAAGCTTAACATGAGCCGGCAGTGTGCGCTTGCAGCCCAGAAAGCCAACCGTATCCTGGGCTGCATCAAAAGAAGCATGACCATCAGGTCAAAGGAGGTGATCCTGCCCCTCTACTCTGCTCTCGTGAGACCTCACTTGGAGTACTGTGTACAGTTCTGGTGTCCTCAACATAAGAAGGACATGGAGCTGTTGGAGCGAGTCCAGAGGAGGGCCACGAGGATGATAAGAGGGCTGGAGCACCTCCTGTATGAAGACAGGCTGAGAGAGTTGGGGCTGTTCAGCTTGGAGAAGGCTGCATGGTGACCTCCTAGCAGCCTTCCAGTATCTGAAGGGGGTCTACAAGGATGCTGGGGAGGGACTCTTCCTTAGGGACTGTAGTGGTAGGACAAGGGGTAATGGGTTCAAACTTAAACAGGGGAAGTTTAGACTAGATATAAGGAAGAAGTTCTTTACAGTGAGGGTGGTGAAGCACTGGAATGGGTTGCCCAGGGAGGTTGTGGATGCTCCATCCCTGGCGGTGTTCAAGGCCAGGTTGGACAGAGCCTTGAACCACGTGGTTTAGGGCAAGGTGTCCCTGCCCATGGCAGGGGGGTTGGAACTAGATGATCTTAAGGTCCTTTCCAGCCCTTACGATTCTATGATTCTAATTTCATTCCCATTTTCATAGACCTTCCTCATCCACATCCAGCCTTCACCATGTTAGCCCACTTACTATCTTCTCATTCTAGAAATCTGTGCTCAAACTTTTTTTCCAGGTATTTTTGTGGGATACATCTACTCAGACCTAAATTGCCAGAATGGTGTTTAAAGTACCCCTCCTTTTGATTTAATCCATGAGGGAAACACAAAAGTTCTTCCTTTCTGTAGAAAGGAAGTGTAGAACACAGTAGAAAAGAGTCCCACGACAATGAACAGTATTAATGATTAATGTTTTTGCCTGCAAAAATGGTCTCTCATTTCCACTCCTTTAGCCTAGAAAGTCAGTTCAAATTAAATACTTGCATTTGCTTTTTGGTGTAGAAGAAAATGGCTTGCTTATCTTTTAGTGGGGAAATCTGATAGCTGGTTGTGCTCTAACAGAAATGGAATTTAACTTTTTTCAATACTGAACATTTGCTTATAGACACCAGCAGTTTCTCAAAAAAAACAACAAAAGTTTGATCCTTTTCCCAGACACCGGAGTTAATATGTGGAGGGACTCTGGCTGAACTCTATTCCCACTGAAGCTTATAAGAAAACTGTTAGAGAGGTTAATAATAGCAAAGCTTAGGCCAATGTTGAAGGCACTTGTAGATCTAATACTCACACAACTTTCCCTTTTAGTTGATTTTGCCTATAAAATTTGAAAATCATTTTAATATTTTGAACTTTCAGGAATAAAGCTCCAGTTTCAAATATAGTAAAAATCATGCACCACTGCTTCATCTCTTCTGCTTACATAACTCTCCTGTGCATATTTATATCCTTGTTATAATTTGGAGAATTCTCAGAATGGCTTAAATTAAAATCTTTCACATTTTAATTTTTTTAAGTAAAGAGGAATGCAGTCTTTTCTAGGCTAAACCTCGTAACTAATAAAACATCAAAGAAAGATGATGAAAGAGATACAAAGATAGTATATGTAAATGCTACCAAGTGATCGTAGGTTATAAAAGGAATTTAGTATAGCAAAGATTTGGAATTGCCAACTGAGGTTTAAAAAAATGAACCACTAAAATCTTACCTCTAGATTCACTAAGGAGCTTTAACTATGTATTTCCCTCTAGAATCCTTGGAAGTTGCCTCACTTTCTAAATTTAGGGATGTTGTGCATCCCCTGCATACGCTATGCAAAAGGTGGCCCAGGCTCACCTCTGTGGCGCATTCTTTCCACCACTGGGCCCCCAAAATCTCATCCCCAGCAGCACCGTGTGGGGCTAATGTTCAGCTCAGGTAGCAGGGTACCGAAAGCTGCCTGTGTTTCTAGACATTATCCACCTGCCCCTGAACTCACAGGGGAAATTGATAGAAATCTGCTGAGGGTAAACTGAGCAACTTCCAGCTTGGCTGTGTGATTACACTGATCCAGCTCCTCCACCATTAGGCAGTCATCAATCATTTTTCCACCTCACTTATGGCCAAATTCCACTCTCCGATGTGCATTCACAAATCCCGTTGACGTCAGCAGTTAGCGGTGTACGAAAGGAGAAGAATTTAACTCTTCATTTAATTTCCTCCACTTTCTGAAGGTCCTTTTTACTTTTTCCTAGGCAAGATTTTTTACTTAGCATTATATGTAGGTTTAAGCATCGTAAAATATTAAACAGGCTGGCATCACCTCTCTAAGGTACCACCTCACTGAGCCATATGCTTTAAAACTTTCTAAAGCTAATGGCAGTTGCTTTACATTCCTGTTTTGTTTGGTATGAGATACCCTGATTGGGAACAGGTTACATTGGCAAATTTAGATTTCCAGAAGCTTCAGAGAACAAAAAACGGAATCTTATGTCTTGGAAGTTGCTAAAAGAGAACCATGGAAGAGTCTGTTTAAAGGAAAAATGTTACAAAAATTCAGCACTTTGGGGTACATGGCCATAAAATTTCAAGTCATCCAAATGGCCATATCATTAGGGACTAGGCTGGGTTTTAAAAATAGAAGTTAATTTTATGTATGATGTGACTGATTTATAGGCTAGGAACTAAACAATCTTCCTGAGTATTTAGTTCCTTGGTGTATTTTTGAGGGCTAAGATTAGTCCTGGTGAGTCCGTAGGTGTGTTAGAGACAGATATATTCGAGTCCTGAGAGTCACAATTCTGTTTTGTTGGAGTCTTTTTTTCTTAAGCTAGAAATGAAAATGTTCTTTAAATTTCAAATGTATGAAGTGTCCTGGCTAGCTTTTATGTTCACTTTCAACAGTACAATTTATCACTGATTCGACAATTTCAAATAAAGTTTGGAACTGACTCTGGGATGTGTGGCTGAAGTGGGAAGATGTTGTTAATCTTCAGATCTCAGCTATTCCTACCAACTAACATTACCATCTGTAAAGTGTAGTCCGGCAGAACTGGGTCACCAGGACAAGTCAGCATTTCCCCAGAATGGCCTTGCATATTCTTAGAGGTCACAAAGTAGTTAATGGAGCGTCATCAGTCTCTAGGAGGAATAAAAGAAAGGGAAGAAAAAGAGAATAAAAATAAGGATTTGGTCCTTCACAGCTCCTTTCAAGAAGCTGGATTTCTTCTCTTCCAAAACAGCTTTCTACTAGTTGAACCTGACTCAGGGCCAACTGCTGAATCCTCACACTGTAGGCTGCAACTCAGCTGCATAGTAGTATCTTTACATCTGTGCCAGCTAGGGTTATTACTGAGTTTTATAATTTCTGCTATAAATAAAGCCTTGTCATCTAAGCATTCAATTTAAATACCTCTCAGTTTATTTTTGAACACTGGAAGTTAATAATAAATATCATCTTTGTTTTCTAATTTTTTTGCTGAGTTGATTTAAATGCTCTTGACAGCTCCAATCCAATCCTCCCATCCAAGCTGACAAGCATGACATGCATCTCTGCATACAAGCTCTCAATTATGCATAATCCAATGTTTTCTAGGGTTTTAATTGAATCACTAGTCTCAAACTTGTTATTTTTAATTTACAACATTTGATTTCTGACACCGGCCCCTCTATGTCATAAATTATGCAGGCAAGAGCCTTAGTTGTGTGGGTGATTAAAAAAAACTAATTAGGCATGATTAAAAAAAAATAAAACAGAGACCTCTTAAATATGTGCATGTTGCCATGTAAGAGAGGCTTATTTCACTGGAAATGCTTGGGTGATTTTTTTTTTTTTAAGAGATTATGTTCAGTTCAGTACAATTTGATTGATTTTGACAGAAATGAAAGAAAATGTAGGATTTTTTCTTCCTGCATATATACCAGAAATTGCATTACATGGCCCGTTGATGTGAATTTCTCCCACAGCTCATTGAATGTAATTTTGTTAAGTGGGCAGGAAAATGAATATGAAGAAACTGAATAGAATCCAACATTTTCCTTGGGACCAGCAGCAAAGCTGAGACATGGCATATATAGATATAAATATATGTATATGTATATGTGAGGTACAATTAGCGGTATTAACCTCTTATGCCTCAGCTGATAACAGCAGGAAGGAAAATATGCAGAGTGTTAAACACCAGTAAAAGGCAGATAGTAGAGGAATGATGTGTTTGCACCGGCTGTACCAGTACAGCAGCAAATTAAAGGAAAAGAATGGTTTTGTCTTAAATTAATTAAAGAAATTACAAGTGTACTTGCTACATGAATTTACAGATGTTTATCGTTATTATTCACTAACAGCGTAAATCTGGCTATTTTAAATACACTGTGTCAAAAAGAACATAATCTCTCACCTTTTTAACATGTTCTTTTTTCCAATAATCTGGCAAAAAAAATGAGGAAGAATCATTTCTTCCCTCCAGCTGTGCTACATGATCTCTGTGCTCTGAGCCTTGAGTCTGTGTACCAAGGCCATACACGCTACAGCTGCTCTATCCCCCTAAATGAGGCTATGATGATAACATGAATGAACTAAAGAGTTGCTTTATCAGAAACTTCCAGTTCAGGAAAGAATTTAAACTTCTGCTCAATGTTAGACCTGTACGTATTTCTAGCAATGGTGCTCTTCCACGCGCATATAACCGTATGCTTATATGGTTTGCTGGATTAGGACCAAGGACTCAGATGGAGGTGCCTGAGGAAGAGCTGGCAGATTTGTTAGTCTTAACGTCCTTAACAGCTTTAAAAATTCATGGTGCTGATTGAAAATCCAGGATGATCAGTTGATCCTCGACAAAATTCACTGTGGATTCTGGGGCTAAGATGACGTTTCACCTGCATCCAGAGGGGAGAAAGGCATTTCACAAGAACAGAGGTCTTTTCAACTGCTGATGTCCTCAGAAACACAGCATTGAATAGCTGTGCTGTTTTCACTGTGAGGAAGCCCCATTGTAAGGAAGACAAGGATGTTGGAAAAGGCTGGGGGGACACAAGGATGGAAGGCTGAGCCCATGCTATTATTCTACAGTGGGCAAAGCTACTTTGGCAGTTCTTCATCAACATTTGTAAGACTGCCAACAAGCCAGAAACTGGTAGGCAAAAGCAAGAGAAAAATCTACCCCTCCAGTTCAGCCATCCTGGGGTGCCATCATGGGACAGAAGGCTCCTGAGAGACTGTGACAAGTGGGTGTTGTGGAGCACCATAGTTCTTGGCACATCATCTGCATGAACATCCTCAGCTGCTGCCTGTTGCTTCAGATGGTTAAGAAAGACACTGTAAATCAAATCTGGTTGAATTTTTCTGAAAATTGAAAATGCTTGCTAACAAGCTATAAAGAAAAACTTTAATGTTTGTAAACATATTTTAACTGATACTTAGCTTTTGTTTGGATGAAGAAATATGAGTGCTTGGATATAGAAGAAAAGAGATCTGAACTCTCTTCAAAGTGATCCTCCTGCAAATCCTGAGAAAGATTTGGAATGTATCCTGGTAATGGAACTGGTAACAAACTGTGAGAATAGGATGATACCATGCTGAAACTTCTTATCTTTTTCTACCTGAGGACCTTTCTGGACTGGCCAGAGATCTGTTTTAAAGTTCAGAAAGGACTTATATATTCCTAAGGAGAAATCAGTGGAAAAATCAAAGACCTATCTGCAATCTTAAATGTTAGAAGAGATACCGAACTACGGATATTCAAGGTAGAATAGATGCCCTATGTTCCTATTTACATATGTTCTTATCTGTCTTCTAATTCTGAATTCTGTGTTCAGTTACTCTGCACAGTCTTAAAAACTCAACTAGAAATGCTCGATATTTTTGCAAATTCAAATACTATTTAAAAGGGGATTTTCTAACATAAATAGATTTAACCTAAACTTTTTTTTTTTTTACCGGCAAAATCTAAGGTTTCACTCAAAAGAGAGAGGATATGTTGCCGCAGAGGTAATCAGAAATTAAACCATGCACTGTCAAAAAACTCTTCAACCACTGTGGTCAAAGTGGTTATAAATCTCCTGATGTCTGCAACATAGTTGGCCTTTGTATTAGTGCACAGGGATTAGTGTAAGAGGTGAGGGAGAAACAGCTTCCTTCTCTTGGGTAGCTTCCTCTCAAAAACTTACGAAAATGAAACAAAACTGTAAAAGCACTATAAAAATAGTGGAATTTGTGGAGAATTCAACAGAGGCCGTAATTTTCTTACAACCTCCTTCAACCAAAAAGCTCCTAAAATAAAAACAAAACCAAAAGCAATCCAAGGCTGAAGACTGGATCGCCTTCAATCCTTTCATATAATAGGCAAACCCACATCAAGTCAAGTTGTTAAGAAATCTGTCAGGTATTTTAAGCTTTAAACTAGATAGGTTTGTAATTCCAGATAGTCTTCTTCAGTTTAATTCTTGTAATAACTAGAAGCCTTTCCTTAATTTTTCTGTAGGCTTTTTTCTAAAGAAATGATCTGTTTCTTACTTTGTCCTTCCACATAAATAACTGTTCTCCCCCTCTACTCTTTACTGTTTAGAGGCACTTTAGGACAGCTATCCTATTTCCTCTCTGTTTTGCTTTTGCCAAATTTTAGTCTGTTCCTCCATCTTTGGCTGAAGCAAATACTCAAATGGCCTAATCTGAATCTTTGTCCTCTTCTATATGTCTTTATATAAATTCAAATAGACACAAATAGATATCTACACATACATTAATAAAGACCTTTTTCTTTTCACTTTACACTTCCTTTTCCATCTCTACATAAGCCTAATTTCTGGTAACTTTTATTTACTCTCTTTTACCACAATCCAGTTCAAACAAATTGAGACAGTGTCATTTGCTACATCTCAACTATTTACTCTAGGATGTCTTTATACTTACTGGAGATAAACTGATGTTTTTATTCCAGCCCTTTCCGGAGTTTTACGTGAGTAAAAGCGATTCATAGCTGAAAAAACCTCTTGTTTCTCTCTTACTGCAAAAAGACTCTAGTGTGACTAACCCAGGCATAAACATACGTCATAGGCATCTATGTTTGGCCAGAATCATCCTACCCAATAATATCTAGGCCTTTCAGACACAGCCTTCTTCAGTGAATAATGCTTTGGGAGCCTTAAGCTCTCTACTTACTCCCGGTGCCTGTTACAGGTAGATATTCACCCAATTACCCTTGGAGATGTTCCCAACAGTCGTTCAAATTCAGCTCTCATTTCCTCAAAGCAAACCTACTTTTGAACATCACAGAAGAAAATAGCATTTTTCTTCGGTTAGCCTAGAACCGAAACCAAGTATTCACTAAGACCATGTTGCTACTTCCTTTGCAGGATAAATGAGAAGGATACACATGTAAGACAAACCCTGTATAATGCCTGTGTCAGTAATATCCTTACGTTCAGGTATGATTTCCAGGAGAAAGCGCTCTGAACTTCCATGGCTCCTTGGACACAACTTCTGACATCTGGCTTTACTGAGAGATGGAGTAATTAGTTCATATGATAAAGCTGTAGATATCTACCCATTCTTGTCCATGAGCACAAGATCAGGCAAGTCACCCATGGGATAATTTTACAGGAATGCATTTCTTTCTGTAAGGGCGAAACAAGATCATGAATAAAAACTATCTATACCCAAATCTGCCAGCTGGAGGCTTCTGAGCAAGACTAGTTTGTTCTATCAAATTAAATAGTCAGTGCATGAAAATTCCTAGTTGTAGGATTGATACCCATTTCTGTGCTACATCTGCTCCTCATTTTTTTTTTCCCACCTGTTTCGTCATGTCTTCAGCTGTTGGCCTACAATTATATTCACTAGCACTTTGGAGTTTTAGATTTCCTAGAGCTTCTAGTCAAATGATAACATATATAATAAGTGTTGTGGTTTAACCCCAGCCAGTGACTAAGCACTACACAGGTGCTTGCTCACTCTCCCCCAATGAGCTAGGGGAGACAATTAGACAGGTAAAAGTGAGAAAACTCGTGGGTTGAAATAAAGACAGTTTAGCAGCCACACACAAGCAAAGCAAAACAAGGAGAGCAAAACAAGTAATTCATTCAGCACTCCCCAGGAGCAGACAGGCGTTCAGCCATCTCCAGGAAAGCAGGGATTCATCACATGTAACTGTTACTTGGGAAGACAAATGCTATCACTCCAAATACCCCCCTTTCCTCCTTCTTCCCCCAGCTTTACATGCTGAGCATGATGCCATATGTTATGGGATATCCCTTGGGTAAGTTGAGGTCAGCTGTCCTGGCTGTGTCCCTCCCAATTCCCAGCCTACTCGCCGATGAGGTGGGGTGAGAAGCAGAAAAAGCTTTGACTCTGTGTAAGCACCGCTCAGCATTAATGAAAATATCCCTGTGTTATCAACAGTGTTTCCAGCACAAATCCAAAAAACATAGCCCCATATCAGTTACTATGAAGAAAATTAACTCTACCCCAGCCAAAACCAGCACAGTGGGAAAGAAGTTAATTTCCACCGAAGAATCAAAAAAAAAAAAAAAAAGGCAATCAGATTAGATTTCAACTGAGTGTCTGCAGTTAGCTCTTCTTCATACTTTTGCTTTTATAAACATCATGGTATTCTGCGGTGGCGATAAGAGAGGCCAGGTTCAGTGCCTGTGAAAAGAAAAATACTGAAAACAAATAGGACCTATGTCCACTCCAGGTCTGCATTTCACTCTTGCATGTGATCTCATCTTTACGAGGATTGTGGCATCCAAGTCAAATACCATGTCTTCTTGTAAGAATGATTTCCACTCTCATCATGCCAGGCATTTATTTGTCTCATGAGCTCTGTATACAGACTTGGTTCTCTGTATGGGAACATTAGCAATGAACTGTCATTTCAACAAAAGAAAAGAAAAAATAAAAAGCTTGGCAAACAAAAAAGTAATTACAACTACAGAAGACCTTTCTCTGTGTTTCTTCAATGAAAATTTGGATACTTACTATACTGTTACTTGAGGATGCTGTAGGGTGAAGTCCCTTCTCTAATGAAGACTCATAAAGGAAATGCAATCAATCCTAATAGGCATTTTCTTTTCCCTGTGATGAGAAGGAAGACTGTAGCAGCTAAATTCTCTGAATCGCCTGAGTTATTCTGGAATAAATCACCCACAACTCCAGAACATGTTAGCTCTGTAAATCTGTCAGTCATGATCAGCAAATTGTTAAACATTAGAATACAGAAGAATATGGCTTTGATACGCAAGCCCTTGATATAGGTGCTGCAACTTCAACACCAAAGATGTATGGTTTCTGCAAGCATGCGAGATGAAATTTTATACCAAAAAGCCTCCCCTGTTATTCCTTGAACACTTCTCAGCAAGGATTAGAATATACATATTTCATGCAAAAATCAGACATAAAAAACAAAATGGCTCTTATTTATGAGTAGGGAAATCCGAAAACCTAGAGCTGCAACCTTTACTTAATGCCAAGGCCATGAAAATGCAATGATCTACAGAAATTCACACTTTCGTCTCGGGGGGCATTGTTACAGGCTCAAAAAAGTCAAATTGCTGTTACTTGAGCTTGCAAATAATTTATACCTATCATTTGTCTTATAGTCCTAGCACCTAGCATTTTCCTGCGGTGCTGACCACCTACTTGTGGATATATGTTGCAGCAATCATGTTCTTGACACAGTCACTGAAAGAGAAGAATATGTTATTTGAGAGTATTTGAAATGTCCAGGACTAATCTGCCAAGCAAAAACTACAAGCTCACACACTGAAAAAAAATGCTGCTTTTCCAAAGTATTAAATCATAAGTTACAAAGTCATTTTTTCAAATGTAACAATGGACTACACAAACCAGCAAGGAATTACTGCTGATTTTCACTTATTTAATTCCTCTTAGCATTTAAATGAGTATAAAAAAAACTTTTAAGAAAGAATTTGCCAACATCTGTATGCCGTAACAAATGTAAGCATGGAAGTGCACATTTTAGGAAACATTATTCTTCTTATTGCCACTTTTGATATTTTAATGCTTTAAACATTAGACTTTCACAGCCTTTTCGTCATAAATATCAGAATGTTATCAGTCAACAAGAACTGAAATATATTCACAACCTGATCTTATCATTACCAACTGTATTGCAAAAGACACATTTTTCTGATGTCTTATATACATTTTCCTATGAGAAAAGATAGGGAAGATTTAAATTAAAAAATGCTTTACATCATGCAGTGAAATCTACACTTTTTAGTGCATATGATTTTCATTCCAGCACAATTGCTGCAAAATCCAAGCTGAAATCTAAATTAGAATTTTCTCTGTTAAACAGAGGCTATTTGCAATCATTCCAACATTTTCAAAACTTTGGCTGAAGGGACAAATGTGTCAGTATCTTTCTTCTTTAAATTTATGTATTAGAGGTTAGACAGAAAAAAAGAAAAACTCCTTAGATCATCAAGTTCATCCTGCCAATCTCTGTATCTATCATCTCATCTTGGGAAAGTACTGTAGATAGCCTCTGGGTGTTCTCTGCATAATATACTGGCAGAAGAGGGCCCAAAATTTTTGTTTTCTTACTACACATCACCAAAATAAACAAATAAAAAATCCCTCTGAACTGAAACTAAATGAAAAGAGAACTACAACCAGCTGACCTAAAAAAAGATCTGCAGGAGCTGTGTATTAGCTGAGTTTTGCACTCTTTCACTATTCATTTCTAACACAAAAGCTGATCTTAGTGAATTTACAAAGATGTCAGTCAGGGAAGTACAGTCCTATTTTTGGCATCAAGAGGAAAGAAGCATTAAAGTTTTATATAATGAAATAGCAACATTAGGTTTAGAGAACATAAGAATCAAAATAATCGAATGTTTCCCTAGGTTGAGTTTAATTCGTATCTGTGCCATCAGGAAAATACTAGTAAGAACATAGAGTTGTCAAATTGTTTCTGTCCCACTCCTTATCCTTCCCTGGCAAATTCAGAAAAGAAAATTGCTTCAAATCAAGCAGACTAGTATTTCTTCTTTGTTATTCAAATGGAGACCAGGACTGCTGAAAACAATTTATTTCCGCATACATTTCAATCATACAATATCAAATTTTATTTAAAAAACAAAGTAAAATAAACCCACAGCATATTTACTTTTTAAAAAACCTCCAATATTTTTATTTGTATAGAATACTGATTTTGAGGAGTGTCTCAAGTTTTTAAGAGATCATAGCCCCATTTTGTTGTAGCTCCAGAGAACCATAATTGTGGTTCAACCTCCTCAACATGCTTAGCCTCACAAGACAAGAAATGTATAGACCATCTGTGCCGCAAAGAAGATTCACAATGAAGCCAGTGGGAGCTAAATACAGCCCTTGTGTAGTTACATTCATTAATTTTCCAATGTTATTTTAGTTATTAAATCTCTGGATATTACCAAAGCTTTTATCTTTAGCTAAGTGTATCACCAAAATTATTATTGTATATTCTGTACAACACATATGCAGACGTATCAGCTAAAAAAAAAATAAACTCACCAATTTCAAGTTTCCCTGTTGGTAAACTCTGGAACTGGATGAAGGCTCTTACACTGTGATGAAAACCCAATATAAAATCTGAAAATTCCTTTGTCCTTTCATCAGCCCACGAGTATAATCAAGTGGCTTCTGGACCATCAAGAGGCAGGTTTCCCACCTAACAATCACATCTTTTGGCCCATACCATCTTTGCTTATCATTGAATGAGAAACTTATTCCTGGCTGGCAAAAGCTAAAAAGACAATAAGGACCTGAATCCAAAGCCTTGTGAATTTAATAGAAAAAATTCCCACTGGAATGAAGAGGCTGGGGAGGATCCAGCCCTACGCAGTTTACGATATATCTTCTAATCTGTATTTTAAGCCTAGTAGAGGTGGAATATAAAGTATACATTGTACATTATGATGTATGTTTAATATAACTCCAAGGCATTTCTTTGATTAAGGTACTGGAAATGTATGAAAGCAAAAGTAATGTTGTAATATAAAGCATGTAACCATTTATTTTAGTATATGTACCTACATTCACTGATAATACTTTCCTGAACTTTGCAGGCTGGCTTTAATAGAAAACAGTGATAAATGTCACTTACTAGACACTCTCCACTGATCTCATATCAAAAAAATTACAAAACACCAAAATATAAATTTACACCTCCAGTTTAACTTTTGCTTAAGACAAGAAGATGTCAGAGCTTCAGTTCACATAGGTTTTTTTCCCACCAAATGTTTCCAAATGCCAAAAGCTAACAAAACTAAAGCAAATCAGAATGCTTTCTGTTTTCAGATGAGATCTGCCTGGTTAAGAAATGCTGAAGGCACTACCAGAGAGTTTTATTGTAAACACTTGAAATGCTATTTTTGCTAGACCAAAAAAAAAAAAAAAAGCCAATTTCAGCCAGCTCCAGGATGGACTCACCACCTGCTAAAGCTGAGTCCATCAGAAACAGAAGCCTTAGAGGGTTCTATTTTCTTCTTTCCCATATATATTACCATAGCATTCAAGGTGTTTTTCAATGCTTAATATTATTACATAAAACTTGAATCTTCTCAAGTCATAACCATTTTCAAATGAGCTAAAAGAACCAAAAGTGGGTAGAATTATTGGAAGTCACTACCATATATACATCTAATTTAAATAAAATATCATTTCTGATGTTGATTCAGCTGTGACTTTAAATTACATAGTTTTTACTATGTAATACATATAAGTGCTAACTCTTACAACTGAAAAATTAAAGTAGATCTAACTGAGGTGGAAACATTTAAGAGGCTAAGGTATGGTTTACCTAAATATGAATAAAATCAAAGCTATAAATAAATAAATCTATATTAGAAACTGACAAGGTTAGTCCTGAAGATCATTTTGGGGCAATTGAAAAGCTGCTCCAAAACAAAATCGTATTTCTATGTATGTGCAGTGTAGCCTGACTATTGCAGTATCCTCCAAATGCAAGGCTTTTCTTTTTTTGCATGTGTTGCTGGGAAACAATCCAAGGCAAGAAAGCTTATTCTCAAAGAAACTCAAAGAACTTCATTTGTCTTGCAGATCTGCAGAGGAAATAATTTGGTGCTAACCAGTATTAGCAAAAAAAAGAAGAAAGACAAAAAAATATTAATCATGGGATCCCTCATGCATGCCCATGAAATGCTGTGGTGGGCAAAGCGTGCATTGTGTTCAGAACGTAACCATAGTGACCATCCGTCAACAGGTTACATGTTCCCTTGTCTTAAATCAAGTTTGTTGGCTTCATACAGTTAATAGCTTCAGAATGGATTTTTTTTTTTCCAACAACTTTAGCCATCCAGGCTAAGAGTAAATCTTCTGAAACTAGGCATGGTCCAGACTCTCCCTATAGCTAGGGCATTTCTAGGACACATCCATCTTAAGATGTGCATTTTGACATACCCATCAACGAGAACTGGGATAAATTTCTACCTGCAGGTGCCTTTTCTATGGGACACCAGATTTTAAATAGCTGAGGCAGATATGTCCTTTCAGGCCAATATGCACATTTTCTTTCTACATGTCAGCCTCACCCACAACATTCTCCAATGCAGGACAATGTGTTATCACCAGCTGCAGCCCAGTTCACTATCTACACAACAGTTTGTTACCATGCATGAAGGTGACCTGTAGAATGACATGATGATGTAACTACAAATTGCAATGCAATACTGCTGCTGGAGACAGAAAGAAGCATTCCCAGGCAACAAAATTTCCAAAGTTTTAAGTGTTTTTAAGGGGATTGGAGCAGAGCATTTAAAACAATTGCTATAAACTAGAGATGTGAATTTAAGCCATGTCATGAACTCCTGCAGATTTGCCCAGGAATCTCAGCTGTAAATAGCTTCTTCATATATAGCAACTTTGTGCTGATGTTCCAAAGCAAGTGGGTGTGACACCAGCCTTATCAATTCTTTTAGCTACAGACACTAACTCTCATTAATCTCATATACTACATAGCCTGGTATGACCCATGGACTTTGTGATCTTGGTAACAATCTTCAAACAGCTTTGCATGTGAATATTAATATACAAAAAAAGAAGGGGTCAGCCCAACGTGAAGCTAAATTCTCTGCAGTGTTTTAGAGATCAGCGTAAAGGGATCTTACTTTAACATGTCTAGAGTCATATTAATTATTATGAAACTTTTTACCTCCTGCACATCTCCCTGGGACATGGAGGTTTGAGGACAGTTGATCCCCTTTTGATGAGTTCAAACTTTGTAGCTACATACCCCTATGGGTATGCCTGCCTGTCTCGTTTCAATTGATCCATTGATGTGGCAGGAGGTGTCAGTGCAGCCAAATCCACTTTTCTAAGGAAAACATTCCTTAAACTTCTTATTATATGCATGTTTTATCTGAATGCCATTTTGCAAACTAATGAGAAACAGAAATAAGCATTCATTCCTTTTTGTGGAACAGATCTGGGGGAAGAGGGGGTTATGCTGGCCATGGTGTCTGGATGTTGATTTACCTTCTATTTTAAGGGCATCTAAAATTGCTGCAGGATCTCTCCTTATGTATTTCTCATTAGTATTTGTGTCAACTGTGTAAACAATTAATTAACTAAATGAGATTTTTTTTTCTTCATTATTTACCCCTATTTTTCACTTCCTTCCCCTACTTGTCACAGGTTGAGATCATCTCCAGAAAGCAGAGCTTTCCCCCTTGCCCATGCTGAAGGAGACAGCCCTTTCAAAGCATGTGTGCCAGTATCGTTTGAAATCCAGAGACTACGACAAAATGTGCGTATGTAACACAACTTGTTCCCTGCATAACCTTGTCGTTGCCAGCTTCATGCTGACAATCACGGATTAACTCAGCCCCAGCACATGTCTGAAGTGAATCACAGTGTGATGTCTGATTCCTCAGCAACATTTCACAGGGACCAGATTTTTAATTTTAACTGCAATTTAGGTAAGTAAATGTAAACATACTGTAAGATTCAAATAATATACTGTACATTAGACTCCCAGCTGCAGCCTTGTCATATTATCCTTCATAAACTTCGCTCAAAATCCAGAGGGACTCTGGACTGCTTAATTAGTTAATTTCTGTTTTGATTTGAAAGAAGAAAGTAAACCTTTTGGAAATGAATTCATCAATTCAAACTGCATAACAGGCTTTATTGAAATGCAGTCTGCAATGTTTTTAAGTCAGCCTCATCACTGAATGTTGGGACTTATCTTAATTATGGTTGGTTGTAATACTGTACTTATATTAATAATGTTCTTATGTTAAAGAGATTTTTTTGACCTTTTGGAGTGCAGAAATCAATGAGAAGTTGATAAAGCCAAGTTCATTGCTGCCTAAAGTAAAGCAAGCCTGATTTGTTTACTTACCTAAGCCTTCATCTGTCAGACCCATTCTGAAATGATTTATAGACCTCTACCCAATGAAATCATTTAAAGTAGATTAGATTCAAGGAACAATCACCTCTAATATGACAAGCTGATGGGGGCTGACAGGTAACCAAGTTGCTCTGGATGGCAAACAAGTTCCTGAAATTCTGATTAAATTAAAATATTAATGGTACCACTGGGAAAATAAGATTGAATCATGTTAGGCGAATTCAGTATTAGAACCAAAATGCAAATAGAGAATCAGTCTGTGTGAAGAAAGCCAGCTGAGGTACCAAGGGAAGTTACCTCCAGTAAACGAGAGAGCAGGAAGTGAATTCAAATGAAAAGCATTGTGTCAAGAGCTCACCTTCACCTTTCTGAGGTCTCTGAAACAACAAGGCCTAACAGGCTCTGGGGTTGGTCTGAACACTTTTGAGAGGTTACATATTTATTTGGACTTGCAGCCTAGTACTAATGAACAACTCCTGCTTTCCTAAGGTTATAAGGTTATTCTTTGAAGCACTGATCCATGCTTTTTTCCCCTTTTTTTTATGTTTATTTAGTTTCTGTTTTCAATCCTGTACATTAAGTGGCTCTGGCTGCACTCTAATTGCTATATAACTAAATGTATTGACACTGCCTGCTTTGGGATCTGCATTAATTTTGACATACAGGGTAATTAAATGTGCTATTCGTCTCACGTACATTAGGGAACAATAGATGCCTTATCTGCCAGACATGCTGAAGTGTGCAATTACAACATGTTAAGAGTAGTTATGTTTTGCTTCACAACACCTTTTATTAAGGTTCTTTGAAGTATCTTTAAATGTTTCTTAATAGCAGCTGTGAAGTAAAGACTATCCATCACAAGTAATACTGATGGGATTTATCTCACCATACTTTAGACAGGGTAGACATCTTCATCTGATCTAATTGCTTAGCCCCCCCTTTTTAGTCAGCAGCAAAAAAGACCTGCTTATAGATTGCCAGTCATCTGGTCTGGTTTTTATAGTTGCGTTTGGCTGCAATAAACTGCAACTTGGACACACACCCCCACATACACACCATTCTGTATCTTCCAGGGGGAAGAAGCTTGGTAGAGGCAGCAGGAAGCACCTAGAGGAAATGGTAACTGCATTCACAGTGCCTCTCTAAATAGTAAAGTGCCAATTTAGTTTCAGAGCAACAGAGTTCTGCTTTTTCCAAGAAAGTACTGTATAAATTATGGCGGCAATGGTTAGTCCAATGAGATCCACAGCTAGAGGAAGAATGTGATTAACAGGAAAGCAAAACAGCAGCAAGACAGCAGCAGAAGGAAAGATCCTCCTAGAGACCCTTATCTACAAGGAAGGTTAGGTTTTCCAGACCAAAAAAAAAAATTGTTATGCAGTATGGAAGAGGTGGAAGTAAGGACAGGACATGCATGAAGAACTGACCATGGTGGGGTAAAAATGAGAAACATAAAGTGGTTTTATCATCTCAATGGGAAAAAAAAAAAAGGTCAAGAAAAGAGTACTGCCAGGAGAATTCCCTTGACAATGGATCAGCTCACAAAGGTATTATTTGATGAGTTTTGTGACTGCAAAAAAAAAAAAGAGGTGATGGAGACTTGGGCAGAAGAAGATGCTGCTGTTGTTTTCTGACCTGACACCAACAAGGAGGGAGGAATTTATTTACATTTCAATGCCACAAACAATGGTTATGTCAACACTCACATTACTAGTTAAAACCTATTCGATTCTAGCTGGACTGTTGGGACTGCTGCAGTGTAATCTCACCAGTGGCAATACTAGAGTGAAAATGACCAACAATCAAAAGAACCTGAAGCAGTTTGATGGAGCCAAGAGACTGAGGTGCACATGGAGTCTGGGGGAGCACCAAGACACAAATGCAGCATAAGAGAAAGAAAAAGTGCCCCACTGATTGCTTTAGAACATACAAGTAATGGGTAACCAGTTTGACAACCAGCATATTCTGGTTTGAAAAAATAATTGACTACTCCAATTCTTAAAGAAATAGAGAAGCACCTTCGTCGCTACTAGAAAAAAAAGAAAAAAGTAATTTTAAGAAGGAAGAGGCAGAACAAAGTCATCTTGTAAATATATGACTTGCAGATTATCTACAATGTCTCACAGTTTGTAGGTACTGTGGTAATAGGGAGGAAGTTTAAGCTTAACAGCATTGGAGCTTTTGTGTTCTTACCACACAGGACAGATGGAAAAAAAGTAGAAAACAGCAGAATATAGTAGTGTATAACCTATTCTAAGAGCATTGCTGGGAAAAAATGCTAGCTACTCAGAAGTTTAACTCATGCTATTAGGGAAAAGGAGAGTAGAGCTCACACAATGCACATTTTATGTATATTACCCAGTGTCCGAAACAAATTCTCAGATATCTGTGAATCATTATTTCCACAGTTCAACTACTTCTGTCTATACAGTGTGGTTCTAAGACACAGGAAAACCTCCTTTGGCCATATGGGCAAAGCACCATGGGAAAATACCATTTTCCTACACTTGCTCTCCAGCCAATGATCTTGTTATGTTGTAAATTGTGATGGGACACTATGTTCAAGGTTTAAAAAAAAGTAGGCCCAAGTCTTCATTTCCTAATAATGTTAGAAATTGCTTTTCTCTCAGATTTTCAACATGTTTCATCAAGCCATCATTTCATGAGTGCTTTGAAAATTATTCAATGTCCTTGGGTACCTAAACAGATACCAGGTTCTTTGAAGTTTTTATTTTTAACAGGTTTGACCTCTAGGTACATTTCACATTGTAGTAATGGAAGTGTGTCTGTAAGGTATTATTTCTAGTCTTGCTATATTTCTGCTGTTCAAGACATTAACTACTTAGTCATTAATTTTGGTCCTATCACTGTCTGACACATGTCATACAAGACAACTCTAAAAGTCCAGTTTCTCTTAAAAGCTTCAAAACTAATACAGTCTAATATTTTGACAGTTAGCTTCGATATCTTTACACCATTAATCCTTTATTACATGAAAAAGAGCAAAGCATCTTTTATGTAAAATTCAGAGCAAACAAGTGCAAGCAGGATGTAGCAAGTATGAGCATTTCTCCAGTAAAAGCTTGAGCAAGAAGATGGGGGCAAACTTTCAGAGTAAATAATCAGGATACTTCACGTATAAGAACAACCAGCAAAGGGATTTTTGAGAGAACTCAAGTTGAGAGTTAATGCAAATTTATGTTTCAAGTTTAAACTTTTCCCCTGAACTTTCTTTTTAAAATGTGAAAATTTTAATGAGACAGAAATAGCACTGTCTTGAGCATTCCCTGTGAATGTCCCCATGAACAAATTCTTCCTTCTCCTTTCAAGAAGATGGATAATATTCTGGCTGTATTGAAAATCTTTAAGACTTAAGTTATGTCCCGTATTCTTAATTCTCACTTTCTCTCTCTCTTTCTCCACATAGATCTAAATAATATATATCTATACATGAACACATAAAGGTGTGTACATATTTAAGTGTCTATGCACCTATCGATATATAGCATGGACATATCTTAATAACTATTTATCTGCCTACCTAACTGTAGTTGCAGAGGGTTGATTTTTTTTGATTAAGATGATAATATTCTGTTACTTTCATGCAATAGAAAACTGAGGATATTATTAGTACCAAAAATAATATACCCTGAAAGATCTGGTGGTCATGGCTAAATATGTATCTTCTGTTTGTGGTAGATTTGATGGTTGTCTTATATCTAAGATCTTTATGTGTAATCAGAATAGTCAGGGGTGTATGGTATTTTTTTTCTGTCCATTATACAGCACAGACTGCTAGTATATGTTTTTCCACATGGTTCCTATCTTTTATACACTGAGACCCCATGCATAGACTGAAAGCATTGAAAACATGTGAGTAGCTGTTGTTGACACTGGGTAAGTATGGAATCCATATATTAAATTTCAACATCAACTATACAGGCCTGAATTTCCTGTGGCTTTGGTTCTAGTGCCCTAGTAATGTTTATGCTATCGATATTAGCTTACATAACATTCAAGCTTTCTACCTAAGGGTTGGGTAAGATTAAACTGTTTGCCATTCTAGCAGAAAATTTTCTAACTTTTGCCAAAGCTCCAAATACTACAAGACTGCTTCATGGAAATATAAAGAGGGACTGCATTTATAACATATCCTGAATCTCAGCTACTTTAGCTAATGACTCACTGTCCATGGTGCATTCCAAACAAAAAACAGTCCACTGTTGTTTCAAATGGCAGATTTTTTTTTTTTTTTTTTTTTGTCTGATCTCACCATCTTGTGATTTACTTTGTCATTTATGTCTGGAATATCTGTGTGTTTCATATAAAATCAAGCACAGTAGCCTCAAGCTTCTTTCCTCATAAATTTTCGTCCTTGAAACAAAATTCAGCTTGAAAAGAAGAGTGTTTGTTGACTGATCAGGCAATGCTGGTAGAAATCACTAAAAATATTTGAGCTCTCCAAGTGCCTTTTGTGGAGAATTCTCTCTTAAATGCAGAGGCTTCACAGCATTTCTTAAGGCAGATAGGTTTTGGATCCACCTGGGATCCTTTCTAATAAGATCTTAGAAACATATAACATGCCCTCCCTTTTCTGCAAATGATCCACCCTCAGTTTTGTTATCTTCCCTAGGAATTAGACTTGACTTTAGCTGAAGTTCATTCCATAAATTCTTGGGAAAATTAAGACTGAGATTAGAACCAAAAGCTGGCACCGAAAGGTGACTGGCTGGTGTAAAGATCTGAGCATAGGCTTACCAGAGCAGAAGGCATGAGGAAATGAGGCAAGCTGCATCAACTGTAGCCTTTTGCTTCAGTTTTGCTTTCAAATCAGTGGTACAACTGTGGTTGTACAGGGAAGAAATGGCAAACATACACGTGCTGCAGCCAAATCATTGCCTGAAAGGAAAGGTCAAAGTCACCTGTGATGCGAGATGGGGAAAGGTGTTCCTGGAAATTGGTCCCAAGCCTTAATTTTTTGGGTGGTAGTGGGTGTCCATTTTACCTCAAACCTTTACCATAATATTTGATGCTTTTCAAATAATTTTGAATCATTTTCTTTAAATCAACAATTTTAATATGAGTGTATTTTTTGTACAAACATTTTTAAAAGTGCATAATTCAGGGAATGTAGGTAGAGCAACTAAGCTTAAGATTCTGAATATAAAAACCTGCAGTCGGATATTTCGGTGAAACTCTCTGTGTTAAAATAAAATCAAGTTTCTTCATAGCATTATAGGACTATAGGTTGTAACCTATAAGCTACACGTCTAGTCATATTTATTCATAAATCCACCTCTGGTCTGGTTGCTATATTAATACAGGTCTGTCTGGCAGAAACTACTTCCTTAGACCTTTTGAATGTGAACTTTAATTTGCAAACATCATTCTCCTTTATTCCCAGCCTTTGACTTGTAGCAGTACCTAGAATAACTGATACTTATCTAACTGAATTCATATAATTATTGAGGTTTCATACTTAACCTTGATGATTTTGTTGTAATACAATTGTGAAGGAATATCACACCATAGTAGTTAGATGTGGTCTGAGTCAGATTCTGCTATCTAATAATTCTGCCCTTGACTGATTAGAAAAATATTGATTTATGGAATTTTTGATTGGTTGTCTTAGAGATTCTCATGTTCACTAATCCATTCCTTAAAATAAATAAACTTTCATATGCTCTTTCTTCTCTCTTTGGATCTAGGATACTTTCAATCATGCAAATAAATCCTGATGATTTCTTTTAAATATTTATTGTCCGTTTATATAGCATTTGCTTCTAACTCTGCCATGAGGGGAACAACTGTTGCTGTCTTCCAGCTGGTATGATCTGTCCCCTAAGCAAGCTGGTTTTCTGACAATATTGACACTGATTTTAAATGTATGTCATGTCATTATTTGCTTGTTACTACTGTTTCTAGTGGTGGGTGTTTTCCAGACACATGCCCAAGAAAGTGTGAAAACTGATCATATTGACATGTTTTGCCAAATATTGCAATTCTGCAGGCAAACTCTGGTGATTTTCTTGGTGCCCAGCTCTCCACTACTCCCAGCAGCAGATGCACAATAAGCTATGTGAGCTAGATCCTGTCCCACAGCTGCTTAATCAACCCAAGGGGTTAATTAAAACAAATTGTGTTGCATTGCCCTGATAAGAACTCAAACCCACTACCGGTCTCTTAGTCCTGGAATAACCACTGGTTCTTATGCCTCCCATGCTACAGTTCTAGGAGTGTGTTTTCTGCTACTTAAACTATTGAATCTTGATCAGCATGATCTCACCCTTCCTATACAATTTGTCTCAAGGACTGTAAGTCACCCTTTAAATACACTGTCAAAGAAATAGTGTCATAATAGAGTTAGAAGAATATAGTCCATTCTTCTGCTCCAAAATAGGATCAACAAAATGTAAAACATGCTTAACAGGTAATCTGTTCCCAACAATATCCAGTGATGGAAGTTGTCTTAGCTTGTGTCCCAGTGTACCAGTAACTTTGACCAGCTTCTTTCCCCTCACTGATTACTCTGGGTGTCCTGGGGCAGAGCTTGTGCTTTCACACTCCCTTTGCACACATATATAAAAGGAGTCCAGATTCTTCGAAGTATACCAGAATGGTATTGCTCTGTCCCTCCCTTGTCATCATTTTTTTTCTCAGTTGGGAATAAACCTTTGCCAGTGGTTTTATTTCAGTCAGCACCTGTGGGATTCTCATGTAGATGATGAACTGGACAGCCTCACTCCTCGGCACCAGGGATAAAAGCTCTTCTGCTCTCCTTACCTCTGGCTTATAGATTTTGGACATCTTTTTCTTTTTAAATTACATTTTGCATTCGGGAAAACAAAATGTGATTTAAGAGGAGTTCAGATAACAAAACTGGGTGCATCCTAGTTACCTCCAAATTCTAGTCCGTAGAGGTTTTTACAGTTGGCCAGTGTTATTGCAAGGGCAAAGTGGCATAGTCTCTAGGCCTCATTGCAGTATAAACATCAAATTCTATTATCAGCAGTCACAGCATGGTTCTACATTATAAAATATAGACTATAGCTGCAATAATAACTGTAGAAGTATAGAATATGAAAGCAATAAATATAAATGTTTCTGAGAAAGCAGTTATTTTCTCCATGCTCTGCAGAATTCAAATCAGTTTCCTACTAACTTTGTCCATTGTTTTCCATGACCCTGTACCTGATCTTCTGGTAATGGCTCCATTCATCATAATGAGTCCAAATGTCCTGGAAATATATTCTTGTCCAGATGGAGAACATTTGTAAAGTAGCAGGTATATGAAATACATATATTTGTATATTTATGTGTATGCTGAAAGGTAAAATATTCATAATCCACTAAAGAAAGCTTAGGCCTTTCTTAAAATAGGGTAGCTTTAATGAAAATAACTGTGATATGAACTTTGCTTCCAGCTGCCTTTGGTAGATTAAAGGAAGGGCATACAAATAAAGATATTAACATGTTATTAATGTTTACTGTTGAAATATGTATATATGAGTTGTGCTTCTTCATACATTATGTAATGTCTAAATTACACAAATGTGAGGGACTTTAATAAGTCCTCCGCATGGTTTCATCGTTTAATGTAATTTTGCTACATTCTAAATGAAGCAGGGAAAAGTCACTGTTTTCAGCAATGTTAAAAATTGTTTTACATGCAAAAGAAGCTAAAATGTAACACAGTGAAAATATTGTAGGTAGCATTGCATTAAGATCATTGGTCATTTTTTCTTAATAAAATCAGTGTGCATGGACAACTGAAACAAAACTGTGATGAAAAATGACACAAGTGTCCAACAGAGGAGAAGCAAGGAAGGAAGGTTGATTAGCAGTAAATCTGCAATTGAAATATGCTGTCTGTAGAAGGTAAATTGTTCGCTGTCAATATCTGTTCCTTTATTTTTTTAATTCAAGTTATTCCAAGTAGTGCATTTATTGAGCCATAGTGGTGAGTGCTGGATTGACGGCAGAGGTTTAGTCCAGCTCTGGGCAACAATTGAGGGAGATATCTGGAACAGCACCCAAGAAACAAAATGCTGTTTTGAAGCTCATGCTGCATGGATGATGACTACAATGAAAATTTTCCTTGATGGGCACTTCAGAGTTAGGAGCACTCTGTAACAGCTCTTGGGGAATTTTAAACATGTCATCTAGTTTTATTATTTAATTATTGGTTTAGTAGATGTCTTTCAAGTAGCAGTAGACTTGGCAAAGCACATGCTTCTCACAACACTGGGAGGACTGGGAAAGGGGAGATTAATGGTTTTAATACACATTAATATATTAGTCCATACTTTCTTACTAATTTATTTTGTAGCTATGAACATTTAGTATCTTTACAGAACAGCTGTTGCAAACCAAATAGACTCTGTTGCGACATGGGATCTGGTTTAGAGAATTTACATAACAACTGATGAGAGAGCACAAATCAAAGGGTGTTTGGCCATCAATTTCAGCGACACCACAAATGTGCTTTTGTATCTTTCTGTACTGTCCCCCACCCCTGGGCTGGGGAAAGGGGAGTGGATACCCACAGGAGACCAAAACAATCTTCAACATGTCTAATCTCCATGTTATAAAGACCCTTTTGCTAATCCAAAACTCATACTTTCTTAGATAAAAGTAACTACTTTTGTATCAAAATCATTCAGAGCAAAACTCAGTCTTTGCATACACATTGCAGTTCTCTTACTGATTTCAAAGGGAATACAGCTTATGAAAAGTGTACAGAAGTATATATATATATATTATATATATAAAGTAATTTATATATATATATAAAGTAATATTCAGAATACACTGCAGGCCAAAAAAAATAAAAAAGGTTGGCTTAAAACATAAGTTAAAATTTATTGCTTTTACAATCTGTCATTGTCCTGGGTTCAGCTATAGCAGTCATTTTCCTCCTTCTTAGTAGCTGGTGCAGTGCTGTGTTTTTTAACTTTCAGCCTGGGAACAACGCTGATAACACTGATGTTTTCAGTTGTTGCTAAGTAATGTTTACTCCAACCAAGGACTTTCTCAGTCTCATGCTCTGCCAGAGAGGAGGGGAAGCCGGGAGGAAGCAGAGACAGGACACCTGACCCAAACTGGCCAAAGGGGTATTCCATACCACAGCACGTCATGCCCAGTATATAAACTCAGGGGAGTTACCCAGAAGGCCCAGATCACTGCTTGGGTCGGGCTGGGTATCGGTCGGTGGGTGCTGAGCAATTGTATCCTCTCCCCTTGTCATTTCCCTTATCATTATTGTTATTGGTGATAGCAGTAGTGGTTTCGTATTATACCTTAGTTACAGGACTGCTTTTAACCCGTGGGAGTTACATTCTTCCAATTTTCCTCCCCATCCCTCTGGGAACGGGGGGAGGAAAAAGGGGGGTAGTGAGTGAGTGGCTGTGTGGTTCCGAGTTACCGGCTGGGCTCAAATCACGACTGTCATGATTTCAGAAACGCGGCTTGTCCTACGTGTTCCAAATTTGTCATATTCACCAGGCTAATGGGAGAAGTAGGATTTTTGTTAAGTCATAATGTAGTTTGCTTCCAATTATTTTCTGAGACTCTGTCCTTAGACCACCTGACATTACCATTTATCAGGCAATAAACTCAAGGTAGCGTAGCTGTTTCAGTGGTGAACAATCAGGAAGTGCTGGCTTCAAAATGCAGTTCAATCTGAAAAAAAATGAAAAAGCAGCGCTGCCTACAAAAAAATATTCTGGTTTTAGTGAAATCACTCAGAGCTTTTAGATGAGATTTCCTCCTCCTTTCTCTTTTCCTTGAATATAATCAGCTAGAGGAGTTATGTCCCCTTCCACTGGGGTGGTTCTGTGGAAGTTTGATGTCTTAGATCAAAGAAAACTGGAAGTGTAGAATTAGCTAATATTTTAAAAATAAATGTCAGTAGAAATTTTTAATCATTGTAAGAAGTTGTTTCACTTAGACTTTCATAAAAAGTCTTAGATTAGTGTCTTTTCCTTTCTCTGTCACAGTCACACCATCCCTAATTATGACGAAGCGCCAACACCCTTGTCATTAAGCTCCTGCTAAGGTAATTGGAAAATTGGAGGGGGTAGGTTGGGAATATTATGAAATGCTCCAGCTCTTTCTCTACAGTGACAAAAGAAATTCAGTTCTGCTATAAAATGCTTACAGGTTCATCTTGATGGTGAGGGGGATGTGGGGGATGTATGCAGATGTGAAGGTGAAAACAGCACATGAATATACAGAGAAGTCTGAAAACATGCATCAGGAGCCACTGGAAAAAGTCTTACAGGATGGTGAGTGAAGGGGTTTCAGTGGCTGCCAAAGGGCAGAGACAGAAGTGGAGGGAAAGGCTGAGGGTGCTGCACAACCCTAAACTGTCCATCGGAATGGACAAACAGTACCTCAGGTGTGTTTCATCTGGTTAAAATCACTGCTGAAGTGCTGAGGAAATTAACAACGGTGCTCCATTTCCCTCTGGTTTGTGCATTTCTTCACAGCTTAGGTACCATATCCTAGGCAGCCCAGTCTTGGGGACCCTCATACCAAGTCAGAACAGTGCTTCTTCAGTGGTTTAGGAGAGGAACAGTATCTCTGAAACTCAGCATGTGCAAAAGCGAACAAGCAGGAATAATGTAGGTTCCTTTTCATTACAACCCAGAGCGAGCAGATCTTAATGCAAAGAAGGGTTCTTCGATGTGGAAGAAGAGCAGAAAAATTTTCATTATCTTCACTGAGGCACAAGAGTTTACGAGGCCTACAAAAGAATAATGGAAAGAACAAGAAGTTGCCAGAACAGCTGCAAAGAAGGATTGCTCAAAGATGCAACTGAAAAAAATACCTGTACAATAATTAATTAAGCTTCAAAATGTCCCTCTGAGGTAAGTAAGTATTATTAAACAAGAATATACTGGATTAATTAAGGTTTGCAGGGAAAAGAAAGGGCAGAGAAAAAAAAAAACAAGCTGAACAAATTAATGCTAGCCAAAGGGGTAAGGAGAATAAGACTCCTACAGACAGAATCAAGGAAGAAACATATTGTAGGAAGAAAACATACCCATTAATAATGGAGCCATTATTGGAACTGATTGCCAATGCTTTCTTCATTATTGGAGCTGATTGCCAATGCCTCCCTAAGGGAGGGCAAAGATGCCAGACTCTTCGCAGGGAGGAGGAGGAGGTGGGAAGGGCATTACATCTTTGCTTAGCTTATCTTTTCCTTTTTGCTGACATTCTGTCAGGCAATCACCTCATTTTCAGGTTTCCTTCAGGAAGTGTTTTAAGGAAGGCTTTAGAGATGCAGGCTCAGGACACCTGCAAGGTACCTCTGGGACTCGGTCTCTTAACATGGCAATAACTGTCCCTGTAGCACAGATATTAAGTACTTTCATGGGGTTTTCATGGGTGCTGCCAACTTAATACTACAGCTATCACTGCCAAGAGATAAGAGAATCACCAGGCCCACGCCTCTTTAAATTCCAAAGGTAATTGATTTGACCAGGACATGGAAGGTCAAGCATTCCCATTAACAATAAAAATAACTTAAAAGCCAAAAACCTATGTGCAATTTTCTTGGTAAGAGAAGGACAGACAAAACGTAGTATGTCAGCCACCGTCACTTACCATACAGAAGAAGAGCCTTAGTAGGATGCTGCTAAATAGGTATACTGGATCTGGTTGGGATGGAGTTGTTTTTCTTCATAGCAGCCCATAGGTGCTTTATTTTGGATGTATAACTAAAACAGTGTTGATAAAATACTACTGTGGAGCAGTATTTTGTTGGAGTATACTGGAGTATACAGCAGTATACTGTTGGAGTTTTCTCGTTTTCCTACACTGCTCCTCCCATAAGCGGGCTGGGCACAGGCAAGAGCTTGGAACTCTAAGATCTAAGAAGACACTGGACTGATACTTGTTGAAAGTGGTCATCTGATTAATAGGGATGAACACAAAACATAGGCATGCAATGCTTTTTTTTTTTTTTTCCCTGTCTTTAATAATACTGATAGACCTCAGGCTTCCCAGTCCCCTGACTCAGAAGACCACAAGTACAGGAACAGTGATTTTTCCATTTGGGGACACCAAAATTAGAAGAGAACAGCTGTATCAGCTGCATGTTCACAAGTTCAAGGGGCTGGATGGGATTCATCCAAGTGTACTAAAGGAGCTAGCAGATGTTGTAGCAGGATGCCTCTCAATCATCTACCAAAAGTCTTGGGAGTTTAGGGAGGTCCCTGAGGACTGGAAGCCGGCCAGTGCTATTCCAATTTACAAAATGGGTGTGAAGGAAGATCCAGGAAATTACAGACCTGTTAGTTAACCTCAGGTCCTGGAAAAATTATGAAGATCATACTGGGTACTCTTGAAAGGTATTTAAAGAATAATGTAATCATTAGGCACAGTCAACATGGCTTTACAAAACAGAAGTCAGCAAGGCCACCTGCCCAGTGGATGAAGGCAAGGTGGTGGATGTAATTTTCTGGATTTTAGCAAGGCTTTTGATAGTGTCCCTCACAGCATCCTTCTGAACAAGTTGTCCAGCTGTGGGATGAGTGAGTTCACAGTGCACTGGATGAAGAAACTGGCTGAAAAGCAGAGCCCAAAGGGTTGTAGTGAATGGGGTTAAATCTGGCTGGTGACCAGTCACCACTGGTTTTCCTCAGGGCCAGTTCTGTTCAATATATGTATCAATGACCTGGATGCAGGATTTGAATGCACCATTAACAAGTTTGCCGATGATACCCAACTGAGAGTGGATGTTGACTCTTTTGAGGGACAGGAGGTCTTGCAGAGTGATCTAGATAGATTGGAGCATGGACTATGATTAATGTGGTGAAATTTAACAAGTTGAAATGCCAGATTCTGCACCTGTGACAGAGTGAAGCCAGACATGAGTATTAACTGGGAGAGGAGTGCCTGGAGAGCAGCAGATCGCTGCAGAAAGGTATCTGGAGGTGCTGGTCGGCAGCAGGCTCCATAGGAGCCAGCAGTGTGCCTTGGCAGCCAGGAGCGTAAACCGCCCCCTGGCATGCATCAAACAATAACCAGCTGGTCAAGAGAGGTGATTATCTCACTGTATTCAGTGTCTATGCAGCCTCACCTTGAGTACTGTGTGCAGTTCTGGGCCCAGCAATTGAAGAAGGATGTTAAAGGTACTTGAATGTGTCCAGAGGAGGGCAACAAAGCTGGTGAAAGGGCTGGAAGGAATATCTCTACAGCTTCCTGAATGGACATGGAGAGTGAGGTGCTGAACTCTCCTCCTTGCAATCCAGTGACAGGACACATGGGAGGTTTAGACTGGACATTTCGTTACTGACAGGGTGGTCAAATACTGGAACAGGCTTCCTAAAGAGGTGGTCAATGCCCCAAGCCTGTCAGTGTTTAAGAGGCATTTGGACAATGACCTTAATAATATGCTTTAACTTGTGGTCAGCCCTGAATTAGTAAGGTCCAGATGGCCTAGATGGACTAGATGATCCTTGTAGGTCCCTTCCAGCTGAAATCTTCTCTTCTCTTCTCTTCTCTTCTCTTCTCTTCTCTTCTCTTCTCTTCTCTTCTCTTCTCTTCTCTTCTCTTCTCTTCTCTTCTCGTCTCTTCTCTTCTCTTCTCTTCTCTTCCCTTCCCTTCCCTTCCCTTCCCCTTTCTCTCTTCTCTTCTCTTCTCTTCTCTTCTCTTCTCTTCTCTTCTCTTCTCTTCTCTTCTCTTCTCTTCTCTTCTCTTCTCTTCTCTTCTCTTCTCTTCTCTTCTCTTCTCTTCTCTCTTCTCTTCTCTCTTCCCTTCTCTTCTCTCTTCTCTTCTCTTCTCTTCTCTTCTCTTCTCTTCTCTTCTCTTCTCTTCTCTTCTCTTCTCTTCTCTTCTCTTCTCTTCTCTTCCCTTCCCCTTTCTCTTCTCTCTTCCCTTCCCTTCCCTTCCCTTCCCTTCCCTTCCCTTCCCTTCCCTTCCCTTCCCTTCCCCTTTCTCTTCTCTCTTCCCTTCCCTTCCCTTCCCTTCCCTTCCCTTCCCTTCCCTTCCCTTCCCTTCCCTTCCCTTCCCTTCCCTTCCCTTCCCTTCCCTTCCCTTCCCTTCTCTTCCCTTCCCTTCCCTTCTCCTTTCTCTTCTCTCTTCTCTTCTCTTCTCTTCTCTTCTCTTTTCTCTTCTCTTCTCTTCTCTTCTCTTCTCTTCTCTTCTCTTCTCTTCTCTTCTCTTTCTTTTCTCCTCTCCTCTCTCTCCTCTTCTTTCCTTTTCCTCTTTTTTCTTCTTAAAAGTTGTCATAAAGCTGAAAGATTCTTATTATTGTGTTTGCAATTCAGAGTTGTTTGACACACTTGTGCAAACAAATTGCAGCTCGTTGTTTTTGCAAACACTTTTCTGCAAATGTTCATTTAGGGAATTAATTATTCTCAAATCATGTTTTGATGTTTGTAATCATTCACCTACTTACGCACTCAGATGCCATGATGATAATTAGGAAGATATTGTTGTTTCTTTTCCCCAACTGGATGACCTAACATGAATAGACAGAAGAAGTGCCTCAGCAATACACTGGGGCTCATCATTTTCCTAGGGAACATGTGGAGAAAGAGAAAAAGGTGAAGATACTCTAAGCAAAGTAGAACTGCAGATTTGGTGGTATTTCATATTTGTCTGCATTGTCAAATGAAAAAAAAAAGCTGTAAAATATTTTCATTTCAAGAAAGTTGTAAAAGCTGTTTACAATATTTTCAACTATACAGTATGATTTTCCATTCACAATCTAATTATAATCATGGAATGTACCAACCAGGCTTTGGCTGTATAAAAATAGCCTTCCAAAGGTATCTCTAACATTTGATTGTTTGAAGTCTGGCCAGAGAACAAAAGTGGCATACATTCTTTATTTTCAACTTCGAAAACATCAATACCTGTGCAGTAAAAAAATTTTGTGAAGACAAATTTTGGTAATTGGTATCATAATAGTTGTACTAGCTATTATAACTTGTACTGGCAAATCTTTACAAATTAGGCTACATCTTTGAATAATCCTAAAAGGCAAATAATTGTTCCTTTGTATGTGATGCATATGCTTATGGCACTTTTGGCTTTTCGGTCTACAGGAAGGAAGAAGTTGCTTTTTCATTTAATAAATTTGGTGGATTTGTTAATTAGAGAAAATGTAGAAGTTGCTGCTTTCTGTTACCGAAAACCACACTCGAAACCCAAAGAAGATCCAAAGAAGAGAGCATCCCTAATCACTTAACAGCTACTTACATTTTTACAGGCTTTTTTTAGATTCTTAGGTGCTTTCAACATTTGTATTTTACTTTCGGTTGGTATTTTATTTTATAAAATGGATGTATGCATTGATTATTGTTTATTCTGTTCTTCTACAGCTTTAGATATAAGTTACAAGTTGATATGGTGTGTCGTAGAGCACACACTTGAGACACACAAAAAGACTTTATTCTCAAATAATAAAGGTCCTTGTACAAGAAACCTGTGTGGTGTAATTATGATTTTTATTTCAGGAAAGGAACTTTGTAAGATATTCCTGTTTTACTATGATTTTGAAAGATTGAAAGGATGCTCTTTTCAGAAGTAAAAGAGGTGAACATGGATGTATTATCAGAGCCGTAAACTATGCTATAAAAGCTTTCTTCTTTTCATTCCTCAGAAAACTCTTGGCTTCAGCATTTGCAAAATTATTACCGAGAATACTTTTTTTATTTGGACACTAAATATTTCAAAATAAAAAACAAAGACTGGAAAAATATTCTACAGAAGACCTTGGTCACTTTGATCTAGCTGATGTCTCCATGAACGAATGCAAATTGTGTCTTTCTTTATGTTAAAAATATGAAATTAGCAGCTTCTCTTTGAAATTTCTAGTTGCAAATCTTGTATATCCTTTGTACAAATCTACATGTGTTTGCTTAATACCTTTATAGTCATAGAATCATAGAATCATAGAATCGTAAGGGTTGGAAAGGACCTTAAGATCATCTAGTTCCAACCCCCCTGCCATGGGCAGGGACACCTTGCCCTAAACCATGTGGCTCAAGGCTCTGTCCAACCTGGCCTTGAACACC
Organism: Strigops habroptila; assembly: GCF_004027225.2. Classification (NCBI taxonomy): domain Eukaryota; kingdom Metazoa; phylum Chordata; class Aves; order Psittaciformes; family Psittacidae; genus Strigops; species Strigops habroptila. The sequence continues at coordinate 54,325,188 of NC_044278.2, forward strand.
GCCAGGGATGGAGCATCCACAACCTCCCTGGGCAACCCATTCCAGTGCTTCACCACCCTCACTGTAAAGAACTTCTTCCTTATATCTAATCTAAACTTCCTCTGTTTAAGTTTGAACCCATTACCCCTTGTCCTACCACTACAGTCCCTAAGGAAGAGTCCCTCCCCAGCATCCTTGTAGACCCCCTTCAGATACTGGAAGGCTGCTATGAGGTCACCACGCAGCCTTCTCTTCTCCAGGCTGAACAGCCCCAACTTTCTCAGCCTGTCTTCATATGGGAGGTGCTCCAGCCCTCTTATCATCCTCGTGGCCCTCCTCTGGACTCGCTCCAACAGCTCCATGTCCTTTTTATGTTGAGGACACCAGAACTGTACGCAGTACTCCAAGTGGGGTCTCACGAGAGCAGAGTAGAGGGGCAGGATCACCTCCTTCGACCTGCTGGCCACGCTTCTTTTGATGCAGCCCAGGATACGGTTGGCTTTCTGGGCTGCAAGCGCACACTGCCGGCTCATGTTAAGCTTCTCGTCAACCAACACCCCCAAGTCCTTTTCTGCAGGGCTGCTCTGAATCTCTTCTCTGCCCAGCCTGTAGCAGTGCCTGGGGTTGCCCCGACCCAGATGTAGGACCTTGCACTTGCCTTGGTTAAACTTCATAAGGTTGGCATCGGCCCACCTCACAAGCGTGTCAAGGTCCCTCTGGATGGCATCCCTTCCCTCCAGCGTATCAACCGAACCACACAGCTTGGTGTCGTCGGCAAACTTGCTGAGGGCGCACTCAATCCCACTGTCCATGTCACCGACAAAGATGTTGAACAGGACCGGTCCCAACACCGATCCCTGAGGGACACCACTCGTTACAGGTTTCCAACTGGACATCGAGCCATTTACCACAACTCTTTGCGTGCGGCCATCGAGCCGGTTTTTTATCCACCAAGTGGTCCATCTATCAAATTGATGTCTCTCCAATTTAGAGACAAGGATGTCATGTGGGACAGTGTCGAACGCTTTGCACAAGTCCAGGTAGATGACATCAACTGCTCTGCCGCTGTCCATCAGTTCCGTGGCTCCATCATAGAAGGCCACCAAATTGGTCAGGCAGGATTTCCCCTTAGTGAAGCCATGTTGGCTGTCACCAACCACCTCGTTGTTTTTCATGTGCCTTAGCATGTTTTCCAGGAGAAACTGTTCCAAGATTTTGCCAGGCACAGAGGTGAGGCTGACTGGTCTGTAGTTCCCCGGGTCTTCCACCTTCCCCTTCTTGAAAATGGGGGTTATATTACCCTTCTTCCAGTCATCGGGAACTTCACCTGACTGCCAGGATTTTTCGAATATGATGGACAGTGGCTTAGCAACTTCATTCGCCAGCTCCTTCAGGACCCGTGGATGGATTTCATCAGGTCCCATGGACTTGTGCACGTTCAGGTTCTTAAGATGGTCTCGAACCTGATCCTCTCCTACAGTGGGCCTAAGGTCTTCGTTCTCACAGTCCCTGCATTTGCTTTCCAAGACTTGGGTTGTGTGGTCAGAGCATTTGCTGGTGAAGACTGAGGCAAAGAAGTCATTAAGAACCTCAGCCTTCTCCAAATCCATGGTAGCCAGTTCTCCTGATAGCTTCTGGAGAGGGCCTACATTGTCCCTAGCCTGTCTTTTATTTGCTACATATCTATAGAATCCTTTCCTGTTATCTTTTACATCCCTTGCCAAACCTAATTCTAGCTGGGCCTTAGCTTTCCTAACCTGGTCCCTAGCTTCTCGGGCAATGTTCCTGTATTCTTCCCAGGCCGCCTGTCCTCGCTTCCACCTTCTATAAGCTTCTTTTTTCCCTCTAAGTTTCCTCAGCAGCTCCTTGTCCATCCATGGAGGTCTCCTGGCCCTCCTGCTGCACTTTCTTCTAGTCGGGATGCAACACTCTTGAGCACGTAGCAGGTGATCCTTGAATATCGACCAGCAGTCTTGGGCCCCCCTGCCCTCTAGGACTGTATCCCATGAAACTTTACTAAGGAGGTTCCTGAAGAGGCCAAAGTCTGCTTTCTTGAAGTCCAGGGCAGTGAGCTTGCTGCACGCTCTTCTCACCGTCCTGAGGATCTCAAACTCAACCATCTCGTGATCACTAGAGCCAAGGCTGCCCTGGAGCGTTACATTTCCAACCAGTCCCTCCCTGTTGGTGAGCACAAGGTCCAGCATGGCACCTCTCCTCGTCGGCTCCTCTACTGCTTGAAAGAGGAAGTTGTCTTCCACACAATCGAGGAACCTCCTGGATTGCTTGTGCCGGGCCGTACCGTCCCTCCAACAGATGTCAGGATGGTTGAAGTCCCCCATGAGGACCAGGGCCTGCGAGCGTGAGGCTGCTCCTATCTGTCTGTAGAGCGCTTCATCCACAGAGTCCTCTTGATCAGGCGGCCTGTAACAGATCCCCACCGTAATGTCCCCTGTTGCTGTTTTCCCTTTGATCCTGACCCACAAACACTCTGTTACCTCATCACCCATCCCCAGACAGAGTTCCATACTCTCTAGCCTATCACTGACATAGATAGCAACGCCCCCTCCCCGTCTGCCTGGCCTGTCTTTTCTAAACAGCCTGTAACCTTCCATTCCAACATTCCAGTCATAGGAGCCATCCCACCATGTTTCTGTGATACCAATGACATCATATTCCCGTAGCCTTGCACACATCTCTAATTCCTCTTGCTTGTTCCCCATACTACGGGCGTTTGTATAGAGGCACCTTAGCCGAGCTCCAAATGCAGCCGACTCAATGGCTGGGGCAGCTGGAACATCTCTACATCGCTCCAAGCACTTATTACAGGTGCTGGCAACTGACCAGGAGGGTTGGGATGGATCAATGCTCCCCTCCCCCAACACATCTAGTTTAAAGCTTTCCTGACCAGCCTGGCAAGCCTCCTACCAAAACAGCTCTTCCCCTTCTTTGTCAGACCAGCTCCACCAGCCTCCAGTAGATCTGGCCTCCCAAATGGAGCCCCATGTTCTAAATAGCCAAACCCCTGACTATGGCACCAGCTTTCTAACCATTTATTAACCTGCCAGACACGCCTAGCTTTTTTAAGGTCCTCCCCTTTGCCCTGGAGAATCGATGAAAAAACTATCTGAGCTCCAGAGCCCCTAACCACCTCTCCCAGGGCTCTGTAGTCCTTCTTAATGTCCTCCAGGCAACTGCTGTCTATATCTCTAGCACCCACATGGACCACTACAAGGGGGTAATAGTCAGCAGGACTTACTAGAGCAGGCAGCCTCTCAGCAACATCCCTGATCCGAGCCCCCGGCAGGCAACACACCTCCCTCGAGACTGGATCAGGCCGGCAGATGGGTGCCTCTGTGCCTTTCAAAGTAGAGTCTCCTACTACTATGACCCTCCGCTTCTTCCTGGAGGCACCAGTAGCGATCCTCTTTACTGGTGCATCAGCAGGGTGCTCATTAGGTGTGGTGGGTGCTTTCTCATTAGCCTCCTGCAGAACCACGAAGCGGTTCTGGGTGGGGACATCAGATTTAGGAGGAAGCGCCTTGTCGTTAATTGTCCTCTTCCTCCTTTTTTTGTTCGTTTTTCTCGTGACTAATTCCCAGCTTCCTGGGTTGCTGCCCTCCTTCTTTCCTATACGAGCAATGCTGGACGTTTGCAGCCCCTGCGCAGTTTGAGCCTGGAGCAAGCAGCCCAGCTTCCTCTCAGCTTCCCTGGCATCTTTTAGCTCTCCAACAGCCTCCCGCAGCTCAGCCACCTGCTGCAGGAGGACCTCCACCAGGGCGCACCGAGTGCAGCCCTGTCCATCGTGCACCCCCGCCTCACGAGACCAGTCGAGGCACTTTCTACACTCCGAGGTCTGCGCCGCAGCCTCCCCTCTCATCGGCTCTGTCTGGGTGTCTACGCTGGCCACCGCCGGGGCAGAGCTCCCAGAGCGGGCCCTGCTCCTGAGGCGAGTGCTCACCATCCCGCTCGCTGCCCGCTCGCCCTGCCTGCGCGAACTGCCGTGCCACGCCCTGACTGCCCGCCCTGTTCGCCGCGCTCCTGGTCGCTCGCGCTCCCTGGGATGGGTTTTACCCACTGAGGGCTGGTGCCGTCACTCCTGGCGCCGCCCCCTGTGAGTCAGCTGCTCGCGTCAGCTGAGCTGCCGGCTCCTGGGCAAGTCCTGTCGAGGACTTGAGGCTCCCTCGGTCTCTCTTGCCGCTCCGAACTGAGGCTCCGGGACGCTGTGCTTCCCCCCGCTCCGGTGTTAAAGGCGTCCTCTCTGGAGATACTCACCTCGGCAATTCTCAGTAATGATGTCTTAGGTACGGCATAGCAAGGTCCTGTATAGTGCTGCAGCTGATTCTTGACACAAGTCTTTTGAGGAAAAAACTTCTTAATAATTGTAGAAATATTCATAATAGTGTAGAAATATTTATGCAGCAATTTTTAAGGTTATTAATTTCAGAAATATGAAATCATTTTTACAAAGACTGTTAAGAAAAAGAAATCAATTACTTTTCAGTTCCTACAACTATTTCTTGAGCTTAATTAAGTTGAAAATGATATTTTTAAATCCAGCTGACTCATATAAAACAAATCTGTTTAGAGTTTTAAACCAGAATTCCAATTCTTATTAAACTTATGAAATTAAACTTAAAACATAAATGTTCGTATGAAACTAAAATTATGTAACAGGTAACAGTCCGGTTAAAACAGCTAATAGAAAGAGTTAAAACTAACTTTAAAAGTATTCCTGAGGCTTTCCATCTACATGAAAAAGGCAGGTGGAGTACACTGTGTACTTGTTTAGCATTCTACATGTTCAGAATATTTTAGACAAACCCAGGAAAGTGGTGAGCCAGAGAAAGCGTAAGAGAGAAAGTATCCCTATCAAATCCAGACAAGCCTGAGGTTGCATATGTATTCCACTTTCTATGAAATCATAAAGACTCACTGTAGGAAACTCTCCTAACTGCACAAGCAATACTTTCTGATCCTCTCATCAACTTTGTGGGTTCAACAGAGCTCCATCTATTTATTTTTCTGACAAGGAACCAGTGGACAACTTAGAAGGAAAAAGGAGAACAGGAGGAGAATCATCTGTCCATTTCAGCAATGCTTCTGCAGTGTGATGATGGCACCAAAAAAATTTCACTGCAAGGAAAACAAAGTTGTGAGTTTTGATATGAAATCTGATGTATTTATTTCTTTTTGACAGCTTTAATGGGCCACAGTGATACTGAAATTTAAGATTCTTACAGTGTCTGTTTACGTAGTGTGTTCATTAGGATACACTACGGGCTAAAGTCTGGTAACAGGGATATGATAGATTTCCATTTGGATTTTAGCTTCTGACATACATCTGAATGTCAACCTCAGGATAACTCTAGACTGATATAATCTGAGTTCCTGATTTAAATACTCTCTTTTCTTTCATTACAGAGTAAACGTGTATGTAACTTTCCATGCAAATAATCTTAGAAGAGCAAAAGCCAACATGATCATGTTGGAAGAAATCCGCAGGCTGTCTTGTGCAATATTACCAAGCCGCTCCTCTTCTATAGGCAAATACAATTATGCTAAATTTTGAGGCTCTTTATTACTTTAATCTGCTTTCCTTTTGTCTGTAGCCTTAATTGAATGCAGGAATTCACATCTATGCTTTTAAAATGAGTTTTCTGAAGTATTTTGTGAACTGTGCACTGACATCTCACAGATGTAGTCCATGTACCACAGATTTGGAAACAAAACAATGCCCAGTTTTCCAAGTGAGTTTACATAAAGTTTACCTTTACATAATGTGTAGTCTGTAGAGAAAAGAAAAAAAAAGGTTAAAAACTATGTGAGGAAGAGTGAGCAGTTACTCATGCTATACTAAACTGCAGCTAGTCATCAATTACATTCTTTTGCCCAGTTATAATTGTTTCAGCTATCTATGATAAAATAAAACTCCACAGAGATATCCACAGACTGACACATGACCATGATTGCCACTACAAAGAAACACCATTTTGTAGTGTAGATTTATTTTATGTAAGTGAGCAGGTTGCATACAGTGTCCTTCTTTTTCTCTCTTACCTCTCCAGTATCGGTATAAAGGGATGTAAATTCAATCAGATCCCTAAATATCACGGATGGGGCACTGTAAAACAAATAGAAGTGTGACAAATTAAAGCAAAGGCCCAGGTGATGGCAGGACAAACAAAAGATAAAGGAAAGATTTATAACTTCTTAGGAAAAAATACTTAGAAAGTAAACAGAAGGTAATGTTTCTTAGATTCTCCCATGGCAAAGACATATAATCAACTGGATATTAAGACTACTATCATTAGGAAACAAAAACTGAGCAGACCAAGATGCTGGGCAGCTGTGAGATGGCAAGAATCTCTGAGCAAGGCATAGAAATTCCCCTTGCCTTGCAGACAGAAGCTGGGACAGAGAGGTCATAAGCAAGACATCACTCTTCTCACATGTAATCTGTACTGTTTTGCTACTCCGCTTCATTTAACTTGTCAATAAATCAATGTATCCTAGATGACTGAACTGGTCCAGGGTGTTACTTGTTATTACTGCCCATCCACCTGCACCTGCTCACATAACACCAGGAAAGACTGCCAAAGTTCAACTCTAAGCAGAGCACAGTGCTGAAGGACTGAAAAACTCCAGGCACTAAAGCAGGGAGAAAGCTAGGGCCAGTCAATAGGAAACACAAAGGGGGGGGAAAATAACTGAATTTCCACCCCTCTTCAGAGCTCACATTCTGAACCAGGAATTAAAGAAAAGCTTTCTCCGCTAAAATCTCAACCCCAGAATGCTTTGCAAGAATAAGCACCTGCCATTATTCTCTGACAGGAGAGAGAAAAGACCATTTTTTTCTTTCTTTCTTTTCTAAGTAAGCTAGAAGTTGCTTATGTGAGAGACAGCTTTAATTGCCTGCTTGGCTAAGCAGATTCATGAGTTCACATCTTTCATTCATTTCATGTCTCAGCCCCTAAAAAAATGCCCTAGACAAAAGACTCTGGGATATCCCTCTCCAAAACTAACTTCTATCTGCTCTTGGAAATGGGTGGCTAGTAGTTGGGTCAAAATCATAGGGCAAAGGGCAAATAGGAAGGCCTGTACTGTGGACCCCACTTCCATTTGTTTAACTAGATTCTCACCATCTCAAAACCTGTCTACATCTGAGACAGGTATGTCTGCCCTCAAGAGTCTAAACCTCATTGAATTCACACCTGAAAGTCTGGTTCTTTGGAAACATGAGTCTGGTGAGGACTATTTCTTCCAGAACATGTGGTGAGCACCCAGAATAAGCACCTCTGCATTTCATATTATACCGCATGGAAGTGAGTAGTCAGAACTTGTGTGCTGAGCAGGAATATCTCTGTTCACATGAAAGTCATTCAAGCAAATAGCTGCTGCTGTTCTCTTATTCACAAGCATCGAGTTTAACTGGTGTCTAGCCAATGGTGTGAAAATAACTGTAGTCTTCAGTGTGCTGTCTCATATACAAAAAATGTACATATACCAACTGAATTTATTTGAGTGCATTGGTCTCCATTTTTAGTCATTGCTATCGCCATTTCATGACAGTCATATGTCACAAATAATTTAGTAGATGTGTATGTGTTCTCTCTGCCCTAACTGTAAAGGACATATTAAGATCTTTGTAATAGCCTATGTGCCACAATTTTTGGGAACAAATCCATCCCTATGCCATATTATATTAAACAGTGTTTGATTGATAATGTCATATAATTGGTCATACCAGCTCACATAATAAGTTACTACAATTGTTACAGCAGAAAAGGAGATAGAAAGGAGCCTTACCTGACTTAAAGACATATTTTGGTTGCAGACAAAATGGATAACTCCTAACTTGGACCCCAGAAGTATAGATTTGTTCTTATAAGTTGTCACATCTGCGAACAGTAAGAAAAGATGGACTCTTTCCGTAAAACACTGCCCTAATTTAGAAAACTTGAAATTGGGGAAAAGAAATTTTTAGAAAGAACTCTGTGTAAAATACCTACCCAGTGAAACTTCTAAAGATTTTTAAAATGCTCTTTTTACACAACAGGACAGAAAAGAGAAACCATACCCAAACAAATAAAGAAATTACATGGAGAGTTGTCAGTAAAAGTTGAAAGATGCTGATTCAGAGATTTGAACTTGCTTCTTGCATCTGAGAGATAAAGCCCCTTAAACGTTACTGTGAGAAAGCACCAAATTCTCTAGTTTCTGAAGCTAAGAAAGATCTCCCGACAAAAGTTCAGCTGAAACACTTATACATCCATTAAAAAAAAAAAATCGACTGTGCTGCTCAGCACTTCCTAAACAAAAAATGGCCTCATACATGCTGAGCCTAAATCCCTGAGCACAGTAGAAAAGTACTCTTTACTATTCTGGTTCAAAAAGCATATGAGAGTCTCAGTAGTTTATCCTGGTGAGGAACACAGCATTAACAGAGAAATATGTTATGTTATACACCACCACTGCCTTTTTGTTCAGGAAAGTCCCATAAAGAAGACAGTTGCTAAGACTAGTAGGATAATGAAATGTGTAATTATTAGTAAGGAAATTGTGGTCAATTTTCACTAATATTTTTTAATCTCCTTTCAGTGTTTAGCTTGCAGACTGGTAGGGCAGTAGTGAAATCTGATTAACCCTTCCATTCTATATACTCAGAGAAGATTGAGGATATGCAATGGAGTGCAACAGCATATATTCTGGTACTTAGAAGATGCCAGGAATGTTCTGAAAGGAACTGGTGAGTCAAGATGAATGAAATGAGAAGTAGATGACAGCGAATTCTAGACTTGTGTCGGATATGTTCATGCCACAGTGCATTCCATTTATCCTCTTATTTCGAATCCAAAGTTGATCTCCCCCAGGTTTTCTGTGAAAATGTTTAGGCATAATATACTGGGTTTTATTATACATATATGTTTCTGTTTAACTAAATAATGATAATTCAGAAAATGTACAGAAACTTTTCAGAAATATTATGTTTCCTGTAGTTGCAAAGAACGGTATCCAGAGGGAGAGGTTAACCCTGAGATACTGTTGCATATCAGCCTGTACACCAAAACCAATACATTAAATAATGCCGAAGGTGAATAATTTTTCTTGTCATTTTGATTTTTTTAAAGGTTGCTCACAGCCATATTTGGCAACTCTTGCTTAACCTCAACAACAGTTGACCATGGCAAGGCTACTCTGAGAGAGTAATCTGTGTGAAAGTAGTAGGATATAAACCGGTATCCAATTGGTTTTGAGACTTCTATTTTTCAAAAGAAAACACTTTGTGTTATCTTTTCTTCTGGGTCTTCTAGAAAAAAACCTGGAGAACCCTCAATAATGTTAAATTGCACTAGAAAGAGTCTGAATTGCCAGATAGGCTACTATATCATGGTGGTATCTTCTTTAGTAAAGAAAATAACAGTAATCGTGGAGAATCATTATTTTCTGAAAAGTGTGCACTGTGGCACAGAGTAAAGATAAGGGGCATGTCTAGCTGAGAAAGAGAGGCTCATGATTTCCCTGTATTCTCACACGTGTTCTTCTTGTAATGCCTGCTCTGAGAAAGGGTATTCTTTTACCTATTCCTGTCTTCACTTCTAGGTATTCAATATTTAGTGACAATATAATGAACATCATACATTACTGACTGCAGCCAGGTATGGTGCTGGAAAGCTCGTTTGACGTTTGTTCCCTGAGGACTTTGACTGACCACTATCCTAGCGCTAATGAATGGTAGCATACTTTTGTGATCGGGATTTATGTTCTTGTGGGGCTGATCTAAGAACACAAACAACTCCATTTTTAACAAGTGAGTTAACTTACATTTGAATTCAGTCCAGAAAATGAAATACCAAAGTGTTAAATTGCGCTAGATTTTACTCTATAACGCAGGTTATCATAGACTTATTAGTGATCAAAATCTAATTAGTCTGTTTAGTGAGCCTAGCATGTTCCATTGTGTTTGTTAAGTCAAGAAATTATATCATAGGAATTATGCACTCCTGTAGTATGCCTGATGAACACAGTACTACTGTAGTTTGGATAATCATTCTCACTAGACTTTGCTTAATAGACCTTATATTTTATGTTTTCAATGAACAACTCATACAGGGTTGAGCCAAGGGCTTAATCACTCTTAATACAATAAAGCAGCACTTTAAAATATTATTAACCTCATCTGTCTAGATTTGGAACTAATAGACCATTGTGTGTGTATTGTCTTTATCCCTGCCAGTTATGTACATATTTATTAATCCACTCTTCCAGAGGAAAAATTTCTAAAGGAAAACCAACAGTAACCTTCAAGTGAACGGGCACAGGTTAGAAGGGCACTAATTAAATGTCAGACTTGACAGATTAAAATTATGAAATTTAAAATCACCGTGGAGCTCTTTGTCATTGTCAAATTAGGAGTCAGTGTGATGAGGAGCACGGAAGTGAATGGTTTAATGGATTGAATGGGAATGTGGCTTAGCAGCAGCCTTTTCTTGAATTCAGATCAGCCTGTAGTTCAGATCAAAGGCTGCTAGTTCAATCTCACATTCAAAAAGAGTGGTAGCTTTACCTGCATCAGTAATAGATGTCTGTGTATGTATGTAGGTTTAAAGAAAAAAAATTTGAAAAAATGAAGACAAATATGTTTCGTGGGAAATAATTTTTGCACAGATGATTTATGCATTTAGATTAGAGTAGTAATATCATAATTTCTATTATTTGACTGTGGTATTTAACAAGATTTTAAAGTCAAAGTGTTCATACACTGCTCATAATTTGTTTTTGAAAACAATTTTTCTCTTTAGCAAAGTAGAAGACAGGTAATATTTGGTGCTGGATAGGTTATATTATAGGAAACAAGACTAAACTCGAGTGGGCCACATCCTGAAATACATTATGAAGAATGTTGCTGATTTCAACAGAGTTTACACCAATACACATGAATGATATTGAACAAAATGGAAAATGGGATAAATAACAAGTTTGCTTTATGAGGAAATGTGCTTACATGATTGATACTGTTAAAAGTTTCATTGGCACACACACAGATATACACACAGGTGTACATGCCTAAATATTTGTATATATAAAAAGTGAATGTAATGTCTTTCAGACATCAGCTGTAGACAATCTAATTATCTGACTGCTGTAAATTAGGTCTGTGAAGCATGAAATGAAAATATTTCCATTTCTTAAGTCATTACTTATATGTTCACAAAATTTTCTTAAACAAATCAGAAAATTATTACACTGACATTCGAAAAACTTCTAATAAAGGATCTCTTCATTCAAACATAGTTTTGAATGATATAGAAGATACTATACACAGTGACTGAAAATTATTAGGATCACATTTTAAACAGGATTTGGTAGTTATTTCAATCAGTGGGAAGTTTTTTAAACCATTAGGAATCTTTCTATTGAATTCAAAAGATGCTGGATCAAAGCTGAATTCTTTAATCAATATATTTAAATTTACATGACAAAAAGCATCAATAAAAACATCAAGCCATTAATCGCATTCATAATGTTTGGGGGTTTTCTTGAGACAATGATACATTATTGACAAAATCATGCTAGGTAACTTTTGTCCCATGCTCCAGTTTCATTCAGGCACTGCTGATGACATTTGACAGAACTGGCATCTTCAATTCAAGTACTGATTTGGAGTGAGATGTCTTTAGCATATTGTAAACCCCACAATCAAGGCACCTACCTTTCACCTCAGTGTGCATGTGCGTTGAAGAGGAAAACAATACTGAATGTGAGAGTACAGTAAAATTTCTGGGGAGTACTGCTCAGTATCTTCATGTGAGATGACTCAAATGTAATCCTAGCAGAATCGCAGATAAATCACTAATCTGTCACAATCAATGACACACCAGGCAAACCCCAGAAGTTCTTCAGCTATCATTTGGAGAAATTTCCATAATTCCCAAGCTTTAGCCAGGTTTCTAACCTCTCCTGACTAAGGTCAAATTGATGAGAGGGGCCACATCACAAACTTTCCATAATCTTAAGAAAGGAGGACTGTAGGTGAGTTACACAGCATCAAGAAGTGATTTCTTGACAAGAAAGAGGCATCAACTAGTACGATCAACAACAAAAGGAGATCCCTACATATTTCACCTATGGCAGTGACTTTTACTCCAAAGATGTTCTGGAAAACAGGTCCCTATACCTCTAATACCTCACCAAGCATCAGACTAAAATCACTGGAGAAAAAAGTGCATGTATCCTCTTTTCCCCATCCTGCATTTACAGAAGCCACATGAACCAAGCACACTGATTTCTAACTACAATGCCCAGAAAAGGGGAGGAAAAATAATTTAAGTTAATCTGAATCTGAAAAACTGCTATTGGATTTTGTGGATTATATGGTAGAGTCCAAAACTAGTGCTATGATTTAATACTAAAAGCAACTATAAACTAAACTTCCCAAAACAAAACAAAATTAAATGAGATGAAACTAAACTAGAGTTTCTGTGGAGGAGCTAGTAGATTTCCCTGTAAGACTTCTACCATTGACCCTTAAATTATACATATTTCAGTTGCAGTCATTTGCAAACAAAGGTGCTAGGTGGCTTCCTCACGGAAGAAGCCATTAAGCATAGGACACCAGAGGAACACTTTTCAAAGCAAGAGATAAACTGCCATAAAACCATATTCAAGTGCTTTTCTCACAAACAAAAAAAAACCATGGGAGTTTTATGTAAGTATTCCAGTCTTTGTAACCAATTGAGTTAACCCATATGAACAGTTTTTTCTGGAGATATCACAGGATATTGAATTTGTTCTATAAAACATTAGTCAGCATGGTCAGCTTTTGGCACGAGAGCAAGTATGGCATGAATGAAAGAACAAGGAAGAAAGCATAAACCTGAGAAGTTATTTAGTTCTGTCATGGAATCTACTAATTTCTCTCAGTAAACTAGCAAATACTTGGGGTTCTGGATAAGTAAATAATGATTGTCAGTATTGACGATTAATTACTCAGCAGCCACTGAATATCTACGCTTTCAACTTCAGTAAGAATTTCTTCTCTTGTAAGAAATGGGTTTTGTAAAGAAAGCAGATACTTCCACATTTAAATACATTTATATCCATATGAAGTTAATAAAAATACCAATCATTCTAAAGAGGTTATGATGCCAAATAAGTGACATTTATTAAAGTCCTTTTCCTCATTCTCTCTTTTATGAACACTTCCTAAATTATTTTAAAATTCCTATAGTTCAAAACTTCCATTTGCCAGAGTCATGCACTATTTATCCATTCTGAAATATCACAGTGACATACATTTCCAGTACATTATCTTATCAAGGGGTTCAAGTGACTTAGAAGACAAAACCTTTAGAGCTGCTGAGTATTGGCCTTATTTTAAAGGGGAATGACAAATCCCTCCTTGAGAAATCCATCTGTTTGGTAAAGCCATGTGAGAACAGTCTCCCACTGATAGACCTCAGTACGGAGCTCAGATAAGATGCAGATGGCCTGGGCCAGCCCAGGAGACACCTACACAGTGACTGCTCCTGTGGGACAGTACAGTGAATTTCTCTTTCTCTAGAGCTCCCCCAGTATGGAATTCAGCCTTTACATGGCCCCTTACTCAGACTTGCAGCCAAGGATGTGCAAGCTTGCCTTGGGGTCTGTGTCAGCACAGGTTAAGCTGCTGCTCTGGGCTGCACAGGTCCACCCAGCTACATCAGCCCAAGACCACTGCTGCTGTGTACCATGTTCTCTACCTTAGTTTTTAAAATATTGACAATTCTATGCAGCATTAAACTTCCTTTTTCTTTAACGATTTCCTCCTCACTCCCCAGACTCTCACATTGGAATCCCTTTTCTTTGTTGCCAGTCTTCGAGTTTAGGGGTGAAAGGATGAACACTGCTCTTTATTGTTGGATTTCCTTGGTCAATTGAGAGTTGCATGGAGTTATCTCTCCACATGGACTTCATCTGTAATACTGCCTGATGTGCCACTGGAAGCAGCACAGACTTGTGAAATAACTACAAACTGTAGACCACCAGGTTATTAACTCAACCAAAGTGTTTCAGGTGGTTAGAAGGAGAAAAAGGCTATTAAAGAAGCATTCCAATGTGCAAAAATAAACCAAATAAAGGTGGGGGATTTATAGAAAATTGGCCGCAAAAATATACATGTCCATCACCTGTGGCTGGTACGCAAGTTTCTTGTGGTGGATGATGAAGGATGATGCAGGAAGATATAATTTGGTGAACAGCACAGCTAGCGGAGTCTGGGTTCCTGCAGATTTGTATCACAAATGTTATCACAACAAATTAGTTGGATCTAAAGGGCAATGGCTGACTGAAATTTTTCCTACAACTGGGATATTCACTATATTTCTATTTCTCTCTTGCTCAGAGTCTTTGGTGTCTAACAAGGACTGAGCTTTTCCTTCAGTGAACTCTTTAGGAAGATTTCCCTTCTCTATATGCCCATTTTATTCAAACTTATAGGAGATAAATACCTCTGAGTTCTTCTCCCTCCTGCCAGCTATGGCTGAAATCGGCTGGGACTTCCAAAATTATTAAGGACACACCCACAGAATGAGAGAGGGGCATAAACATGGTAATTGCATAAACTGCTGCATGAAGGAAACCAAACATCATAATCATAATCATGATGATCATAAACCTGTCCCAGTGCGTAGAGGTGAATATTCAAAGAATGTGTTTGTCATGCAAAATTATCCTTTACAGGCATACTTATATGCAGTGCAGAACCAGATGAGTTCAATGGCTTAGTCTTTTTGGCATGCAGCAAGCGGGTCCTCCCACGTCCATTTGACAGCTGTCACTGGATTCAACCTACATAAAGAATAAAAGACAACCTGGCCCAGGGAATTGCTGGTGGGACATATAACTTTTGTCTTTGGGTGACCTGAGCAAAGCAGGTCTAAAATTTACTTTCTTTTTGGCTCCAAAAGGAAGACAATCTATAGCACATGTGCTGGAATGAAAGGCTGCTAGGTGTGCTGACATTCAAGTTGTGTAAACAAGTGAGCTATGAAAACAAGTGCGCTAGTGGGAGTTGTACAGCAAATTTAGCTTGTATTTCAAATGAGCAGCGGGGACATGCAAGGAGACACTTTCTTTTCCTGAGAGCTATTAGGGACATCAAGAGGTAACTAGTACCTGATCTGGTGTCTCTCCAACATAAGAACCTTTTGGAAAGAAAATTGTAGGATCACATAAGTGGTACTCTCACAGGTGGTGGTAGTCCCATGGAAGCCAGTGGCACTAATTGCATGAATGAGAGTTCACTAATTTAATTCAAAAGTTTCAAAAGTCCTGTTCAGGACTGAGGTGTGCTGGTGGCTACTCTTTTCTGCCCATCCTGAAGACGGTCAGCACTTCCAGCAAGCTGAGTGCTCTCTCTCACTCACTGTAGGCAAGGTCAGACTGATTGGCTTAAACAGTACAACTATCTGTTCAAGTGAAGCCAACCTGCAGCAAAATGAGGGTGTTCATATGAATTCCTCTTTGGCAAAAGTCAGGACAGTTCTACAGAAAAGCAGTTACAAGGGTGGCAATACAAATAACAGCATCCAGCATTGCCGGAACCAGAAGAAAATGCCTGCCTGAACAAAAACATAAGGCCAGAAAGGAAACACCTGGGTCACCAAGAGTGTCCCCTGAGATCTCAGGCAGTGCATTGTATAATATCTTTCGTATATGTATTGAGCTCTCCCTACTCCCAACAAAAGGCTGTTCCTGAAATTGAATGTTTCATGATAACGTGTATAAGTGCTGAACAATCAGATACTAAAAATGTTCATTTAAGAGTCTGTATTAAATGATGATGATGAAGAGGTCAAGTAAGATTTGTTATTGTGATTTTAAACTGTCATTCAAATGGTTTCTAATTTAGGACAGAAGTGATTGAATAGGAATTCATCCATAAATTTAAAATAATTACTCTCACTATGTTACAAAAATTTAGCAGCAGATTGCTGTAAACCTTTAAAGATCAAAGAGGTAAAGATAAGGCTACCAAAAACAATCTGTAAATTTGTAATTGTATATCCTTAAGGAGCCATATATCACTACAGTAAGAGACATCGCTCACTAAAATTAATCAGACAGCATTAATTGTAGTGCTGTAACTGTTCATACAGCTTAATCTGTATAGCCATATTTCTGGTTATGGGGCACAGTATTTTTCTCTTTTTTAGAGGCCAATTTTCTAGTACTGTTTTTAGTGAAGACTACATATTAAACCACAAACAAGGTGGATCAGGTCCCCACCAAAAGTCAGCTAGGTCTGATAAAATTTTTCACACCAGCAAAGGAAGTGGAGCTAGCTTAAAACACAAAATAGCATTTTGGAAGCAGTGCCAAATAACCTTGGAGATTAAAACCTGATAAAATTCAACTGGAATCCACGTGTTGGTCGTCTTTTTTTTTTTTTTTTTTTTTTTTTTCTTGCCAGAAGGCAAAGAAAAAGTGCAGGAATTAATACCTGACCAACATTTACATCAGAAATTTAAATATTTTTTTGAATGCCATTCCATTATGAATGAAATTCAATACTTCAAATATCAGGAAAAAATACAAAAAAGTTATCTCAGAATGACTCAATAGTACAAGATGTGTTTGTGCAGGCCATCCTCTGAGTCTCACATCACACACTGAACGTGAGAACCATGGTTTACATTTATAATTTGCATAAATTAAGAATTGATAGTTCATCTGCAAAATTAATTGCAATTTCAGCCCAGATCCCAGAGTCCAAGTATGTCAAAAAAATCCCAAGTAGCCAGACCTGCTAGCAGACTTACTACAGCTTGATGAATCATGCTGGCTAAGTGATGGTTGTAAGAAATCATATATTAATTTCATCCATCTATTCATCTGCTCTGTGTACAAATAAAGCATGTTATCTATTTGAAAAGATCTTTGTAGTCTATCTAGTTCCAGAGGCTCTAAAAAAAAATCGACAAAAAAGGTAACTATGAAAATTACACTGTCTTTGCTTATGTGCTCCCATAACAAAATTATAAAACACTGTAAAAATCCACAAAACTGTATGAAAGGATTTGTTCTGACTTATTTGAAGGGATGTTTGGCCACTCTTTGCAGTGAGAGCAAGCCAGGACATTATTTTATTTCGAGTCTGATCCCTGTAATTAATTACTGGAGTGTTTTATTCCTACCTTAATCTAACTGTATGATAAAATTTTGTGGCTTCGTTAATAAAATATAGAAATGCAGATGATACAGGATTCATCTCATCTTAGATCTGTCAATTTAGACATCTGAAATTTAGATGATTACTACAAACTAGTCATCCAAGTTCCAGCTATAATGAATGGAAAACGCAGATCTTCCGAAGGTGGTGCTTACCACCTATTTCAGAAGAGATGGGTTGTTCCTGCCTCCAGGTCCCTCCTTCAGACCTCATGTGTAATGCAGCCATGCATATGGGTAAGAAGAGTGTTAACTCCTTGGGAAATCACAATGGGCTGGTACAAGATGACTTGCTTTGGGAACAAGCGGCAGATGAGTGAGAAGCAAATGATGGAGCACCAGCCCCCATCAGGTGCTGCTCAGGTAAGCAAACTGGTTGTCGTGCAGCAGAGAAGGAGACTGAGCATGGGAACACATATCCATGTTCCAGGCACTCCCAGGATGTTCCTGGGGTAAGTATGAGCTTTACCTGAATGAGGAGCTGGTCTGCAAAAATAGTAGCTGTATAGCTTCGGGCTGCAGGCACTTAAATTTAAGCGTCCCCCTATAGTTCACTGCATGTGAGCTCCTTCTATGGAACAAATGGAGCTCTAGGCCTAGATTTAGTTGCCCAGTAACAAGTAGGTGAATTAGTACCAGCTGAACCCTCCTGGACTATCCAGATAGAAGTAACAGATATAAAACAGGAACATGTGATAGTTATGCCCTTCTTAGCCATCAGGTAGAGGTCAGGTGGGGTAAGCTAGGGCATTCCATCTGCTGCTGGATGCTCATTTGTGGGCAGCTGAACCAAGCGCTAGAGCTTCATTAGTTAGAATAGGCACTAAAGCACCTGCTTCCCATGTAGACACCGATCTGTGAAGACCCATCTTCATCTGTGCCCTGAATCTCACTCTAAGGGCCCAGAGTCCACCAGTCCTGTGCAGATACCTCATAACCTCAGGCACCTCAAACAGCCCTGGACACTCATGTGAGGGCAACTGAACAGAGCCTGCTGTGTCGGGTTGCAGAGATCCTCTCCCAAGGTGTATTGGTAAAATGTGAGGCACGCTTCTGGAACTAAGGTTATAAACAGCATAACACTCTGGTTTGAGATACCTGTATTGCCAGCACTTTGCAAAATGTAATTACATCATATCCATCTGCTTTAGCACAGAATCAGGGGACCACTACTGTGCTGTGAAGGATAGTCTTACATCTTTAATCGTTCCGTGATGTTGGTGCTAAGTGACCTGTCTTCTAATCAAGGATGCAATGATACCACATTTCAAGCACAAAATCTGAGTGTACAAATTCATTCAACTGGCTTTAATTTGAAATATGATCATTAGCAGCTGTACAATTTGTGACAGACTGATTATTTTTATGATGTGTCTGTTGGTATTGGCAATATTTTCTCTCTTCATCACCTGCACTTAAATCTTCCTTGCCTTTGGATGCTGTTCATGTGCAATGTGTAATAAAGAAACTGAATTACCTCTCACCCCTGGAGAAGGTGATCCCTCCGAATCAGCACGGTGGCTATTGGCAGGCAGTACATATCATTTGCATTGTGGCTGCCTGCACCCTGCTTGACCTACATATGAATACTGCAATTCACCTAATCCCTATTGCTTGGCCAAACAATTCGATATATAAAAAGTATGATAATTGCTGCTGCTACTACCTGTCACAGGAATAGCATCATACCACGTATTCATGAAAGCTTGTGCAAAATGGTGCTCAACTGGTTCATACGAAAATTAGCAGTTAATTAAATTCATACCCATTACTTTTCATACTGAATGTGGGAAATAAAGGAGGTTCTTTTCTTTTGCAATGAATTAGCTCCACTCTCTTTGTTTGTTATTATCAGTAAATAGTCTCAACCCCTCTACAAAAAACAGTGTCCCATTTATATAGGACAGTCAGTTCAGCGCAATATAAAGAAATTAGCAAACCAGAAGCTGCAATTCTGTAGATACACTCAAAACGAAGAGGATTTAAAGTGACAAGATCCAATTAAATTTAATTACCCAAGCTGTATTTTCATTTTAACTGACACTTTTATTAAGGAGCCACATGCACTAAAGCTAGAAACCTGGGCCAAATTGCATCCCAGTATACAGTTATCTTATGCAAAATTCTGAGTATCTAATTTTCTAAAATGAAATTAGAGACATGGGGTTTGTAAAAGGTTCTCTTTGTCTGATACTATAAGATGCTGTTTGCAATGTACCTACATTACTGTATATCTATGCTACAGTAGCACCTGAGGTACCCAATAAAACTTATTATTGGGAAGAATCATAGCACACCTTTATGATTTTTTAATATGGAAGTATTCAGTATAAGCCAGGGAGACTCAACTACTGCAAATCTCAAACTCTTGAAAACTAAAACATAAAGTCTGTGACTTTGACATGAGAAAGCTATTTATAAATCTTTAAATCTTTGGCTTAAACAGGCACATAAAGCTGGACCAAATTATTATTTTAACGTCACCTTATTTGTTCCCATGGCAGCAAAGAGGGGCTGCAGAGAACAACCCACTGTGAGACTTACACTTTCTTTCCATGCTTTCTGGTTTTAAACAATTTATAGATAAAAAATTGAAACAAAAAAATGGAAAGGCAGAAGACAAATGGTTAAACAACTAATAAGAAAACAAGAGAAGAGACGCATTTGTTTAAGCAAATTCAAGCCAGTGGGAACAGCCTAGCACCCATGGGGTTTTACGAAACATGTGAGGTTTCATGGTGATCACGCTTTCCTGAGGGCTAAGTAGGATGTGTCAATGTCTTTGGTGGCTGGGAGTGGGGCTATCTCCAGTGCCAGCACCTCATCACCCACACCGTGCCTGCTTGATGAAGCATTTCCCGGGGAGCAGGAGGAAATATAAATGTACACTGCCCCCTCCTCCTTGGCAGGACAATCATTCCGCTATGAGTATGGCAATAGTCCTGCTCAATGCCCCCAGGGCACCTGCACTGCTGTACTCCCCTTCAGCCGTTCCATACAGCCCCTCATGCTGGTGGGGACGTGCGTGGATGGCATAAACTGCTGACAGCAGTAAGGGGCTGAAGCATTGTCCAAAGGGAAGTGACCACCAGGACCAAACTGCAAGCTTCATTTTTCTGCTGGAGGAGAGGAAGGATGCCAGGGGGCCAGGCTTTAGAGGGAAATTCTTCCCCATGTGAAATGTCTCCCTTACAAGTATGCACAGCAGCATTACCAAGACCATTATCACAAACTGCATTTGTGAAAGTGAGACTGACTTTCTTTTCTGCCAAGTACTGCTGCTAACCTTCTCAGTTTCTAAGCAGAAGAGGTCTGTGGCTACAGAGGCTCTGTTTTTCTATGGAAGAAGTGAATTCAGTTGTTAACTATAAGATGACTACAAGCATGAGTTTCTTTGACATGTTTCCTTTGACATTTCTCTGTGTATGAATTTCTGTGTTGCTTGGCAGAGAGAGGCAAGAAATTGGAGGCAAATCAGCACCTGGCAAATCACGTTTCAGTCAGGATTCCTGGGACTGGAGAGCTGAATGGAAACACAATTGACCTGAGAATGTGAAGACCTCTGTCTTTTTGCCCACCTGTTCCATGGTCTGCTGTGGAAATGTGTCTTGGAGAAGCTGGGGTCATAAAGGTGGGCACGGGGCACAAGTAAGTTCATCCACATACAGCTCATAACCATGTATGAACTGGGGTTAGCTCTGATAGGGAGTCCTGGTTCTTGGGGTAAAGTAGCTCTTTCCATTTTGCATATGTATGTTCTCCCCTTCCTTCAACTTGCCCTTTAAAAAAAATTTGGTTTATAGTGATCTGTTTGCAGTATAGTGATTCTGCTTAAAACTGGTTTTCCCCTCATTAATTTTGATGTGAAAGGAGGAATGAAAAGAATGTGTTTGACAAAGTATCTTTGATATGTGTCTGTAATGGTTTTGGGGTTTGCTTGTGGATCCACCAAAAAGTCATGCTATGGATCTGAAGGCAAGTTTGAGACTTTCTTGGGTTTCTTTATACAGGCTGCCCTTGGGAGTAAGTGAAAGCTGTTCAGGATAAGAAGTCAGAGATAGCCAGAAAGGGTGCTAACCATATGGTCCCCTTGGGTGCTATTAGCTGTAGGAACTGGCCTAACTTAGCTGTGCAAGCCTAGTGGCTTTTTGATGAATACTTCCTGACTGTGCTGTTGCCATATTTCTATTACTGAGAGATAAAGTATTCATTAAGTCAGCTGTGAATACCCCGAGGTTTGGAATATATGAGCACCTAGATTTTTTTTTGTCTCTCAAAGGAATACCAACTTTGGGTCTGAAAATTTACAATTCTGATACAGGAATATGGTCAGAGTATCTCATAAAAATTGTGATTTTTTTTTTTTTTTTGCTTTATGGCCCCATTTTCCCGTTTGTCCAATCTCTCTCACTAGATGAAATTTTCTGTAGCAGACCATGAGTTCCCCTCAAAAATGAACCATTTCAGCACTGGACTTTCTGGCTATGCTGCACATGTGCATGCAATTAGCCTGGAGGCCTCCCCCAGATAAAAGTGATGGTATGAAGCATTTGCAGTCTAATCCCTGTAATGCACTCATATGTCGTTACCTCAGAGAAGCTATTCGGTTTTGAGCGGAAGGTGTATGACTTCTTTTTTTTTTTTTGAATGTGTTATTATATAGAAGTTTGTTAAATAAATAATCCTTGTGGTATCTGTACTGTTCTGGCCTAATGTGAGTAGAAGAATATGCTACAGTATTTGTAGAATCATAGAATCATAGGATGGTTTGAGTTAGAAGGGACCTTAAAGATCATTCATTTCCAACCCTCCTGCCATGGGCAGGGACACCTTCCACTAGACCAGGTTGCTCAAAGACCCATCCAGCCCGACCTTGAACACTGCCAGGGATGGGGCAGCCACAGCTTCTCTGGGCAACCAGTACCAGTGTCTCACTACCCTAGTAGTAAAGAACTTCTTCCTGTTATCTAATCTAAATCTGCCCTCCTTCACAGTAAAGCCATTCTCCCCTGTCCTATCACTACATGCCCTTGTAAAAGTCCCTCTCCAGCTGTCTTGTAGGTCCCCTTCAGGCACTGGAAGCTGCTATAAGGTCTCCTCAGAGCCTTCTCTTCTCCAGGATGAACACCACCACCTCTCTCAGCCTGTCTTCACAGGTGAGGTGTCCCAGCCCTCTGATCATGTTCGTGGCCCTCCTCTGGGTTTGCTCCAAAGGGTCCATAACTTTGTTCTGGTAGGTATTAATACACACACTCTTTAGAATTTTCACAGGAAATAAAGGTGAAAAAAATATGAAGGGGAATGATATTGAAACTTTTCATGGAGAACCATCTGACTGCGGCTACACCTCATTCCAGTCTCAAAATGCTTTACAGATAATATTTTGGCTCTGAATTCATTCCCACGAGGTAATTGCATCCTTTATTCTCATATTTTACAAATAAAAGGGGCTGGGACTCTATCCGAGTCCTTTGACAGTAGTATCCTAAAGATACTACACACATTATAAACTGCCCTCAGTAGCACTTGCTGTGAATAAGACCACCTAACTCAGATCCTTTGAAGCCCAGTCCTGCTCCTGGGAAGGACAGGGAAAAGACTCACAATGGTGTCGATGGGTGCCTGGGGTGTCAGCTTCATACTCATCAAAAAATAAAGTAGAGTCCGATTAACATCCTGGATGACTAACTGAAAAATACTGTCTGCTTTTCTATCAGCCTTTCCTAAAATATAGCAACAATAATAATAAAAAAAAGGCTTCTTTTGCATAAAGCAGCCATTTCACTAACCTTTCCTAATTTTCCTATTTCTACCATTTCTGATATGTTTCCACTTTCTAATACTCATTAAATATGGACATTATAGGATACACAGAATAACCAAAGAGCTTCTTCCTCTTCCAGTTGAGGGATATTTAGTGATGTGATAAATCAGTTTAGCCAAGATGTCAAACGCCAAGCAGACTGTCAGAAAAAAAGGACAAGTTCTTATACAAGTCATATGCATATTAATTTTGGAACTTCCAATTACCTACTCAAAGACAGCTTCTTCCTTAATTATTGTTCAAAATCCATCAATTAAAAATCACACATTTAAGAATAATAGGTCAAGAAAAAAAATCCATACTCAGCCCATAGCCACATATTTACTTAGAAGGATGAATGACTGAAGTATATCACCCAGTATCCAGTCTCATACACGCTGTGAATGGCTCTAAAGCGTCTTTCAGGTGAGCAAACAAATCGTGTAATTCTATCATGTGCTGATTCAAAAATAAATGCTGAGCAGACTTAGTTGGCTCTGCATGGCTGTGGAGGGTATCTCATTTCTAGCACCATGGAGAATTAACAGATTTGTAGCCATTTCCATGCTTGTCAATAGAAACAACTGTAGAAGTCTATGGAAGGTATTCATTAAGATTGGAAATGGGTGAAACAGCTTCTCTTGGCTGCATGAAAATATGCCATCTAGCTGTTTGGTGAGTCTTGCTCACAAGTTCTAAGTTAAATCATTCTTCAGATTTGAGGTCAGGAGATTTCCCCAAGCTCCAGACTGGCTGTGCTCGTTGGGAGACTCTTCATTCTTCCTAGGGTCATCTAGCAGGGCGTTTTAACATGCCCCAAGTCATCCCAGGATTTGGGGGTTTGGTGAGGGTCTTGATTCCTCCTTCTCTCCTCCTGAGACACTTTTTTGTGAAGCTTGGTCTTTTACTGTAAGGTTAGGTCTGCACTGACATGCTGAAAGTGGCAACACAGCCAAAGCACCCATTCATGTCTCAGGGTCTCATATTTCAAACACAGAAGAGGGCAGCTTAGTTTTACTGTTACTTGTGCTCTTCATCTTCTATAGGACTTTAGTCTCCATGGTAGTCACCTTGAAGTCTAAAATTTTAGTTGCATATGCATATGCATGCATACATGTATACATATAAAATCAATCAGAATTAAAAAAGTATATACGTAGTCAATAATGTGAATAAAGAATGCTGGAAGTAGGTCTAAATAACTGTCAACATTTCATCAAGCGAAGCAGGACTGGGAGAAAATCCAGAGATCCCATTTATTTGCCTGGTTAAGCTGTACTGTTACGCTCTCTCCTTCTTTTGCACCCGTCCCCCACCTTTTGTACTAATCTTCCTACATCTGCTGCCAGCTAGGCCAAGCTCAAACAGCAGTGTCAATTCGAGGGTCAGAGAGGTCAGTGGTGACACCCGATTTAAGTGTTATTCACTCTGATGCTGTGACAAGACAGATACAGCGTGGTCTGACTAAAGTGATGTATGTTAAATTTGTTGCAAATTACTGGCATGATGGATCTATTGATGACCCATTCCAGCTGTCAGGATGTCTCTATCAGTCTCTCAGTTACGCTTTCTCCTGCTGCTCACCCCCATCCCCACTGACTGCTCCCATCAAGCACAGGGTTGCTTCATAGTCCCTGAGAAACTCAGGGTGCAATGCACAGGGAAACAAAGCATCAACATCTGCTGTGAACCTGATGATCCCTGGAAGTCAGCTCAAGAGGTGTAAAAGTTTGGTGATTTATAGACTTCGAGTTCAAATTCAGTAATCTGGACACATATAGAAAAATGTTAATAATAGGTTTCTAAGCTACCGCTTGTCTTCAAGGTATTGGAAATATGGGTATTTGAGCTCTTGCTTGGAGTATCACACTCATCTGATAAGTTCTCCGAAGGGGGACAAGGCCTTCTTTTAACTTTTTCTCTCAAGTAGAGCAGAGAGATAGCTGACCTGTATTCTCCACAGCAGAAACTGGGAGAGAAGAAAAAGGCAGATAGATGGAGACTACCCGGGATGTTCCCTTCTTACTGCTCCCTCCTGTTCAGAACAAAGCAATATCCAGATTCTCTGGCAAGTGGTACTATAGCCATGAGATGGAAGGGCATCAACCACTTTTTAGTAGGTTCGTCAGAGAATCACAGGTTGCCTGCTGCCCATGGCAGCTGAGACTCTCCCCTTAGTGCCCCGTGGGAAGCAAGATTTTTGTGGGAAGTCAGG